>NC_092580.1:23205000-24405000 GCF_037975245.1 Apostichopus japonicus
AGTTGATAGTGTAACCACATGTCTCTAGTTCATTATATAACCTGTGTCATATAGCTACTACGGTGACTGCTTAACAGCAGAACATCAAATTAACGATGCTCGAAACCTGACCACCTTGATGTTACCTCCATTCTTTTTCTCTACATACCAGTAATGCATATAAATGATGACAAGTTCATAGTCGAGTACTAATCAAGGCCTGTGCTCTGTGATGCTACTCAAAAAAAATACTGGTTCTAAGTGAACTGCAAAAGAACTGCAAAGAACTGTTGCTTTTACCAGAGAAACTTTGGGACTCAGTGGAAGTATATGTTCATTATATTATTTTTTACCCCGCCCATAACGCGGATAATTTTGTGGGGTAAACCCCTCCCCCCCCCAATATCTTGTCAAAGTTTGAAAGCATCCTTCAGAATAATCAATTTGTTTGCACTTATTGTGGAAGACGTTCCCTTTTAAATTCACAAATATAACAAATTGTAACTATCATATACCTGTCCGCTTTTATAATAAAGTTAAGAAAATTGTTGTTACAAGATTTTGCTGCTTTATCACAAATAGGCCTCACCTCATTGCATCTTGTACATGTTGCAAAGGATTTAAGCACCACAGTATACCCTATAACTTTCTTTATCGTGTTGATACTGTGGCAAATATTGTTACTTAAATATTGGCGGGAAGTAGCTGGCCCCGTTAGGCTACCCCCTCCACATTAAATACAGTCCTGCCTGCAAACGGCCTCCTAAAGGAAATCAAAATGTTATATATATATATTAACCCACCCTCAAATCTCTATCACATTAACTTAATCTGAGAAAGGTATGTTGGATAATTCAGGTAGTTTATGAAAAGCGCGATTCATCAATTTGGCCATGGGTTGCTTTTAAAACTTGACAGGACTAACTTAAGCGGCAGTTAGCACACGCACCGCTTGAATAGTGTCAGAGGTTACCGTATTTCATTCTCTAATGCTTTGTGTTGAGAAAGCATTGAAATGCTGGAATTTGGTATTGTGGATCCGTCTTGTCGGGAGTTGTCTCACTTCGCAGAGTGAGTTGTCTCACTTCGGGAGTTGTCTCAATACTCCGGTTTGACTCAATTTCCCCGTTTGGTGTTTGTGATGGTACTTGGATTATTGTAATGATCAGTTTCTCCTAATACGCAGTTTTAGTTTTATAACATTTTTATAACATTTTTCAGTATACATTTCTATAACAGGTTTATTACCTTTAGTAAGAACATTAACAATTATAGTCCTACTTAACAAGTGTCATCTTCTTTAAATGACGATATGGGTTCCCAATTACTTAATATGAGGTCCCGAGAAGGCTAAGATATAGTCACAAAGCTATAGTGGAAATTGCTTCATATAGTTTAAGGTCTTATCTTGTGATTTTTATGGTTTATGGAAATATCACATAAGGCTTGATTACTAACCCTGCTAAATCATGTGTGCAGTCCCATTTGCATGTTTCTAGACCCCTCCTGTTCCCACACATACACATATACTATCTGTAGGTCATGTCAGCCATACAACTACAATAATTGTATCTCGATCTGGAGATATGGCTTAATAATTCACCAAAGTACGTGGAAACATATATCTCTAGTCATGTGGAAGGTCTGTATATGGCCGTCAGCAATAAAAATGGTAGAAAGTTGAACGAAACTCAATATTTCTAACGTTTGCGCTCAAACTTTTTTGGGGAACTGGCCAGCAGGACAACCCAGTTTAAGATTCGAGGGGTCTTCTATCTAATCAAATGGTCAATATGATTGTAATGGGACGAAAGGTAAAAAAGGGAAAGTTCCCGTCATTGATTTTTTTGTTTTTGTTTTGTTTTGAGTTTTGTTTCCTTTCATCAATTTCTCTCGTATATATTTATGATATTCAATTGGGAAAAACATTCTATAAGCATTGCGCTTTTTTGTATATAGCTTAAATATTGTACATAAATTATCATGATAAATGTGTTTTTTATTTTTTTGTACCTATCTCTCTAGATTGTTTGGTATATCAAAATATTCGTTTTTATGTTGTTAAACATTCATGTACTGTACACAATTGCTGGAAATAAATTGTTGTCATAGTCAAATATATTGATGCGTCATCTGTTAATTCGTGAAGCAATGCTAGAGTCATATGAGAAAACTCAGACTAAATATTATCCCGGAATACCCGATATAATGGTCGTAGGGATATAAACATGGGAACTGGTTTTGAAGTAAGTTTGCAGTAAGCAATCACTCTTTAACCAACTACCGAAAATGAAAAAGAAGTCAATGCAATTGTTCTTGAAAAACCCTATAAAGATGCATGTGAAATGTTAACATTATGTAGACTACTAGTTTCAAAGTATACTGCTCTTTTG
Source organism: Apostichopus japonicus (assembly GCF_037975245.1). Lineage (NCBI taxonomy): Eukaryota > Metazoa > Echinodermata > Holothuroidea > Aspidochirotida > Stichopodidae > Apostichopus > Apostichopus japonicus. Next base: position 23,207,373 of record NC_092580.1, read on the forward strand.
ATAATATAACTAAGGATAAATACAACAGCCAATTAAAAGACAATGCATACACAGTTTCAATTGTGACAATTTAAGGATTTAGGGGGCGCTCTTCGTAACGGGGTTTTCTACCGTACACACAGTTCAGCCAAAGTTGTGTCTGATGGTGACAAATTGAGGACATCCCCCATACTGATACGTGCGATATCCTTCGGTGTTAGGTACGGGCATGTATATAGAATGAACAAAGAGGCAGAGAGCAAACAAGAGACGTATGTTATAATACTCTACGTACTATATTCTAATCTTCAAATCTGTCCGTGATCGTCCAATACGGTATATAAAGTTAATAACAGAAAGGTGGCGGTATACTACTTCATCTTTACTGCATTACAATACAGGAGCTTTCTGAGGCCACTATGAGCCCATTGCCAAATTTTAAAATTTGAGGACGTCCTCAAATTGACTGTTACACTCCAAATGTCCTCAAGGCGAAGGTGTGTACCACAACACAAAGCTATAGTCTTCGAGTTGATAACAATGGTAGCACATCCATACACACACACATACACACATACATACACACACTCATATTTTTTTTAAATAAACAAAATAAGGCCACAATACTGAATCTATTGTCTAAATTACACACTTTATCATAAAACGAAGCTTTATGGCAACCCATTTATGTGGAGTGATCTTTCATGAAACCATACTGCCCAGAATATAATAGGTTATTGTTATTTATAAATGCTGATAGTCTATTATATGCAAGTCTTTCAAAATCATATAGAAATAGCAGGTATAGAGAACTGACACAGGGCGGTAATTTGATACAACATTAGCCCCACCAGATTTATATATTGGAATGAACTTTTAAGTTCATAATGGAAAACACATTCAAAAGAGATAAAAATTTCAGTAAGAGGATCATATGGTCATCAATATGTTTTAGAATATAAATGGTAAATCCATCGTATCCTGCAGGTGATTTTGCACTTTGTAAGTTAAGAATAGTATAGTAATCACTTCCTCATGACTCACTGGGTGTAAAATAAATATAAATGCCGTTAATATCATTAATGTGAAACAATCAATAAATTTATTAGCATCATTTTGTGTATTTCTTGAAGTAGTGTTTTTTCGACAATTCCAGTACCATTTGTGCAACCACACCCTTTATTTAATATCCTATTAATACCAGACCAAAATATTCTTCTTCTTCTCATTGTCCTTACTTTGTCTAAAGTTCTCATAATAGAATATTTTGTAGCATTTCGAACAATAGTAGATAATCTGTTAAAGGCATTGAAGACTCGCCCCAAACCGCGTGCGGCCATCTGAAAAAGTTAACTTTCCGTTGCTTGCAAGTGAGGTTTTGTTCGTGTCGCTACAAAATGCAGACAGTACAGTAATGAAACGTGATACCTTGTTACTTTTAGCTGTATTGTTTGTATACTGTGCTGTTGGTATTGACCGCAGCTGTATGTACTGACTGTACACTAGTGTCTAATTACCGATGGTAGTTACGAAGTCCAGATATCATGGTTTGGGAAACGAACACAATAAAGTAGGTTAGAGAGGTTTTGTTTTAAAAGAATCTAATGCGTGTCTCTTGGTAACAAAAATATATAACTTAGCATAAATACATTACATACCTTAATACTTAAAGTTAACTTAGCGCGCACGCAAGGTACCTCGGCTACCGCTGGGCTCTCCGTCGGGGTGTCAAATCCCAGGGTAGTCTGTAACCGTAGTCCGGGTGTGTCTGGAAGCTTCCGGAAGGCGCTTTACGTAAATAAGAGCTCCGGTATAGAGAACAGGACCAGGTAAGGTAAATGATAAGTTCAGAAGAATGGTATCCAAAAGAGAGTTAAGAGTATGTCACACACAGCGTGGTTGGCATGGTGAAGAAAGGCCGGAACGGAAAAGGTAGGTTTTGTAAGGGCTATGCAGACATAGTTGTTTTACGTGGCGTGACGTACAGGTTGGTGCCACTGGGAGAAGAGACCGAGCCACTCCTTGAAAACTAATTTATATGACATTCGGTGAGGTTACTCGACCGTAGCTTAGAACTGCACTGATTGTGCTCTACGTTTACAAATTAGCATAATAATACACCATTTAAGAATTGCATAACATCAATTAGCGTAGTTAACCTTTAAAGTAACATGCTGCATCATAACATAGCAAGCTGTGTATGTGTGTGTGTTTTCTGGGAACAACTCCCTGGTCTAACACTTCTGTTACACCTCATACGAAACTAGGTCAGATAACCGGCATTAGACGTTTCTTTTTGCGCGAGTCTTCACACCCTTTAACATTAGGATAATGCAGTAAATTATGTTCAGTGGGGTCTCGTTTATACGCGCAATACAATAAATGTTTCTTGTGAATCGACATTAGTATATATACCGGAAGTAATGCAAGGTGATTTCTGTCAATATGTCTTAAACTTTATTCGACGCATTGGACAGTTTTTGGGAAATATCACAAAGTTTGTTATTAAATATTGTAAAAGCCGATTGCGCATTATTGTGCAACAAAACATCATGGCAGGCAGTGGACTTTAAGACCATTCTCATATTTAATATTCTGGATATGTTTTAGTATCACGCTTATAGGTATTAGTTTATATTTTTCTGAATGGTCTTAAGTTACACAATAACTAATGTTCTAATGTTAGTGGATTTAATTATAAGATGAACATTCGTAAATATATGATGTTATATGTTACATGTTATTTGTTATATGTTATATATATATATATATATATATATATATATGTTGCGTAAATATATTATGTAAATACATTACATTTTATGTTGCAGACACATCTGTCACTCTGGTACGTTTATCATATTGTGGCTGGTAAAATGAGTATGATAATAAGGTATTTTCGAATGATTCCCCATTTATTTTGTCCAGAAAGAAGGTTTATATTAAAATTCCCTGTAATAAAATAGACATTATGATCATTATTTAAAATGTTACTAAAATCATCAAAAAATGCGTCGACGTCTTCCCTTAGAGGGCGGTATATAACCCCATATATCTACAGTTGCAATATTTTTTTAAGAACCTTCACTATAATGATTCGAAGTGATTTGAAATTGATAAGTGATCCATATCAGTTTACTCCAGTCCAGTCTTAACATAAACAGCTACCCCCCCCCCAAACGTATATCTGATCACCCTCTATACACAAAAGTATATAATTCTGGGATGTTTCTTTAACAACTGATGCTTTAACAACTGTACTGTAGTGAGTGAGGAATTGTGCTATACAGTATAATAACTTTTTGCATAATTATAGAGGAGACTGGATTTTACATTATCAGGAACGGCCAGACCTTGCGACTCTAATAAAAAACAAAAGTCGGGCAAATATGATGCTACCTTACTTTGGGGTAGCTTAACTACCTGATATATCTATCAAACCAATCTTGGGAAATAAAATGATAAATAAAACGCCTTTTTTAAAGGTAAGTTTCATGCATTTTGTTACCAGAATCTCGGGTTTTGGTTATATAATTGGTTAAAACTGTCGTACGTTGTCAGGGAAACGTTTACCTCAAATTAACATCCGAACCGCCCGGCAGCAGGGGCGGATGCAGAATTTTGAAAAGGGTTAATATGCCTTTCAGGAAAACGCTATCACATTTGACCTTCCCCAACTGACAAAATCTAGATATTTTGGCACCCTGTCCGATTATATACATCGAGGCACAAGTTTCCAGGTTAAAGGAGAAATGAACCCTAACCGTTTCTGCTTAGAGAATACCGTTTTGCAGTACTCTCTTTTCGACAGAAGCAACACGAATAACTTGAAAAAATGTCTTTCAACCTTAAAAGTTGATTTTAATTGTCACTCGTGGTATTCGCCATTGTTGTTTGAATTCCGACAGTTCCCGCTTATGGTAGGCCATACGGAAAATAATTGCTGATTTAATGTCCATACGAATTAAAATTATTTCGGTATTAATTCTATTTAATACCGGCATTAATTCTCAGCCAATCACCATGCAGCTTCATATGCCGGTATTAAATAGAATTAATACCGGTAATAAATAGAATTAATACCGGCATTAAATAGACCAATCACATTTTACATAGCAGCGATGGACATTTCAGGTCCAGATGAAAGATAACAACGTAACACTTTTCATTGCTGTCTGCATTTTGTAGCGACAAGAGAAAACTGCACTTGCAAGCAACGGCAAGTTATCTCTTTCAGGGGGCGGCACGCGGTTTGGGGCAAGTCCTCAATGCCTTTAACTTACGATGTGGCTCGCTGACTTCATTTTTGAAGCGCCCTCGTTATTGAAATTAACATAATGGCCCCTATCTCAGTAGGTGTGAAAAAAATCATTAAAAAATTCATGGAAAGGAAGTTTGTACTTATTATTTCACGGATGGTGTTAGTATATTAGTCTCTACTATGAGGTCACTGCCAAACCCCAGGGTTTATTTCTCCTTTTAAGACAAACAAGTTTGAATCTGATCGCGTCTTGTCTCGGCAAGGACATGTTGAGAATCACATTCGAATTTCTTCACTCATTAGCATTCATGCGGTGAAATTCAACGAGGGTGTATATCATAGTTTGATCAATAGTAAGCTTAGTTGAATACTTTATACTCGGTGGTTTACTACCAAATTGAAAAACCGATTTTAAATCGTATCGTTTCGTTTATTTCTTTGTTTGTTTATAGTAGGCCTACTTATCAGTGAACAAAAAGGACGAAAGGAGTATCACAAGGAACCCGTTTTGTGCCGGTAGTACTGTACCCTACAGTGGCGGAGCTATAGGGGTATTGGTCAGGAGGGGCGAGAATGGTCTGTATAGGGGCGCTTTCGATACATTCTAAGCGGAGCGCCACCACAGGTTGGCGCGTAGCGTAGAGACATTTTTTGAGTAAAGATACTCCCTAGATTGCCGGAAATGACCCTTTCCGGGCCTTACTGATTTGCAGATAAACGTAGAATAAATAGGTGTCATCGCCAAATTACACCAACAAAATATGACAAATGTCAATAGGTAGATGAGAGCGCAATAAAAAAGTCAATAATCGCGAATAAGTTAAAAGTGGTAAAGAGCTGAAAAGGGCGCCAGCAGTCCATTTGAGTCCGTCTGGGGGGGGGGGGGCATCCGCCCCCTGACTGTATGGACGCTCCGCCACTGGTACCCTAGTATATAAGATTACAGAGAGGCAGAAAAGAAATCTAGAAGAAAAGTCAGTCCTATCCCCCATAGCAACACCCATCCCTTACAATTACAAGCCCTCCTTTCCCCTGTCCTGCCATTAAGGTAGCATACTCCTATTAGAGTCTATATCCATCCGGTCGTTTGTTCTCCTCCATGCAGGAAAAGTGCGAAAAATAAACAGGCGAAGATCTTTTTTGATATGTCATCAATCACGATCAGTTTTTTTTTGTGTGGCTTGGATGTTGAAGAGGATGAATGGAAATACATGTGGTGAAAAAATTAGGTCAATTGAAGCAATTTTAAACCCCTTTAGGCCTCCTGGGAGCAGAGTACGAATATTGTTTACCACTGAGTGAAGAGGTTTGTTTACAAGTGACGAAAATTTCAGGCTCCGATATAGCAAAAAAATATACATGGTCATGATACGCAAACTTGATAGTGCCTTGAAAAACCAATTTGTCAGCTATCCGGTGATGGGTAGCGTTTATCTAGTGAGAACTTCTATCTAGACTTAGAGACCACATTACCTTTTGTGATTTAGTGTGTAAGTCAATGGGGCTATTAATGGGCGTATGATATCCTTAAAAGCTCGACGGCGTAACTTAGTAATACAATATATAACAATGTGCTACCCTAATAACATGTAACCATTATTGATAACACTATGGACTATTAATCAAGCCTGATGAAATACTGATTAAAAAACAGTTAACACACAGTTATCGAATTCCATGATTTAATGGCATAAAACCGATCGTTTAATTCAGACAAAGAAGACGGAAGTATTAGCTGGAATTTTTTTTTTAACTGTAGAGTGAGGTGAAGATGGATTGCGTTAATTTTCCTGAAGAAATCAGATTAAAGAAGCTGTTTTTTGAAACATTTATAAAAAGAACAAGCTAAATCAAGGCATGTGTTCTGTTATCAATTTTTTTATTTTTAGTTAATCACACACACACTGACATAAAACAATACGCCTTAACTCTAAATTTTAACTTCTCATTTTTCATCACAACAAATATACAGCAACATATTAATACAATTTGGAGTACCTGGCATCATTAATACACGTCAGAGGAATCGAAATGCAAAGTTGCGAAGATGACAAGACAAGAAGAAAACAAAAGGAGGAAACAAAACGACGTCACGTGATCAAAGCCAACCAGAGAGCCAATTGACTCACATGTGATTCCTTGCCATGCATTGTGCTCACAATTCAAAATAACTATCTGACTAATGTAGAGCAAGTAAGTTAAATTTGTTCCAAGCATTAAGTGAGAACCAGAAAAGATCAGATATTTCCAGGTCTTATTTGTAGCACTCACTTGTAGGCATCAACCATTTAATTCACTGGTAAGGATTTGACGGTAAAATAGAATTTTTAGTCCAAAAAGTTTCAATATCGAGAAAGGACAGTTTTCCTATGTGAAATATAGACACATATTTATAGATGTATGAATACAATATCATTTTTTTTACCAATTTTGAGTTAGCCAATCAGCTCTGCTACCAACCAGTTATGGATGAAATTTGTTACATGATATTGTTTATACACTGTAGAATATTTTTACAACCTGCTGCCAAAGCATTTTTGAGTAACCGTGTTTACAAGCAAGTGTCACATACATACACACACACACCCACATACGCTATTACCATCGCATTGATTCCTTCTGCCTCTGGCAAGGAATCAACGTAGGAACTTTACGGCAACATAAATGTGAAGGAAATTCACAGGGCAAGAATTTGTTTCTTAATCGATACAATACAGCATATCGGAAATAGGTGGGTTTGTTAGCAAACGTCCTAAGTGGTACAAATTAACGTGGAATAATAGGAAAACATGTTCCATATAGACACAATTTTATCTACAATGACGAAGTGAAAATGATGTGAGCGTAGGGTCTATGTGAACAAACGCCATTTACCTACGGTCACCAAACGCCATTTACCTACGGTCACCAAACGCCATTTACCTACGGTCACCAAACGCCAATTACCTACGGTCACCAAACGCCATTTACCTACGGTCACCAAACGCCATTTACCTACGGTCACCAAACGCCATTTACATACGGTCACCAAACGCCATGTACCTACGGTCACCAAACGCCATTTACCTACGGTCACCAAACGCCATGTACCTACGGTCACCAAACGCCATTTACCTACGGTCACCAAACGCCATTTACCTACGGTCAACAAACGCCAATTACCTACGGTCACCAAACATCAATTACCTACGGTCACCAAACGCCATTTACCTACGGTCACCAAACGCCATTTACCTACGGTCATCAAACGCCATTTACCTACGATCATCAAACGCCATTAACCCACGGTCACCATACCAATTATCTACGGTAGCTCTGAAAACAATTAAGAACAAGTAATCATATTGTCTTATTAGAGAACCGTAAAGTCGTCCAAAGTGGACATATCTGTAAGGGTTATATGCTTATATTTGTCTCTGTCCAGCATACATGCAATCATAACCACAACAAGTCGTGACACGGTTAGGACATCGCCCCTGTACCCACATTATTTACAAGCAACAATTCCGCAGTTATAGTTTCGAAAAACCAGTGATGTCGCCGCAGACAACATACTGCCATACCATGAAATACGCTTTGGTCACATTGGTTTGTCGCTCAGATTGTGCATATTTAAATGAATATGTAAATTAGAAATGTACGTGCAACCATACATCTGTAACCGTAAACGGCTACTTTAAAGTCATATAAGATTCGTACGGTGGTAAAATATAGCCATATTCTTTCATGATCTTTCTTAACTTTAATATCTCACTGTCGATAGTATCATTCATCTCTGATGAGTAAGGATTAAAGTCACGTTTTCTGTGTTTTCTTTTAAAGCTTCCGGTTACGTTTTCAAATAAACACCGTATTCTGTTTTCGTCAGGAGTCACTTTCAAAAATTCTAACATCCGGTGAACTTCTAGGTTCGTATCTTGAACTAAGTTTTCGTAGTACAGTATCATTCGATTGGGAATCTTCTCAAGCTGTGTTCCTATTTTACGCGACCAATTCGACGATGCCTCTATTGCAAATTTTTTCCATGCTGAGAGAAAGAAAATGGAACAAAAAAAGAAGCTCGGTTTAATCTTTTGTAAGATGAAGACAGCTTTACCTTCTTTCTTAACGTTAACCAGTTTTGAAGAAAATATATAGACTTGCCCATAAAAAAACAAGATATTGTCCAAGGTAGACTTGATCCCTTTGTACAATGATTATTGATGTGGTAAAGGGACGAATCCATGCATCGTTCACATATACAGATAATGTCTTATTATTGATGGGCTCACACATTGCTTCGGTCAAGTTCGGTGAATAATCCAAGACCACGCATTTAATTGGGGCTAATTCGTAATTCCTACTTTATGAAAAGACTTATTTGGATTATTGTGCGACAAATAATAACGAACAAAAGTTAAAATGAAACTAAACGGTGATCCAGGCTGATGACAAATTGTAACAATCTGCAAAATGAACATATTTAAAAGGGGCTATACAATGAATCCAGCCAAGCAATTAATGTCAGACGCCCTCTATTTTCTCCAACTTCTGATTCCGTCTGATTAAGGGTTGTACCATTGTGTGTGTAGGGGGGGGGGGGGGAGGGGAGGGCGGGCTCAGGCAGTGAAAGGTACTGTAAAAATAAACAAAAGCGTTTTCAAGTTACCTTTGCTTTGAAAAGCTGATATAGGTGCGTTGCTAGTCTTATCACTGCTCTGTCTATTGAATTCCGCTAAAATGGCACTATAAGGATTCCTTACAAGGATGATTGCTCCGTCGATATGACATTTTTTCACATTGAGCGAGTGGGCTTTAACAACTAGTGTCGTCTTTGAACAAACTTCACTCGCTCGAAAGATGGCGTTATCTGAGGGTTTGAAGAATGAAAAAAAAAGAATGTTACCGATCGCAATATTGTTTAAAAGGATAACTAAGCATACAATTTATATATGCTGTAGACTGATACAAACCATCCATCTGTGTAGGAGATGTCACGTGTTTTATTTCTACACCGTTTCTTTACTTAAATGACTACTTAAATGCCAAAAAGGCTGTTCGATGAAAGTGATTGGACTAATTGAGTTGAGCACATGCACAGCCACAGCCAAAGTCTCGGTATAAAAAAAAAAACCCATTAAACTTTCATGTCTCCGTATATCCTGTATATTTGGTGCATTTCCCAAACTTGTCCAGAAGAAATGCCAGTGAGTCAGTTGGATGCCACCCATTGGTGTTCTGTTTGTTTATGTGTCATTTTATGCATAATTAATCATTATAACTTGATCAAATCATAGGACAAGCAAGAACCGATGTAGGGCCTAAACCCTGAACCGTGAGAAGCTAAATGGCCAAGGGTTGAAATAAGCGGGCACCCAGGCGCTATTCGCGCCCGCAAGCACTAAAATAGCGCCCCTGGACATGAAAATACAATACGCACGGGCGCTACTTTGTCGGCAAATAAGCGCCCGCATACTCCTGTAAATATCAGCCTCACTGCTAGCGATTTGATAAATCACTGATCGATATGAGTGCATGCACAATAGCACTGGTGCACATGGTTTATATATCGCACAACACCTGTACTCAGTGTTCGACTTATGGCCAAAAAATTGCATAGCAACAAATTTCGACAATTGCTATACAATATTTTTGTTGCATAGCAGTTCCCCAAAATTGAATAGCAGTTTTGAAATTACCACAAAACGGACCAAATGTTGGCGATCAATGTATTAACTAGAAAATGTTTGTGTATTATTATTATTTATACTAGTGTTGCTACGATAATCGTTTTCAATATCGGTATCGGCCGATATTTGCAATATCGGCAGCATATCGGTATCGGTAAAATTTTGCCTAATTGCCGATAACAGCAAACCGATATTGAACTTTTCTTTTTAACAGCAGAGCTACCTGTACTTATTTATACTTGCAATGATTTGTTAATCTGCCCAAGAGGATCCATTTCTTTTTTTCATTTTCGATTAATATCCATGGAAACCTGACTCTCCGTAACATCTAAAAACACGTTTACGGCGCGCGAATATAACCAATGACCTTCGTGAACCTTGGCCTACACACAGCATTAGTGCAGCATATATACACTGTACTAACCATTCATTTCCTCAAAGGCCTCCGTGAAAACCTTGAACATGATGCATACAGTAACTGCACAGTTCAGCAGTGTTGGAAAACCTTGTTCAATTTCCCGCGAACACACTGCCGATTTCCCGCCGGTGTTCGCCTGCCTAGCATGCGTAACGTGCTAGCATAAAGGCGTGGTGACCAGGGGCCCGTCTTAGGGCTATGGTGGGGTCATGGGGTAGAACCCCTCGTGGGGATCCTGGGGGCGAAAGCCCCCGAAAATTCTTGTCATTTTTTGCGATGTCTGGCGATGAAAAAATTTGCAGTTGAGGATGCAAAATACTGACAACTTTTTTTATTTAAATTGTCACGAAACTGATGAAAATTTTAAAATGACAAGTTAAAGTAGCTATATTATGAAAAGAGATTTAATCTGTCTTTCAATCTTTAAAAAGTGCAACTTACAAAACTTCCGATATTATGAAACAAACAACGTTCAGCAAAGCCCCGTTTCTAGACTGCCTAACAATGAATAGCGTGCACTATGCGTACATTTTACAACTGCAGTTTTTAACCCTATACCCAACTACTGTACCACGGTACATGTGCTGCGAATTTGCCCAGGTACCTTCCCAAACAACTGTGAGCTCATCCCCTGTGTAACACCTGTTTGTTAACATTTTTTGGGCACGTTGCCAGGGAACCTTTTAGTTACGTGAGATCCGTAACCGCCGAGGTGTTTAGGCTATTTGCTTTACACTTAACTATGGTAGGATATTATTTTTTCAGGTTTTTTTTCGCTATACGGTCAAGTGAATTAGTTGTACATTGAGTATAAACTCAATAAATTATAACTTCTACATTGTGATCGACAGTTCGTAAGTGAAGGTTTGAGTGTTTGCTCCCAAATCTGACTAGGAATTTGTATCGCACAAATCGGCACAATGTGCGATGCTGATTTGGAAACGTCTCGCAAGTTTGTCGTTTTGGATCGCATTTTGCGATGCGATACCGGAAAAATCGAACACTGCCTGTACTGATACGTACGTACATGCCGTACTTGAATTTTGTTTCTCCTTTTTAGCTCCTGGTAGTGAGAAAATAGCTCCTGGTCCTACTGAAATTGCCGCGAACCAGGAGCCACTTTTTTAGAAAGTGGCTCCTGGTCCACAAATCCTTATTTCAACCCTTGCAAATGGCCTAAATGGAGTATTCGAGACATGCATGCATCATACCGTACTTGGAAAGTAAATAGCTTGAAATCAGAATAGGTATGAAAACCTTACTCTATATACCACATAACCTTCGGTTGTGCTATTGCATTTTAACGCCGAAGATATTGAACAATGCACCCGTATACTATGGAAGCTTTACACTGACTATATGTCATATTCCCTCGTTATGACATGAAAATATGAAATACAATAGGTTAACTATGGAAATAATTGTTTGTTTAAGGATGAAGGCAAAAAGTGCCGGCAATGTAGCGATGAATTTTTTTAAAACACTATAACCGTACTTTTAACCTGGTGTGGGGATTCATCGAATGCAGTTCACAATGGAATAAATCCCTGGTTTGCTTATTCCAGTCAAAACAATTATAAATCGACTTCTCCTTCTTTTTTTCTTTCTTCTTTTTTTTTTTTTGGGGGGGGGGGGGGTCTTTGAACATTTCTTCATATGAAAACTTGGCGTCAACATATATAGTTCTTATAATTTGGTGTCCCGGTTCTCCATTTCAAAAACAATTGAGAGAAAAATTCGTTTATGAGCAATGGTTATATACACTACATAAATGAATTGTTTTCCGGTATATTTTTTCCTCTTGCCTCCGAAATCAACTAGAGCACAACGGGCACTATATTTCCATGCTTACTAGAATATTACAGTGTTGTATGTCATCACCCAATATCATAATATTTATGCCCACCTGTACCAGCTATTAATAAACAACTGTATTCCAAATTTTGGATACAATCTAAGTAAAGGTTGTGGAGTTATTGCAATTTTAAAACTTTGGCCCCTGCCCAAAAAACTTGGGCCCGATCAAATTGTGCACCGAAATGGTCCAAAAAAGGTTTGGCCCAAAACAAAGTGGCTCAAAAATATATATGCCTCCAATAATTGCCCCCAAGAAAATGTGGGCTCAATTGGGTCCCAAAAATATTGGGCCACAGAAATTCAGGCCCAAAGAATGTGTCCCAAAATGTAAAAACAAATAACAGTGAATTAAGAAGAGATTTTTAAAACTTACCATCGTTACCCGTGCCTACGTCATTGAAGACACTTCCGGTGTAAATGCCTGACGATCTCTCGAGTAAATACCTGACCCAGGTGTTACCAGAACCAGGAAAACTGAGTAGTAGTATTAATGGCATGCTCCCCTTGGGCATGAACTTTCTGTTTAAGATACAGTGATCTGCAAGGAACGAATAATAAACGGATGTTACTAGTCAGTTCATCCTCTGTATGTGTAATTCTTCAATCATGGACTGTTTGGAGACGGTTTATTCAACTCAGATGAAAATGGACGAGATTATACATACAAAGGTAAAGGGAAGCTCAAGTATAAAGAGTAGACACATTGATTTCAAAAACCAATTAGAAAACAACGCGCCACCCCAATTCAACTCCTCGTTCCGCGTCCAATTGTATTGCATCTCAAGAAGATACTGTACCTGACAATACATGCTCGCAAACGCAATCACAAACACAGCAGGCCTGTACCATGTATAACAAATACTTAACATATTAGGCACACTTATAGGTAGGTAGATCAGAATTACTTAGCATATAGCCTTAGGTTACCATATCTTTGTCTGGAAGTCCGGGGACATACAATTGACGCTGACGCCCCCTCTCCGTCCCCCTCACCCCCCCCCCCCCCAATGTTGACATCAAGCGATAGTACCTGCACAATACTTTCAAAAAAAAAATTCGATGATCTTTTTCAAAAGCCTCATACGTTAACTACGAACAATATGTGTTTAGTGCCGAGATTGGGTAAAGAGAGGTAGGGAAAGGGGAGATTGTTGAGCTGTCTTACAGAAGTATTGTGGAGAATTAAGATACATCCTTATTATATATACCCCCACCCCCAACCCCTACTGTCGTCATCCGTGAACACATCAGGTATCATTTGAGGATCAATTGAAAGAAACCTCACCCTGCTGTTGGATTTTGCTTTCCGTAGCGCCCTCTTTTTTCCCGTCCTCAGGATCGGCGTTTAAAATGTCTTGCAATCCATTTCGGATAGCACGGAAGGGGGATCGTGACGGGTTTTCCTTCTTCACGGAGGAGATGTTGTAGATTATAAGAATTGAAAGAAAAATTCCAAATAGTAGCAGGCTAGAAACCAGAGGTGACGTAGGCCTCAGGGTTATTTTGTTAGCCATTATATCTGAAAATATAATAGGAAAGGTGAATCACATTAATGATATTGTATAAAGCAACCCTCTTTAGCTATCAGAGAACCATAGTCCATATACCAAGCTTAGGGCAATGTACAACCGGCTGAAAGGTACATGCTTGATCCCTGATCACACGGGGGGCAAGGTGCTGTGGATTCTGGCTAGCTGGCGCCACCAGCAAAGAAATGGCTACACAGGGATCGTATGGCAAGTCGTTTTAACATTTACCTCTCTATTCTACTGAAGTAGAATTAATTCCACTTACGTATAATACAATTAAGCTTAAGTGAAATGAATTGCACTTAAGTAGAATTGCATTTTACTTAAGCTTAATTATATTCCACTTATATTCCACTTACTTAAGTGAAAAATTATGACACTTTTACTTGAGCTAAATTAAATTTTACTAAAGTAGAATTGTATTTTACTTAAGTAGCATACAATTAAGCTTAAGTGAAATTGAATTTAACTTAATCTTAAAAGAAAATGGTAATTTCACTACAGTGGAATACAATTAAACTTAAGTAAAATACAATTCTACTTAAGTGCAATTAATTTCACTTAAACTTAATTGTATTCTACTTAAGTGCAATTAGTTCTACTTTAGTAGAATAGAGAGGTAAATGTTAAAACGGCTTGCCATAGGATCGCCACCAGTTATTTGGGCAGGCTAGCTACGGTTGGTAGTAACCCTGGCGCCCACTAGTGGTCTGAATCATATAAAAAATATCTTTGATATATGTTCCTAACTGACAGTCAGTCTTCCGTCGCCACCGCGGTTTATATATTTATATAGAACACAAATATTAGCTTATATGCACCTCGATATCAGCTTGTCACGAATATAATTATGTATACTTTCTGTACAATGCAAGAGTGTCATAATTATCCTAAATGTTATATAGTCGCTAAGTGTAATAGCGGTTGGACCTAACTGTAATAAACTGATATATTTTCCTATACATTCCAATAGTTTTGAATATTTACAATATGTATACTGACCGTGGAAATCGGATAAGTTGTATACAGCAACAAGAGAGAAAGGATGGAAACGTTTTAGGTGCCGTCAGAATGTTCAAATCAAGTTCTGCAAAGATAGCAGCAATTTTAAGCAAAATTATTTAATTGCTCAGAATTTGCAAACGTATGATGAATTCATTGAATCCGGTAAGTAAAGAATTTAACTGTTCACTGCAAAATGACAACAGGATGAATATTTATCAAGTGCCATCTATTTAACAATTTGCAGAAAATCGATAAATCGATCGCCTATGATCGAATGATATATGTACATATACATCATCTTGTATTCATGGCATCGCTTCTTGTTATTTGACTTGTCTTGTGCATAACTTACAGTCCAGCGCGCCGTCGAAAGTCTAGTACAAAGTCGTTACTGGTATCACACCCGGTATCCACAAAATCATACTGCCAACGCGGTTCCTTTCAATATGCTTCGGGTTTTCTTTGGCATAGTCTCCCAGAGCATGTTAAATGTGTTAATAACTTGAAAACTGTCCCCAAGACTCATATATTTTCACGGTTGTAGTGTTTTAGGGTATGGTATGTAGTGTAAGACTTATATACTATATGCTATGAATGCCATCTTATTGGTGTTATTGTTATGTGCACTGACCCTTTTTTGTTATGTTAATGTTTGTATGGTATGCTATGCAGCTGGTGTACTACACTGCTGTATGTAGTGCAGTGTGAGAGAGAAAATACAGTTCAGCTCTGATTCTGGTTGTGTCATGTCTACTAATTGACTCTCTGTCTCTCTCTCTCCCAACCGGCCTTATGGCAAGCCATTGTATCTTTTATTCAGTATTTATTGATATCAACAATTATTTAATGATATCAAAAATTATTTAATGATATATATATCACGAATTCGGCCATATTTAATGATATCATTAAATATGGCCGAATTCTTGATATGTACGTCATATTTGTTGATATCATTAAATCGAATTAGTGATATGTACATATCACTAAAGCGAATTAGTGACATCAGTAAATATGACGTCATATTTGATGATATCACTAATTCGAATTAGTGATATGTACATATCAATAATTCGAATTAGTGATATGTACATGTCACAAATACATTTAAAAGATATCCTTAAATCATTTCTTGATATCACTAATTCATTTAATGATATCATTAAATGAATTATTGATATCAAGAAATGAACTGAATTAATGATATCATTAATTGATTTAATGATATCAACAATTCGAATTCTTGATATCAACAATTGATTTCATGATATCATCAAATAAAAGATATCATTAAATATTGAATAAAAAGTAAAACGGCTTGCCACACGGCCTCTACAGTGTATTATTTTTTTGTGTACTGTGCATGTTTGTTGTGTGCGGTACAGCGCATGGAGACTTGTTGTGTGTTGCGCTTTATAACAACTGTATTATAATTATTACTATCATTATGTCATCAGTTTAACAGTTTACGACGTATACAAAATGACGAATCGGGTTACGATAGCATCAGAATGTCACCATGTCAACATTTTGCAACAAAATGCCGGTTAAATGACGCTCGTAACATATACAGAATATCATCATTTCAATTTATATCTTGTAAAGTAAAACGATGAATTGCAGCAAAAATGTGCAGAAATAGATCTTATAGTAACATATCTTTATACGGCACTTTAGTAACGTTTCAATATAAGACAGAGATGAGAAAATGATTGTTTAATCGTTGTTATTTACTTACATGGTTAACGTGATAAGTATTTTGCCTGTTTATTACACTTCCAGTGTGGTCTTCTTTCTGTGTAGATACATCGATAACACTGTAAGTTTTAGTCCACAGTTACACAGTGGCGTGGTGATCTATACAGCTGCCCTATGCAGGTCCTGTATATACATGCATAGGTGTTTTACTTTCGACCACTCGACTATATACTGGATAAAGGTGGATTCCCATAACAATGCATCTTAACAATGGACATAAAGCCTTCCATCCATCGTCATAACAACTCACTGGTCAGTCCATGGTCAGACAGTGTGAGAGTGGCAGCTTAGTTTCAGCGGCAACGAA
This sequence comes from Apostichopus japonicus, assembly GCF_037975245.1. NCBI lineage: Eukaryota > Metazoa > Echinodermata > Holothuroidea > Aspidochirotida > Stichopodidae > Apostichopus > Apostichopus japonicus. The sequence continues at coordinate 23,224,156 of NC_092580.1, forward strand.
ATCAATATCGATGTTGATTTAGGCACAACTCCACGAACAACTCGTTCTGAAACTAAAGTTACTGGAACCCATGCCGTGAGTAATAAAACTGCGTTAATTGCACCCTGTCGAAATTTTTAACAAAAAAATTAATTCTAACAATTTTTTTTGGTCGAGACTTCGATGTGAAGATATCTCGAGATATTGACACTTTACCTCAGAATTGTGAAGTTTTGTCTCGAAATTTCAACCATTTTTTTCTTCTTCTGAAAATGAAATATATATAATACATACAATTTTGACGGATTTTGAGGGCAAAAAAAAAAAGGGAGGGGGAGTTTGGTCAAAAGCTTTTGATATAAATGGTGCTCTATTTTGCAACTTTTCGGAAACAACGTTGAAGAACATTGTATACTGCACATAATATGCGTACATGTTACACGTTTAGGTACTGTATACACAACGACTTTCTTATAATATTCTGTCTACCCGTGTGGAGTATCACCCCCCCCACCCTCCGAATTTATTTTTTCTGTGGGAAGGAGGGGTGATAAAGCTTCCCAAAGTATATGTGGTTGCGCCACCGTTACAACAAAAACAAAACTATACAAAAACAATTATTGTAACAAACAACATGGACTGGACAATTATTTATAAAGCAACACCTTAACAAATTATGTAAGTCTCTGCATGATATATATATATATATATATATATATATATATGTAGGCGTACTTCAAACACAATTGCAGCTGTACATGTGAATTTCTCCTGGATCCTTTGAATGGATCCTTTGAAAGACAGCCTTTCTGGTGTATAAATGTGTTTTGTCCTTTTAAACCAATTAGATCTATACGTTATGTTAGTCAAGCTTTGTTTTCAGAACGAGGAGAAAGTATAGATTGAGTAGACTATTATATGGAGGCTTGTGAAAGTATTTGATCTAGGGGTAAGAAAACTTACCACATTGTAGTGAGTATTCAACCCCTTCACTCCAGAAAGTTAAAAAACAAGCTCAAACTGTATATGTCTAGTATGATGACTGCATTGTATTTACGCCGGCTGAATATGTTGTTCCGCTTTGCACATTGATTTTTCGTATTTTTTTTATATATATACTCTTGTTCAGCTAAACAGTGTTAAAATAGACGCAATTTGAGTATAATGAAAATATGTTGAGGTGTGCAATCGTGTCACAGGTGTTCATTTTATAAATATATATATATATATATATATATATATATATATATTTATGTATTTATATATATGTATTTATATATATGTATATATATATATGTATATATATATTTATATTTATATATATATATATATATATATATATATATATATATATATATATATATATATATATATATGATTCGTATGGTTTGTTCACTGAAAAGCTGTTGCAAAGTTCGCTTGTTAATTTGGGGGGCTCAAAACTTTTTCGATGTTGCTTGATAATATAGCTGATGTTATAAAACATTAATTTTGTTGGAGGGATTACCCAGGTGAAAATTTGTTTTTGACTGATGCATGATTGAAAAGCACATGCACCGAAAAATGGGGTTTCTGTCGTTCTTCAAACTTTTGTTTTGTTTTTTTGTTGTTTTTTGGACAATGGCATAATAAACTTTACACCCATCAGGTAAAGTTAGAGCCCTATCAAACATAAGATCAAAGCATAACAAAGAAAAATTTAAAAAATGTAAAAGCCAGAAGGCTTTGTGTTCATCCTTGCCAAATACTTTGCTCAAAATTCCACAAATAACTATCTGACTATTGTAGAGCAAGTGAGTTAAATTTGTCCAAGACTTAAGTGAGAGCCAGAAAAGATCAGGAGCTATAATCAGCTCTTATAGTGTAGCACTCACCGTTCTGCAGGGCATCGGGCCATGTTTTCCATTGGTAAGGATTTTACAGTATAATTTTGTTCAATTCCAAACCGATTCAATATTCAGAAAAACAATATTCATTGATGACATAAACTCGTTTCATCACACAATCAAATTTGCTGTAGATTTTTTTCTAGAAATGACGATCACTTTCTGGACACCACTGTGACACCTACAAAATGGCTCACTCAAAACAGACTTGTTCAATAAACCTGCGAACAAGCACAACTACCTCTTACCAAGCAGTTGCCATCCACGTCACTGTATACCAGAGAACATTCCACATAGTCAAGCGTTGTGCATTCGACGTATTTGCTCCTCTGAAGACGATTTTGATTTTCGCACCAAAGAACTATCACGAAACAGGCTTCTCAACATACTCACCACAAATTGGCAGACAAATGAAGCTCTTGCATAAGTTGCATTGCTGTTAATAATGTATGACACATTTTAAAGTTGAAAGTAAATATGCGCTATATATTGTAGTTTACTATTGTATTCATATATTGTTTTCATCGTATCATGTACATACGGTAGCTTAAAAGTGCCATCAACATAAGAAAAACTTTGCCCCATAAGTTGACATTTTTCAGTAAATTGTTTAGATAACAAGATAATATCTTATCGAAAATCATGCAGATAAATGTTGGATTGCTCAGTTGCTTTTACTAAGCAACTTTGAACAATTTTCTTTTATATTTATATATTTTATACATAAATTTCATACCTGAAGGCCTTTATTTCTTCTCCTCCTCGTTGCCCCATTTTGGCGGTGGCTAAACGTGAATGACCTCTGCAGGTCAGAAGAATTTGTACGGTATCGTTCTCGCCTGCTTCCACCATGTTGCTTTCCATATATATTTTACCGTACTTATACTATACGCATGAATCATGTACCGCGCATACACGACTCTTAAACATTTTGCAGAAAAATGTTGAATTGACCAGATGGAATGAAGTGAACAATGAAACATTTTGCAGAAAAATGTTGAATTGACGACATATGATTAGTTGTCAATTAAACATTTTTACTGAAAATTGCTCACTTGGAATGAAGGGAACAATTTAATATTTTGCAGAAAAATGTTGAATTGACGAGATATGATAAGTTGTCAATTCAACATTTTGCAGACAATTGTCGGTAAGTGGTCAATTCAACATTTTGCAGAAAATAGTTTCAATTACTCAGTTGGAATGAAGTGAACAATTGAACATTTTGCAGAAATATGTTGAATTGACGAGATCTGATAAGTTGTCAAATAAACATTTTGCAGAAAAAATGGCCAATTGCTCAGTTAAAGGATAAAGCAACTGAGCAATCCAACATTTTTCTGATTTTGATAAGATATTATCTTGTTATCTAAACAATTAACTGAAAATGTTGACTTATTGGGGCAGTTTTCTTATGTTGATGGCACTTATAATCTTCCGTATTTACGAAGCAGAACCTAAAAGCAAACAGAAAGCCAGCAGATCATTGGTGTTAAACCCGCCTCTCAGCCAATTAAAAGATGAAAGGTCAAATCCTGACACCCTGCAGAAAAGCCACTCTATTACAGATATTGATAAGATGAAAGCATACAAGGTTTCCAGACTCTTACCTCTATTGAATTCAAATGACTTTCAATCAGCATCATGATTGAGCAAATATTTGGACTTTTTCTGTCCCTAAATGTACTTGTTGAAATAGCAAACGGTAAATATAGGCAACTGTAAATTGGAAAATTTGGGCACCAGTTCTGTGTCAACATAGATCCCTGAGGTCTTTAATATTGAAAATTCAGAGCAGTTTTAGATATTGTGCAGTAATGCAGTAATGAAAAAACATCTTAAACAGCATCTTAAACCTGTACCAATTGAGTATGGTGAGAACATGAATGTATACCAAGATAGTGAGAGCAATTAAATACTACCCTGACATGGTTTAAACTTACAGGAATTTCTAATTAGGTTCTTAAAATACAACTCATTCTCAATTCATCTGACCAATTATGTGATTTCCTGTACACCATGTCCTTGCACAAAATGTCATGCTGAAACCCAAAGCTTATTACTGACCACACCCTATAACTAGGAAGAAATGTTTTCATGGATTGAGTTCTGCTAGCCTTGAACAATCATTGACTTGAAGCAAATTAGAAGTCTCAACTTGAAAGCAAATGACCTTGACCATCATAACCAATTAATGTACCCTTGTACTCTTTATAGGAACGCCATATGCCATTATGACATCTGATCAAACGGCCTATGTTATGTTGTCATGTTTAAAATTTCCAGAGTGTAACCTCTGCTGCACCTAAATGACCTTTACCCTCCACCAAAAACAATAGGGTTCTTGTACTCACTGTAGAGAATACATGGCCATACATACCAGCTACTACAGTTTTCTATCTGGAATATCTTATTTACATAGTGTTAAAGTTTTGACACATGGTGATCTTAAATGAACTCCGACCTACATTCAAAGTGTACACACTATACAACATACAAGGCTATCATACATGAGCTCCTTTATGTTCTTGTTCTGGAGATAGAGCACTTTTAATACATTTACATTTTGCCCACTGCTGACCCAAAAGACCTTTGACCTCCACCACAATCGAAAGGGTTCGTTAAACTAATTACAGGAATTCCACATGCCAAATATACGAACTGTGCATATGCGACCTTCATTGAGATATCATGTTTACAAGATTTGCACACGTTTTCCCTTTGTTGACCTCAAATGACCTTTGACATTTATGAAAAGCAATACGGATCGTCTACTCAGCAACGGCAAGCTACACACCAAGTTTGAACTTCCTGCAACTTCTACTTCTTGAGCTACCGTGTAAAGAATATTTTTCAGACTTTGACCCGTGCTGTCGTGTTCAATAGAGCGTGTGGAATCGGTTGTGTTTACTCGACTAGCGTTTTCATTCGAATTGTAAACATGATTGGTTGAGATGGCAAAATATCACGTCAGCATGGAGTTAGTATTATTTTACGGTATGCGGCCCGCTAACTTGTCATGAAGTAAACAGTTTGGAAAATGCGTATACAAAACCGGATGATTTTTGTTTTTTATCATTTTTTTCTTTATTTCTACTTTTTTCTTTTTTTGTTGTTGCAAAAATTCCCGAAGGTCCCGGGCCATTAAAAAGCTGCTCGCTGCCCGGTTTGTCCCGCGGGCCGCAGGTTGCCGTCCCCTGCTTTAGAGTATTATAGAGGGTCGGTGAAGGAATGGCTGTCATCTTTCATTGTTCCTTTTATTGTTTTGTTTTCTGTCATTATCCATTTCTCTTTCCTAAAGGGGGACTACGCGTAAAAGCTCTGCTTCTTCCGTCAGTCCTATACAAAGGGTAAAAAATGTTTTAAAAAAATGTGTAAAAAATGTTCTACCGTACTTTGTTATATTTTTATTGTACTGTGGAAATAAACTCAATATAATATCAATAATTAATATACAGGGTATACTCTTTTGAACTTTTTTTGAAGCGATAGGTTATACCGCTTTCTATGCCAATGAAATGTTAACTAGGTTGTATGACTGTGAACCGGCGTTCCTGTAATTGGATAAGAATTCTGTGTGGGTTTACCTTCGGTCCTCTTAATGCTAAAACATATTGACGTACAAGACATGATAAATAAAATAAAAGATACAATATAAATACGGCTCACTCCAATCCAGACGATTGTCAATTTGCCAAAGAACTGTGTACTCTTCCAGTATTATTGCTATGTAGTGCTCATACTTTCCCCACATACATTTTCAAGCAAACAAAAAGTGTAATGGATCTACCTACCACCCTATTAGTTAACTGTAAATTCATCTAATAGTTTAATCATGGAGCTGTAAACAGATCCATGGTTTAATTTAGCTGCTGCTAAGCAAGACTTGGAATAAAAATATATAAGTTGAAACCGTTGAAGTTGCAACAAGCTTTTACACCGTTATAAAAAATAATAAAATAAAAAAATAAAATCGTAATGTGTTGGAAAATCAAGTAGTGAAATTTTTTATATATATATATATATATATATATATATATAAATATATATATATATATATATATATATATATATATATATATATATATATATATATATGATATCGATGTCTAAGGTGTATTATATTGTATCAACGTTGGCATACATTACTCCTTATTTTCATTCTAATGTAAGAGATAAGGTTTTCAGCTCATCAATTCTGCCAGTGATTGTGTATGCAGTTCCTGTCTGGTATCACTTTCTACTTGAAAAGGACAAGAAAAGAATTAGAAGTTTCTTGAAATACTGCTCCAAAATATTTAATCTCGACTATGAAAGCCTTGTTGGTAAAGTAAACACTGCTGCTAAAAATGAATTCATAAGACTAGCTAAGAATATACATAGTTCTAAAGATCACCCACTTCACTCAGAGTTGATCTCTCTGTGCAATAGAACCAGCAAGTACAATCTACGTAATCCTACTATCTTGCCATCTTTTAGAATTATGCTTTTTAAGAACTCATTTATCTACAGAGCAGCCATTTATATTCAAAATGGGTTCTTAGAATCTCTGTTATAATCCTTTTAATCTTTAAAACTTCTAATCCTCTATCTTACTTCTTGTTTTTGTTCATGCTTTCATTTTTGTACATGTTTACGTCTTTTATGTATCATTTTTATGTGTCCTATTTATAAATGTTATAATTTATACTGGAATAAAGAAATTGAAATTGAAATTGAATATATACATATATATATATATATATATATATATATATATATATATATATATATATATATATATATATATATATATATATATATATATATATATATATATATATATATATATATGGTCTCAGGAATAACAGGGCGACACTGTTTCATTCTCATCTTCACCAGAATTACTCTAAAACAGTAAAACAGAAACATATTCAGCCTTGGAATATATACCATCACTACCAGTCCCAAATTCAAGAAATCCATAGAGCAACTTGCATTTTGTTTCTGACCAATGTCCCGATTTTGTTGGTATAAGGCGACCACACACATAATCATGTACACAGACGTGCACACACGTACCCAGCCCCCCCTCCTCCCCACCCCTCAGCATACATACATTCACAGACACCACCTTTACAATCACATATTATATTTCTCCTGAGAAGTCGGCTAGGAATCGAGAAACCAAGTGAACGAATATCCTTCCATTTTCTGAATTTATAGACTCATGTCCCTGCGTCAATTATAGGTCGGTGCCGCATTGGATTCAGCATCTTCTTTTATATACGGTGACTCCTGGGATAAAGTACCGCGTTGGATATATGATTTATGTATGTATGGGTGTATGTATGTATGTATGTATGTATGTATGTATGTATGTATGTATGTATGTATGTATGTATGTATGTATGTATGTATGTATGTATGTATGTATGTATGTATGTGTGTATGTATGTATGTATGTATGTATGTATGTATGTATGTATGTATGTATGTATGTATGTATGTATGTATGTATGTATGTATGTATGTATGTATGTATGTATGTATGTATGTATGTATGTATGTATGTATGTATGTATGTATGTATGTATGTATGTATGTATGTATGTATGTATGTATGTATGTATGTATGTATGTATGTATGTATGTATGTATGTATGTATGTATGTATGTATGTATGTATGTATGTATGTATGTATGTATGTATGTATGTATGTATGTATGTATGTATGTATGTATGTATGTATGTATGTATGTATGTATGTATGTATGTATATGTGATCTTCCCGCAAGCAGGAACTCGCGAAAGAAGCCATGGGGCTTATAGACTCGCAAGCTGACCGAAGCCAATCTCTCGGCACACATGTCGGGAAGTTGTTATTGAACAACACCCCTTGCCAGACGACACACATTGCTGTCGGCGGGAATCGAACCGGGGATCTCATGACTGGGAGACGCCGGCGTTAGTCTTGTTGGATCAGGGAGTTGCTCGGTTGCAGGCTCCGTTCGGATACCGTTTACACAGGACAGACTTTACACATTTTGTGAGTCAAACCTATACTTTATCTTCATATTCCGATTCATATTGTGGCAGGTTGTTACCATAAACAGTTTTTAAAATATTTCTAACCTTCCTTATACTGTCGTCGATTGTGCGATTAATTTCTGTTGTGAATGGATTGAAGCCAAAATCTTTATGTTTTCTCTTAAAGTGTCCCGAAGAGTTGTGCAATAAACACTTCATTCTGGTTTCGTTCTGTGGTATATGAAGAAAATCTAGCATTCGACGAAGCTGATAGTCCGTGTCCGTGACCAATTGTTCATAAAATATTATCATTCTATTCTTGTTTTCCTTCACGGTACCATTAAATATGTTCGCCCATCGAACCGCACGGGTTTTAGCAAAGTTATACCACACTGTTGATAAAGAAAAACATAAAGAAATATGTATAAGTGGAGAGTATTGCCATGACAGATAACCCCTTCCCCTCCCTCCAAAGAAAAAAAAAAGCTTGAACTATTCCTTTATAGTCGATCCTTAGGAAAGATAAGTGGTATTTAATACATGTGCCGAGCTGCGAATTATTTTTTTTTCCAAAACAGGTTTGCAATTACAGAGTTTTCAGCCAATCAGATTTTGTTGCTCGTGATTTGTAGACTGAATTGTAATTTCGGCAACGACTTTATTTCAAATGGCAACATGTAGCAGTCAAGTAACGTTTCATGGCTGTCAGGAGGAAGGATTTACAAGTCATTGGAAGTTCTGCAATAAGTTACCTTTCTTCGACAGTGTGTTGATTCAAGAGCAACGTGTCAGTAATGCTTCCACAATAGGGAGGCATACCTTGGAAGTAGAAGGTCATTTAATTACTATACTTGTGTATAACGTTTCCGTTGAATGCTTAGCTTGGAAAAATATTTAAAACTCAAACACACCAAGATATTACTAGAACAACATAAATAGCCTATATATATATATATATATATATATATATATATATATATATATATATATATATATATATATATATATATATATATGGTCTACCTAGCACAATCTCGATCATTTCTTACTTTTCGTCCTAGTGTTTCAAGCATTGGTACTTATAATTATAATTTGGCAAATTTTTTGAGTGATCTTATATCTCCCAACATTTGTCTCGATTATTGCACTCAGGATTCTTTCTCTTTTGTCCAGGAAACTACATCTATGGACATATCTGATCATTACATGGTATCATACGATGTAGTTAGTTTATTTACCAACATCCCACTTTCTGAAACTGTTGATATTGCAATCGATGCCATAATGCATAAAAATCCAGGCATTGGTATTGAAAGGCGGGATCTCCAGAAACTATTCATGTTTGCTACCTCACAAACGCATTTTTTATTCAATGGTAATTACTATGATCAAGTGAACGGTGTGGCAATGGGTTCACCATTAGCACCGGTGTTGGCAAATCTCTTCAAGGGTCATTTGGAGAAACAATTTCTGAATGATTCATCTGCTCCATCCAAACCTTATCACTACCGCAGATATGTTGACGATATTTTCTGTCTTTTCCGAAATGAGGATGAAGCCATCGATTTCCTTCAATTTATCAATACTCAGCACCCTAACATAAAATTCACTATTGAGAAGCAAAAAGACAGTACGCTACCATTTTTGGATGTGCTTGTCAGAAACACTGGTCATTGCAACACTTCCGTTTATCATAAACCTACGTACTCAGGGTTACTAACCAATTTTTTCATTTTCATTCCGTATTCTTACAAAATCTCATTAAAACGTTAGTGGATAGAATGTACAAGGTCAACAACTCTTGGAAAGGATTTGACCTAGACCTAAAAGGACTTATATCCACACTCGGCAAAAATCAGTTCCCTTTCACTTAATTGACAAAGTTGTGAAATCGTATTTACAAAACAAGGTGTCACCGAAAAATATCATTGACCCGGTTTCTCACAATACCAGATTTTACAAGCTCCCGTACATTGGTAATTTCTCTGGTCATGCTCAGAACAAAGTTAGACAGTTGATCAAATCGCATTGTATGTCAAATTAGTGTTTATCTCATTTAAAGTTCGAAATATGTGTGTAGTAAAAGACATGATTCCATCATACCTTAAATCTCGTGTGGTCTATAAATTAATCTGCACAAGCTGTAATGCTTGTTATATAGGGGAAACCCATAGGCACCTTTCTACACGGATTTCTGAGCATTTAAAACCGATAAGAATTCACATATTTACAAACACTTAGCTAAATTTCCCAACTGTAAGCGGCTATGTGGCAACAACTCATTCAAAATGATCGACTCCGCTCCCACTAAACTCCAGCTTAGGATCAAAGAAAGTCTACATATCAATTGGGATAAACCTAATCTCAACAAGCAGCTTGACTGTCCAGTGTTATCTTTGTTGAGTTAATCTACTTTTCCTTGTGTGTTATTGCTAGTGTACATTTGTCTGCTATTACTTGTTCATTTTGCGTCTGTAACCTGATGATGAAAGTCGCTACTTTCGAAACATGTCGTTCTTTTTGTATCAATTTTGGTAAATAGATGTATAAGTTAAAGTCTGTGGTGTTTTCAATTTATATATATATATATATATATATATATATATATATATATATATATAAATATATATATATATATGTATATATATATATATATATATATAAATATATATATATATATATATATATATATATATATATATATATATGTATATATATATATATATATATATATATATATATATACCCATACTGTATGTTAATAATTACTTCGATGACAAGCCATTATGACCGACCCATTGTCAACAGCCACTGTTTCATTCGTTAAATATTAAATATAGCCGTCTGCTCCCCCACGCCCAATAAATAACTAATTGTTTAAGATATGCAATTAGGATAGATTGTAACAGATATACTATAAATGTAGCTCTCGAGACTAAGGATTTTAATGGGACGATAAGTATGATAAATAGAATTAATACCGGCATTAAATAGACCAATCACATTAGCGTATTTTGAAACTGTTTATCATGCTCTGAGCTAGTGTTAATCCCTCTTGCTGTAGCGTGAAAGCTGCGCAGATATTTCTGCTGAGAAAGCAAAGTACAACGCAATGGCACGCATGGTAGACAAAGTACAGTATCTGTGTGATTTTGGTCGAGAAGCGAACGATACTTGTAGGTTATTGACAAATGTTAACTCCCAATCCCAATCTGATGTTTTACCAGTTCGCAATGCTTTGAACCGGTTTGATAATCTTTGAAGAGCATTACGCTATACAGAGCTTGGAAGACTCCTGAATGAAGACGAGTACAATGTCGCATCAGTGTCTCTGGATGAACTAAAACGGGGGAAGTTTCACGCCTGACACAAGAGCTGGAAACTTGTTAATAACTTTGCATATTACACTGTAGCGCAACTAAAGTTGCAGTGCCAACTAAACAAAGATGGTCAATTTAATGCCGGTATTAATTCAATTTAATGCCGGTATTAATTCTATTTAATGCCGGTATTAATTCTATTTAATACCGGCATATGAAGCTACATGGTGATTGGCTGTGAATTAATGCCGGTATTAAATATAATTATTACCGGTTATTATGTTAGTTCATATACGGACATTAAATCAGCAATAATTTCCCGTATGGCCTACCATAAACGAAAAACTTCGGGGTATTTTGAAGGGTTATATCTTCGTTGCAACGAATGGATGCAGACGTTTTGGTAACCTCAAAGTGAAGGTTTCTATGGTGATGACGTATCTTTCCCGACCAATCATGAGCGACTATTTGCACACAATTGCAAACCTGTTTTGGGAAAAAATATCGCTGCCGGGCTTTGCAGAAAATACAAAACCTCGAGTAATAACAGGAAATGGAACGCATCATTATAAACTCCACTGAATTGAGCATATTATTTAACCTTTTATTTATGACATGTTATAAGGAAGGTTCATGGAAGCGAACTATGTATAAATGTTCTCTAAAAAACTCGACTTGATGTAATGTACAGAAAATTTGCAGTTACACTTTTTCTTTCCTTTTTTAATAATGGTGTTGGAAAATACCAAAAATATCATTTTCAAAAGTGGCTAAAAATATACTCTGTCGCTTATCTAGGCTGTTCTTGCCTCCCGTAAAGTTATTTTATTATGTACTGCAAATGGCAGAAGATCAAAATGGCGAAATTCATGAACAAATATAACAGACCTATATATAATTTGAAGCTAACTTTACTCACTTTCTCCTCCAAATGCTGATGCAGGGGCTGTTCCTGTTTTGTTGCTCTTTTGTCTGTTAAATTCCGCCAAGATGGCAAAATAAGGATTCCTTACAAGAATTATCACACCGTCATATTTGCAAAGTTTCTTTCTTGGCTTGAAAATGTTTCCGTCATAAAGCTCCCATCCATGCGTCTTAACGACTAAAGTACTCTTAGAGCAGGGACGGCTTTCGCGAAAAGTTGAATGCTCTGTTGATACACAAAACAGAAAAAAGAGAAGGCAATCCATTGAGTTGCAAATCCCAAACTTAATCGTTATCCCAAACTTTTGGTTATATATGACAATTATAATGTCATCAATTTCGTCGTTTATCTCAGTATGCGCTCTTACAAATGCAAGTCGGTATACACTTCCTACGTGCGTATATTACGAGTTACGTTTACCTCCATTCACCATTTAAACGTTGGAGTTTTACAGCAGTTAATTAATGCACTGTTAACGTTCATAATAATGACATCATATGTGAACATAGTTTGAGGGCGTTTCGGCCATTTTGTCACGATACGCGCCCGGCGGCAATAGTGCTTGTTTTTGTTTTTATTAAATGTCTTTTTCGCACAAAGTTGGAAATGTTTGGCTTTTATACCAACGTAACCCTTGTTGTTTTACATTTATTGATGCGCTGATAACTTTCAGTCTGACATCCCGATCACATGGATTGTTTTGTCGCAGTCATTTTGGTATGAGCGTCATGGCCAAAATGCTGGGGTATTTTATTGTGGTTAATTGAAATTCATTTCTGACAGTTGACCCTATGACATCACAAGGAGGCGATACATCCCGTGCCCAGACAATAACCCACAAAATCCATCGCCTTTACCGTTCAAGAGCAGTTCGCTATATACATTTTCAAGCGCTCACACCCACACACACGCATAGACAAACACACAAACGGACATATTTCGACTTGACCCCCAAAATGGAATCCTCACCACCTATTCCTATACGTTACCATGATGAACCTGCTTCCCTTAAAATGTTCAACAGCATGCTTTACCATGGCAACCGTTGCTGTGGTAACGATGGAGCGCTAAAGGCTACAAACGGCCTAGTGACTAATATGTCACCCCCATGAACATAATTATGTACAGGGGATGAGATAAACATATTTCTTTTTATATTTGTTATTCAAGTAAATTAATTTGATGGCTCTTTTGTATTGTCTTTTGAAATTTGTGCTTACACGATAGCGGGGTGGATCAGTATACAGAGAATGTAACGTTGCGTTGATGTTTCGATGGCCTAGTATGATAATTCTTTACGAATCTCATATTTTGTATCGTTATGACGGTAAATATCATCAATCGATGCAAGGTGGTTAAGACAATCTGCAAAGTATAACATAAACTCCATCCAAGTTTCTCGATTATCAAAACAATTCAATATTGTCCACCAATATATATATAGTGCAACCCTATGGAAAGCTCATAAAATGACCAAGCAAATTCCACAAGAACCAAACGAGATATCCAGAAGTTTAAGGAATTGCTTAGGTGTAATTAATCAATTAAGTTGTACTAAAGTTTAAGTTTTAGAATTTTTTATGAAACATATTTTGTTTTATGTTCAGCTTGTATATTTGGCGCACCGCATCAGGGTAAAGTTGCCCTTTAAAGATTATCCGTTGCCGAAGGCAACAACTGTCGTGTCCCTTTAATTTAATCAAGTTGTAGTAGATTTGTCTCATAATATGCTAAATCAGGACTCACAATATACCCCAAAACTCAATGATATTTTGCCAGAATACAGCTATTTAAGGATTTCCGATTTTCATTAATCTTTCCTGTTTCTTTCATTTCGTATAGAAGAAAACCTTTGCTCTTGGATTCTCAAAGTTTCGAAAGTTGCACTTGGTGCCATTTTAAAAGCCACAAAACTGTCGTGGTGTCCTGCCTTTTCAATGAAAATTCTAGGCAATTTCAAACTTGTTCCCACACGGTTGCCTTGACCATCTCGATCCTGAGTTGGCGCTATGGCCTACATAAATTGTAGTTAATTGTAATAGTTGCTTTGGACAAAATTCATCTCAATCATATATGTACAAACTTAACGTTGTGACGTTAGATTGTATGGGATTTAATTATTATTATTTATTACCCCGTTATTTATATAGCGCATAATCCGAAAGTTCTATGCGCTTGTACTTAACCCTGGTCATTGGTAATTTGTTACACCTACACACCAAAGTGTGCACAATTCAAACAATCTCTCCTGGGGCACTACAGTGCACCACAGCCACGTGTCCCCTGGGGGACTTCCCATAGGGTACAGCCACAAACCGGTGCACACCTCGCAAGTCCCCATTTATACACCTGGGTGAAGAGAGGCAATGGAGATAAAGTGCCTTGCCCAAGGACACAACGCAATGATCTGGCCAGGGCTCGAACTTGTAATCCTTAGATCACAAGTCCACTGCCTTAACCACTAGACCACAACGCCCTCACAGTGAATCTTGCCCAATAAGGGCACTCGTTTGTTATCATGTTGATAGTTAAAAATCCTTAAAAATTCAAAGGCGGCGTTACCATCGTTGGTTTTGATGGATATTCATTCATACTGTAGCTACCAATATGTGTTACTGGTTCACACGATTAAAATGTGAAAGATAATATCACTTGCCCCTCCCTGTCGCCCCCTCCCCCCCCCCCCTCCCACACACACATTCTCCTCCATATCGTGGAGAATTGAACTCTCCTCAGTGCTCAGTGTAGCTTTTAAACCATCAGCCATTTGAGTCAAGTAGGTAGGGGGCTACAGCCACGGGCCCGAGGTCCATTAGAGGTCTGGGAATATGAATGGGAACAAGAACAATGTATTCACGTTTTCAAACATGCTTTAGGAGAAAGCGAAGATTTCAAAAGAGGTTAGAACAGTGACATCGCCTGCTCCAAGTCTAGTATATACGCTTTAACACGTATGATTTAGTATATAGTTTGGGTCATCTGTTATGTTAATTTGGACAAGGTAAGGCTTGCGATATGAAATGGTAGGGCAAATTAACTGTTCATCTGAGCTTTGGTATTATGTAGTAAGTCACCGGATGTATCGGTATCGGGTAAGTTATTATCCAGACGCTACTTTCTGCAAACTGAAGGCCTCACGGTAGTCATTGCTTTATCTCAAGTGGAAGTGGACGACACTCGAGACGAAACCGAGTCAAGGCAAAACAAGTCACCATAAACTCGTCATTTTGCAGACAAGCCAAAGATATCGTACAACTACGGGAAATGCATACCAGTATAAAAACATCTGCACGCCATTAAAGGGTGTGAAGACTCGCGCAAAAAGAAACGTCTCATGCCGGTAATCTGACCTAGTTTCGAATGAGGAGCAACAGAAGTGTTAGACACCACTATCGATCCCATAAAATACACACACAGCTTGCTACCGTCGGTAATTAGACACTAGTGTACAGTCAGTGCATACAGATGCGGTCAATACCCACAGCACAGTGGATAAACGATACAGCGATGGACATCTCACGTCGAACTAAAGATAACTATGGAACGCCAAAAGGGCAATGTATTTTGTTGTCTCCTTTGATGTTGTGTCCTTCGATGCTGTTGTCTAATTTAATGTTGTTGTTTATTTAATGTTGTCTCATTTGATGTTGTTGTCTCCTTTGATGTTGTTGTCTACTTTTATTCCGTTGTTTCATTTGATGCCGTTGTCTCATTTAATGCCGTTGTCTACTTTAATGTTGTTGTCTGCTCTGATGCAGTTGCCTCCTTTCATGCCGTTGTCTACTTTAATGTTGTTGTCTACTTTAATGTTGTTGTCTCCTTTAATGCCATTGTCTACTTCAATGTTGTTGTCTCCTTTAATGTTGTTGCCTACTTTAATGTTGTTGTCTACTTCAATGGTGTTGTCTCCTCTGATGCCGTTGCCTCCTTTAATGCCATGGTCTACTTTAATGTTGTTGTCTCCTTTAATGCCGTTGTCTACTTTAATGTTGTTGTCTCCTTTAATGCCGTTGTCTACTTTGATGTTGTTGTCTCATTTGATGCCGTTCTCTAATATGTTGTTTACTTTTAGTATATAATTTAGCGCTATTGTAAAATGGCGGGAATCTAAATGTTCGTTGAGGTCTAGCTGGTCCCTGGATACAACGTGTACGTAATGCGTACGGTGCAGTGGTGCGCTGCACGACCGGTTACTAGACTGTAATAGACTGATGTGAGTGATGTAAATGTACGTAGTAAAGTCACGCTATTCGCATATTCCGAGAATACATGTAGGGCCTAGGCCTACTGCGTTTTCTTATTGTCGTGCTTCACCTGTACTGCCGTTATTTAGGTTCTCACAACAGCTCAGAAGTATGGAAGGAATTCTATCCAGACTGGAGTATAATCAACTGGTGATCGACAACTTTAGAAGAGAGGGGGTAATAAAGTCAGCATAGCCCGGGCCGCGAATATTTTTTTCCCAAACTGAACTGACACTGAAATTATTTCCTCGATTCTGATTGGCTCTCAGCGAGCACGTGATATACTTAACTATTCAACATGGATCCCTCAATACTCAGTCGATACCAGTATGATCAACACGAACAAATTCAAGATATTCACATTAGCAACTTTCCAAAACTTTTGGTAGGTATATATGAACGAAAGTATAAAGTGTTCTCAACACAATGAAGCAACTGTTCCCAACTACTGCGCCCATTATAGGTAGTCCTCGACCGTTTGTATACTCGCTTGACTCCGCTCTACACACAACACATGTAATGTAGCCTACTGTACTGTGTATAGTATACAACACAATAAAACAGTGCATTTGTAATTGTATACGTGTAGCCGATGTACATATGTACGAGGTGTTTGTGTACATTCGGAGTTGCAATACTTTTAGTTTTATAATCATAAATTCAAAATGTATTCAGTCAATGAATCATGATAGGGCTAATCGAATATGCAGTAGCCATGAAGACGGCGAGCGAGTGTGTGCCAGCCAGTGAGTGTACACAAAAAAGGGCATTTGACGATATGTCTGTGTCTTTTGACTTGTTAACTAGTTGTATATAGCCTTATAACCTATACGTACGGAAACCTATTGGCTCGCTGAGAGCCAATCAGAATCGAGGAAATAGTTTCAGTGTCAGTTCAGTTTGGGAAAAAATTATTCGCGCCCGGGCC
This sequence comes from Apostichopus japonicus, assembly GCF_037975245.1. Classification (NCBI taxonomy): domain Eukaryota; kingdom Metazoa; phylum Echinodermata; class Holothuroidea; order Aspidochirotida; family Stichopodidae; genus Apostichopus; species Apostichopus japonicus. The sequence goes on from NC_092580.1 coordinate 23,241,448, forward strand.
TATCTAGCTAGAACTTGATTGTGCCGTCACATTTATGTGCACGTACATACTGATCAATCCATATATGCGCGCTATATTACGTACTTTGACGTCATACCATACTGCTTTTGGTGAACAGCGCCGTCAGCATCAAAGTAGACAACGGCATCAAAGGAGGCAACGGCATCAGAGGAGAAAACAACATTGAAGTAGACAACAACAGCATTAAATGAGGCAACGGCATCAAGGGAGACAACGGCATCAAGGGAGACAACAACATCAAGGGAGACAACGGCATTAAAGGACGCAACGGCATTAAAGGAGGCAACGGCATTAAAGGAGGCAACGGCATCAAAGGAGACAACAACATCAAAGGAAACAACAACATTAAAGTAGACAACGGCATCAAGGGAGACAACAACATGGAAGTAGAAAACGGCATAAAAGTAGACAACAACATCAAATGAGACAACAACATCAAATGAGACAACATAAAAGTAAACAACAACATTAAATTAGACAACAGCATCGAAGGAGACAACATCAAAGGAGACAACAAAATACATTGCCCTTTTGGCGTTCCATAGATAACAAGGTACCACGCTTTATTACTGTCTGCATTTTGTAGCGACACGAACAAAACGTCACTTGCAAGCAACCGAAAGTTAACTTTTTCAGATGGCCGCACGCGGTTTGGGGCGAGTCTTCAATGCCTTTAAGATTTTTTTTTTTAATATTATTATTATCATCTTTAATGAGGGTATAGTCCCACTTGACAAGGAATGAACTTATACGCACGCTCTTTTTTTTTTTTTTTTTCTTGTGATTCGTTGTGATATATGCATAACGTGAAAAACTATATACATTGGTTTGAACAAATCGATTCTGTTTGCAAGCTCGTTTCCAGTAGATTGGCTCTTCTTAGACGCATAAAACCATTCATTGATACCAATACTTGTATTCTTTTTTTATAATGGATATATTTTACCGATGGTTGAGTACTGTAGTTTAGTATGGGGAAATAGTAATGCCAGAAATGTTCTCAGACTTAGTTGTTTACAGAAAGCTGCAGCAAGAATGATTCTCAATGCAACATTTGATGATATAGATCTGAAGACCTTTTTAATACTTTAAACTGGTCCTCACTTGAAAAACGTTTAAAATGTAAAAGATTGACAATGGTGTATATCGTAGGTCTTTAAATGGTCTGGCTCCACAGTATGTTGTGGAAATGTTCCGCCACACAAATCATAATATACATAACCACTCTCTAAGGTCCACCACACGACATAATTGATTTTTAGAGGGTGGTAATACCCAGTATCACCAGAAAACATTTTCATATGTTGCTGCTAAGGAATGGAACGAATTATCAAAGGAGTGTAAGAATGCCAAGTCTTTAAATACTTACGTTCTATGCAGTACTTTAACTAATTTATTATGCTCTTAATTTCTTTTAATTGATTGTTCCATGTTGTATTTTATGTCATGTCAATTTTTATTTTTATTTTTCATTGTCGTCTTATTTTATTTTATTATTATTTTATATGTTTTTATTTTTTTTTCATTTCACTATTTGTTATTTTATTTCAGGGCCTCGGGGAGATTAGCTTTACGCTAACCGAGTATATACCCTTTAATGTTAAATAAATAGTATAATAATTACACGGCGGTAATTCAGTGTTATGTCGGAACTTGATCATGCGAGTTCTTACCATCATTTCCTGTACCTACATCACGATAGGCACTTCCTGTGTATATGCCTGATGACCTCTCAAGTAAATATCTGACCCAGGTGTTACCAGAACCAGGAAAGCTGAGGAGTAGTATTAGTGGCATGCTCCCTTTAGGCATGAACCTTCTGTCCAACACGCAATTATCATCACTATTGTCATAGTTATCATCTACGTCGTCGTCATCATCATCATCACCGTCAACGTCCTCATTAGCTATAATGACAAAATGGCTCTGTTTTATTTCAATGTTTATATAATAGTCCAGTTCATTTTCTTGTCGATACAGGAAAGTATAAGGTAAGAGTGTTTCAACGCCTCTCTAAAAGTCTCTTGACAATCCCTCTTTGAGCTTACGTTACCATGGTGACTATGCAAATATGTACCGCTAATTTGCACCCCCATCAAACCACCCATCACGCCCCTCCCTTGTGAAAACTTACATTTTAACGTATATACCGAGGTGAGAAAAGATAAGATAAGTTCAACATTATTAAGCCCCACAAAGGACAATGGAATACTCGCATGCTAAAATCATTTAACAGCATGCAAAGCAAAAACTACTATAAAATTACAAAAACATGTACAAACAATCTTAAAACAATACAATGGACAAGGCAAGAGACTGGAACAGTTCTATCAAAAGGTACCAAACTGGCAAGCTCTAGCGATTGAAATTTAGTTTATGAAGTCTTATACATAGTGGCATGAAATGAGGAGTGTCGATTCGTACTGGCCAATGGCAACCGGATCCTACCGGATCCTTCGAGGGATCACCGCCCTGTCCAGAAGCACACGAAGTGGGTGGCCATCATCAACGCATAATATTGTCTAGTTTAACCTCCACTAGAAGCTGCTGATAGGACGCGGCCAATCTTGACTGGCTTTCCCCGATCACACGACTTGCCTTTCTAATAATCATGACTTCAATACGAAGTTTATCTTCGTTCAGTTACTCGCATTCCCACCCCACGATACCAAATTATATTGCCATACCCCACCAATAACAGTATATATAAAACATGGCAAGAATATCGTGATTTTGAACATCGAATTTGTTCATCACATACGCAGACAATACATACTACAGTTCAATTTCTTCAATAATAAGTATACGTGCTCATGTCAGGAAACCCGTTTTAAACGGACAGATAATTATCTATCACCACCTCGAGATATTAATAATCATTTATCCACCATAACGACGATATTTCCCATGTTAATAACATCAGTTAAAAGTACATTCGTGGACTTCCGAAACTCAATCACCATTTCTTTTGCGTTAGTAGTAATAGTGAAGTTCTAAACAGTTTCGCCCACAATAGCTCACAAAATCATCAATCTGGTCCACGTACGCAGTATCATCATTAGTTGATATCAAACATGCAGCAAGTCAGTATTATCTGCAAATTTGACCAATGAGCAGGTTTCATTATTTGACATTGAATCCGATGTGTACGGAGTGAGTAAGAATGGTGCAAGAACCGTACCTTGTCGTGCACCGGTGTTTGACGTCATGACATTAGATATGCTGTTAGCTGCCAGGGGATCTAAGAGTATAAGATCATTAAAAATCCACAGAATAACATCATTGACGTACATTCCTTTCGTTGGCTAACATGTGGGGCTGGATAGTGTTAAAAGCCGAAGAGAAATAAAACAACATAACTCTAGCAAAGTGACCCAGATTTGTACGCTCGAGATGTGAATACATTTTTTTCTTTCGAGACTACATACAACAACATCCTCAGTGCTGCGTTCTCGACCTATACGCAAACTGCAATGGATCTAAATATTTATCCACCGTATGTTTTAAAAGCTTCAGAGGCAGGCGCTCACAAGTGTTCATTGCCACTGAAGTCAATGCCACAGGTCTTAGATCAAGTACGACATCCATGTGCGACACATTAAACCTGCAGTCTCGGCCCATTGCACCCCCTCCCCCCCCCAACCACCCCCTTATTCTTACAAGGCATTTATTTTCCACACACAGTGCGAAAGCAATACTGTATACTGGTACATTACACAGTATAAGATCATATACTAGTACATAACACTGTATACTAGTACATAACACACATAACACTGTATACTAGTACATAACACTAGTACACAACATACTAGTACATAACTTGTACATAACACACTTACTAGTACACAACACTAGTACATAACACTGTATACTAGTACATAACACTGTATACTAGTACATAACACTGTATACTAGTACATAACACTCATCGGTATACGTCAAATTGACACTTATAATACGCATTTGGATTCTTACCTTGCGTTGTGAAATATCCAGTTTCACGAGAGTTCGTCTGTAGATGATTAAAACTGTCCACTTGAAAGTTACGATGCTCCAAGGGTATAGAAATGTGTTTTTTGTATGGTAAGTATGGTATTAAGAAAACCATGCCTACGAAACAAAGAAACCACCCAGTTTGGCGTATTTGGGACTTCATCTTCGGGCTCCCATACGCCTACCTTTTGAATGAAAAGTATAGTGTTATGTTTTTGTGACGCATTATAAATACTGTTCAATGGCGGCGGAACCAGGGACACAGGGGGCACGTGCCCTCCCATATTTTGCAAATCGCAAAAGTGCTCTTTTTTATAACATTGTTAAAAGTGAAGCTTTTTTGATAATAAAATATAATTTATATTTGTAAGTACAATGTGCCCTTCTGTTTGTGGCCCATCCTGGTTGAACTAATGCAGTTAAATGTTTTGTAATTTATGTTTGGAATAGTCACACGATATGCACACATCTCAGACGAAGCCTTCAGAGCAAAGTACATGTGCACTATATAGTGGCGCGTGCAAGGTGGGGGGGGGGGGGGGGTTGTGGGTGGATGGGTCATTCCCGCTTTCAGACGAGAGATTAATTCAAATGTCTAGAGTATACTTATTGGTTCAAACTAATCCTATAGACCTAATTTATTGTTTAAACATACCTCAGAATGCACAATTTGACGTCTTAACTCTGTTAACCCCTGCCCTGTACAAGAGAGACGCATCCAACGAACCCATATCCACGCTCCTTAGTCGATTTGCTCTTTTAACCCTCCCTCATAAAGGTTACCAAATCGCAATTGTATGCTGGTCACCACCTGTTCGAACTGATATCACCCAGGAAGTCACATCGGATGCGGGTTTTATGGTCCAGACTCTGGTATTCTACTTTTGTTGTCAAGAGTCATAGCTGGAAAAATTGTCTTGCACCAGGTCAATTTAATTTATATCTGTATACTTGAACGTTGAGTTCTGTTTTCGCATCATTCTGCGTCAATGGTGACTAATTATAGCTATATTGGAATCTAGTTACTTGCAGTCACTATCAGTTACTAACAGTTACTTGTAGTTACTTATATTTATATCTTGTTTTATATCTATTCATGGCAATTTATTAACAGTGTTGTTTACATTAATAAGCATTGTAGAATAAGTTTCGCGGAACTGGAAAAGACCGATATGACAGCTCCCTCATTTACTTTAAGACGTTGCTGGAGATCCGACCCCCCCCCCCCCACCTCTGTGGAACATGCAGGATATCACGCAATCCATTACTTAATTTTGGGATTTTGTATATGACATAAGACAAATAACCACTCCCAATTGGATCACAATTTAAAAAAAAAAATCGACTTTAATGTGTTTGCCTTTTAATTGAAGGGATATTCCAGTGATGGACAATCCAACATTTATCATAAATATTCTTGAATGTTAGTTGAAATCCCCATCTCCCTATACCTCCTTCAAAACTGGAAATATAGTTATTGGAATCAATGTAATCTATTTTGACTTGTGGTTTGTGACGTCATCACGCCAAATGTTTTTAAAAGTTGTTTCTCTCCTACAACCTTCTCGTTGAATTATCTGATACATTTGGAATCTGTGCTTTGCTGTCAATGTTTCATCAAAATGTAACAATTTAAAAAAAGGTTTTTCTTCTGTGAATGTCATGAGTAATAAGTGTACTAATAAGTAATATAATAAGTAACTAATAAGTAATAAATGATGTATCGTTCACCTTGCTGTTGCGAGATGTCATTCTAAAAATGGCCCCCCTCACCTCCGACCGTCAGTTGTGGGAATTGTTCAATCGGGGGATATTTTGCATTCAGCTGGGGAAGACCATTACTACCCCCGTCTTTTAAACCTCACACCAAGTACTTATTAGCAAATTTTGAGTTCAGGGCTACTAATATAGATCTGATGTATAGTCTGAATATGCTTCAGAAGAGCACCATTTGACGTCTGTGTTCCCTACTACTAGCTAAAATGACAATTCAAACACATAGAACTGTCCAACATAAAATATGTAAAATGAAAACACACACTTTGTTAAAAAATACAATGATATGCCTACAGGGCCTGTAGGACTGACATACATTTACACGCACAGATGAAGTAATTGAACTTGAGTTGGATACGAAACGATTGTATGCATATAGGCGTAGGAGGCGGGGGCTGGGCGGGGGGGGGGGGGGCTGGGCTGCACCCGACCAAATATTTGGTGAAAATTCAGGCAATATGCTGAGAATTTTACGGGCACCTATACTGAAAGAAAAATAATCTGCAATGTGTTTTTCAATGGTTAACTTATATTATTATTATTATTTTATTGTAACGACTTCCCCAATATGGAAGGGTAATAACACGGCAAATGATTGTATGTTATTTGGCATGAGATGTAATAACCGATGCATGCCTATATGATATGCACATTGACATGTTGAAACTGTGGTTACAGTTTTCGGGCAAGTCGTTACAGCCCTCCCCCCCCCCCCATCAAATTGGGCTCCTACGCCTATGATTGTATGGAAGATGATTGTTTCGTTTCCTCTCGCTGAGGCACATATCAAAATCAATGAGCTGTAAAAATGTACTTATTGTTCAATATAAAAGAACGTAGACAAGAGGACCTACCTTGCTTAAATCCCGGCCAATATATGGGTACTAAAACAACAAACTTTTCCTGTCCTCTCTATCCACCCTTTCTGTCTCTCCACCTCTCTCTCTCTCTCTTTATCGCTTCTCTCCGATAGCCAGCTTGTGTGACACTATACAATCACACGCTGTTGTCCTGTGTGACATTTGCTTCTGTTGGTCTTCCAGTCTAAGACAGGCTATACACACAGCGATATCCATAACCTAACTGTAACATATACCGTACCATAAACCATATCATACCATGCTATATTATATAGGTATAGCTTCAGCTAGAAAGGGAAACGAAAATTGCTGGTATTAAGAGCAATTATTCAGTGATCCGTTGGTTATATAGGGTCAACACATCCTTTGAAGTGATTGCGGACACCTACATAGATGTATGTATGTATATATATCATACATTTGGTTCCAAACCAGTAATCGTCATTATGTATGTATGTATGTATGTATGTATGTATGTATGTATGTGTGTATGCGTGTATGTATGCGTGTATGTATGTATGTATATTAGATCCTCCTGCAAGCAGGAACTCGCGAAGAAGCCTCATTGGCTTATCAAAGCCGCAAGCTGACCGAAGTCAGTCTCTTACTTTCATATTTGACGTCCATGGTCACGAAGGATCATCGTGGTTGTCGCGGTCATGTTAGGGTCAGTAGGTTTTAAGTCAAGTCATTTGTGTTTACATGTCAGGTGCGAAAAGACCTACTGGGCAATTTTGCAGTGCCGGATGGCCCAGCAATACGGGGAGGGGACTTCATCAAACTTTCTAAACAAATTAGTAATTTACAGTGTCGTTTTGTTGCAAACATTTAAATACTATAATTTATGCTATACAGAAAACACAGAGGGTCATTTTATTATACTTGTGACTAAGCGGAGCATTTCAAAGTTTCTTTCGGTTGTGGGGTGGGGAGGAGGTAGGGCTAGAATGATGTCTAACAAGTACCCCCTCCCACCAGTTTAAATTCCGTTTATCCCTATTTCAAGGACTTTGGAGAAAGTAGCCATTAAGATGCTATATAAGTATGGTGGTTGTTTCAAGGGTTCACTTTCTGGGATGATCTCAGATCAAACTAGAGGTGGGGTGGGGTGGGGTGGGGTGGGTGGGAATTATATAGGACCCTCATTATACCACACTTACCAGGGAGAGTCCGACAGAAGCAGTGTTACTCATAGAAATTGTTTTGTCTCTCAGCTGAGCTCCCCCTCATGGACTTCATGCAACTGAGGGCCTAAATTGTAGGGTTTGACATTCACATTGAAACGAACTAGAACGGTCCATTATGTTCCTGGATCATTATAGGCATCCGTAGATTATAGTAATATTTCAATTTCATTTTCAATTAAATTTTCAATTTCATTAAAACAACGTGTTGTATCGATTAGATCGCCATGTCATATATAGTTTACTACAATGAACTAAATCATACTAATGACTAAGTATTTACAATCGCATATATAGCAGTGTTAGATTCATGATACGAGTTCCCCTAAACTTTATACTGAAAACTGTTATGGCTCATTTGTAGAGTTAACGTCATGCGTGGTAGCCTAATTGATATATTGATAATTCTGCATTACATTTTGCTACGCGATGATTATATATACGTATCAGGTAGTATACGATCATTTCGCATGTTCACTAAATTTGCATATTGTGTTTTACATATGTATAGCTGCACTGCACGATAGACAATGTGGTTGTTGTCTCCGTAAGTCAAATTATAACCAATATTTTCAATCGCAATTTTAATCTACAAAGCCTGAACGAAAACCAGGGATTATGGAATGGCATCTAAAGCAATTCCAAATTCGTGCACCTTCTCATGCAACCTCTTGTTTCGGTCCTCCCCGTCCTATACTGATGTTCAGGTTACATCGGAATTCATCGGGAAATTTGGGGAAATGAAACTCTCCCCAAAACCACACTGTTAGCAACCTTGGATAAATTGGATGTGTCTTCTTTACGCGCAAATATTCCTGACGAAGATGGCATTTCGGTGGTAAAACCCCCACAAAGACAGACTTGGCTGAACTGATGCAACTTCATCTTGACGTGTATGGCAAGCCATGTGGGACAAACACCGCATAATATATCCGCGTATTAATTCGAATATATACGCGTATTAATTGTACATGTGTAAAGTTTCGCTTTTTGAAGCGATCTCGCGAGCCCGCCAACACATTTATCGTTGGTATATGTACACAGCAAGAGCGGAATTGTTTTATCGTGTATATTCTAATTAATCCGTGCATATATTGGATTTAATCTCCATATGTATTTTATTTAATATGTGTATATTTTCGAGTTAATACGTGAATATATTCGAATTAATACGTGGATATATTCAAATTAATACGCGGATATATTTAAGCCATATGATTGGCTCATAATATATACGCGTATATATTCCAATTAATACGCGTATAAATTCCAATTAATACGCGGATATATTATGCAGTGTTTGTCCCATATGACTTGCCATAGACGTGCCCATGAATCTGGTACAACAAACACTACCTCCAGAAATCATGACACCGCCATGGGAACAAATATGCCCCCTGCCTTTGCCACTATCTTAAAGGATGACATCGAGAAAACATATCTATCTCGACTAAACTTGGTTACGTTTCATTGACAACATTTTCACGACATGGACCCCATGGTGAAGCAAATCTCAGACTCTTCATTGATAAGTTAAGCCTCGTTCCATCACATAATCGATTTCAATGCAAATTTGTCTAGACATTATGCTCACTTTCTGAACAACCATGTGACCTTACAAACTGGCACACTCTAAATAGACTTGTTCAGTAACGAACAAGCACAACTAACTCTTACCAAACAGTAGTCCAATAGGCCTATACATGCAGGCTGTTAGATACAGCATACACAGACTTAAGGAAATTAGAGGATTACTTCCTCCTATTGATACATTAGCATTTAGCAGACTGAAAGCGCTAAATATATTCTGGCCATACAGGGGAAAGGGATTATCTGAATTGCGTGGTGAAAGGAATATATCTGTACGAATAACAAACAATAGAATTATTCCAAAACGTCTACTATCGCTGAATGAAATCAACAACAATGTAAAGATACACTTGGAAAGGAAGACAGAACAGAAGGTTAAGGTGGTAACACTTGGTAAAGCGCACATTACTGTAAAAACACTCAATGGCGCTGAACAACAAAACAATTGTAAAAACGATTTCTTAAATAAATGAGTCTTTAAAGCAGCTTTAAAAGTTCTGATGGTCTTCGAATTTCTTGTGTCGACGGGGAGAGCGTTCCAAAGTCTAGGGCCAGTGACGCTGAAAGAGCGGCCTGCGAAACATTTGCGGCGTGTGAAAGGAACCTTGAGAAGAATGCCCTTTGACGAGCGTGTTGAACGACCAGGTGTCTTAATTTCCAGCAACTCGGACAGATAAGCTGGTGCTGAATTATGTATACACTTATAAACGAGGAGGAGGATCTTGTACTCGGCACGGACATTGACGGGGAGGATGTGCAGCTCCTTCAATGCTGCGGAGGCACTATCATATTTTGATCTGCCGAGAATAATTTTAGCCGTGTAATTTTGGATCCTTTTTTTGGCGTCAGAACAAGCTCGCTTTTGGATATATCAATGCCAGGTCAGTTAAAGACAAATCCATGGAGCTTCGTGATTTCATTGAAGAAGAACATATTCACGATTTGGGTATCACAGAAACATGGTTGACGGGTGACGAAAGTGATGATATTATATGCAAAGAGTTGACGCCAAATGGATTTAAGTTGGATCATGTCCCAAGAACATCGGGGAAGGGTGGTGGTGTTGTTGTTGTTTTTTATAAGTCTGGATTAAAGTGTTCTAAACAGAAAGTGTCATATTCATCGTTTGACCTTATTGAGACTGTTCTGACAACTCGTAATGACTGTCTACTTGTAGCTGTTCTGTATCGGCCTCCAAGTGGAGCTAAACACAGTCACCCGACACCACTGTGTCTGGAACATATTCAGGACTATATCGACAGTCGATTAATATCTACGGGAAAACTTATAGTTCTTGGTGATTTTAATTTCCATATGGATGAGCAGGACAATTCAGACGCGGTCAAGTTCAGGGACCTTCTCTTCAGCCTGAATCTGAACCAACACATCACAACTACAACTCATATACAAGGTCACACACTTGACCTGGTGATCACAAGATCAAATGAAAACCTAGTCGCCAACGTAACGTGTAAGCCACCCTCTATGTCTGATCACTATCCACTCATTATTACATGTCATGTTGACAAACCTGCTGCACCAAAGGGAATAATCCAGAATAGGTGTATTAGGAACATTGATATAGAGAAACTACAGCAAGATGTCATGAACAGCTCGTTAGAAACATCACCACCTGATGGTATTACAGACTTGGTAAGCCTCGACAGTACTACTATGTCAGATATCCTAGACTCCCATGCCCCCATTACTACCAGGGAGTTGGTCATCAGAGAGGTCTCCATGGTACACTGATGAGCTGGCTGATGCTCGTCGAAAACGCCGTCAATCAGAACGACGATGGAATGCGAATGGGCTCTCATGGGAGAATCAGTATTCTCAGAATTAACCATTACCTATCATGTCATTCACGAGACCAAGAAATCTACGGGATATTTCAGTTCTGGTAGCGTTTCAGGATACCACCCTATCAGACGCAAACAACACAGAAACTACATGACCGTTGCCCTTGTGTACAAGCAATTGTGAGACGGGCATACTTGTCGATTCCAATGAGGACTTCCAGAGTATGGAACGCCGAAAGGCGTTGTTGTCTCGTTTGGTGTTGTTCTCTCCTTTGATGCTGTTGTCTCCTTGAACGTTATTGTCTACTTTGATTTTATTGGCTCCTTTGATGTTGTTATCTCCTTTGATGCTGGCGGCGCTGTTCACTTTTATGACGTCAAAATACGTATACAAATTCAAAGAATTTAGCGCTTTCAGAACTAGCCAAAATGTCCGAGAGAGACCGACTAGCCCATGTTGTAGGGCTAGGTTATATGAACAAAATGGAAGCAGTAATGATGGAAATCTCTGTAAAATCGGTGAAGAACCTACGAAAGTCTTTCAACCTAAGAAAAAGAGATATATGTGGTTAATTTACAGGCACGGACCTAGCCTAACGTAAAAGTAAAGTAAAGTAAATTAAAATTTATTGATATTCATCATAAAATGACAATATAATAAAATGGACTACAGCATCTCAAAACTAGGTTAAAAATATATATAGCCTTAGTTAGTATAACCATAGTAGTATTAATTATATTATTATTAATATTAGTTTAGGTCCACCTGCAAGGAATGTGACTAGGTGAGCCATAGTGGGCTTTGCTATCACATTTCTGTTAATGCCCCATTAGTCATTGTGGTGTTTGGGTAGGGGTTTAAAAAGATATCACTTAATTTTAACTTATACAGACTAAATACTGGTTCTCTTGTTTACACTGACTTTACGTAAAAAAATTGTCCTTCTTCTTCATTAGTTTCCTACTTTTATTCACTTTCTTTCTTTGTTCTTCATTTGGTCGCTAGCTCGATAAACTTTCCTAGTTTTTCTAGGATAGCAAAGCCCACATTTTGGCTAATTCTGAAGCACTAAATTCTTTGAATTTGTATACGTATTTTGACATCATAAAAGTGAACAGCGCCGCCAGTTTCAATTAAGTTGTGTTCTTGAATACTTCCAATGCAGAGCTGACTTTGAGGTATATTTAAATCAGAATGCAAATCTATATTGCGGTCTCAGTATGGGTAACCTACATGATTCCGTTTTTGAGATAAGGTAGGAACACGGTTTTCATTGTTTTATTCTGTTGACTTCGGATGACTCTTGACCTCCAATAAAGTCAATGAGGTCCCTATCTAATATGGGCACCAACATGCTAAGTACGAGGGTTGCCAATAACACACTTTTAGAGATAGGCCTACGGGTGTAACAAGAAGGTAGCCCGCACACACCTGTGTATGAAAGCTGAACTCACACAAACATCTCAGCCAAATCGCATGAGATCGAACGGCAGTCGTTCAAACACGGGGCAAAAGTGACAAGAGTCGGTAGAATCGCATGATAGCTGTACCTCAGTTGAAGCTTACAGTGATCAGCTAAACAACGCTAGTGGTGGCGCCCTGTCATAACTTGTTCGTATCATGGCGGGTGTCTGGAAACAAATTACAGACAGAGTAGGGCCTCTATTTTCCTGGATTTCGACTTATTTGTGGATTATTTGGTTCATTTTGTTAGCTGTGCTAGTGTACACGCTTCGTCCCTTGAAGAAAATCTCGAGCATGAATCTTGGTAAGAGATAATTAATTTGAAATCAGTATTTTTTTCTGAACCGAAAATCAGGTAGGCTAATGTTACACCACGTACCTTGCACAATTAACAGTAAGACTAGGCTCGGCAGCCAGCCTTGGCCTAGCAGTAGCAGTAACAGTCCTTTGAAACTTACAGTTGCATCTTGCATCTAGTGCCTTACGTTAACGTGTCACTAACTTAGGCCTAGGCCTAGGCTAAATTAGCTGTACCTATACTTGGCGAATCTCAAGTTAGCATTGATACAAAAAATACCGCTGCTCAATGCCTTTCGAAAATATTCCTGTGGAATTTTCAGAATACCATCAATTTTCGAATTTTCACTCGAAGGTTTATCGTGTGCTTTGTAAAAGTAATACTTAAGTAAAAAGCATGATTTAGGCCAAAGTTAGGCCTGACTAAGTAAGAATCCAGTGGAAGTAAAAATGGCCAGTGTTGCAAAGTGATAATGAAAGATAGATCTAGATAGGAATGATGTGTTATTGTTATGTTATTAATAAAATAAAAAGAAAAGTACAAGAAAATACGGATGTAGGATAACTCTCTCTAGCCTACATGTGTCTGAACATATATACTTTGCTTCTTGTTTACTTGTCTCTGCACAACCGTCCATCTGTCAGATATGGATGAAGAGGTCATGGACCCATATTTGCTCCAATCGATCTGTATGATTATATAGGTGATGATGATTACGCGTGGATACAGTTTTGGAAAATTCAAGTATTTAGTATGTTGAAGGTTTACTTTGATATATATCTATGCAGCATTATAATGACAGACAAGAATATATGTTAACTGGCATTATATGTCAGAGGCACTGGTTGGGGACAGCTACTGTGAAAATAAAATAACCGTGATATCCAGGCTGAGAAGGGTCCATGTGAGAGGAAACAAACCCAAAGGTCAAAGAATTTTGTATCATATATTTGCATTCTTGAAAGCACTTGTATATCGAATCGCTGAAATTATTGTTTTGCTACTGAGTGAACTGACTTGATGTTTCTTCATATTGCTTCAGAGATGAACTGGTTATGAAACTGGATGGGGGTGTATATTGGTTACCATGTATGATCATTGACATCTTAAATAAGTAAACTGTATCATAGTAGAATATGTTGTGGAGTACCCTTTTTGTTAAATGGCAAAAATATCTTTTAGGAGGTCCTACTGTACATCCTGATACCAAATTTTGTTCCATGTGTAATATTCATGAAAATATTACATGAAAATTATTTCTTAACATAAATATATTACAGTTTGTTCCTTGCCAGAAGAGCATTTAATTCCATGGACCAGACCGCAAAAAACAATTTTTTTTTTTTTGTAGCCTAAATTTGGCCAGGCTAGCTGTAGGCTAAACAGCGTCTTATCAGCAAATTCAGCCTAATAATATGTACAGTAAACGGTCAAAAAAGTTGTCACTTCAACATGGTACCTGCCTTCTGGGTTTAATATCTTATTAAAACATACCTTTTTTCCCTTCTGACATCATTGGCACAGGAAATTAATTAGGTCTAGACTCAATGCTTTCTACAAGAAAATGCTATTTAAAAATATTCTTCAAAGATTTCTGAATCTTTTTGCAAAAACTACATTCTCATTGCATTTTGTATCGCGAAAAATATGAATTTTCATATTTGGCGATAATTTTATGACTGAATGTGGCAACAGCAGAATGAATGATTAAGCTATGCAAAATAATTGCAATAAATCAACCATATCTGGAGTTATAGGCAAGACATTTAGGTGGGAATATACCAAAGTTAGTAGCACCATTGTGCAATAATTTTTCTTCAACATGAGTTTCACATGCTTGTCACCAGAAAATCCTTCAAAGGTTGGCAAATATATCATTTTCTTGTCAGATAAATTGAATCTGGCAAGTATGTATTCAGGCATTTAATGAGGGGTGTCTGCAGAGCACAAACCTGTCTGACATGATCCATTATTGGTCAACACTCTCTGAAATTTCAAAATGACAAGGATCGTTACTGCATGCATGGAAGCATTTTGAGATGACATGGATGGAACCATCCTCTATGCAAATGTGGTTAAGCAGAGTAGATGTGTAGTTTGCTCATGTATGTTTATGAGCTAATGAAATTAATGAAAAATATGAGAAAATTTGTAATCAGGATAAGACAGGCTCATCATGCAGGTTCTCAATTGGAAGTGAACTCTGTCAGGGATTTTTATTTTTATTTTTTTATTGAAGGGTAAAAATAGAAAAAATCCCAAAAAATGTAGGAACTTTCATACATCCATGTGCGAAAGAGCAAACTGACCACTGGACAAGAGCTACGTACTACAAAGCCTGCTCGTCAGTTACTGCACATGATACTGCGATTGAGCGTTTGATTTAGGGGCAACTCTATAAATAGCACAACAGCTATTTAAAGCAATTATTTCCAGCTTGAAGCCTGTATAGTATGCCAGTGGGGTTGTAAGGTTTGATTTTAACTAATGTATGGTAGTTCAGCTCACAAAGTTTAACTTCCAACTTTCAGAAATATCACAGAACATCCCTGAGTCCTTCCCCTCCCCTCCCCCCCCCCCCATATTTTACCAGTCTTAATTTAGTTCAGTTGTAATTTATACGTTAGTCACATTATTACCTCAAATTTTGATACTTACTTTCTTTAGCAATAAGAACAGCCGCTAGTTGATGATCATTTAGGTGCATGATTTGAATGGAGAGGGACATCTCACTACAGTATTACCATTGCTACTTCAAGTGAATAAATGACTCAATCGAGCAAATTTTGTTATGTGAGCTCTGTGGAGTGCAACTTGTTGTGGAGTGCAACTTGCAACTTCAGTTCACTTTGCATTGCACAAAACCTTAGTGCTTCCTTTTCAATAAAACTGGTCTGTGGTAATGCAGGCAAGTTTGAAAAGACAAATGGAAATGCTTATTAAATTGCTCTCACTGAATCAAATAATTTATTTTTTAAAAGTCCATAATATTTCAGTGTCAATTATTCATTGTTGTCTTCAAAGGCTACCATTTCGAGAATAAACAAATGAAAAAAAAAGTAAACAAAACACACTACAGATGTAAAAAAAAAAAAACCTTGGGGGAAACTTACTTCCTCTTTATTTGAGAATAGGATTCTTTAGACTCACTGACATGGGCTAAATCCGCATTAAACAAACTCCTTGATGCAACGTACCATCCTCTGAAACCTGATTCATTCTGCAAGACTGCCACCTATTTCTTGCATCTGCATTCACAGAGTTACAAAGCTGGGCATTTCCATAGAGTCTGGCAGACACTTTTATCACTTTGTTTAGGGAATTCCTGAATTGTTTAGAAAAATATATTTAGGCTACAAAATACCACAATTTGAGGAGGCAACAGATATTGTTTCAGCAGTTGAGCATGAAAGTCATCCAAGTGGTGTAGTGCAAACAGTACTCACAAAATGTCAACTTTTGCAGACTTTCGGTTTTCAAGACAGATGCTAAGTACGGCACTAACAGTAAAACTTGACAGAAATGGAGTGTCACAAGTATGCAAGGGGTTTTCCACATGACTTTATTATGTTAAACAATAGCAAACATATTTGTGTCTTAAGAAAACACTCTTCCAACACTGCAACCTCATCTACATGTTAATAATAATAATGTCTAGATTTTTAATGCGCAGACTTATCCACCGATAAACAGCCTCAAGGTGCATCATGATATTACCCTTGTCACTGATGACCTGTCAAACATAGAGACAATCCCTCCACATGGCAGCAGCTAAACAGTGCCTAACTGACAATTTATCTCATAGGTCCCCCCCCCTCCCTCATTCATACACCTGGGTGAGGAGAGGCAATGGAGATAAATTGCCCTGCCCAACGACTCAACCTTATGATCTGGCAAAGGACTGGTCCCGTTCAAACCTTAAATCACAAGTTTACTGCCTTGACCATTGACCACAACACTCTCAATGATATCTGGTAAACTGTAGTATTTAAAGACCAACTATGGAGACTTTTTGATGAACATAAAATCCCACCATTTTTCATGTATTTAATCCTTAACTGACTCCAATTACATTGCTGTAATTAACTTTACCAATTTCGGACGTTAAATAAGTGAAAAATGGGACGAAAAGTCAGCTTCTATTTCAGACATTCCTGAAACATTCCTAAGACATCAGGTGACCATGTGACGTCAACGTTTGTATACCTCACTCACAACTATACTTTTAGTGTGTAAAGTCGTATACTTGAGCTGCGAAAAACATCAACGATATTACTCCTTTTTCCTCAAAATGTCACAATTCTGTGTTGTTGGAGGTTGCAGTTATACCTCATCCAACAAAAGCATCAGCTTTTTTAGATTTCCGAGTAAAAGAACCGACGTAAAACGCCGCAGACTTTGGATCAATTTTTTGAGATCCATGCGGAAAGATTTTTCAGCACCCGGAGTATCTCATGCCCATAAGTCCACATGCATGACCCTGCTTCTGTGTATGCTGCAAATGTCTCATTCTGTGAAAATTATATACTGTCGATAGCTGTGTCGGACCATGGTCGGACATAGCTAATGTGAAATTGACCGTAAACACGCCCTGGACGTCCTTATATGTAACATTATATCACGCAATTGACAGTAATATATTTACTGTAAGAGATGACCGTATATATATACCGTGCCAAGGGTATAGCATTGTTAGTACATGTACGGTAGTTAGTTACAACTCTCGCCGGCGTTGGCTCACAGCATGTGTAATTAGCCATGTTGGGATTTATCTATTTCATTTGTTGTATTCCAGTATCGTGAGTTCGTGATACATGTGTAATATTGTCCGTTCTGTTTATTCCGACATCTGCATGTTCTAAGGAGTTGAATAAAAACGGTAGTATGTAGCGATCGGACGTTTTATTTCGTTAGTGACTGTCTTGTGATTGTGGGATGTTAGTACTGGTCAAGGCCTGTTTCAACTAGACCTAACTCTATGGAATTACACAGACTCACGGTAGTTTTTCGCCCAGGATTGAACAAGAAACGTGGATTAGGATATTCACTGCTAAATTTGTTTATTGACAGGATACTTTTTCTGTGTTTGTATACTTTTGGATATTAAAACGAGTAAGTACTATGTAAGTATATTGTACCGTACGGACGTATTGACGCTACGCTATGTAAAAGATACCTCCATTTGAGTGGAAATTTTGCCAATAAAAAAGGCAATTTAACTAAAATTTCTGCTTATAATTGTCTTAAAACTTGTTGTTAACCTTCATGTGTTCTTGTTTTAAGCTAACAGCTTTTCAAACGCTCGAAATTGGAAGTAAAAAACAGTACAATTGTTCGCTATCTGTGTACAAACAGTGCCTATATCAGCGTTTGATTTTCGCGGTATACAAACTTTGACGTCACACGGTGACCAGAGGCTCCTTTGGGTCAATCTCTGTTTTTCAGACATTCCAGAGGTTCATGTCACGTGACTACCCAAAATGTCCATTTTCGTGGTCGTTTTTGATGGGTTATAGTAGGTTTTCGAAGATTATTTTTTACACATGTTGATTATGGGTATGTAAACTCCTAAATTAATGGAAAATCTCAACAACAAAAATTGCCTCCATATTTGGTCTTTAAACTGTCATTTAAGGAATTCAATACATTTACTATGTGATGGGACTTTCTTGAGAGTTTCTTGCTTGAGAGTACAGTAGTTATTGTGTAACAGACAATAGATTCAAAACTAAAGTCATGTATTGTTAAAGGCATTAAGGTTTGCTCAGTAATACCATTACACTTGGTGTTACAGTAAGGCCTGTTTAGTCATGGTTGTGGAATAAAGAGTTTGTCTGGGTGATATGACCATTTCAAACAAACTGTAATGACAGTGGTTTCTACATCGAAATTGCTCGAATTACCCTAGTTGTTGTATTATTTTGGAACATTAAATCTTCCCAAGTAGAATTATAAGGGTTTTTGTTAACTGTCTGGGGAAATTGTTTCTGACAGTTATCAGATACTGTAGACTAATAATAATGGAAGGGTTTGCGTCTCTTTTAAATTTAGTTGTTTTTATTTAATAGTGCCATTGATCATGTATTTTGTTAAGGTAATGTCAATTTATTTTAAAGTATTTAGTAAGAGTTCTAGGCAGTTTGTTTTAAATGTCCACATTCAGGAACTTAAAAAGGAAACAACCGTCTTGCATAATAAACCTTCGTGCTAAACCCATCGAAGACAATTTTATGCTATTCATGTCTGAATATTGTATTAAAAAGCTCTAAACACAATCGTTTCCTGTACATATCTGTCTATATCGCCTCAGGTATTGTCTCCATCCAAAATGAAAAGTTTTCTTTTGTTCCCCATATGATTAAAAAAATAAAACACAGTTTAGGTACTTTGGCAGCAACCTTTGTTGACCTAAAAGGTTTGTTCTGAAGTCTAAGCAGCTAATTTTTAAAGAGTAGAGACAGTTAAAGTAATATATGTATTCAGTGTGCTGCACCATTGATGACAGTAATTCAGGTCCTGTGCTCCACAAAGTACCATTAATGCATTATTAGATGCTCAGAATAATAACATGTGGTTATAAATTTCATTTTGCTACAGTATGTCACTGCATTTTGAAGAAGAAAAACCCCCAGTTATGATCCTTACTGGATAACAGCTAAATAAAACCTTGTGCTTTGTCAGAATTTATTGTAGTGATTTTGTTTATTGGAGATTTATCCCTTTATTTATGAATAAGAGAATATCAAAATGATACATAAGTCAAGTTTACCTGATCTTCGACAACCTGTATAATTTTGTCTGCTGTGTCCTTTCTTCGAACTCTCCCTGTATCAGAGCTGTCGGAAACTCTCTTGCCTCCCTCTAGCATATATTAATGCTGTAAGAAATCTTGTTGTTACCATAGTAACCAACTTGTCTGACAGTAGATGTTATCTGTTGTCTGTCCAATTGAGGGGAATCCAATGTGCTGGGCGTGTGCTTTCATCTCACTGTGTTTGATCAGGGTTTTGATGGTACAACAAGTAGTGGAATTGAAGACAGCTCAGTGAGAGGCAGTTGCAGTTTTTTCTTTTGTGTGTTCAGATTGCATTATGACCAGTGATTGTTAACGTGTGTGTATGTGATATTGCTTGTGAACTCTTGTTTTGTTTTCCATTCAAAAGAAGCGATCTAAAGTTGGTTTTTTTCACGTGATACCTTAGAGGAATACAAACTGGATTACAACAGTAAGTAGTCAATTCTTTTACGACTTGTTCGTAGTCGCGAAGTTGTTTTAATTAAGTCGGCTTGATTGCGAGATGTGAGGGTATCGACATGTGCAAGCAGGGAAATTTTAATCTCGTCCCACGTGTGGAAGTTGCATTGTCTAGTTGCTGTGCATGCGTTTGACTTGTAAAATTGAACATATGGTTGGGTATATTTGTCGCGGCGTGACTTATTGCATTCTAGGAGTTGGTATTTATGAGCTCAATGCTTTGTGTGTATACTAGTACAGTGCATAAAATAACATGGCTGCATACAGTAGCAAACAGAGTCACTGGTAGGAGTCTTGAATCAATCGTTGACTAAATACATGTATGTCTATATTGATATCAATGTATGAAAACGACATAATTATCTTGTAATATTAATGACTTCTGAAGATATTTTTGAATGAAACTATTTGCACAATTCATATGTACAAAGACTGGTCGTATCATGAAATAAATCATGAAACATAAGTCATGAATAAAACCTGCACATTATAAATTTTTCGCTGAAGAAATTTTTTCAAGTATCTGCCAATTAGTGATCTTGTTTATTAAAGGCAACAATGATAGTTGGAATGTCTCACAGCCTCCTTTTTTGGGGGTTTTTTCTTCCTCAATTTTGTATGGCCACAGTGTATTGTATTTAGGCTTCACTTGGTTATAATGTAGGTTATCATTCAAATGCTTTTTACAAACTTGCATTTTTAAGGCAATTAACCTAATTAGGGGCCATTTATAATTGTAGATAAATATTCTATTTAACTGAAATGCATCTTATTGAGGTTTTCGTTGTTGTCTGCTCTTTGCAATATATTTGAAAATATCTACAGTGTCTGAAATTAGGATAAACTTAGTTTCCTTAAGTACGTAATGAAGGACGAATGAGGACATTGACAAATTTGCATCAGAAATAATTTATCCATGATATATCCAGTTGCAGTGTGACCGCTGGTCAAATTGTGCTATATAATTGCAAAGACGTTTCACACAGAAAAGATGTTTCAGGGTTTGAACAAACAGCTTAAATCATCCCCCTCGTCTCGTGAGATGAAGGAGCACCGGACATAATTCAAATTCAACCCTTCTAGCATCGAATGGTTTACCATCATTTTCATTCCCATATGTTTCTTTAAGGAAGGGGAAACTTCCATATTTATAAATGTATCATTCGTTCCCTTGTTCTTAAAATATCAAATTTGCTGAAGTGTAAAACCGATGACAAATTTTGAAAATCTGTTATTCCTGCAGTAATTTATGCCATAAAAATCATAAGACCTGGATCACATTTCATCCCACCAGTTCACAGCGTACATATTTATCATAAATTATGGACTCTTACCATAATGCTTGTCATTATTTTGGTGGCAGCTACTTTCATAATGGACAGAATGTTGCTAGGTTGTAGACTGGAGTGCTCCACACACCACAATTGCTGTTTGCCACTTGAGGGTACTGTTGCACAGGTTGAGGGCATTTTAAGGGCTCTTTTTGAAATCCCATATGGAAAATAAGGGTCTTTTTGGTATGTTAGTCTCAGGTTCTTTCGGACTTGTACCTGTTGAGTAGTAAATTTATGCCCAAGATCCTTAGTGTGCAGAGTACATACATATATGTGTGACATGTCCAGTGTAGAACACAGTCCCAGGTCTGAGACTTGCAAAATAACATTCCATTCCTTTATAAATTCCTTCATAGATCCAATTCCGATAGACACATTACACATACACACATATGGCCCATGTTGTGTAGACATATGCATTTTTGGTGAAGAGTCTCTCTGTATGTATTGCTTGGTGTGATTAGAATGACATGAAGGCTTTGATGTGACCAAGAACTTGATGTCTTTTACAGCAGTGTCAATATTTTAAAGCCCTCTCTCTCTCTCTCTCTGCATGGTAATTTTAATCGTATGATTAATGGTGTTTGCAAGTTTCATGTCAGTGCAGTGATCTACGCTGGGTTCTAAATTCCGGTTTGATTTATTAAACTGATCAGAAAATCAACAACTATGGAAGCAAGATTAAATAATGACTAATTTGTTACTATTTCTCAACTTTTTTTAATTTGATTATTTATATCATGGCTTTTGGTTATCAATTTCAATATAAGAGCACTTTGATGGGCAATAGGTTTCATCATATTGCAAGTAACACAATGTAAGAAAGGTTGCTTTACCACTTAAGCATTGCATTAATCTGTATTGAGTGTTTCAACCAAGCAAACAATCACAGAAATATACCATACCCTGTGCTTTCAACTTCCTCATGACCCTCTCTTTCAGGTTACAACCCAGTCTTCCTCTTGTCTTAAGAATCTACCATTCTAAAGTCTATATTTGTGTGTTTTTACCAGAAGAATTTCAGTCATAAATCATGTTGAAATGAAACAGTGAAAAATTTGCCATGTCAGCTATTTTTCATTTCTTGACATGAAATGTCAGAGTGCGAGATTCATTGCAAAAGGAAGGACACCATGAAGGAGATCTAAGGAATGTTTGCATAGAAGTAAACTGTATATAACCACCAGTATGTTAGAGAATATTGTAGTTAGTTCCTTATCGCAGTCCAGTTTCCATGGCAACTCATTCCATCATTGTAAATAGTATTTGCTCGGTTAAATTACAGTTGTTGTTGCAGGTGAAATTTCACATGCGCCCAAACATTTCTGTTGGTGTGATGAATCTCAGGCATTTTTCGCACATCCCCAGCAAAAGATTTCTTCAAATTCATGTATTTATAAAGGCAAGATAAATCTAGATATCAATTTATCTTGAAGGAAGCGATAGCTCAGACACACCCAGGCTAATGTAATATCGTGACATAGAACATACATATCACTGATATCCGAGCCAGATATATTCTAGGTGATTAAATGTCAGCAGTTCCCCTGAAGACATGTTCAGTTGTCACCTGTGTTGGTTTTAATGATGTCACTATTTAAGTTACTGAAATTTGAAGTACACTGTAAGCTGTGACTTTATAAAAATTAAATTCCTGAGGGACCCACAACTTTTGAATTTGATATCTTAATTGTATTCCTTTTCTGTTTGTTTTTTGTTATGTTTTTATGTTTTGCATTATTATTATGATTTTTTTTAATGTTTTGCATTATTATTATGATTTTTTTTTGTGGGGGTGGGGGGGGGGGGCGGGAGTGGGAGTCTGCCTGGTTTAAGGTTTAGAAAATGTCGGTGTGTCATGGTATGTGCATATTTAACAACATTGAAAGTGCTCAGGGCAAATTTTGTAAGGATTTTTCTGGTTGTCCCTCAGACAACTACAGTAAACTTATTTGACTGAACAGCAATCTTGGTAGTCGTCAAAGGGGTAGCAAAATGTTCACTAATGGTGAGATGAGTATGTTTGCTTTTAATAGAGACTTTGTGACAGTAAAAGTCCACCTTTGGGTGGATCATAGGCCTACCAGTACCACTGTTATTGTGCAGATGTTTCAATAACTGAATTCGATGTAAACAACTAAGTCGTTGCGAGACAAACTCCAATGCCGATTTTGGTCACTTCTGAACAGAAATTTGGTCATCACGGACGATCAGGTGACCACTAAAATCTTTTAAAAGAAATGGGTCATTTTGATTTGTGTCATACTAATCATGAGTTACTAATTAATAAGGTACTAATTAATATGTTTCATTTGATATTTCTGACTATGTTCATTACTTTTATAGATCAGAGACGATCGTTATTTGCTTAATTGAGATAAGACGAGCCCTCATTCCTTTTGACAATTGCTACAGTCTTAATCACACCAGTGTGCCTTTTGATTCTCCATTTGCTTTATGCTTGTCTTATTCAGGGCAAGTGGCCTCGCCGAAAAGCAATTAAATGTGTTAGTCTATGCTTCGAGCCTTCCCGCCAACTTGTTAAAATTTCCATCAGTGGTGAAAATTGGAAGTAACTTTCTTTTAAAGTGATAGTGCAAGTCGTCCCCAGATGTATTAGGAAAAACCAAAAGGAGTCAAAAATGCAAAAGGAGGAACACTGTTTGTTCTCTGTTTGAAGAGGACAACATGTCAGTTGCAGTCAGTGTCGTTCTCCTCCTCCTCCTTATCCTCATCCTCCTCCTCCTCTTCCTCCTCCTTGCAGTTGTCTAAATCTTAATCATTTACATACTTTCCGATGTGTGAGGATGTACATACCAGATGTTTTTGCAGTACAGCCCTTAGTTCTAGTTCCAGCCCTTAGAAAGTCCTCACCCCCCAACCCCTCTCCATCTACCCATCTTAAGTTCAGTTCTTCTGATACTAGTTGAATTGATTTAATAAAATGTATTAGAGAGATTAATAAAATGTATTTGAGAAGGAAAATAATTTGTAATGTTCTTAATTGGACCTAACTTAGTGGTTTGCTTCTTCAAAACCAAGAGATACATGCAAGCAGAGCTGGGTATATTTGCAGTGAAATTAACTCCCCTAGAGTTAAATATTCATAAAGGTTTAATTTACTATTTTGTATATTGTGGAAAGACCAATTGTCCACAAACTATGTTTAAGTCTATAAACACTCTTAATTTGCATATATATACTTTAGGCTGATGATATATCCATTGTTGTGAATTGTTTGGCCAAAAACAAGCTTGGCGATCACCCTGAATCTTTCTGAGAAGGAAAATAATTTGTAATGTTCTTAATTGGACCTAACTTAGTGGTTTGCTTCTTCAAAACCAAGTTGACTTGGTGATAGAGGTGCCAGGTTGGCATATATACATACAGTAATATTGATAAAGAACGCATCAAAAGTTTACACGATCCTCAGTGATCTGAAATTATCACTAGAAGCCAACAAAGTAAATTGTGGGGCAAGCTCACACAATCATACATACTTAACTCGCCACATCCCCCAACTCCATACCTACAGTAAAGTGTACCGTACTCGGAATAAATACGTATAAAGTCTGAAATTGCCAACAAATCCAGAGAAAACGTGGCATTTAGTGACACTCTTGTGTGTCATTAATTATTAACCATTTCAAATGCAGCTTTTGGAGAGCCTTTCTTGGTGTTGGTTGATTAGTTCATAAGACTATATTTTGTAGTGAGGATTCAAGCGTGCTCCGTCTGATCAGAAAATTGAGAATTAAGCACTCTCAAAGTGGATTAATGCTCACGACTCTAACTTGACAGATATTAAAGGGATAGACGTTCTGGCATTTCGTCGTTTTGCATTAATAAGTTATCCATACATTCGCTGCATACAAGGTTTCCAGGGTGTGTCCTTTGTTACAAGTTTTAGTTTCATAGCGGTTGAAATTACAGTAGGTTAGTCGTATGCGTGACAGTTTATAATACCAGTTGGGGGAAGTGAGAAGGTCAGAATTATTTTGTTCACTGTAAGCCAACGATCTTATGCAGCTTTGTCTGTGATCCAAAGGTTTGTTGTGTCTTGTGTTTTGTCTTGTTTTCCTTAATTTGCTTTCTGTCTCTAAACAAAGAAATGTTTTTGCAAATTCTCTTCCAGAATTTGTGAAAGATCTACTGTACTTGATTGCTTTTTGTGTTTTTAAGTAGCTTTTACAAGCATAGGGTTTTGATTTGCTTCCTCGCTAACCTGTCTCCTCACAGCATCATCACTGTTTGCTCTAGCATGTCTAGAGTGAAGTGAAGTAACCTTCTTAGCACTGCACGACCCTAGGGACAGGTCACTGCCTGTCGATGGGTATCCACCCTCCCCCCCACCCCTCATTCCTTCACCCAACTTGTTTGTTTTCTATGTTAGCTTTGTCATTAAACTGTTTGAATCTGCTTTCAGACCAGTATCCATCAAGAGACATCTCTCAGTGTTCACCGTCTTACTATTTAGTCTCATACTAAGTAGCTCAATATGGTATCCTAACTTCTCCCCCACCCCCCCCCCCGCCCTCACCCCCAACCAAATCTCAAAAAAGGCCAGTTCAGGTTTTAGGGTAAGCCGCTACTACCTTCTTTGCTTCCTACAGATAGTACTAGATTTATATTTTGCACTATATTATCAGTGCTGCAATACTATATTATCAGTGCTGCAATTCTTTTAACATCCGTTGTTGCTGTTTCACCGACATGTTTGTAACAGTAATGGCGGTTTTCGTATTAGACAAAACTTTCAGTATAATATGTGTCTTGGTTACCAATCACCAATCTTTACCTCACGGTGACAGGCTCTTCAAGAGCTTTAGATGGGATTGGATGACATATGAGATCTTGGCAAAATGTAGGGGTTGTGGAGAGTTCACAGGAGTTCGTGGGAGTGAGTAATAATTCAAGGAGATACTTTGCATCAACTCTGCAGTGATTTTAGAGAACATAAACAGAAATACTGTATATTAAGTCTGGGGGGACGGGGGGATTGATCGCTGTTCTGCATGAGGGTTGGGTCTATTTAAATTGATTGGGTTTCCAATATAAATGAATGCAAAAAAATGCTCAAGTGGTGAGAAACATTTCTTACATTGTGTTACGTGCAAGATGTTGAAACCTATGCCCCTCTAGGAACCCATTTGAAAATGCTCTTAGATTGAAATTGATATTTTAACCCAAAGCCACCTGTTGAAGCTTTACTGTACGTACAGTTCTGTACAGTATTGTACTTAAAGAGTATAATCATCTCATTCTGTGAAATGTACTTGTACGCAGTGTTCGACTTATGGCCAAAAAATTGCATAGCAACAAATTTCGACAATTGCTATACAATATTTTTGTTGCATAGCAGTACCCCAAAATTGAATAGCAGTTTTGAAATTACCACAAAATGGACCAAATGTTGGCGATCAATGTATTAACTAGAAAATGTTTGTGTATTATTATTATTTATACTAGTGTTGCTACGATAATCGTTTTCAATATCAGTATCGGCCGATATTTGCAAGATCGGCAGCATATCGGTATCGGTAAAATTTTGCCTAATTGTCTATAACAGCAAACCGATATTGAACTTTTCTTTTTAACAGCAGAGCTACCTGTACTTATTTATACTTGCAATGATTTGTTAATCTGCCCAAGACGATCCATTTCTTTAGCGTCAGTTAAAGTCAGATTCATTTTCGATTAATATCCATGGAAACCTGACTCTCCGTAACATCTAAAAACACGTCTACGGCGCGCGAATATAACCAATGACCTTCGTGAACCTTGGCCTACACACAGCATTAGTGCAGCATATATACACTGTACTAACCATTCATTTCCTCAAAGGCCTCCTTGAAAACCTTGAACATGATGCATTCAGTAACTGCACAGTTCAGCAGTGTTGGAAAACCTTGTTCAATTTCCCGCGAACACACTGCCGATTTCCCGCCGGTGTTCGCCTGCCTAGCACGCGTAACGTGCTAGCATAAAGGCGTGGTGTCCAGGGGCCCGTCTTAGGGCTATGGTGGGGTCATGGGGTAGAACCCCTCGTGGGGATCCTGGGGGAGAAAGCCCCCGAAAATTCTTGTCATTTTTTGCGATGTCTGGCGATGAAAAAATTTGCAGTTGAGGATGCAAAATACTGACAACTTTTTTTATTTAAATTGTCACGAAACTGATGAAAATTTTAAAATGACAAGTTAAAGTAGCTATATTATGAAAAGAGATTTAATCTGTCTTTCAATCTTTAAAAAGTGCAACTTACAAAACTTCCGATATTATGAAACAAACAACGTTCAGCAAAGCCCCGTTTCTAGACTGCCTAACAATGAATAGCGTGCACTATGCGTACATTTTACCAGTGGCGTAGGAAGGTACTTTTGAGTGGGGGGGCTGAAGACTGATGGCCAGCCTGGGGGAGGGGTCTAAGGGGAGGGGGTTTCCCCCTCCCCTTTGGATTTTTTTTGCATTTCCAGGTGGCTTCAGATGCAATTTGGTGCAATATAGCACACTTCAACACCCACTCCATTTTGTAAACTTAATTTTGTATTTTCACCTGGCCTTAGATGCAATTTGGTGCTCCAAATGAGATTTTTTTTCTCATTTGGAAATGAAAAAGGGGTTTTCTGACTTGCGAAGTGGGGGGGGGGCGGAATGATACTTCCGCCCCTCCACATTTTTCACTGGGGGGGCTGGCCCCCCCCAGCCCCCCCGGTTCCTACGCCCTTGCATTTTACAACTGCAGTTTTTAACCCTATACCCAACTACTGTACCACGGTACATGTGCTGCGAATTTGCCCAGGTACCTTCCCAAGCAACTGTGAGCTCATCCCCTGTGTAACACCTGTTTGTTAACATTTTTTGGGCACGTTGCCAGGGAACCTCTTAGTTACGTGAGATCCGTAACCGCCGAGGTGGTTTGGCTATTTGCTTTACACTTAACTATTGTAGGATATTATTTTTTCAGGTTTTTTTTTTCGCTATACGGTCAAGTGAATTAGTTGTACATTGAGTATAAACTCAATAAATTATAACTTCTACATTGTGATCGTAAGTTAAGGTTTGAGTGTTTGCTCCCAAATCTGACTAGGAATTTGTATCGCACAAATCGGCACAATGTGCGATGCTGATTTGGAAACGTCTCGCAAGTTTGTCGTTTTGGATCGCATTTTGCGATGCGATACCGGAAAAATCGAACACTGCTTGTACGCTGTATTAATATGTAACAAATACTCCACTCTACATGCGCACTTAAATCTTTAGTCCATAGTCTTAGAAGCTACAGCTTTCATGTTGGTGGGTCTACCATACATACACAATGTGAGGGGAAAGGGTTTGGTGGGTCTGCCATACATACTGTATACAATGTGAGGGGAAAGGGTTTGGTGGGTCTGCCATACATACAGTATGTTACGATGGAGAACGAGTCTGGTGGGTCTGCCATACATACAGAGGGGGGGTGGAGAGTCTGGTGGGTCTGACACACTGTACATAAACATTGCGAGGTGAAAGGGTGGTAGGTCTGTTAAAGTGTTAGGACACCTCTCAAAGTGGGTTGCAAAATTATTTAAGTGGTTAGTGGGAATTATCAGGTGTCGGAAAATCTACAATTTTTCGCAGCTAGCTGACTGCGATCAATAACTTATATTGTTTTGAAATTTATCCCGTAGTCCAGTCAGATACATATATATTATGACAGGTGAGGGTCTGGTGGGTGAGGTTTAGTCCTCATGGATGATACTGGGTCATGGGGCCTAAAAGGTTTGCGGACCGCTGCAAAATTCCAGCCAAAAAGGTGAAAGAGAGAATGATTGTACAGCCCCTTTCCTATTGTTACATGACATGCACTGTCAGCATTGTTACAGCCTATTCCATCCTATGCTGTACACATATATATGGTTATATATTCAAATGGGGAAAACATTCTATAAGCATTGTCCTTCGTTTTCTTTTTTTCTCCATTTCCAAGCATTTCTATAGCTTAAGTATTGTATATAAATTATCATGATGAATGTTTTTTTTTCCTCTCTTTGTACCGTCTTCTAGTTTGTAATGTAACTCAAACATATTTGTTGATGCATTGTTAAATATTCATGTATTTTAAAAAGTTGCGGGAAATCAAGTTTTTGTCGTTGTTACTATACTAAACACAGTAAGAGAATTTTTCTACATATAGCATATCTATCCTACAGTACCTGAAACCTCAAATGACAGACATCTGCAGTACTTTTGCTATAGCCGAGAGACAATCATTTGCACACGATTGTAATATCTGCAAATGTGAAAGTGTTTTAAGTTCTTACTGTTCACATATTAATTGGGGGTTTAATGGAGGTTACTAAAATGAAATCATTCCTTGTGCGTCAATCATTTAATAGTTGTGAGATTCTTGTGCTTTCGCACGCTGTAAATATCTCTGCACAGAAGGTCATGGCCAATCTTCCGGTGAAGAGGTACTTTCTTATCGTGCATGCAGGTTTTATATGAAAGTGTGAGGAGCCTGGGAATTTTAAAATTCAAATTTTTATTTGCCAAAAATTGGTTTTGTTTCCACTTATAGTACTTTGCCTCGACAAATCATACTTTGGTCCCTTATAGATCAGGAATCCTTCAGAAGTGTCCGATTTTTACTGAGACTTTTTGTGAGAATTCTGTTCGGAATAATTTGCATACAACACTGTCACACTGATACAAAGTATTATTTAAGATTTTGAAAATATTCATTAAATTGTGTCATGGAAACCTCAAGTGTAGTTTGGCTTTTTTTAATTTATTTTTTATGATTTTTTCATTACCCTCTTTGATTTTGTTTTGGCCCTTGCTCTCATCCACTTTTCAAATCGTTCCTGCCTACGTTCAATTTCAATATTTCATTCAATGATAAATATTATATTCTTGTTCAACTCTCTTTTCATCAAGTTTGGCTCAAAACTTCATTCTCTTTTATT
Source organism: Apostichopus japonicus (assembly GCF_037975245.1). NCBI lineage: Eukaryota > Metazoa > Echinodermata > Holothuroidea > Aspidochirotida > Stichopodidae > Apostichopus > Apostichopus japonicus. The sequence continues at coordinate 23,271,974 of NC_092580.1, forward strand.
TTGTTTCAGCCATGTTCCTGAACACATTAACACCAAAGTTCTATGTGGCACTGACAGGGACATCCTCACTCATATCTGGGCTGATTTTAGTAAGTACTTCTTGTCAGAATTTTTTCAGAATTTACTTAACAACCCTGGATCTCTTGGCTGTTCCTCGTCAACATGTGATATCCCAATTCACCTAACCTACAAAAAAAAAAAAAAAATTATAAGATTTAATAAGGCATCTGGCAGTACTCCTTGGAATTTTAGTTTTGATATACTGTACAGTGTTGGAACTTCAGACACTTAAATGCCAATGGGATCATATTATAGTTCACTGTTCTAAACAAACTGATTCAATTTCTTTGTGCTATATCATCTATATCTAACCCGATACCTATCCCAAGGGTCCTAAATCCGGTCTTTTAATTATGGACAGTTAGGATATATTTTCACCAAGTTGTCACGACAGAGTACTTTAAAATAATGGGATGCATAAATTGAATTCATAAAACAAGCATTCTGGCATGAATTTGGTCAAATGCTAAAAGACGGATTCTGTCTGACTTGAAAACATCTAGCGAATTTAGTTCCTTTGTGCTTGACTATGTATTAAATGAAGAGAGAGAGAGCCAAATATTTTTGAAAGTGCCTTGACTTTCTCCCCCCCCCCACCTTACTCCTCTTCTTAAAAGGAGGGTGGACATGAATCATACTGTACCTGTTAACATAAATATTTGTAGTCTGTAGTTCCTGTATGATAGTTCCTGTATATGTTTATTAGTTTGTCTGGGGAACACGTTTGTTTGAAATGAATGTATGACATTCCAGCTGTGGATAACTTCCTGGTTTCATATTTACCTCACTTGTTTATGATTAAGTGCAAGTCAATTCTGTAACAACAAATGTTTCACTTGACCTTGGCAAGTACAAATCTCCATTTGAACGACACTTCCTTATTCATTTCCTGCTTTTCACGATAGATCTTCGAATGGTGGTACTTTCGAAAGTATGGTACTTCCTTCATCGAACAAGTCTCCTTAAATCATCTCTCGCCATGGCTTGGTGGATCAGAAAATGGCAGTAGCACCAGTAACAACCAGCAGACAACATCTGGTGAGGAGTTAGTAGAAGCGAGTAGTTGGATGATGATAGTGTTTTTTTAGATGCAGATGACCTTTCCCTCCCTCCTCCTCCCTCCTTCTCAACCCATTAGTAACGGTCAGCTTCTCAGACGTAACAAAGACAGAAATACGGGAGACAAACTGTTAATGAATAGAAAATTGCAATTTATTGCTCAGTAAAGGATAAAAAAGAAATATGTATATATGTATTGGGTTTTATAAACACAAAATAATCCAAAACCAGAGTGTCTTAAATCTGTTTTAGCAAAGTGGCTAAAGAGCAGTGTGTATTATTATGTTATGTATATTCTTTCCACATTGTTTGAAACAAAGACCTCTCCTCTCCTCACAAAATCTCGGGACCAAAAAACGGACCTTTTAAAGTAGTCACCTAGCTTTCATTACTCTCTAGTAGTTACTAGACGTTTGCTGAATGAATGTCTTAAATCTGTTTGAGCAAACTGGCTAAACAGCCATATGGTATGTTTGTATTATTATGTTATACATATTCTTTTCACATTGTTTAAAACAAAGACCTCACAAGAACTCGGTAACAACAGACGTTGTTAATTAGTCACCTAGCTTTTGTATCTATCTAGTAGCGTTCGCTGAATAAATGCAAAAAGGATGTGACTTTACAGTCAGATGTGACTGAAAAGTACTTAAGTTCTGTGAACACATACATGTAAGAACTGCTACGGTATGATATCCTTGCATTTGTGTAGCCATTTTTGCTACGGAATAATAAAAAAGCATCCTTTTCTCTCAGTTGTTAACATTAGTGCAACTCACAGGACTGGTGTTGTTAATATTGTCATCATCAACTGATTTATATGTTAATAATGTGCTGATCACACCATCCTGATGAATAGAAGAAATACTTATAAAAAATATATATAATTAAAAATAAAACTTATAAAAATAAAGGAACAGGGAGCCCCTTACTTCAGGATCTGATAAGATATACCCAATGGTTTATGGTTTCGTATATAGTGAAAACCACCAGGTGCCTAAAAATATAATCAACTATGCAAAATATGCATCTGAGGTGTACCTTAACCTGTTGTTGTGGAAAGATATATAAAAGCGAACCATCAGTCAGGGAGCAATTCCTCTTGTGTGTCAATATCACATTCACAGATTGACATGATTTCTTAGACATTTGTTAAATACATAGCTGGTCAACATATTTTGCCAACATGAAGATGATTTTGTCCTGGAAATTTAATATGACTCTTGGCAACACTTTGTATAAATAATCTATGGAGTCTTACAGCTACTGCAGGTATGAAGCTGGTCTCAAATGAAAATTTGTATGCGAATATATATATTTATATGCCAGGACCTTGACTTGTGCCACAGTTTTCCTTTTAACCTGAACAATGTATCTTTCATCATTTCTTTTTAACAGAGTGTAAGACATGGCGAAACCCGCTGAACCTATTCCGAGGGTCAGAGTACAATCGATATACGTGGGCGACTGGCAAGGACCCTCTGACATACTACGATATGAATCAGTCGGCCCAGGACCATCAGACGCTGTTTACCTGTGACTCTGACAGCACCAGACCGTCTGACGAAAGTAAGTCAGTTGAGAGGTTAAAGCCGGTTACGCTCTAGAATGGTATGAATTTATGGGCCAGAAAATTGCCCTTGGATGACAGCGCCCTCTATCGCTGTCAAAACCAATTTTTTGTATCATTTCGTATTTTTAGAAGATTGAAACAGGAACTGAAAAGACCTACATGGTGCACAAACTCACAAAAATTCCACATTTAATTCTGGTGGTAGCCTAGTCCTGTAAAGTAGGCTATAGGGGGACTCTCAAGCTAGGCAGGAATTTCATTATGTTCATACTCCTGTGACATACCCTGTTAATGGTTAAGTCACTTCAGTGTAGCTTGCCGGAGATCCAAAAGAGGGGTTAGGGAGATTCCTTATTATCCATATCAAGCCACTAGATCCTTGGATCCCAAGAGATGGCAATAAGCTGCTATCTAGTCCAGTCATAGGCTTCCTGATGGGGATATGGCGGTAGTATTGGCCTCAATAGCAATCAGAACCTTTTGAGTGCATGAACTGTTGCCTCTTCTGAGCCTATCTGTGTAGAGAACCACCATCTTGACATCCATGGCCTTGATAAGTCTTCAGTGTTTGATCTTCACCTGTTAGAATGTACCTGTGATGTAGGTACACCCCCTACTCCCCTCCCCCCCCCCCCCATACACACACATATCAGTGGAACTACTAACAAAAGAAATGGTTCATTATTTTGAGTAAATCACTTTGTAAGCAGTTGGTGAAGTTAAGTGGCCACTAATTACAACAGATTGCTTAAATTATTTCCTTTCTGTGAATGCTTCAGAACTATTTGAAGTTCTTCTGAATGAAGGGATAAAGGGTTTGCTTTACACGAAAGAAAGAAAGAAAGAAAGAAAAAGTCAGTTTGCTATTGGATTCTGTCTAGTCGATAACACATTAACAGTTCAGTTCCAGACAAGGTGTCACATTTTTTTATATATGAAAACATGGTACAATATTGCGGAAATACATAGAGGTCTGCATCTTAAAGCTGGTCATGAAACATGCCTATATTTTGTTTGTATTCCTTTTAGTCATGTTGAGAGCCTGGAGGGAGAGAAATCCACAGAATAGAATCAAGGCTGCACGAGAAGCTTACGAAACTAACGCTGAGTGAGTAGTCAGATAAAATCCAATAATTTTAAAGAGTAATTTGGCAGGTCTTGAGTTTGAAGTCTCACATTTCAAGTTTTCGGGGGGAAATATGTGCTTGAGCAGATTTTTGTGCCAAATATTATGGGACCATTTGGGCGGAAAATTTTTATTGGGCCCAATTTATTGGGGAAGGGTCAAAATTGTAAACTTGCAATAGCTCCACAGCTTTTAATCAGTTAACCAAACTTGGAATACAGTTGTTGGTTAGTAGCTGGTACATTAAGGCATACATTTTTTGGGACCACCTGGGCCCCAATGAAATTCTGGGCACATTTTTAGGCTGGGTGGGCCCGAATTTTATTCCCACCTCAAATGCATTTTGGGACACATTCTTTGGGCCCAAATATGTGGGACCATCGTGTTTTGGCCCATTTGAGCTTACATTTTTGGGATTCAATTTTGAGTCACTTTGTTTGGGCCGAATATTTTAAGACCATTTAGGCACAACATTTCATTATACAATGTCACTAAAAAGACTTTGTCAACATGATAACTGATTCCTGGTACCTTCCTTTATATCTTGCCACATTAGTCAACAGTTGATCCCTCTTCATTTTGATGTGCACAAGTGCATGAATATTAACATGTTTTAGCCTACCACACTATGAATATGTAAATGTTTTCGTATTCTGATATATTTTTTTTTTTTTTTTGGGGTCAGATGTTCTACCGCTGCCATCCTCTTGGGAGAAGAAGAAAAGACAACCATTGTCGAGGCTGAGAGAATGTTTCGCATCGCTGTGAAATCGGCTGAAATTAACCACAAGAAGAGTCAAGCTCTACAACATCATAGCCCTACACATGAAAAGATCCATAGTAAGTCGCTGTCTTGGTGTCTGGATGAGCCAAAAATATACCGAATCACAGATAGGTACTGGTACAATTGAAATAGACGCTCTTCCAGGGGAAGTAGATACATGGAGGAGGAGGGAGGGGGCTTAACTGCCTGCAAAAAGAAACCATAGCAGGTTGATTTGTTGTGGCTATCAGAAGGTGGCAATAAAGAGGGGATTCATGTGTTAACTATGTGTAGGACCTGCCTCATGGTGGGGATAATGTATCCAACCAATGCAGGTTAGGTTCATAGTGAGGCTGATTAACAAACCGTCTAGATTTCACAAGAAAGAAACAACTTTAAAATACCACTGGAAAGTAATATAGTTTTTATATTAGTTTTAAATACTATAAATGTGTGGTTAGAATGTGCATTCATAGGACAACTTCAACTATCAGTAACATGTAAATTGCAATGAGTAAGAGTTGGATCTCTACTTGAGTGATGCCATCTTGATTCCCAAAGTGTTTCGAATAACAACGATTAGAAACCAGACTGTGAGCTTTATCCAGATTATATAAACAGCAGTATTCTATATCGAGAGCATGTAACTGAGCTGCAAATATGGTAAGTTAGAGGTGAGGCACAGTGGGTAGGTGGCAGGGTAAAATGAAGATTGTATTAGGTCATTCTATGTGCTGTTTCTCTGTGGGATATATCATCAGGTCTCGATCCCACAGAACTGTGGAGTGTCTTGTGAACGCTAGTGAGTTATGTGTGATGTTCCAAAGTGCTCAGGTCTTTGTTTACTGCATTCAGAACTCAAGTGACTGATAATGTTAGGCACCAGTCTCTTTGTAATTTGTCAGTCAAGTATTAGCTCAAAATGTCTTGGTGAAACATAGGTGGAGATAATAAAGACCAAAAATTTGCACTTTATATTGCTGTAGTAGTTCTACCATATATATACCTATGGTATCTTTGAGCAATCCATTTCTAGTATTAAGAAAAAGGGACATTTGGGGGTTAGAATTAATCTCTCTCTCTCTCTATCCATTTGACACAGTATGGTTTTAATCCATGTTTTCTCTCTATTCTGTGACTTTCTACAGGGAGGGATCTGAACACGTTGGTCTATGTGAAAAGAAGATTAGCGATGGTCATGAGAAAGTTAGGAAGAACGAAGGAAGCAGTTAAAATGATGAGAGATGTAAGTAGTAGTAGTAGTAGTGTTACACTGTATGAAGGTGTCCTTAGAACGGGTGTGTAGGAGTAGTAGCATATGACACCATTGCTACATATGTAATTGTGTGTCTGTTTACTTTAAGTTGCATTCCGTTGTGTGTTCCATCAGGTGCTACAGCGCACCATAACCGTGTAATTAAAGTCAGACAATAGTCAGCCAGATTATTATTAACATTGTCCTGTTCTCCTGAGCATTTGGATCAGTTTCGAGAGAAAGTTAGACTGGTCCAGGAAGGTGATGAAGATAGGTTACTCAGATTAAGAGTGACATTTCTGACTTTTGGTTTTGAACGTCTCATAGTTGCTGATAGATATGATATATGCCACAGTTTTTCCATCTGAGGAAATGGTTTTGGTTTTTCTAACAAACTTTAAGTCAGTGGTAATGACTGTGGAAATCACTTGTAATCCTCAGAGTAGATGGTTCCCTAATATCCAAGACCCCTGATTTCACTTCACTAGCAAAACACCCAAGAGCAATTTTTGACACGAGGATAATCTGATTCTAAATATATTGAGAAATAAACATCAGCATAAAAAAAATAAGTGGACTTGCCCATGAGGTACGAGGAATATTTCCAGTGCGCGATGAATCCCTGTAGTGGTCATACTAATTAAAGCTCTAGGTAACGTCTGCCTTCTTTGAATTTTATATTTCTGCTGATGCATGGTTTCTGCCATTTCTACTTCATTCATTCATTCATTTATTTGTTCATTCATTTACTTATTTTCTATATTGTCTTGTAATTAGTGAGAAATTTGTGAAAGAAGGTGAAGATATGGTTGAATTAGAGGTCAAACACATCTTTTTTCCATCTTCCTCATCTGTTAGCTCTCTTTCGTCTCCGCAGCTAATTAAAGAGTTTCCAGTCGTCAGTATGTTCCAAATTCACGAGAACCTCATTGAAGCCCTCCTCGAGATGCAGTTGTACGCTGATGTACAGGCACTGCTCGCCAGATACGACGACATCAGCTTGCCAAAGTCAGCGACAATTTGTTACACAGCAGCACTGCTTAAAGCCAGAGCCGTTTGTGACAAGTGAGTACAAACATGTTACTGTAGTCGAGATGTGCCAAAATTAAAAAGAGGAAGTGTTTTATATTTTATCTGCAAAAGGACATTAAGTGTGTCATGGAAATTGAAGCCAAGGCCAAAAAACAATACTGGTGGTGTTCCATTATTGTATTCACAGTCGTTGTATGCTAATTGCCAAAAAAAATGGCATCTGAGTCTGGTAAAGATGGTTGTTTTTCAGTACAGGCATGAGAATTCATTTACTTATTTTGTAATGCCTGCCCAGTTTTCTTGTAGTATCTTTATATAATGTAAGAATAATATGTGAATGTCTCTGTTACATAAAATCCTCATCCTACTACCAAAGTATTGGTTTGGATTGATTTCATTCCCATAAGCTCTCATGAAGTCCCTCCAAATCTTTATTTTTGTCAATTTGTCAGTCCAACTATCCAGTTGCTGTTTCTCAATTGTAAACAAACCCTTTTCTCATCCTAGATTTTCTCCAGAGATAGCTTCTAAACGTGGTCTCACAACAGCTGAAATGAATGCGGTGGAGGCGATACACAGAGCAGTAGAATTCAATCCCCATGTACCTAAAGTGAGTTGTAGTAAGATTATTATGATTGTGACACCTCTGTCACAAGGCTCATAAAAGCAATCGTGCTGGGGTTGACCGTGCAGGTCATACAATGTCGATAATAATGATGATAATGATCCAAGTGGACAATCAAGTATGGCAGTACTTGTATAGAACAGTGATTGTCTTTAATAAGCATAAACGGATGTTTCGTTACGGATCTGTAAGATCATGATCGGTTGTTCATCGGTTGTTCATCGGTTGTTCTCCTGCCCGTAACATATATACTTTTACGTAGCAGTTACAAGCTTAACCCTCATGAACAATCAGTCTCTTCGAATTAGCTGTCTTTGATAAGTGACACTAGTCTATAATACATCCCTTTAGCACTTCGTTAAGGCAGTTTGACCTTCAGTACATTTGTGCTGTAGGATGGGTGGGGGAGGCAGGGCATTGGCTGTTGGGGGCATGACATGAGGGTGGAAGGGTACTGAGCAATCTTTTCAATCAATGCTGTTACTTTGCCTCATTTCTTTGACTTTCAAATCTTGTACTCTTTTCTCTTTGGTTTCCTAAGAGCCCTCTGGTGTTGCTTTACCAGTGGTTTTGGTAGACAAGATAAAAATGGAAATTGGATCCTAATCCAGATTTCGCTCTGGAAAGTTCATCCCTTTGATATGATTAAAGAAAGAAGTTGGGCATTGTATATGAAATGACAAGATTTCACAAAACACGGTAGAATTGGACACCATCATTTTGCCATCCTGTAATTCCTCCAGACTAAAACTTTAATTTTTGTTCTTTGTTGAGATGGAGCTTCATACAATGGGGGCACTTTACCGTTCACAAAAACCAAAACATCTCTCCTTCCAATCCATAAAAGCCATATTTGCCATCGACTAAAGATTATTTCAGCTCCGTAGTAATACATACTCTGTATCTCTTTTTTCATCCTTTCCTGAGCTTCATTCAGTAGGGGGCACTTTACTGTCCACAAAAACCAAACATCTCTCTTTCCAATCCATAAAAGCTGTATCAATTTGCCATCGACTAAACATTATTTCAGCTCAGTAGTAATTCATACTCTGTATCTCTTTGTTCATCCTTCCCTCCTCTCACAGTATTTATTGGAAATGAAAGGCCTCATCTTGCCGCCAGAGCACATCCTTAAACGAGGAGACAGCGAGGCCATTGCCTACAGTTTCTTCCACCTTCCACATTGGAAGAGAGTAGAGGGAGCGCTTCAGCTTCTCCATTGTACGTGGGAGGGCACGTTCAGAATGATCCCGTACCCCTTGGAGAAAGGTCACCTATTTTATCCGTATCCAAGTTGTACTGAAAGTGTAGATAGGGAACTACTGCCAAGTAAGTCCTACTTTGTCTGTTTATTTGTTTGTTGTCATTGTTGTTGTTTTTTTTTATTATAGAAAGTCTTATATAATGATAAATTTATTGTAAGAGAAAGAGAGCCAAAGAAAAACATGTTTGGAAAATGTTTGAAAGCATTCAGGGGGAACTATTTGCCCTGATATTTATTTTCTCATTTTTTTTTTTTGACTTTCAAGAACAAGTGGTTATAGTTTGGTTTAATAAATACAGACTAACTTGTGCTCAACATATCAATTTGAAACTCTATTCATGCACTGACAGGATACTGATGTTTTCCATTGCACAATCGTTTAGTTGAATCAGGCTCGTGTTGCCTGTCAACCATCAAATTAATGACATGGTCTGTTTATTTTTCCTTATTATGTTTAAGGATGGTGGGGGAGGAATGGGTATTTTTTATTTTTTTATTTTTCATTTGTCAATACCTTGGGATTTATCAGAAACAGTGAAAAGGGTTAACATCTAGTAGGTTGTGGGTTTGAAGCATGATTGACCGTCAGAGCAAAATATTGTTTTTTGCTTCAATGAAACAATTCATGATTAAGTCCAACTCTGTTCATTAGTGTTAATAGTTGTATACTGAATCCCTACAAGCGTTTGCCGTATGAATATTTGGCTGAGCTATATCGACATGGAACAGTCTTCCTCTGCCAGGTCCGTGTCGTTGTCATTCCTTGTCGGAGAATACTCCTACTTTTATTTACTCATCTTTAGCTATTTTTTAACTTTGCAGGCTTCCATGAAGTTTCAGTCTACCCTAAGAAGGAGCTTCCTTTCTTCATCTTATTTACGGCTGGGTTATGTACCTTCACAGCTAGTCTGGCGCTATTGACCCACCAGTTTCCAGAACCAATGGGTGCTGTTGCTAAAGTGGTATGTAGTTATAACGGTGCCAATTACTCTTGTAGAGCCGTTTTTGAGATATTTATGCGTTACTGTTTATTTCAAACTGTTGGTATACTGATTTCTATTCTTAGTACATGATTTATTGGTTCTTATTTAATGTTTTTCTTTGTGTTGGGTTTGTTTCCTGTGATTCGATTAGAAAGCATCGTCTGGGGGGTGGGGGGCTAAAGTTGATGGCTGAACGAAACTGCTGATCTGAAAACTACATCCTCATAGCAATTTGTATTGCGAAGGTATGAAGTTTAAAAATATAGTGATATTTTGTTTAGTGTTTGCACGGGTTATCCGGGTACCCGCCCGACGTGATACTACCCGGTTCCTTATTTATTACCCGAATCCTAAGCAAAGTGTGATTTAAAAAAAAAAAAAAAAATGGCAAACCGACGGTTAAGCAGATTTCCCATTGACTTAGTGTGGTGTTAGGCTACAATGTGGTCGAAGATAACAGCAATAACGAAGGAGCCCGTTCGACGCGATACTGCCCGGTTCCTAATTTATTACCCGAATCATACGCAAAGTGTGATTGTTTAAAAAAAAAATATTTCAAACCGATGGTTAGGCTGATTTCCCATTGACTTAGTTTGTTGTTAGGCTACCATGTGTTCGAAGATAACAGCAATAACGAAAGCTTTCCATAGATATCTTATAACTGCGTCACAATTTCAGCTAATAAACAGATGACTAGGCTAGACTACCCCCATTGGTGGGGGTTAGGGTTAGGGTTAGGACCAAATAAACAGATGGTTAGGCTTAGCTAGATTTCTCATTGACTTAGTGTGGTGTTAGGCTACCATGTGGAAGAAATGATTATTTATTCATTCGTTTATTTCAAAGAAGGAAAGGCTGACAAGGAATTTTACGCGATGTTTATGGATTATAGACGGGATAACTAAAAAATAGTAATCGCAAGTGGCTTTTCACTAATCGTTTATTCCAAATGCGATCAAATTGCGCGAATCGCGCAATCTCGCGGCTAATGCGAACCCTGGGCCTGCATAATAGATAGTAGTAGTAGTATCAAAAACTGTTTAAGAGCTAAATTGGATATTTATATGGTTTGATCCAATAGACGTGCACGAGCTAGCATAAGCAGCGGCGGCAGTGCGATGTTAGTAGTAATGCTAATTATAATTAAATAATTAATTTATTAACAAGTTAATGAAAGAAACAGAAGCAAATTATTGAGGGAGGTTTAATACCTTATCTTACACCTACGTATTTGAACATGAAAACATTGTCAGTAGAGAATATAATGCATTTATTACAGCATCCAATATGTAATTTCTTGAAAATCGTGATACACGAGGGTAAACAAAAAAATTCCGGGTACCCGGATACCCGACGGGTAACGGCCCTCGGGTACCCGGTTCCCGATTTTTGGACCCGTGTAAACACTAATTTTGTTTTACTGTCATCTTTTTTTATATTGATTGATTGATCTTTTGAAAGGTTGATTTTGCAAGAATCTTTCATGTTTTTTTTTTTCAAAATTGTACTTATATGACGACAATCACATTAGACAAGAACAGACGATAGAGAAACAAAGACCATTTGGTGTGCTAGTCAGCACATGACATGTTGTCTCATTGCAAAGTCCTGTCTTTCTTAAATAAGGATAAATAGAAATCTTAATTCATTCTTGCCTCACACCATATTATTCAGAAAAGTTCCTACTGCTTTCTTAGTGTATGCTTTGTTATGTACATGAGTAGTGTAAAAGGTAACATTACTGTAAACAAACTCCATTGGTACATAATATGATCTCTCCTCTCTCTCTCTCTCCCTACAGTTTTTGGCTTCTCTTTCTGCACCGTTTAGCTTTCTGATGGAGAAGTTAGAGAGCGTGATACCCAGCAGTCTGTGGCATCAGCTAACCAGACTCTAGCGCCTACCTACCTACCGTTATCCAACCCATTTAACTCTAGAAGACTATGCTTGACAATGCAAAAAGTGATGATACCAGCTTTCCATTCTACATCAGCACAAAAGGGGGCTTTGGGGTACTCGTTTTTTCTTTTTTCTCCTCTCACGGATGAGAGCATATTTTCCATTAAGGGAAACTTACAAAAATTCAAACAGTAGCAAATCTTTTGACAAAGTCAGGTTTGATATGAAAACTAGCTATCATTAAGGTCAACACATACTTTACAGCACTCTTATAATTAACCTGTTTGTCATAGTGACAATATTACTCATCACGTAGTCTTGCTACTCTGCAATGTGAAAGATCATAAAATAATGCCTTGAGGATGCACATCACCAGTTGCCATGCGACACTTGTTTCTTGTTTGTGTTGATATGCAGAGTTATGCGATGCATGTTAAAACAAGAATGTGTGACATGTGTCACCATGTGACAGGAGTACGGCTCTAGCCAGTTGTGTCACAATGTGACCAGGACCCAAGCTTTAGCCGTCACTGTCGCGATGTCACAGATATCCTGGTCCAGCTCATCTATGTCAAGATGTGACTGGACACCAGCTCTGGCATATCTTTGTCACGGTGTGACTGGACTCAACCTTCAGCAAGTTCCAAGTATGAGTAACTGTGTGCTGTGTACCACCCACATAGTATATAGTCCGAGATGTTAGTGTGGTATCTGTCCTTGTAATGCTTTCGTTCTATATCATAGTTTTGTAGTTACTTTATTTGTCACACAGATGTCTAATTTTGTTGGCAAATTGCAATGGTTCTATTTTCCTTTTTTTCAATATGTCAGGCTTCTTTTTGTAATCTTTGTGACAGTTGAGGTTTTAAACCATTTCAAGTATGAAATTAGTAGTCAAAACTGGTTTCTGAGAGCCAAAGAAAAAAAAAACAACAACAAATGTGTTAAAATTCACTCACCCATTCAACAGTTGTGCAATTGACGGTACTATTTATGAAAAAAATATTCTTTAAAAAAAAAAAGAGCGTCCACAGTAGTCTTGATCTGGTTATCTCAGACCAGGTCCTTTCCCTGTGAGGGATAAACATTGTAAAACTTACAACACGAATAAAAAAGAAATTAGGTATTCTTCATATAAAGAAAAATCCCAAAGTTTGAAAGAATGTCTATTGTTTACCACATGTTCAGCAGATTATCAAAACTGTTAATATAATTTAATAACATATCAGTCATCCATTGGAAGTATCCTGGTTTACTGAAACCAGCTGCAGGCACATCTATTATTCCTAGGCGAGGAGAGCTAGGGTGTTCCCCATGGACAGTTATGTCACCAGACCCAATTTATCCAGAGGATATATTATGCGAATAAGAATATATTATTCTTTCGTTCAACAATTCCCTAGGCCCCAAATTAACAGCTAACCAAGGGGTGGGTGGGGGGGAGAGGGGGACTGAGGCATAAATTGGTACTGGCTCAGTCATCTTATGGGTATCACTAGGGTCTTTGAAGCACCTTTGGCAACCATGAGGAATCATGGCCTTTGGTACCTCAACCCGGCGTCGCCTGAGGGACCTGGGAGACTGTGGCTTTAATATTCCGAGCCAGTAAGCTGGTAGACCAGTCCACTCCTTGCTTGACCCCAGAGCGGGTGGCCCCCAGAGCTGTAGCCCCCAGAGCCCACTCTCTCTCTCGTCAGGAATGCATTAAGTATTTATCTTTTTGGGTATTAATCTGGTAGGTGTGTTTGCACACACACATGGTCTACCCTGTAAATGGATTTACAGCATTGATTTTTGTAATAGGGTCACAACGTACTTTTCATTCTGCCAAGCAGATGTTACTTAATAATAACAGGTATGAATGACTTTGTCTACACAGTGGATGTATAGCTTCAGCCAAGAGAAAATTGGTCTGATGACATCAGTTGTGAGAAAGTTTGGTAAGTGGGCGGGAGGGGGATTTCTTGAGCACCCAAAGGCTTGAGAAATAGGCATTGTCGCAACACAGTATATGTCTTCTATATCCTATGATAGTCAGCAAATTTGTAATAATACGGAAACAAAAGTGAATCTGTGGCATGAAATCCACGATTGTACTATATCATTTTGGTGATGATCTGTGAGCAAACCTTATTTTTCTTTCAACCTGTAAACTATCGTCACCAGCGTTTGGTTGTAATATTGGTATGTACTTTGGGGGGTAAATATTTAAAAGGAAAAATAAGGGAAAAATTTGAAAGTGTCAAAGGTATTTGGAATATTCTTTTAAAGAAAGTCACATTATCGACTCTCTTGTGATTTTTCGAATCGACTTAAAACCTCTAGATTTGATAAATTGACCTTATTTTGGCAGCTCTCCAAACAAAACAAAATTGTCCATTTCGGAGATGGTTTGGTGCAGGGTTTAGCTGGGGGGGAAAAAAATGCAATAGTGTCAAAAAATGGCGATGAAACATTTCGTCACAAACGTTGGTCATTCTGCCAAACTATATACTACTGTGCCAGGAAGTCTTTCAAAAGTGTTTAATTTTAACACAATTTTCAACCCAATTCCAAAAGCTGAAAACTTATCACAAGTTATCCTTCAATGTTTAGTAAATTTGTTCTTATTTTTAGTGAGTTCCAGTCGGCCATCTGCCTGATTTGCACACATTGGGCTATGCTACTACGTTCTATGTATGTATGTATTTTAGATCCTCCTGCAAGCAGGAACTGGCGAAGAAGCCTCATTGGCTTATCAAAGCCGCAAGCTGACCGAAGTCAGTCTCTTAGATTCATATTTAACGTCCATGATTATGAATTGTTAACAACTCTGTAACTGGACTACATACATTAATCTTGGACTTCCTCCACAGCTTTGCTATATTATCTTGTTCAGTATCCGACTGTGAGAAGCTTCTTCATTCGTCAATCCCCCCCCATGCACCATTCGTATTGTCTAGTGGCACAGAAGGGACAATAGAAATAAGTCGAATATTCATCTATTTTGTTTATCTTGAAAAATGTCGACATTTCAGAAACTAATAAGTTCAAAATTTCGACTTTGTTACTTTTTACTTCTAATGTCCATTCTAAGCCATCGTAGTATTTGGTACTTGATTAAATGTAGTTTAAAAAAAGTTTAAATGTAGCATCGAAAAAACAAAAAAGTGGGCACCTCGTTGTCCTCTGTTCTGTCATAGGGCCAGTGGGGTATGTTAAAGTCAGGTAAACAGATCATGGGAGTATTTACGGGAAGGAACATAGTTGGGACATTTTGGTGGAAGATAGTGGTGCGAAAACAAGAAAAGTTGTTAGCGTTGCTCGAAAATGTTAGTCGGGCTGTAGGGTTAATCTAGTGCATTTATTTAATAACCTGTTTACTATGTTGCACATCACAGTTATGAGGTTGAAAGAGTTGCATAATCATCCGACAAGACAAGTTCAGTTTGAAAGCCATATTCCAACAATCTTTCTTGAAGCATTTGGAATGATAATGTTTTTGTTAAACTTATTAAACAAGGTACTGCATTTTGAGATAAAGAAAAAACACAACTAAAAGAGAAGAAAATAACTTTCTTGGTGCTTTTGTCATTTTTCAACTATACATCTTCAAAAATTATACATCAAGTACACATCAGATTTAATGGAGGAGTTACAATGGGATTACTTCTCTGATGAACAATTAGGCTCCTCCCTCCCACCCCCCCCCCCACCCCACCTCAATCCGTATTTAGCTATTCTGTTTGAACAAAAGCCGCCATATTCACCCTGGTGTTGTTCTCTTCCCATTGTCAAACTATCATGTGGCACATACCTCACTCTCCCCGTCACAATAGTATGAATTAGTCAAGATATTTAGTGAAATGGAGGGAGATCTTATCAAACTTCTGCAAAGTACTTTTGGTCAGGATCAATTCCGGTGTTAGAGACAATACGATGCTCTTCTTATCATCATTCTTAAATAAAATCCGTAATACAACCAGCTGTCTTAAGTGACGACTACTACCAAACCACGTGACAGTTCATAGGTTGCAGAGATGAGTCAATGTAGATACCTAGGTCTCTTTCAAGTGGCGGAGCTAGGGGTATTGGTCGGGGGACGAGAATGGTCTGTAGGGGCGCTTTCGACACTATCAAAGCGGAACGCCACCGCAGGTTGGTGCGAAGCGTACAGATATTTTAGAGTAAAGATACTCCCTAGATCGCCGGAAATGACCCTTTCCGGGCCTTGCTAATTTGCAGATAATGTGACAAATGTCAATAAGTAGATGAGAGCGCAATAATCGCGAATAAGTAAAAAGTGGTAAAAGGCTGAAAGGGGCGCCAGCAGTCCATTTGAGTCCGTCAGGGGGCATCCGCCCCCACCCCTGACTGTATGGACGCTCCGCCACTGTCTCTTCAACAAAGACCTCCTGTAACTCCACACCATTAAAATTGTAGGTATACTTTTGGTTACTTTACTACCAATGTGCATTGCCTTGCATTTATCAATATTAAAAAGCATTTGCCATCCCTGAGACCAGGAAAAAACCTTATCCAATTCCGTTTGAAACTTCTCAGAATCGCTTTTGGAAGAGACCTCAGAATACAATTTGGTATCATCAGCAAACTTCTTAGCTGTACACAAAATATCTCCGGTTACCAACAAGGGACCCAAAACAGACCCTTGTGGAACCCACTAGTAACGTCCTGTCAAGAAGAAGCACAGCCTTTAATAATAATGCTCCCCCCCCCCCACATCCACCCCATCCAATTTAAATAAGCAACAGGTATAAAACTTTGTTCTTCAGATGATGGAAATTATACAGCATGCAGCCTACTTACAGTGTAGAAAGTTCAGTTAAAGCAAACCCAATATATGAGACGGATGGTTTGTCTAGGCTTCCGTCAAATTTACGAATTTAGCAAAATGTTGCAGAAATTTATCATTTTTATGCTATTCGAAGGCTTCATTATGATAAGAAACGTTGTAGCAAGAGCACTGGATCATTTTATATTATACATAAGCCTTCATGAAAACGTACAGGACCAAACCATTTTAGCAACATATAGCGTGATAGGCCTCTTTCTTAGTTTACATGGTAAATTATAACATTAGGTCCACAAAAGGCTGTCAGATCAAGAGTTGACGATTTAGTCGGATGACTAAAACCGATTCGATGTACATCGAAATTCTAATTATATCCTTAAAAAATCGTTACAATTTGAGGAAGACGGTAAATTGTCTTTCCGATATTCTTCTTGAACTGTTACTGTCGGAAACAAGTCCGATTCTTTCATATATCTTGTCTGTTCATGATATTTTGGGCTACAAATGTGTGTGATCTAGTAGGACTAACTTTCTTCGGGGCTTGGCCCTATAGTATATATAATTTTCTGGGAAGTTAATCTGAGTCCAAAAATAACTGGCAAACTTTGTGAGTTTTCTAGATGAAAGAGATTAAAAGTGCGGTTTGAAACTTATATTACATTACCAATTGTCGCGGAGGTGCGATTTTTTCCCCGACGGTTCCGCAGTGCATTTGACAGAAACCAGAACTTGTCTACGGATGCAAATTCGTGCCATCATTTTTATGCATTGCTTTTTGCCATAGTGGGATTCGGAGCTTGTATTTGCTTACCCGTGAATATGACGACCAATTCACTTGACTTTAATCCTGAGGAACGCTATTTGTCTGATAACGAAATATAGCAACAATATGACGTAATTTTTTAACAAAGAGAACATGAGGGGAGGGGGGGGGGGGGGCATCTAATTGACTATTAGGTTGGGAGGTCAGGAAATTCATAATGCTTCTACCACCTCTCCTTAGATATCGAGATATGACAGTTAATTAACTGAAAAATATATTTAAAAATAAAATCTCCTACGGCTTGTTTCTTTTTACATTTCTTTTTCTTTTCATTCGTGGTTGTTTCTTTTTTTTTCCTTTTCTTTTTCTCTTTCTTCTTCTAAGTTACAGACTCCTGGTGGCCTACACTCATTTGAGCAACAACTTCTTTTCATCTGAGCACGTTCATGTTGCCTGATGTCGTTTCTTAAAATTGTTTTATTTTCGTCCGTAAACTTTGACTGCTACATTACTATAACCAATATCACACGTGTTACCTTTGTTAATTTCTCTTGTGACATGGACCTATTCAATAATATTTATGACGAACCAATTTGTTATCGAATATGATGGCTTGGCTTTGTGTTAATTATAACTATATATTATAGTTTATTTCTGTTGTGGACAGGAAAACTGCCGTTTTGATTTTGTCTCTTGCCCCAATGATTAAGCAGACACATTAGCGGTTGTTTCCACACAGTGGTAAATGCATAGGAAGGCTCCACATTAATAGTATAATGTTTGTTTGCCTGTTGTTGCATTATGGGCGCATTTGCAACATTTAATCATCCTCGAGTAACCATTAATGAGTAACCAGGAATGATATTCATGTGATGAAAACAAGAAAGAAATTAATTTAGAAGTGTATGGTCGGTTTGGGCATTAGGAAGATTTGAATTGGGTTTGGAGGCGTGCGGGGGTGGGGGGGGGGGGTAGGGGATAGAACCGCTTCGTGACATATCGGAAAGGTGGCGATTTGGAGGTAATACGATAGTGTATATTAAATAGGTTATAATAGGTGTTACAACATAGGTAGTCCATCCAGATATCCGTATAGGTTATTACCCCAGTGAGGGAATATGAGGGTAAAGTTAAAGGAGTGCAAAACTTCTATCTTAGGGACATTACGTTTATTCCTTTAGCATACATTGGTGGGGGGGGGGGAACACATATTGAGAGACATAATGGGGACTAATATTGAAGAACATATTTTCGGGCACACTTATCTGTATGAGGACACATAATTGGGCTCAATAGTGATTCAAGTTTTGACTGGACACGAATAAAAGAAGAAAAAAACACAGCCCATGCCAAGTGCGATATTATTATTCTTATTATAAAAAATTAGTTTATTAAGACTTTATAATGCTTTACAATATTTACAAAATGAACCGAAACTTTTGTTTCACTGCTTAATCATAACCAGAAGGAAACTCCTCCCAGCAGTTACTTGCCTTACAATACATAATTCATATGTAGCACAAGAGTAGTTTGCAAGCTAATAACCCTGGCTGTAAGTTAATACTGCAGATGGAGGGCACCAAATCGTGTAAAAATTAATATTGCATAAGGCTTTCCTACCATGTATATATATGAGCTCATTCGATGATCAGGTTCTAGAGATTTTAAAATGTTGCCCTCTGCTGACCCATGACCTTTGACTCACCCCCCCCCCCAAACAATCAGGGTTCTTGTACTTATTACAGGAAAGCCACATGCCAAATATGAGAACTATTGATGATACCTTTCTTGAGAATATCGTGTTTAAAAGATAATGCGTCACATACATACACACACCCACTCACCCCGACGTGACTGCATAGTTTACTTGCAAGCCTACGGCAAAACGTACCAAAACAATGGCAGACGTTTAAACTAGAAAGAAGTTTTTCCCCGCTCGAGATCTGTGTCAGCCTTAGAAATAAAACTACTTCAATTTCTATGGTGTCAACACTCCTTTATCAGACACATTTACCTTAATAGCGCCACCACTTTCAAAGGGCTGCTCCTTTGTCAGCGGAAAATTGCTGTTTTGGAATTGAGTAAGCTATTATATATAATATATATTATGTTTTGGGGCAATTTTGGCTCCTTTTCATCCGACACCAAAATATAATGATGGATAGAGGGAAAAGCCATGTGGAATATCGGTCCCATTATGTGTACTCAACTCTCTTATTGTGTATCATGTTAACAGAAACCTTTGTTTACGCCATAGATTTGCTGATATTAAATATGGATGCTGGAAGCGAGTTTTTAAATAATAATACTGATCCTATCCGACACCGACTGTGTTACCGTTGCCATGGTTTTGTTAACGAGCCACGAAAGTAGTCAAAAAGAGATTGATTTAAAAACCTTCAGATGAAGGAGTTGTTCCAGAAAAGTTTTTGGTTAAAGAATACGATTGTAAAATTATAACTTATGTAAATTGTACTTCGAAAATGAGACATTATTTTTCAAGTGGCGTAAGTGGGAAGTCTGATATTATGCAATGGGTTGTTGAAGCACATGCTTCTAACCAGCAAACGAAAACGTTTAGTGGTTCCGATGACCAAACATATTGTGGTAAGCCATGCATGTTAATATTCATGAACTTTGTATTGACTAATGCGGCAACATGTAAAGGAAGGAACCATGAATCAGTTATCATGTTGACAAAGTCTATTTAGTGACATCGTATCAAAACAGATACTTACTTGAATATTCACGAGGTCAAGTTTTATGATCTCGTAAGCATGTACTGTATCTATATACTGTACTTATATTTGTACATATGTATAAAGCTAATTATAAATGCTATTTCAGAGATATCTGATTAAGAATTTTATATTCACTGAAAAATATTCATAATATGCAAGCATAAAACAAACGGTTGATTGTATGAATGTAGTGTGACAAACCTTTTATGCCAAGGATAAAAACAATGCAACATTTGGTTCTTGTCTTGTGTTTAAAAGCTATTTCTTGCTACTTGATGAATATTAATGACATAAAGATGGAAAATGTGCTTATTATGTACCAACATCACCATACCAGTATGAACAGAATTTTCCATTAGGCCCCGCCCATTCATTAATATTCATGGCGTTGGAACAAAAAAAAACAATCTACTCATCACAGTACATCTACCTACTAAGTATGACATTGATTCAACTTGTGTTTGTGGAGATACCATGTTTACAAGCTGTTTTTGACAATTTCCCATTAAGCCTAATACACTCATAAATATTAATGAAGTAAATTTGTTGTAGCAAAGAATGTGTTATTACTATGTAGTTACATCACCTTACCCAGTATGAACATATATACCAAGTATGACATCAGTCACATTACTTCCCTCTTGATATACCATGTGTACAAGCTAGGGCGTCACATACACACTTACACACACACGCCAACTCGACTGCATAAGTTCCGATGGATCCCAAAGCAGCGGAACCAAAGCACTTCTATAAAGCAATATCTGTTGAGCGTCAAGCATCCAGTTGGGACCGTTTTTTTTCTACACTGTAGTGTCATGTCCCGCTTCAGAGCACTCGTATGGTCAGTATGAGCGGTATGAATATCATGTTTCTATATCAGATCAAGGTTAGGAACTGTTTGTACTGACAATACCAGTGCTTTGAGAGCATGATATTGGAGTACAGTTTAGAGAGGTACTATCATTAGGAAATTGTCCCAACTGGCTGCGTCAAGGTAACTGCTGTTGGATATGTCGAGTGGTAGCTATGACGTCACACATTATCACCCGAGAGCCCCAAGTCTCTGATCACGTGACCGTTCCTGGCCTAATGTAACTCTGACTAAATATAACCATGAGTCCCTTATTGTTAATTTTCTCAGGTCTTTCCCAGTTCAGCCTATTCTCATTGATACGGTAGGCTATGTTTCAGCCGTCTTAGATTCTAATTTCTTCCCAACTTCCGTCAGTGGTCACATGTCAGGTTTACCGGAAGTACACGACGTTTTCTAGTAATCCGTCTTTAGTTTATGTTGGAAAAAATGATACAGATGATCCGATATCATCATTGATATAGATCTGAGCAGTACTGCCGTGCAGTAGGTTGTTAGCATTAATGAAAAAAACAAAGAGCAAAGCCATATTTATCAAACGGACAAATTCTTTTCGGAATTGTTTATACCTTGTTCTAGAAATATTTGACTAGAACGTTACGTGTTTTCTGTATTGCTTTGTTGTGTGGGTCGGAAGAAGGCATTGTCAGCTGGATGAAGTTCTTGGGCGTCTTAAACATGTTTGACACCTTCACAGAACAAATCTCGGCAAAGAAGGGGTGTGCTGTATGCGCCTCCTCTTTCCCTGTGAAGTAACATTTACACGCCTCTTGTCGGGATGAGTAGCTTCAACGATAGACTCATAATCTCAAAGTTGATAACATTTCGTTGTTGATGACCTAAATCAATAAACACTCTAGTTTTCCGTGTTCTGAGGCATACATGAGCATCTTTTCAGTTTCTCGTCAGAATTGAGTTCCCTATGTATTCCGTAAACTCTTCCTTCGCGGTGACGGAGAGTAATGGATGGGGGGATTCGGCCCAACACCTTCAAACTCGGAGGAATCTAGACCATCTTTTGGATCTCTCGGGAGGTTCTGGTTGTGTCTGTCTTCCTGCTATTGGTGCTTGCGTTATTATCTGAAAGTCACGATCTTCGATCAAAGGCTGGTCTGGGATCGGTCGTTGCCGACTATCTGTGTCTCTCTCGGCGGCTGAATGTTTGCACGTATGGACATCTACGACTTCCGTACATTCCTGACATTCTACGACGCAGCACCAATGAAATTTACATTCGCATTGAGAGGTTTGCCTGACTCTCATAGTATTGTAACCACGCCCACAGCACATGACGTCACAGCCATCTGGCCCTGTCGATGTTCTGTTACAGAATCTCCCGCCAGTGCCCAATGAACCTGCGACAGAAAAAATTATAAAAAATAATAATATGAAAACAGATAAAGAATAAAGTTTCTTTAAGAGTGTTGTAGGTAACACGAATGACTTTAAGCACTTAATAATATTCCCTTTCAAATCACTTTTTTTTCTTCTATAAAGTATCCCGTACAAAAATCTGTTACATTCAAGAAGCACTTTAGTATCATTGTACTTATATATCACTTTATTAATTTAAGGTCTGCAAACACAGTCACCTGTAGTATGTGTTCCCTTTCCACGAGAACCGTGATATACACTTGACTTGACATGGTCATAACCATAGTGTTACCAGTGAGTTGTTAGGGAAGACAACTCCCTGGTGTTACAGTCTCGATGTAAGGGCACTGGGGTTGTGATTGGATTAAGTTGTTTTGTTTTCGTGGCCAGGTTCTATCTTGGGTGACTTTAATTGTAATTTCTACAATATCTTCTTATTCATTTTTCCGTCCTAAGGTAATCTTTAATAACTGTCGTCATGACAACAGTCCAGATATGTTGGACTGAAGATCAATTCGACGAATGGTTGACGGAATGATTTGGTACAAGCCCCCCCCCCCCCTCCACCAGCGCTCCCCTTCCCTCCTACCCATAAAATGTTTCACTCCTTGTGACTTTACTTAAACAAAAGGTCTGATGTACAAATTTATCTACGTATGAGCCATCTTAGGGGGTCTATCAAACTTTGCCCGTGTGTAAGCGGGGCTCCTTTATTGCCCCGATTATCATAAATTCGGAATGAATGATGATGCTTGGTGTGTGGTTCACCGAAGCTGCATAAATACACTAATTCCAGCCTATTTGTTGCGTCATTGTCTACGGGTGATATACTGTAAATTGTGCGATGTTTAATCAATATGACGATGCATATAAAAATAATGTATGCGAGTCAACGCTATATATAACAGTTTTCTGGGCTTTCTTAAAACGAAGGATTTATCACCTTTTGAAGTGTGTTGATGAATTCTAAATGAGACGAGACGACGTTCTTTTGAAAACAGGCAGGCTGGTATTATGACCAATAAATCATGGCAGACATTACTCAGTCTGACAGTTTCTGGTGAGGGCTTCTAACAATTTACACAAATGAACTTTGGCCACTGTAAAGACCGAAAGTGTTCTCTGTGTACAGGTACATCAGTCAAAATATACAGAGAAATCTGTATTTTTAACAGTTTATATTCTTAATCATCTATCTTACATCTATCTCTTTGTGTTCACCATGCTCATTTACCAATCTGTATTCTGTGTGTGTTTTTGTCCCTTCTGTTACTGTTACTTGTCATTCAGCCTCTGAAGAAGATCCTGCTAGGATCGAAACGTCAGGCCAACTTACTTTTACACAGTTTATATTTTTCACAGAGGAATGAGCTTTTTCAAGCAGGGATCTCCAACGCAAGCATCTAGGGGAAACGTCACCATCTGGGAGGGACGGCGTCATCGAGGGGATTTTCATTGTCTAAGAGGAACGTCATCATGTAGTGGGAACGTCACCATCTGGGAGGGGACGCCATTATGGGACGGCATCATCAAAGGGGGGGGGGGATGTTATCGTCCAAGAGCGGGTTTTATTGTCTAGGAGGGAAGTCACCATGTAGGTGGAACGTCACCATCTTGGAAGGGACGTCATTATCTAATCGGAACGGCATTGTCAAGGGAGGGGGGGGGGGGAGGCGTCATCATCTGAGATGAGCCGTCGTTATCTAAGAGGAACTTCATCATGTAGTGGGGGCGGCATCACCTAGGAGGTGACATCATCGTCTAGGTAGAACACCATGGTCTGAGAGGGGGACGTCAATATCTATGGGGCATTCCATCCTCTATGGGGAATATCGTCATCTGGGAGGGGAAGGGTACGGCATCACCTTCTGGGAACATAAACACTTAGATGGGACGCCATCATGTGGGAGATGACGTCATTGTCCAAGAGAAAACGTCATTATCTGTGCGAATCACCATCAATGGAGATTTGAACTTACATCACATTTTCTGAACGATGTGTAAAGTACAAAGATAGCTGACGATTTAGTTACACCAAAACTCCTTTCACTTCCCTAACTGTTCCTCTCCCCCTCCTCCAACCCCCCCCCCCATCCCTCTCCTCACACCCCTCCCTTCCCCTCCCTTTACACCTGTGTTAGTACATTGGCTGCAAGTCTAACTTGACGTACCTGTTTCTGGATTCATGGAGCAGTAATCGGGTGATCTCTCAAAATAAACCAGGTTGGACTTAGACGGTTTCCTTCGCCTTCTCTTAGATGAAACGAGTAATCCATTTCCATCTCTGTTCATTGTGACTTCTGTGGCTGCATCGTACATAGTTCTGAGATATTGTCCAACCTGAGGAAGAAAAACAACAACAATGAATGTCATTGTATGACACTACATGTCTTCGCACAGCAAAGAAGGAAATACCAATGTAGTCATGTCTCGACACCCCCACAAACGAAAGTATTCCCCTCGAAATATTGTGCTTGAGAAAACAATTATCATAAACTAAAAAGAAAAGAGAAATTATCATTGAACAGAAGTAACTAGAAGACGATAAATTCATATCAGGTCTGCGACGATACGGCGTCTGGAATAAGACGTTCAATTTGTAAATGACTTTGTATTATTTTCCTTTGAACTCAAGAAATCAGACTCTAACGTCGCCAAAGTATTAAGATTCCGTATCACACCAAAACGGTATACCAAAAGAAAAGGAAAACAATAACAAAATAAAACATTGACACATGTGAATCATTAATTAACGGAATGGGTGAAGTTTGTACTTGTCGTCGAATATATAAAACACAGTCCAGATGAATATTTAGTTTTGTCGTCAAATTTGAAATCGATTTGAAGTTAACATGTTTGTACCACGAGTAAAATTGAAGCACACAGGTGTCATGTAATTGATGAATACTGACAAACTTGTTTTTATATATCTTTTGCAAATCTTCCTCCAATTTTCTTCAAATTGGGATTCTTTAACAATGTATGAATACTCTATTTTGATACAGTTGTTCGGATATTGATAACTTCACATCCCCTAAAGCAAACTATCTCCAATTCAAGGTCAAAACAATAACGTGAAAAAATAAAGAAAACAAAACCTTTCTCCTGTCAGTTAGGAATCATGACATTTCACCTGTTTGCTTCAAGTTCACTTATGCAGGTACAAACTGTGACAATTTAAACTATCAATATATCTTGTAAACGCAAATTAGGAATTGCATGAATATTACACTAGGATGCTTATTACATGTCCCTCTTGCAAGGTTCCTGTGGATTATCCTTTCAAAGTTCGTTAAATGTTTCATACCTCTGTAAATTCTTCCATGGCTTTCCAACACGTCCGTATGTTGCATGCGCCACTAACACCATGGCATTTACACTCTAACTTCATTTTACGACGAACAGCCTGCAAAGAAACACACACACACAAATCAAAACTACAGAATGTAATGTTTCACCGAATGGTAATGAGGGCGGTATTGAAGAAGCATGTATATATATGACTCGATTAATTCGCTTCGGCTTTGAGTACAACGTTTCTGTATGATGCCGTGTTGTAATATAGTAACTACCGACTTTGCGATCCTCCCTCACAATTTGTAAGGTCGGTAAGAGTGTCTCCATAGTTTGCCCTTTCGGGGAAACCAAACATTTAAAACGTAATGTGTGGTAGTTGAATGGGCTCCGTTAAAATATTGAAATGACAAACTTTCAGATTTCAATCAAATCGTTTAAACTTAGAAATCAATCTATACATAGATTTAAAAACATTATGTTAATGAAGTAGCCAGACATGAATGATATATATATATATATAGGCCTTGTCGATTGTTTATGTACATGCATGTTTTGAGGCACCATCGCATAATATTGTGATGTCATAGAAATCAACACGTTTTGCATGTAAATTTTTCAAACTACATAGAAATAAGAGTAATCAGTCTTGACCCAAATCTGCTACAACGTGTAGGTCACGTAGATCTGAATATGCAAGAAGTTTTTCAATAACAATCTTTGTATAATTAAATCTCCTCAAGGGATGGATATAACTTAGGTAGGGGGAATTTGGCGAGAGAGAGGGGATGGGAGGGGGGGTCAGAGCATCCAGTAAAGTATAAATCAATTTTTAACCTACTTAAGTTTAGAACCAATTATTTATGACCTTTGAATGTCACAGTTGGTCTGACTGAAAAGGGTGAGATATATATCATTTTCGTTCATGCTAGTAGGCCATTAGTTGTACCACATACAGAGTCTGCACTATACCGCTATCTGCACCGAGAGGCTTCTATGGCGATATAGGAGACTATTAAATTTACCTTTAAATGGTGTATACTCAAACGTTCACAGTAAAGTAAAACGCCGCTTGTTTTACTACCAAGAAAGACACCGAGGCCCAGGTGAGGCTAAATGGAAACAATTATGTCACCGATCCAAACTTATGCACTCACCTCCCCCACCCCCCCCCCCCCCCTCTTTAATCATTTCATGAAAATTAGATTTTGTATTCCATATAGTAGTATTCGATTGAATAAGGTATATAGGTACCATGGTTTCACTAACATTATATAGAGTTCATGGGAAGCCTTCATAGTAAAGATTGTGATTCCATTGGGTGTACATCTAGATAATGGCTCACGAGTCCTTCCAAACTTTGTGTACACTTAGTGTATATCATGTTGCCAAGCAATTTACAAAGGAGAACCTATGGGAAACACCAGTCAACTCATAAAGGAACCGCCTACAGATATCACTTAGGTAAACATTACTTTATACCATCGAAAACTAAAGATTTTTTTTTTTCACCGCTTGTTGTATAGCCTTTTGTGTACGACTTTTGGGGGCATGGCAAAATGAACGAATTGTTATACCACCCCGAATCGGAAAATGAAAAGAAACCATTTTACAGTCTTGTGTTTGCTTCCCTCTTAAATCTGTGCTTATTAGAGTGAATGTTAACATCCACAACCGATCGTAAAACACATTGTATACATACCCGCTGGAGTTACTTCCGGGCATTTGCATTTCAAATGTTCTTGTAGATTTCAGGGGGTATATGAGATTTAATAGGGATTTACTAAGGTCCGATACGCTTTTCTCAGAATGAATAAGCAAAGTTTCAGGGTTGTATCTCAATCTCAAGATTTTTGCAAGTGACAGCTCAGTTTGCGTTATAAATACACATCCACAATAAGTATTTTAAGTAGCCAATATACCAAAATGAAAATTAAACACTGTAACGATTTTAATGGACTTTAGTCCACCAGAGCAGGGAACCGGTTGGGTTAAAATTACTTTTTGAATGAATTACCTTGTGAACATAACCAGTAGTAACCGTAATAAAAATACAACGACGGAGAAGTCACCCCCATCCCCCCCCCAAAAAAAACATAACATAACAAAGCATTTGTTCTTTTGTACTTACCCGTCTTCCGGCAGCATTGTTATGCAAATTCATGAGTGCCCTGGGATCTCTCTCCATCTTCTCAGGGGCATCAACGAATCGTCTGGCAAAGTCAAGAGCAAACTTGATGTTGTCGCTACATCCTCCCCAGTCGAAGGTGCCTTGCTCGTCATCACCTTTACCCTTCTTGGTAGGGTCGCAGGCACAGTCTAAGAGCTCGCCTTTACTACATGATCGTGTGATGGCGTAAACCACGCCGGCTGAAGATATGGCGTAAACGAATGCGGCCTCTCGACTCGCTTCTTGGAAAATTAAAGAGAAAGAAACAAATTAAGTAATTCAAGAAAAACAAATAAGAGAAGGTAGGAAAAATTGTTGTGCATCTTAAAAATTGCAGTGGTTTCTATAGTTTATGGTCATAACTAAGATCAAACGTGATTTGTAGTGAGCCAATACCGGATACCGCGTCCCCCACCCCCCCCCCCCCACCAAATGACACAAGACTGTCATTTAAGCAGACTGTCATTTAAGCATTTAACTGCATTTAGCATTTAACTGCATTTAAGCATTTAACATAGCGACTGTCATTTAAACAGACGGCGATTGTGTCATAACAATCAAGTTTAACATCAGTTAAATTTATTGTGGAACACACCAGGGTTCATATAACAACTTGAATGCTCTAAGTCCATCGGCAAGAAATGTCCCCTCCCACCTCTTCCCTCAATGAAGTTAGAATTCCCACCCCTGCTGCTCATGTGAGTCTAATAGCTATGCGACCATAATTACAAGGGTAAATAGTCAACAACGTGTTGCGAAATTAGCAATTTCCTTTACGTATAGACTGAGTCACTGCGGCCTACACTGTCTATCAGGCTTGGCTTTTCACCTAATGTATGCACCCGATGTATTTGCTAAAGTCCACCGTATTGTGGCTTAGTCATCTAGATCATAACATAACAATTTATCTCTCTCTTTGATTTACTCAACAGATTAGAGAAAATAGATTCGTTTATTCATCTGAATCAAAGTTGTCTTCCAGAAGAATCTACTTCATCCCACCCAAAAAGCATCATAGCCACCTGCGATCGTTAAAGCGATGTATGGTACATGGATCGATCCAATCAAAGATGTATGTTGGAGAGGTATAAGGGTATAAGGGAGGTACTATCTGGAGCGATATTTGGTGGATTGCTGAGAGGATAATTATAGTCAATGGATTAAAGTACACTGCACCACTGTCCACAAACCTGTACACGGTCTCATATAGTAACCCGCCATCACAGTAACCTATGACATTAAGGCCATTAATGTATTCTTCAGATCACCAAATACGGTGCGAGGGGCCAAAACATCGCCCCCCCCCAGCGCACACACACGCCACCCCTCGTGTCATAGAAGAATGTACATTCAGCTGCTTTAAGTATTCACGCAGACTTCACATGTCTGTTGTGAACATTGATCTCCTAGGAGGCTAAATATGCTTAGCTGGGATTTCGCGCCTTGTTCTGGTTACAAGAACTTCTGGCTGGACAATACCAGACAAATAAAGAGTTGTGTGATTTGGGGGTTGAGCGATCGATGACGTCATAGTTTCCAATCTACTTAGCCTGCAAGATTTCATGAATGAGTTATTTACTTCGGTGTCTACAAAACAACTGTCAATGAACATATCCGTTCGAGTCTCTAAATCGATGAGAGAAAAAGGTTTTCCTACTTGTTTTTGATGAGTCCCCGATAGGAGAAAGTTAAACACGTCTGACAGGAGCAACACCCACTTATGTCACTCTAATTGATCAACAAAAACCGTGAGATAAAACAACAATAAATATTAGTCTGTGGGCTATCGACTTTAACCAGCTCTTGACTTAAAACGCCCAAGGTGAATCGAATATATCCTTGTCTTTAACTGACAGCTGTGATGAGAGTCTGCAACATAGTATTTCCCCCATTGAATTAAATACGGAAGTATTCAATTAAGGAGGTATACGTGATGTATGTCTATAGAAGCTGCAAACCGTTAAGGCTGTCTCGCTTCTCTCTGCCCTACCAGAGAATCTATATAACGTACACCACATTGATACGAATATGACAAGCCTAAAAAAACATAATCCCACCACTCTCCGTCTACTTGTCTTAAATTTGTATTTTTTTTCATCACACTTCTATAACTTTATGTGTTAACTTGCACCCAGTTAGGTTTATAAAAGGAATACTGTTAAATTGAGCTAAATCGGATGAAAGAAAAAAATGCATTGAGTATAGAATGTGGCAATTTTTTCCAGACACTTCTTCAAAACAACATATACGTCTGAAAAATCCAAGGGGAAAAATCCCTGCACAAATAGTCGACAGTGACAGTCACGTCAGAGGCTGTAACACAAACATATGTCCTATATATTTGAGCGATACATCTTTATCATACAGTATTTTGATTTCTCACAGCAATACACCTTGCCTACAGACAATAAACGCCACGACCAGGCTGAAAACGAAACCATTCTCTATTTCAAAAACTCCAAGTTTAAGCTGTGATGTCATGATTGTAAGTAACAACAATAGGACAAAAGCGGCATTATTTTACATCAAAACATGTTTTGAAATATTATTTCTTTGTTTTTTTTTCGTATACCTGTCGCTTAAGTTTTCACTATATACCATTTTCATTCAGCCCACCTACCGAGCTCGTTCTATTTCTCACAAGCAGTTCCGTCATTTTGCCGGTGGGGTCTTTCTTTTGTACTCCCCCCTTAACTATTATCTTAAGAAGAGTCTCAAATCTTGTATATCCCTCCGAAAGGACAAGGGAAAAAAATGTCTTTTTTCTTTTTCCACCTTCTGCTATAAAAGTTTCGATGCAATCAGTGTATTTTGACGGCTCTTGGTTAAGCTATGTTAGATTCTTATCTTTGATTTTTTTGGTATATAAAAGAGAGAGTTTGATCTAACCCTGTTTTAAGAGTCCTTACCCTGGAGGCATGGATTTCATCTTGAACTTCCAACCAGATAGTCTCTATATTGCGAGATATTGAGCAATTTGACATAGATTCACAAGCCTCTGTTTACAACGTGGCGATGAAATGGAGGATTAAGTTATTTTATGACGAGAGAATTCAATGTTTAGAAAATAAACATACAGGAATTCAGGATTTTTTTTTGATATCATATTTTAAACCACTTTGGTATTTTTTTTTGGAATGGTTCTTTTATGTTTTAAATGGGATAGATGAATGTGGTTTCAATAACTGACTATGTTATGAGTCCATTGACCGAAGGTGTATCACCCACCAGTGATGTTGAAAGGAGCTAAAGGCTCAACGAGTAACCGAATACCCGTGGCATAACTAACCGCATTGTGCAAGACAAATATTCAAACGGAAAACACATTCTTCTTCATAAACTATCTCCTGGATACCTGAACTATTTGATTAATTTAATTCAAGAATATATTTTAATCGATTTCAAAATGGAATCAATTTTGATCTCAGCTTCGGGATCACACTAAAGAGAATATCAGAATAAACATAAAAAGTATCATAAATAAATTTTTAATAATAATAAATGAGAATAAAGATTAGCAGTACCTATAACAGGACCAAAGTTTGTAAATCAACATTAACAAAACAAAAACCGGCAAAAAACTTGAAATTTGAAAAATGATTAATCGCGACAGACAGGGTTCGCAGGTTTCTTCCGGGGGTGGAAAAAACCGCGGAATAAACCGCGGTTTTTTCCACTCGGAAGAAATAGGTTTCTTCCAGTTTCTTCCGGACAAAATGGAAGAAACTCATTTTTTGGGGAAAAACTGTTGATAAAGTTTCATAACAATCTGCAATGATTTCTAACTATGTAATAAATGGACAAGAAGCACTATAGTGTCATCTAGGTAGTCTATATCTAGGTTTGGAGCACATGACCTGCCTCCAGCATATACTGTACACAATATAGTACTAGGCTACTGCAGCATCGGACAATTAAGGGAACAACTATGGGCAAGCAATATTTTGCAGACCAGAATGGTCCTGATTATAGCCCAGTTCTTAGTTAAAAACTAGTTTCTGAGTGGAGGCACAAGTGTTCCCTGGAAAATAGTGTAGGCCTTCTACAATGTGTACTCATTAGTACGATTACATTGACCACTATGACCATATTTTGTGGAGATTGAACTCAAGACATGAGGGTTACAGATTCGACTGGAAGTTGTAGTGTGAAATGAGGGCTGGCTCATGGCCAGCTGTGTTTAATTGTGGATGTTTGTTGCTTTGCTGTTGGGATGACAAGTCCTCCTATTAACTACAAGTTGTAATTTATTAATTAATGAGTTGCAGAAATTAAACTGTTGCCTAAATCTAATAGATATTGTTCGGCTATTTGCTTGGTGTTCATTGTATTAAATCCTCAGTGCATGGGCCAATCCAGGTTAATCATTCATAAAGTATGGCCAGTTATGCAATTCTGGTTGATGGGGGGATCGCGAGATGATAAGTAGTCCTTCAATATTGTGACTTATAAGGAAACATCTTTTGGTGTAGAAAAAAACCCAAAATTTTAATCAAAACAAAAATATCATATTTTGATGGTTTCAATGGTATGCATTCAGTCAGATGGTGGTAAGCTATTTGTCTCTTTCTCATGTATGTGGGCTGTGCTGCCTATATGCCAATTTTCACAGTTTCTTCCAGTTTCTTCCGGTTTCTTCCAGTTTCTTCCGGAAGAAACTGGAAGAAACCTGGAAGAAACAGGTTTCTTCCAGTTTCTTCCACGTCCCCGGAAGAAATAGGTTTCTTCCGGAAGAAACCGAACCCTGGCGACAGAACGAGACTTAATATTAAGTTACTAAACTTTCATTGCTCTATCAGAAAATCCGGAATGTTAATTTTATTATTCTTATTAAAAAAAGGGGGACGGGGGGGGGGGGCGGGAATCCCAGATAAAATGTCAAACTACGAAAGCTTTTTGTCAAATAAACCGTTTGAAATATGCAGAAATGCTGTCGTCACGGGACTCATGTCATTGAGAATTGAGAAATAAATCATTACATCAGCTGTTTATAAACTGTATTCCACATACCCCCTTTTACATGAATATTTTATGCAGTGATATATTTTAAAATCCAAAAGACTGGATTTGTGTAGCGTTATTGAATAAAGAGTGGTTCCTTATTGGCAACTCATTGTATGACATTGTGTGACACCCCCACACCACCCCCCCCCCTCTAGCGACGTCCCTGTAGTGTGGTAAGCTATACATGTTAACATTCATGAACTTGTGCACACCAAATTATGAGGATTATCTATTGACTAATGCGGCAACATGTTACAGAAGGTACCAGGAATCAGTAATCATGATGACAAAGTCTGTTTAGTGACATCGTATCAAAACAGGCATGTATGAATATTAATGAGGTCAAGTTTTATGATCTCATAAGCATGTATACTGTGTCTATATACTTACATTGTACTATATAAGGTACATGGTACAATTATGGCATCGGCAAAACTTACTTTTAATGACTGATTTTCCGAAGACAGAAGAGTCCCCTTGTAAAGTGCTACAATTCCAACGGTTATTGCGAAAGCGGTTCTGGCATTCCTTGACGCCTTCTGTAGCGCCCTCGCCAATACTTCTCATGATGTCTGGGTTTTTCTGGCAGAGTTGTCTCTGTTTCCCGACGAGTCGAGGGACATTATCACACATGATTCGCGTATCCACAGCACTCAACTGACTTATTGACCTGCAAAATAAAAAGAGAAAGAAATCCACCTATAATTCCACACATAACTAAATACTTATATGAGAAGTTATATGCGATTTGTATTCTCGATTACCCCCCCCCCCCCCCTGCCCCATTTTGTTCCTGACATTTTTGAGATATTGTTAATTAATCATTCGGTACACTTTTAGATAAAGTCATGTTTTGGGGTAACTTTAGTTTTTGTTTCCTTGGCCAATCAGATGAATGTACTTTCATGACGTCATAAACACGTTCGTATCGACTGGTGGCCATTCTCTTATATTGTATACCGATATAGGTTTTAAATAATCGGCATTAAATATTATATTTGATTGGTACCTTTTACATCATATATATATATACCTTTCCTATGCAGTACTTCTAGCGCCTGCAGTTGGAACAATTTTTTTAATAAACTGTACTTTCATGTAATGCTTCAAAGCACTTTCGCTGGCATTATGAGCTGTTTTATGGATATCCTGTGTATCATATCTGAGGTGACTTTGGAACTGTTTCATATTGTCAGTAGTACTATTGCTTAAGAGCGCGACCGTGTAAAGAGTACCGTAGAGTTTGGTAGTAGCAGTAGAAAACTGTCCCAACTGGCGGCACCCTAACTAATGTTTCATCTTTTACCAAATATTTACGGAGCAATTTATCATATTGGCATGTTAAACATGATTGCACCTGTCCAGATATATAGTTCTATGATCCCATCAACACGCGCAAGTATTCACCGGGCCTCCTATCGGAATGTACTGCACCTGAAAATGGTTCCCTGCTTACACACCTGAGCGCATATAAATCATAAGACAATGTGTTAGCTCGAAGCAATAAAAAACATTCTTACAAACAACTTGATGTGTCTATTTACACCTCCTCCTAGACCTCTTTGATCCAGAGAAATAAATTCTGCTCTGTTAATCCTTCGGATCGTGATGAGTATATATACACAACACCATGTATAGGTCCCATTATGAATCACTACATTTGAACGTTAGGTTTAAAGGAATACTACATTTAAAATGTCAAGTTTGTATAGATCGCGCAGATGGTGAGTTTTCCTCCGGAATTTGACTTCTGATTGGTCAATGTTTCCACGGTATACCTTAAAAACACAAACTTAACCATTGCTTCGCTTCCCCCCCCCCCCCTCCCTCCGTGTTTTATCATATCCTGTCATAATTTTGAATATTTTATTAACTTGTACGTATCCTTAAAGTTTAATATCTAATGGCAAATTTGGAAGATGCATATAGGTATTACTGGCCGCTGAATTGACCAGGAGGAGGGTACTGGGACAGGTATGGGTCCTTCCGATGTTTTAATTCGAAGTTCATTGTACAAAACTGTAAAGAAATCACGCGTCAGTTGATCCTCATAGATCTTACGTAACAAGAAAGATAACAGTCTTTGTGATTCCTTACTACGTTGTTCATGAGAACATTGAGCGTAACACTTCACACAAGTATGAATTTCACCCACGTTGTTGCTTAGTTACAGCGTTCACAAAGTCTACAGACTTTGACCCCTGGTGACCACAGACATGACGTTTTACCTATGCTCACCAAGGTGAACCTACATACCAAGTATGAAGTTCATATATAGTATTAAGAGGGAGCTATCATGTTTACATGTTCAGATTTTGAACTCAGATGACATTGAACTCTACGATAAAACAATAAGGTACTTTTATTCACCAAAGTGAATCCACTTACCAAGTATGACGTTAATCCAGCATACCAATAGTTTAGTTAACGTGTTTACAAGCTAAGTGTGTCATATGCACACACAACATTGTATAAATTCCTTTACCTGCAGCAATGAATCGAAAACCGAATATTTTCAAAATGTCAGAGTGGTATTAACCGGGTGTTCATTTTCAAGTTGTAAACGGTTCATAAATAAGGGAGCGCAGAAAAGTTTGAACATTTTCCGCTCAACGTGTGACGAATATTAAATATGTAATGTTGGCTGCATGGGGGGAACAAAATCTTCAATCTATTAAGCTACTCTCTAACAAACGGTCAAAATTTTGTTGAAAATACATTGTAAGATGTCTAATTAAGCCTGATCAGTTGTTTTAATCTTATCTTGTGACAATTTTTAGAAGATATAAATATTACTTTGTTGAGCTGATTCGAAGACCATATAGACTTAATAAGAATATATGTATTATATATAAATATATAACATCGATTCACATCCGTATATAAGGACTGTATTTTTTTTTCTTTTCTTTTGACGTTTCGGGATGATTTATTTCCCTGTCGTGTCATTGTTTATATTCACCGTTCTCAGGGATGTTTCCTTGTCAACTGAAGCGTATCAAACAGTCCATAACGCCCTAGACGCAGTGGAACATAAATTCAAAATTTGGCGACAGCCCGTTTGACGTCACTAATGATGTATGAACGTACAGTTCCCGAGAAAAGAAAAACCCCAATTAAAGCGCGATGTTTCAACCTATAGGGGTGAAAAATTATCTCTAGCGGTCAACCCTTGTCAAAACGAAAAATATCTCATCCATCATATACGCATTTTTGAGTTCGAAGGGGTCATCCTTTCTTTAACGAAATGGGTTATAAGAAACCGTTGCATGTTTATACCTCAAATGATATCTTGTGATGTGTTGTATACTACTCTGCATGCATGGTCCACATATAGAAACTATATTTTATATACCTGTATACCTCCGCACTGACATGTTGGCCTATTGGTGGTTTATACAAAAAGAATTATCACAAAAGCATGAACATAATAAAATCAAATTGTTTACAAGAAGAAGAAGAAGGGGGGGATGTCGCCATTGGACGTGAAACCAAAACAAATCATACATTTAGGTTCGCAATGAAATTATTCGAAACTCAGTCTTTGAACTATCAATATAGAAACGGTTATATTTTCTCACTGAGACATTTAATTGTCCTATTGAAAACTCACCGGTGTCTATAAGAATAACTGCTGAGGAGGAGGGAGAGAGAGAGGGGGTGGGTCAGAACCTTCAGGAAGGTCCCTTTGAAAACTTTAGCACGTTTACAAAAACTATGGGGCCATTTTATTACTGAAAACTTATAAATCTGTTACATCTTATATGCTGTTCAATATCTGTTCCGTTCATTCATTACACTAACGTGGCGTCTTGCCTCTCAGCTTGTTAGTTAATCAGATCAGGAGGTTGCCAATTAACTCTCTTTGCGGATTAGTTTCTAATTGTTAATCAAACGCTCGCATCAAAGTTAATAAACTAGCAATCAATGGATAACTAGAGTGTTACCTATCTTTTGTTTGCCGAGTTGTTTTTGTGTTTGATAGTTGAAGTTTACCTCCTTAAATCTTCATTATAAGCTTAAGAAAACGATACTATCAAACTAAATCGATAACCGCGGTTTAGTTCAATGTTTAATACCAACACTCCTCTCTCTCGATAAACTGTTGTTCCAAATGAAGCGACAGT
Organism: Apostichopus japonicus; assembly: GCF_037975245.1. Taxonomy (NCBI): domain Eukaryota; kingdom Metazoa; phylum Echinodermata; class Holothuroidea; order Aspidochirotida; family Stichopodidae; genus Apostichopus; species Apostichopus japonicus. The sequence continues at coordinate 23,308,752 of NC_092580.1, forward strand.
CGAAATAGAATGATTTCATCCTCATGTTTACGCTGTTCGAATGCGTGACTTCGCACAATGTTGTTGAAAGTATCATGGATAACGCAATTACTGTATGTTCCAAGCGGAGTACATTGGTACTCAGGGCTGAGTCCGCGGAGAAACTGAATCAGATATACCGTACCGTTTCTAGGCAAGGCAAAATGGCACCTTGCTTCAATTAGTCAAGTTTGCCGGATTAACTTGCTAGACAAATCGTACATTTCTCTAACTACTCATAAACTAGTCTCTTTTTAAAATTTACGCCATATGAAAGAGAACTTTATGGAGGGAGGGTAGTGGAGAAGGCATGTCCTAATGCACCCATGCAGTGGCTACTGCATTTGACATCAAGCAACTAAAAACACATAATATAACGTGTGGGTATAAATTATACGCAGTCTAATATCTCTATGTCAATCCAAATTGAGCTGTTCATGTGTGGTTTTAAAGATTACAATCAAGTTCCAAACGATGCATTGAACTTTGCCTAATATATCGCTTAAGCAGACTTTTGGGATTAGCTGTTGAAATGTGATGACATATTAAATCAGCAAATCACATAAGCAGGAGTATATACAAGTATTGAATCGAATATATACGCATATTAATTGGAATATATACACCTACTATGTTCCTGTTAATGTGATTGACTGATTTAATACGCGTATATATTCGAGCGTGTATATATTCGAATTAATAAACGCGTAGGCCTATATATTCGATTTAATACAACCATATAAATCTGCCTTCCGAATTGCTGCTGTCATATTCGTGTATATTATGTTCGATTTAATACGCGTATATGATATATTTTTCCTACATGGCCTACCATACTTTTCTGGTGTTTTCGTACTTGACTAGTAGAAAAAATGCTCTTTCAATCACGTGATTCCATATGTAAAGGTCACATTAAATAAATGAACACTATACTGATTCTAACGGTAGCAGTCTGTACAAAAATCTTCGACCAGACACTCCCCCTCCCCCCCCCCCCTTAAAAGAAATCGGTGACCATGGGACCTGAGCCAAATTCTTTTTTCACTCTTATTTGAAGTTGAACGTGCGAAGCTAAAAGAGGTAATTTTGGTGAATTTGTTGTATCTAACATTGCCACAATGAACGCTATTCCAAAGCCCGATTGTCACCTTCAATATGCTAGCATATATTGATGAAAGCATATACATGATATCGTTACTATCGTAAGCTCTAATCAGGTAGAGACCAAATGCAACTTTTATCAAAGTTAATCTCAGCTTTTTGAATTTGCTGGTTATCCCTTTTCAAGGTGATTATTTTTATTGTAATAATATCGCCCCTCTCTCTCCCATTGTAGCATGACCCAAGATTATGCTTACGAACGAAAATACGCTGGTATTGTTTATTTGTAATACATATAGGTAGGCCTATGGATTCGAAACCGTTTTACTTTGACAATATAAATATGAAATTCGAAGAAATACCGAATAGCATATACAGAGATATATAGGTTAATAATGTTATTCGTGTACGAGAGGATACATGTTTATGTAAGAGTTTATGAATGATAAACGACGGTACATTGATTGACCGTGTACACGCTACAGGAGAGTAAACTAATCCTATAACACATTGTTTATTTACCGGGTGGAGGGGGGGGGGGGTTAGTGTCCGCCATGAAGATCATGGTGGGGTATGCACGTCGCTTCATAATTTGTAATCAGTGGGGGGAAAAAAGAGAAAAAAAAAGAACTTTCCGCCGGGCGGAAAGCAACCTTTTTGTACGTCGGACGTTCCCATTTATTCTTTGTTAGGTTTCGAAGTATTCTGTATGTTTGGTGGAACGTGGTAAAGATAACCAAGACTATAACATTATTATTAGATCCAAACATATTTCTTCTTTGCCATTTGTTTGTTTTAGTTCAAAAAACTATATTCGCGAAATTGATAAATCTTATTAGCGTAATGTATAGGGAGGGATGAAAAGATATATACGTTCCCGCTCTAAAAGGTGTGTTAGTAATAAAACAGTAATATAATTGTAACACAGTAACAAAACAGTAATATTACTGTAATTTATCGTACTTACACAATTGCAAAGAAAATATATAAAGACACCAACAATTTATCAAAGATATAATAAAATTAATGAGTAGCCTAAATAAATATGAGGCTAACAATAATACACTCATTAATATATGCCTCGGTTACTTTGTGTTAATCGTTTACCTTACTTACATATATATGACGCATACAATGACCGTATATATAGATATGAACACTAAAGTCATATTTATAGAATTACGAAGAATCTAGAAAACGGGATAGACTCCACCATGTAATATAATGTATTGTTAATTCTGATTGAATTTTCATTTATTTCATACAAACTTTTTTTTTAACTAATAAGCAAATCTATGAATAAAAAATACCATTGTAATCGTTTATTTGTGTTTTTCTCATACACCGAGAAAATAATAATAAAAAAAAAAATACTTACCACCATGATGCCGATATTCCAGTTAAGTATGGAAAGACCGAGAACCAAAAGAAGAAGATATTTCTCTCAGAAGACAACATTGTTCTCTAGAAGCAGAGATGCGAGTACCGGTTTAACTGGGATACTCTATATGTATGAGAAAAGACACACAGAAGTGAAATCGCCGCAGAACGTGAAAAGTTTGGAAAGAGGTTTCGCAAGATATCAGACACGCCGGCGAAAACGATGAAAGTTCTTCAACCCTTCGCTTAGCGAAATGAATAACCTACTATCGCGACAGATTAGCCTATATAGGCCTATATATGTTTCTCTTCAAAATGTTGTCTAGCGTATACTGTGATTTACTGTCAATCAAATCGAAACTCCTTGAAAAACTTGCAGATTGAAATTAATATATATGCTTTGAAATTCTCCAAAATCGTCTGCTGTTGTTGTTTTCTTTCGCTAACCCTCTCCGTAATAAATCATTCTTAATATTTTACTATCAATGCCGTCGTAGCGTTCTGAAAAAAATGTATGCATATATAGCCACAAGCAAATTTAACACATTCTTCAGGAACACAATCAAGCCATAAAGTAAAAAATATCTTCCATAAATAGATATTTCTTTCTCCAAATGGTCCTCTTCAGAAAGAAAGTAAACACATCAAAACAAGTCCTCCACCGATTCAACGATATATCGTTCCTTTAATTTGCGATCCGTCTTTTGCTCAAACTGTTGTTACTTGTTTCTAGATACTGTTAGTACTGCAGGGGATTGAGAAGGACAGAAATCAACTTATGATCAAACCTGGCTGCTGTCTGAACAGTTTGTGAGGGATTGAGCGATGACGCGGTGTGAATGAACAATCCCCATTGGTTTATTCTTGATTACATCAAAGGAAAAGCCGATTCAGTCACTTGGCTCATCTTTCTAAAGTGGAATAAAGTTGTGAGACAACTTTGATTCAATCAGCTTTTCTTGAGGAAACAAATTTGTCTGAGTTGGATGAAGAAGAAACAAAATCAGACAATTATTTGCCGGAGAGATTCAGTGCATTGTTGACAAGGAATCTTAGGAAGTTGGTTGGTCTTTTTGTGGAGTTTTCCTCAGGCCCGCCAGCCAAAGCAACCATGCATGGCTGCAACGCAAATGGGATTTCATGACTAGCCTGTGCTGTATACATCCTTTCTAGGGGGTTGCAATCGACATCCCCTTCCCATCGCCCCATGAAAAGAAGCAAATGGAGGTAAACAGCAAGGTGTATAGAATAGTCAACTTGAATGTAAAATCACCATTATCCCACAGTAAGGTAACCCTATCGGTTCAGTCGACTTGTTAAACGTACTATATAGACAGTCCCCCTTTTTTTTTTGGGGGGGGGGTGGGTAAAAATTTATACGCTAAAAGATACAAAAAAGAATAATTTTCCTTCATGAACTGACCCTCCCCCCTCCTATTCCTCTTTTATTAAAACAACAAATTTTCATGGCAATGGCTTTTATTCACGCTTGATGATAGTATTTAATGACGTCACAATATAAAAACTACATGTATTGTTCTTATTAAGGCCTGAAAATGTCAAAATAATAATAATAATAATTATAATAATAATAAACATAATAATGAAAAGTTGAAATTCGTTGGTAGGTTACCGTATATAGCTAGAGATATATCCTACCTCGGCTCCATTTCCCTCATCCAATCACCCAAGGGCTGTGGCGTTGAGGGTCATACTTTTCGCGAAATTATGGCACCGTGGACCAACTTTTGAAGTTTTACGTAAGGATATTATAAAATAGCCTATAATACGGTATTCTTTATTCCACATTTCCCCTTGCCCTCAATTTAATCAGGGGCACCGAGGGTTATATCCTATACCCACCTCGCTATGTCTCCCAACCCCCATCACCAACCAAAAGAAGTCACGACATTAATATTGGTAATCTTACAACCGACTGATTTTTCTGCTTATAATAAATATTCATAACGACGTGAATAATTAGGAATACCATGTTACCATAACAATACTTTACGAAAAACAAGACCCTCCGCTCGAAACTATACTATTCGAGGGACATGACGGCATGACAGTCAGTCAAACTTGTTTGGTTGGGTGTTGCGCCCCCCCTCCCCCACCAAGAAAAGAAGAAGAAAAAACGGGAAAATAAAAATGGAACAAAATGTATTAAATAAAAGAGCAGGATATTTCAGGGCTTACGACTATCTCTTCTACTTCGACAATTTGCGATAAACACACACACCGTACACACACACATACAATTTTGTTTGGTTCTGAGTTTTTTCCCCGTTTCTATTCAATATGGTACTGAGTCTATTAGAGTCCAGTCAACCACACTGTCAGATATGCATTAAATTACTTAGCATAATAATCGTTGATAGTCACTTTAAAGTTCTTTTGTGTCATGTATGAGCCGTTTCATCGTTTATGTGTTTTCTTTAACTTCATTTCTCACAGAAGACACCTCTTCGGCCCCCTTCACATGTTGCTGTTATAGCTAAACCACAATTACCTCCATCTAGCTAATCGCATCCTACCTAATCGATTGACCAAATAACGTCTTCTTCTTTTTTTTTTACTCTCTTTCTTTCTTCAAGGCAAATTTGTCTCCTTACAATTGTCTGTAATACCTACAATTGGCATGCGCGCTCCGTGCATTGTTGTTCGATGTGACGAATCGCTCTTTTTTAGCCAGGGAGCAATTACCTTTACTAAAGAACCCCTATACAACAAGAGGTTGTTAAGAAAAGCCTCATCTAAAGGAAACTAATTAAGAAGAAGTGTATGTATGTGTATGTGCACTCCCGTCAATGAATTCTTCTCACTAATCCGAAGTGACCTCAAATTAAAATGAGCCGATGAACATCCCCAGCAATTGTAACAATTTGTAAAGGAAAACAACTTATTTCGGTGTTTTCTCTTATTGTGTATCGGGGAAAGAACTTTTGAGGGGCAGAAAATATACTGAGTTATTTGTTGTACACCCTCAGGAAAAAACTGGGGATTGAAAAGATTAGGTAGTATCTATTAAGCGACAAAATATACATAACATAGCGTTAGTCTCTGTTGCATCCTTCCTGTGAGTTTTTGAGGTTACAGCTTTAATAGGATTGGCGGTCAAATGCAATTTATCGGCTTAAATATAAGAGGTTTCACTCTTCACAGTTTCGAATTGAAATTACTCCCTTGATGTTGCCGGTGAAAAGAAAAGGCAGTGTTTGTACGCCCCGGATGAAAGCTGTCAAAATCTACTATGGGGTCATAGTTTACAAGAGTCAATAAGGGTAACAGCCTACGTAAGTTAAGAGTTATGGAAAGGGGTGTGGGTGGGGGGGGAGGGAGGGTTGAGTATGGGGGTAGCAACCCAGTCTCATTTGGGATGCAGAACACTACTTTTTATAATACTACCGGTATAAGATATAACCAAAGATGAGAGCAACCCTTACGAGAGTTTCCAGTCTTCACAGCCTCGTATTGAAATTACTCCATTGATGTTGCCGGTGACAAGAAAAGACGATGTTCAACTTCGTGATCAAATCTGTCAAAATCTACTATGGGGACATAGTTTACTAGAGTCAGTATCTGTAATACATAGGTTGATAGAATTATGGAAATGGGGCAGGGGCGGGGGGGTGGAGTATGGGGGTAGCGATCCAGTTTTCTTTTGGACCGAGGATCACTATGATACATTATGCAGCTGGTATAGTATATGACCAATAATATGGACGAACCTGACGTGAATATGGATGGAGGGGTACGGGAAGTACCACCAGCCCGGTCAATTCTGAGGTGGTCTGGGGATATATGGGAAAAGAAGTATTATCACTTTTATTAATATACTAAATTATAGTGTTTGCACTGGTTATCCGGGTACCCGGGTACCCGCCCGACGTGATACTACCCGGTTCCTAATTTATTACCCGAATCCTACGCAAAGTGTGAAAAAAAATTTAAAAAAATTGGCAAACCGACGGTTAGGCAGATTTCCCATTGACTTAGTGTATTGTTAGGCTACCATGTGGTCGAAGATAACAGCAATAACGAAAGTTTTTCCATGGATATGTTATAACTGCGTCACAATTTCAGCTAAAAAACAGATGGCTAGACTAGATTACCCCATTGACTTAGTGTGGTGTTAGGCAACCATGTGGTCGAACGTAACAGCAATAACGAAAGTATTCCATGGATGTCTTATAACTGCGTCACAACTTCAGTAAATAAACAGATGGTTAGGCTAAGCTAGATTTCTCATTGACTTAGTGTGGTGTTAGGCCACCATGTGGAAGAAATAATTATTTACTCATTCGTTTATTTCATAGAAGGAAAGCTGACAAGGAATTTTATGACATTTTTATGGATTATAGACGGGATAACTAAAAAATAGAAATCGCAAGTGGCTTTTTACTAATCGTTTAAATCCCAAATGCGATCACTTTGCGCGAATCGCGCAATATCGCGGCAAATGCGAACCCTGAGCCTGCATAATAGATAGTAGTAGTAGTAACAACTAAATTGGATATTTATATGGTTTGATCCAATAGACGTGCACGAGCAAGCATAGGCAGCGGCGGCAGTGCGATGTTAGTATTAATGCTAATTATAATTAAAATAATTTATTACAAGTTAATGAAAGAAACAAAAGCAAATAAATATTATTGAGGAGGGTTTTATACCTTATCTTACACCTACGTATTTGAACATGAAAACATTGTCAGTAGAGAATATAATGCATTTATTACAGCATCCAATACGTAATTTCTTGAAAATCGTTATACACGAGGGTAAACAATTTTTTTCCGGGTACCCGGATACCCGACGGGTAACGGCCCTCGGGTACCCGGTTCCCGATTTTTGGACCCGTGTAAACACTACTAAATTAAAGGAGAAACTTCAAGAAGAGAGACGGGTTAAATGTTTATCCAAATGAAACGAACTGTCTCGGGACGTCACTTATTATGAAAAACGTTTTCAGTAATATTGATTTATTCTGCGGGAGGTGTTAAATCAACTTCACTAACACACCATACAAATAGATAACTATACAGATAAACAGAAAATTATAAATGACATGTTCATCGTGACAATAGACCGTCAAGGAATTGATAATTAATTTAAAAACAATGTTCAGCATAGTGAAGTAAGGCTTTTAATGACAAATTTATATCATATCCCACAAGTCGACGGTTGCTTATATTTTGGACTATACCATTCGATCATAGGGTTGGCGTCGAGTTTAGCAATGGTAATATATCGGTATAGGTTAGGGATTAATGATAAAATAATTAGTATTAATTCACTAAATTAATGGACTGTGGATGTCAAGTGTCGTTCTCAAAAATATTCTGAGAACGACAAAACAACGACTGTTTTAGATTCTACACAAATACATAACATCTCTACTCAATAGTGGAATATACTGACCGGCGACATAAGCTACATTGGTGATGGAATTCAAGAACCCTTAATCGCTCCATGATCACTGCGTTGCCGATTAAAGGAGTGTCACAATACCTGGCTAGCCAGTGTGCGACTATCGCCTTACTTCACCCCAAAATGGGGGAATATCCTGACATCAAATATACACGTATAGCTCAATCCGCCAGCGAGGTTTGGTTCCTCCCAGTTCAGAGGGATATGGTTATCATAACCACTGTACTAACCAGCGGAATATGCGAATGAAAATATATTGGTATAACCACTGTACTAACCAGCGGAATATGCGAATGAAAATATATTGGTATAACCGATTTATAACCGACAATACTTCACTCTATGACCCCCTACCCCTACTGTTTCTTTACCTCCCTTCCAATAGATAGATATTCAGCTGCTCTCATGTCGAAAACAATGAACTGTCTTCTTTCCGAAGGAACAAAAACGCAAGAAAAAGTCCGTATACAATAAAGATGGCGCTATGCAGATATGTATATGGTATACCAAGTTGAGTTCATGTATTGTCATATCCATTAACGTTGCACTATTTTTGAATAGGTCAAGAGAATCTGTCTCCAGGTTGTTACAAATGCTTAGTACCACAACCTAATGAAACTGTTCAAATACAAAGAGATGTGACACAAGAAATACTTCGTTGAACCAGTTTTATTATGAAATAAATAGAGTTTTGATTAAGGCCTAGTTCAATCTCTGTTTTCGTTTTAATTGACCAAAAATGTCACACAGACAAACTTTCATGGAAAACAAGCTCAGTTTATTGCCAGGTGCGTATCCAGGGGGGGGGGCGTTGGGGGCGCGCGCCCCCCGGGTAAGGAAAAGAGGAGAGAAAAAAAAGAGAAGAAAAATGGGAAAAGGAGGGGAAAAAAGAAAAGGAGGAGAGGAAGGAAGGGAAAAGAAAAAGAAAAAAGAGAGAAAAAGGAGAAAAGGGGGGAGTAGAAGATAGCCAAGACCTTGGTAAGAGAAAGATCCCTATTATATACACAGGGTAGCCAGTGACAGATCAAGGATTACGGAGGGGGTGTGCGCCTCACCCTACCCCTTACCTCGACAACTCCATTTTTGACGTTTCCGTTTTTCCTCTCTCACTAATGTACTTGAACTCGACCGAGTCGTCGGGGAACATAACGCATTTCGGGAAGGGGGCGACCGCCCCCCCCCCCGAGCAAATTTTCTTTATGACATCGCTAGTAATTTCAAAATAGACAATGCTTAGATGCAACTTACAAGGCCTGGGAAGTGTCATTTCCAGCGATCTGGGAGGCATTTTCGGCCAAAATTTTTCTTGTATGCTTCGCGCCAACTCATGGTGGCGCTTCGCTTAGATAGTTTGCCTACAGGCTTCGCCCTCCCTTGGCAATTACTCGCTACACTCCTGTTCGAATTTGTAAAGCAAAGAGCAGATATAACATCATATCAATGAGCATTGAAATGCATGTTCCAGGATGTACAGCCTCAAAAACTGTCAATGTGTGTAGTCAAAGGCGTAGGAGCCAGATTGGATTTGGGGGCTGTAATGACTTGCCCGAAAAAAAAGCCAAAATTCAACCGCATTTAACATGTCGATGCCAATATCATATAGGCAAGATCGGTCATTACATTGTATGGCATCGTGTACCGCACGGTCCGTCAAAGTTGCACAGTATACCGCCGGATGCTAATGTAAACAACCAAATGTCTTATGTAGATGGAGAAAAAGCATACAGATCCATTTATGTCAAAACTCTCTTTTACAGTAGTAATGTCGGCCAAGCTTACAACTTTATTTAAATTACCAAGGAGATAATTTTAAGCTATTCATTGCTATTTATTTTTCTTTCAGTAGGTGCCCCAAAAAAATGGGAAAACAATTGGGGGGGGGGGCTGCAGCCCCCGCCTCCTACGGGACCTACGCCTATGAGTGAAGTGTTCGGTTTCGATATACCTGATATCGGAAATATCTGCTATTTTTCTGTTCCTTCAACCAAGTTTTGTAAAAGCCATTATAAGAGGTTGCAATATTTCTACACCAATAAATTAACTGTGTCGGAATTTTCCAAAATTTCCTGACCAACATTCTTCATCATACTTTCCTCTACTCGTTCAATTTTGACCTGTCTGTTAGGGGTTCAAAGAGGTTTTTCTATATTGGTTGTCTATAGATTGAATTTTCTGTAACATTATGGGTATGTTTTGAAGTGATTTTATTCACGAGAAAAGTGAATTTTCAAATTCTCAACAAGTAATGGGCTTAAAACCTTGAAAAGTGGGGCTTTCGGATATTGTGGGCCGTGACGTAGAATAACCTACAAAAGCAATGATCCATAGGACATGCAATGAGGTCGAACATGATGTGTGACAATCTTCAAAAAGGTTATGGATGGAAAAAACTTTTGGGAAATACTTGGTTCTCAGGCAAAAGTGTACATCTGGTTGGTCATTTTCAAGCCCGAGAAGTGCCATTTCCGGTGATCTGGGGGGTATCAAAACCAGAAATTTTCTTGTACGCTCCGCGCCAACCGATGGTGGCGCTCTGCTTAGATAGTAATTCGTGCCCCCCGGGTTAGAAAATCCTGGATACGCGCCTGATTGCCATAGCATTTCTTTAACTGCATTTAATAAGGGAGGAGTAAATAGAAGCCATGTAGTATCGATCAGACGGCGAGACAGTTTATAAACACAAAGGCTCATTTCTTCAGTTAGTGACATCGACAACGAAAATATGATCTTGATAATTCAAAATTCAGAAATAATGTCTTCTTTAATCAAATTGAAACATAACTATAAAAAAGAAAATGGTTCCCTAAAAAAATTTGCTGTCATGAATCTGTAATGTGATCTTGAGTTTGATTATTTAAAGTATTCTTAAGATCTGATAACTTTCTTGGTATCCTAGGAAACGGGGAATAATCTTTAAAACATCTGCTCCACACTTGGTCCACATGTTTGCTTGCAACTTCCTTGGTCAAGCCTCTAGAACACATCATCGATTCTGTCGCGTGTTTCCTAACACAATCCTAAGAATGAGAACAGATAACAGAATTCAAAGTAAAAACAAAAAACAGAAATATCATTTGTGAAAAATTAGTGTCATTTCTGTGTTTGTAAAGGAAGGCAAGTGAAGAAGAAGTGTCATTGTGATGAAGGAATAAACCCCAGTGATGATGGTAGTCTTTGCCAGCTGCTTGTTATTTATGATAAACGGCAGTGCTACCATCTTAGGGGAATGGGTGGGGGTGGGGGGTGATAGCATGAGGACAGAGGACCAGAGACAGAAAGAAAGAGAGGGAGAATTTAAAAAAAAATTAATGACAGATTTGTTACAATTGAACGTTTGGATTCTGATCTGAGGGTGATACTGTAGGGGACACGAGACAATTGATTACACAGTTGTTAATATAAAATCAGATTTTCAGATTTTCAGGAAGAAAATGGTGTTATTTTTGTACGATGGGTTCCTAGAATGTGAAGTTTGTCTTGCATCTGAAAGATATTTAATCTCGGTGACTTTTGAACAAGAGTTAAATAAGAGATCAGGGGGAAATATGGAGAACTTTTTGGGGTTTGGTTTTAATTCATTTTGGAAATGAAAAAATTAGCTATACATTCACAGTTCCCAAATTTGTAGGGGGGTCTCAGTCTGCTGTTGATTTTGTCTACCAGTGTCTCCTACAGTCCAAGCTCAACTCCGTTTGGGACGACTGTAGTCACCCATTTCATATTCAACTCCATGATAGATTAATAGATAGGGGCATTGGTAGACTAAGACTTCCTCAACTTAAGACTAACCGGCACCGCAATTCATTTATCCCTCGTGTAATAAAACTTACAACAGCAATTTGAGTCGTAAGGTGGTTGCCTAGTCCTTGGATGGGTAGGCTCTCTGTCTTTTAATATTTAACTTGATCTTACCTTCTTTAGTTATTAATTGTCATATGAATATAGTTTTATATTTATATTTGTATTTCTTATAATGTGCGAGTATCGAAATATCCGATGTATGGAGCAATAAAGTTTCACTTACTTACTGACTCTGATAGAACCAAGATTACATTCTGTGGCATTCCAAATGATATTTCTCTCCCCCATCCACCTCCCCCTCCCCTAACCAACCTTCCCAAACTACAGGAGAGAATTTGTAGATGTCATTTGAAGCGTTAAAAGCAAAACTAACAAAAAAGAGAGAAAAGACCAAAGTCAGGAAACAATTAATCATTATAGCATAAAGAAATGCTACAAAACTTGAAGAAGTTTGCTAAAAAATTCCAAAAACTGTATGTAGAGGATATCTTGAAACAGCCTTGATATTTTCAGTAAATTTGTAACATAAAAGATTCATACACCTGATAACTACTACACAAAACCAAGGTAGACACTAAACGTTTCCTTGCAGCAAACTCTATTCCATTCATCGATACATTTAACACTATGAACAGCACTTTTATAGTAAAACAGTGAAAAAATTGCACATTTTGAGATTTACACATTGACACATTATACATATTGTAGGCTTTCTGATTCTTTCAAAATACAAGATAATTTAATTAAATAAATGTAAGACAATGTGTGAGAAAAAACTTCAAGGTGCTCCATCACTTAGATTTCCACCAAAGGAAAACCACTTCTTCATGAGAAAACTGTATCAAATTTACTCACAGAGGTTTCTATGTAACAGGGAAATTCAAACAGGTGTCTGGAAGATAAAATTGGCACAGCTCATCACTAAGGGTTTACCTTACCATTGTGCTTTCTGCATCCCTTCAGACTCATACCCCTCCGCCCTCCTCCCATAAAAATAGTACTTTGCTTGAGTTTCTTACCTGGTGGTGTCCACGGATACCAAAGCCTTTCCCGTAGAGGTTTTCTGATAGAAAAGAACATTCACCACTGAGACTTGATGCCCTTATCTGAGAAAGAATCATTGTTTCATTTGTAATTTATCAATTGATGAAGATTCCTAAAGTCTTGTCAACCTAGTGGCTGCCTACATCCATGTCAAACGATGTCACAACAAGGCAGGAGCGATGTGTTTTTACAAAGCCACGATAAGTTAGTAGCTGCCTAAATGCAATGTTTAGGAGGTCTGAGTATGAAATCAGTCATATAGAGCTTTGTTGCCTTCCCCCTTCTCTTTGGGAGTGGGGGGGAGAGGGGGGATAATGGGGGTCTTATAACAGGTCATATCAGGAAGTGTTTAACTCAGAGCAAGATATAGCATTAAAATTTGAGGAGGAAATGTACTGATAGGTAAGTAGGTGATAACATTAAGTGGCAGGTTGTAGGATAATGAGTACCAGAGCAGATGATATGGGTACTATTAAAGGATTAATTAAAGAAAAGTGGATATGAGTGCAGCTTAATTCAGAGCAGGGGATATAGCTATAGATTACCTAAGGGATAAGTGGTATGATTAAACTTTGAGTAGAAACTATGATTATTAAGAGTAGTGAACGTGATTAAGATCAGAACAGTGGATATGATTAAAGCTTAACCTCAAAGTAGGTGATACTTTTTAAGAAAAGTCACCCTAGATACAGCCTGGGCAAGAAAACCAGAGCAACTTTATCCCCCTCTCAACCCCAGTCCCATTACATCAAGACTGTAAGCGTATGCTCAAAGTATTGTGATGCGATTCAGTTTTACCTCACGGCAGACCAAGGAATTAAAACTTAAGCAGGATACGTGAATGTACGATTAACCTCGCACTAGAAGACCAAAGTTTGAGAAAGTATTTGCAAGAGGGTATGACCTAAAAAACAAATAACCTCAGGACAGGTGACATGACTAATATTCGAGCATTAGCTACGATTTAAGATTTACCTCAGAGCACTCCATGGGATTATAGCTTGCATACGAGGTTTGGTTATCATTTTACATCAAAGAGTAGGAGATATTGTAAAGGTTTAACCTCCAACTAGGTGAAATAAATCTCTCTTTACCTAAGAGCAGGCTATAGGGCAACAATATGAGCAGGTGATATGATCAAGATTTACCTCCGAGCAAGCGATATGATTAAGGTTATGCCAGTTGATGTCCACCCGACAGTGGTCGTATGCATGGATGAGTTCGTGGGTGAGGAGACGACTGACCACCCTTAACGAAGTTGCTTTGTTTTCACAAATGACGATCTGATGAAGAGGAAAAAAAAACTCAATCAAAGTTCAGTATGCAAGTTAAGAAACAATATTTTTCAAGGATATGCTAGAAAGAGAATAAAACAAACTGGTAAATATCGACCAAGCATACATTATCTTGGTAACATAGAAGTAGCCTGCTCTCAACAAGGGGATGTCCTAATTTATAATTCACATTTTTTGTTAAACTTTCCCTTACCACACAATATGGATAGGCACTACTTATAATGAAAAATAATGAAAATAATGGCTGATATGTTTGCAACTACTACAAATATATATCTTGTCCTCCCTCAATCCCAACACCATGTGACACTCAGTTGCTATTAAGAAATGGTGTGTTATCTGATGCCCTTTTATATCATAAATAGTTCTAGGGAGTTCTTTATCCACTCAAATATGTAAATAAACAATGAAAAGAACATACATCTGATTACAAGTTTCAAGTTGCAGCTTGTGTTTTCAGCTAATGTATATCTGCCATGCAAAGACCAAAGCACTAAAATATATATATATTTGTTATTGTTTTCTTGTATTAGTGTCTCAACAGCTATTTTCTTCAGCTTGATGATGTCATTACACTTTGACAGATAATATTAACTCACAGCAGATGAGATGTATCTAAGCCTAGCCTCATTTGCCTAAGACACAGTTGACAAACAGTTTACAAAAGAGGTTGTTTTTGATGGCAAGCCATATCTATTATCTACTAACCTACTATTGTCTGCAAATTTCTCTGAATCAAGCAAACACACAAAAAAAAACCACCAATAAGTGAAAGTGTCAATTTACTACAATATGACTGTCTGAAGGTTAGCTTTACCTGTTTAGCATCAGGGTCGAACCCTCCGCTCATTGTACTGTTGTCATCGCATGGCTCACAAAGTATTTGATTCTCCAAATCTACCTCACTGTAAATAGAAGTAATGAGAAGTATCTTATCATAGATAGAAAGACTCTCTACAAGTATGTAAAGATCGTTGTCAGCATAAGCTGGCAGATAACTCAGTAAATTTATTACCAAAAAACACAACAAACTGGAGAAAAAGTGTCATCAGCACCAGAAGTCACTCACTTGAAATAGTCAGCATACAATTAAAGACTTTTGTTGAATTGTATTAATTGTATAACTGAAGTCAACATGAATATATGATTATTGTCCCCCAAAAACATTATGGATAATGGATCTCAAACTTGAAGAAGGTAACTGTAATATTTTTCATTTGCTTTAAACAGGAAGAGAAATAGAAACCAAGAGTTACTCAAAAGTCTTCACTTGCTTTCTTTATAACTCAATTTGTTAACCAATTTTAAAACAAAAACTATGAGTTTACAACAGAGAACCAAACATAAAAGTAAAGCATGTAAAAAATTGAACTGGTGTAAATGTACATGTGAGGGTCATCTATTAACTACATATAGTATCAAAAAAATATAAGGAAAAGTGAGAACACCTACACGAAATATATAGGAAATCGAGAAGCCAGGGGGAAGGGCTTTGAAAGTTTTGTACAAGACACAATGAAAAATAATATTAAAATACTGTATCAATAAAGCAGAACCGTGACAACAGGAAGTAAAGTTACCAGCCAGAAGACTTCATTGCATCCAGCATGAACTTGACGTATGCATCTGAAAAATAGAATAGACCCACTTGATGTTCCAAACGATAATACACAAAAAGCAAACAAAAAGGCAAAAAATGTCACATTCAATAGTAGCAACGCTAAAATATTCGATTGTATTTAGCCATGCTCCTTGCAGGTTTTAAAAGGGATTATATGGAAAGTATGGAAGTGGAAGTGTCAGTATACAGTATAGAGTATACAGTATATATATATGAAAAACAGAATTTTGAAAGTAAAAAAAATAATTGGCCAAAGCATGCTTTGCTTTCCTTAGAGAAAACAAAAGAAGCAAATATGATAATTACAATAATAGACTGCGACTAAGAAGAAACATGGCTTTGGGTATCGCTACTAGATTCATTTATAGGGCCAAGAATGGTGTGATTTTCTGAACCAGATGATCATCCACGATCTGGATAAAAAAGAGGTACGAGCACAATCGAGGTCTGTTTGCAGTTGGTGAAGTGATCTGCCATGATGCTGTGCATACCTGTAGTACACAAACACAAGGTTCCAGATCATTCCTCTAAAAAGTGTCCCGTCAGAGTTTAGCATAAACCTCCTATCCTGTCGGGTGATTTTCCTACCATTACAGCAAAAAAAAACACCCCCAATATTGTTAGTTCTGGTGTTCTTTGGAGGTTAGAATTGTTCTTGGCCCCCTGTAGTTCAGACACTAGACTCTTTGGTGTAACCATCCAGCAACTTTACCCTGTGGTCATGATTAATCTAAAAAAACTGGAAGGTGACAAGGCCTAATTTACTACCTAGACCTACTCACCTAGGCTAGGGCCGGTATTACCATTTCATATCAGGTTTGCCATAAGGCCTATGTAGCCTAAGCACTACTAGTACTAGTAATGTTACAAAAATTATCAATCATAGAAGCATAGCTGCATTGACCTAGATCACACTGGTTTCAATATGGGCCCTAGTATTAAGTGAATGCGAAATTATAGACCTGTAAATGTAATATAGAGAACAAGGAATAAAGTAGGTATCATTTGTGTAGGCTAGGCCTGTCATTACTATAGAAGACCATGTTACTTGTTAGGCCTAGGCTAGTCTACGTGACGTTTAACGTTACTGTACGTACTGTGTTTGCAAACTTTCTGAACACGGCTCACACAAGTAGTATGTCGATAGTTCTTCCGTATGCTGGGCTTATTCTTCTTATCTTGATTTTGTGACGCCATTTCATTCACAAGGCATATTCAGTGTGCATACAAAGGTGGACAAAGTTAACTAATATTGATACCGACAAACATTAGAAAATTTAACTTCGTACGTGGGCGCTGACATTTTGTTTTTGAGGTGGTACACACATAAAATACAAGTCGAAGGATAATAACTCAACGTGTACTTGACCGCGAAGTAAAACGTAATTTCTGTTCTAACTTCATCGAGAAGTGAATATCAGGCAGTTTTCTTTTACCACATTTCCCGGGACAAAAACCGTCTAAGGTATTAGGGGAGGTATTGGACGAATTTTGCACAATATGTCATTTTTTCCTTCATAATAGGAAAAAACTCCAGATTATATGCCTTGACATTCTGTCTAAAGTATCACTTATCATTCACTGGTACTGTATTAAAGGACATAAACCTTAGTGGGGTGTGGGAAGGACTACATTTGATGCTAAAAATGTGCAGAATCAAATGAAGGACAATGAGAGATGGACTTGACAGTTCATGTCATATCAACAATGCACTGATTCTGTAAAAAGGTTCCAGGAATTTGGTTTAAGAGGACTGTAAATGCTTGTTACATCATTCACCCATCAAAGGTTACCTAGGCATAAAGCCAGGAATTATGGGATGGAGGGGTACCAACGTTTTAAGGAGGGGCACCAACGATTGAAGGCAGGGCACACTGCTCATCTCCTGCAACTTGTGAAGATTTTGTAGACATGATGGTCATGTATGGTTGGCTTGAGGACAAAGGGTGGTGAAATCCCACATATTTCCCCTGGTATTAGTCTGTGCAATACTTCCACATTTCAAATATTCTTAACAATGGGGAAAGCAAAGCATTTGTTAGTTTGATTAACTTTTTGTTTACAGTACAGATTGGCCTTATCTTTCTAGATCATATGTTTGTAATGTAGCATGGTTGGGGGTGGGAGGCAGTGGCGTAGCCAACGGGAGGGGGGGCGACAGCCCCCCCATGAAAGCTTGTCGCCCCCCCCCACTGGGATTTTAGGTGTCGAAAAAAATTACATGTGCGAAAAATATATCATTGGTCTGAATGGTCTCGAATCTCCATGATGACCACTCATTAACAACCCTTCGACCGCGGACCGGCAGTAGGCTATAGTCGCTGAAAAACCGGTCGTGGCATAGCGTATAGGCCGGGTTTTCACTTCTGGGACGTACCCTGATGCTCTTAAAACCGCTAAAAAAACAAATTTTCAAGAAAGGAGACAATACTATCGCTGAGAATCAGTCTATCACCCTAATAATGTTCAGAGGGATGTTGAGAAAACTTTAGAGCAGCTTACAAGCATGGACGTCAATCCTGGGGTGGGGGCGGGGGACACGTCCCCCCACATTTCGATGGGTGGGGACATACTATCAAATGTCCCCCCACCCCCCCCCCCCCCACACACACACATTTTAGTGTCGTGGCTCTATATGGTTAGGGCTTACACATCTCAGGCTTCATATCATCGAATATTAGAAGTTCAGTTCTATGAAAAGTGACCGAGATTTTTCACATCGGTATGACCTGCAACTTTGTCTGTGTGTCGCGACGAGCAAAACTTGAGATTGAAACCACAAGCTGTGTGCGGATAACGATGCGGCCGGAGCCTACAACTAGTTCAAGAAGTCATGGCACTTCATAGCTAGAGCCAAAGCCTGTACATATTTGTTGTTTAGTTGTAGATGCTGTTTTCAAAGACGGTGCCCGTTCCCTTATATTGGGGAATTGAAATAGGGAGCATATTCCGTAAAAATTAAGGCCGCATGAACTTTATTGCAGATTTCCTGAGTGACGAATTTGTAATTTTCTCTCGAAATCACGCAACTAGATGGCTGCTATCCAGCCTGGCAAGTGCCATCTCCAGCGATCTGGCAGGTATTGAAATCTGAAATTTTCTTGGTACGCTGCGCGCCAACTGATGGTGGCGCTCCGCATATATAGTACTTGCGGCCGGAATACTCGAATCGACTGCATTCCCCCACGTTCCAAATCGGATTGACGCCCCTGCTAACAAGGCCTGGGAAGTGTCATTTGCGACGATCTAGGAGGCTTTCTTAGCTAAAAATTTTCGTTTTCGGTACGCTGCGCGCCAACTCATACTCCGCTTAGATAGTAACAAGACGCCCTCCCAGGAAATGGTCAAGCCCCCCCCAGCGACCCCCCACTGAAAAAAATCCTGGCTACGCCACTGGGGAGGGATGATACAATCCCAAAACAGGGATAGATTCAGCAAGACAACAAAATATTTCAAAACAAAATACTAAAATATCCAGCAAATGACAGATAAATGTTGAGCCCTGAAGTTTTTGTTTTATAAACCTACTACAGATATTACCCCCCAGTCACAACACTACTACTTTATTTATTTTGTGTGTGTGTATTCCTATGCTGGGGTTTTCTATGGTTGGGCTTCCATGAGGCATGTGCCCTTCTCAGTCCTTCAACCTGTTATATCATGTTACTAGTAAACCCCACTCCTAGGGAGTTCATATCCTTATCCTACCTTACTCTCGCTTGTATGCATGTGTCCACTTAGGCTTTTACTCATGACTCTGGGCATTTGGGAATCTAGTATCGGCCTAAATACTAGTGCAAAATTACGTACTTATGCTTGTGCTTCAGACCCTTACTCACAACAAGGGGATATCTACTAGTCTGTACTCTGTATAGTGCATAATGTTACAAACAAATGGTGCAACTCTTGTGCCGGTGCCTCAAAATGAACGAAGGGCAGATGGATCAACGATGGAAATGAAAACAATACATACACACAATGTAAAACAACAGATTATTTTCACTGTATTCACAAAAGAACTATATATATACTGTACACGTTTTCAAAAAAAGAACAAGAAAAAAAAAGGAAGGCGCGACATCTGTTTTTTTTTTATAATTTCCCTTTTTGTTTTTCTTTAGTTTTGCACGTTGCTTCTCTGTTGGACGATTTATTTCCTTCCTACGTATTTTTTTTTCTATTTATACATAATGAAGTATGCATTCAAAGTTCAAGGCAACCAATATTTAAATTAAAACTTATAACTGCACAATACCGTTTCAGTACATCATTTACAGTTTCTTGTTCTTTTTTATTGTTAAAGACCTGTTGCTATACATTCAACCAAATAATTGAGAGGGGAAAAAAAAAATATTAACAATGTCATAAAAAAAATCACATTTATTTCACAATTTGTTATCATTTCACATTAAAAATACACAATATTAAAAAAAAATATCTGTCTCAAAATCTTTACAGCAATCTGTTTCTTGAGATGGAAAATAAAAGAAAAAACAAAAACAATGAAAAATCATCTTTTGCAATCAAAAACTTATTAAACCTGCTCAGAGGTTTCTTTTCTACCATTGTTGTGATCTTACTCATAATTCATAATCATCTTAAAATTACTCTGACATAGACAAAAACTTTCACGAATTACAAAAAGAAATATGTTAAAACCTTAAATATCACTGTTAATATTATCATTAAAATGATTTCTCCTGGGCATGAGAAATTTGTAATACATTCCATGTGTGAGGAGTTTCCTTCCACTCAATCTGAGCATCTTCTAAAACAAAATAACAGGAATAATCAAGAGCTCTTGTTTATCTTAAGCACAGCAGGTCTCTTGTCTGTGGTTTTGCAGGCAAGGGGTACTTCTTCTGATTGAATCCATGAATGTTAGCACAGCCAGCAAGGAAGAAAGGGGGAGGGAGGATGGAGGGGGAATGAAGGGAGGGGGATGGAAGGATGAGGGGCAAATGGAATGATGAGGGGAAGGGAGGGGATAAGGGAAGCATCCTCTTGAGAAAGGAAGCTGGGAAGAAATGCAGCCAAATCAGAACCAATAAGAGGAAAGAATATATTAAGAATAACAAACACAAATTAGATCACCACCACAGCTGTTAAGGTGTAATCATCTCTATGCAGTAATGGACATGTACTGGATCAGTCTATGACTTATGCTAAGAATCTACAATGGCAAGGAGGGGAAGGAGATATAGTGGGTGTGGGGGGGGGGGGTAAGTAGATACAAACAAAACTTATCAGATGTAAAAGAAATCCCAAACAGAGTGTACTAATATCTCCCTCCCCCTTCCCCCAACCCTCCCTTATCTTAGGGCGGTATTTCCCCCTTTCCATCCAATTATTATTCTAATTATTTTCTAAATTATCGCTTTCACTCTAAAACGGTACTTTATTTATGTAAACTGTATTTTTTCCAAATCCCTTTTAACCAAATCCTAGAACGAACAGAAAGTACCAGATATCTGATGTAACATTACTCATTATACACAATCTGTTACTCTTTGTCAAACAGACCACCGGGAGAGGTGTGATCTTACATGCTACAGCCTACAACTTGTGAAGAATGTTACATACTTAATACTAATACCTAACTTGATGAGGTATTAAATTATCATGCATTCAGTACATTATATTCATAAGTGTCAGCATAAGTTGTCAGAGCACTGACAACCAAATCCTTTCATTCTTGTTTTTCTCCTGGTACTTGTTTTATTCCTTTCCCATTGTAGTGGCAGGGGGGGGGGTGGTACTTCCAGACAATATGTGATGATAATGCTCCTGTTAAATGAAATCTGAACCACAAACAACTACCAAGATTGAAATATATAGGCAAAGCAATATCTGCAACTTATTTTGATATTTTTTAAAACCATAAGCGAACTGAATTTTCATACTCAAAAAGTCAAATATTGAAATAAATCTTATAAAAATTCACACCTCTACAATTGTTGGCCGAATACCTGTCATAAATTTGTTCGTAGCGTAAGTGGCCGTTTCGAATCTGTTGTCTCTGTCTCTTCCCATACACTCCAACTCCCATCGTGTTCGGCCCATGAAAACATCATCATTATTATTATTTTTTTGGTTAACGACATAAATAGTACTACTGAAGTTCACAAATCCTTTATAAAGCTGATAATAATAGAAATAACTCTCAAATATTCTTCCAAAATTAAAACTCTTGCACAGCAAGAATCACTTTTCATTTCCCGAGTCCTGTTGATATAAAAACGTTCACCTGATGACAAAGTTCATAACATCCTTTGTTCCTGACAAAGTTCTAGACCTCCTCTTGAAAATGCTGTGAATCACTCTATATGTTCCGCATACCACTAGTCTATGAATGCCAAAACTGCAGACCAGGCAATTCATATTTTCTCCAACCTTTCAGCAATACTGTTCTTTGGGTACACATCTAATACTGTCTTCGTTTATCCTGACAATACGAACATCTTGCACAGCAAGTGCTCATCCGGCTCATTTGCATATGACCATAGAAAGAATTCATTTTTGCTCGGGAATTAAAAGCCAATCTCCAGTTGCTTTCCGCATCCCCTAATACTTTGTCCACAGAGCTTAGCAGTGAGAACTTCACATGATAGAGCCATCTTCCACAATTAAAATTCACACCACATTTTTACTTACTACAAGACATAAACTATAATGGATATCTTCACTAACACATACATAAGCATGTTATATGCCAAGCCAATCATGCACTTGAAACTGATGGAATGTGTGCTTATTACATGTGAAGGCTATCTATAGCCTGCACACTTAATGTTCAAATACTACAGTGAAGCTACCTTTCACACTCAGATGATGAACCATGTGCAAGCTATGTGCGAAGGCTATCTTGCACACTCAAATGTTAATGTACATGTATGGTATGTGTATAGGCTGTCTTGCACACTCAGATGATGAATTATGTGTATGCTATACATTAATGTTATCTTGCACACTCAAATGTTGAATTGCATGTATGCTACATGTGAAGGTTATCTAACACACTCATATGATGAACCATGTGCAAGCTGTGTGTGAAGGCTATCTTGCACACTTAAATGTTAATGTACATGTAGGCTATGTGTGTAGGCTGTCTTGCACACTCAGATGATGAACCACAAGCAAGCTGTGTGTGAAGGCTATCTTGCACACTCAAACGGTAACGCACATGTAAGGTATGCGTATAGGCTGTCTTGCACACTCAGATGATGAACCATGTGCAAGCTGTGTGTGAAGACTACCTTGCACACTCAAATGGTAACGCACATGTAAGGTATACGTATAGGCTGTCTTGCACACTCAGATGATGGACCACAAGCAAGCTGTGTGTGAAGACTACCTTGCACACTCAAATGTTAATGTTAATGTACATGTATGGTATGCGTATAGGCTGTCTTGCACACTCAGATGATGGATTATGTGTATGCTATACATTAATGTTATCTTGCAGAGTCAAATGTTGAAATGCATCTATGCTTCATGTGTAGGCTATCTTGCACACTCAGATAATGAACCATGTGCAAGCTGTGTGTGAAGGCTATCTTGCACACAAACAAACTAAAATGTATGTACACTCCTTGTGAAGGCAGTCTTGCACACTCAGGTTCTGTAATGTATGCATGCCTGCAGGCAAAGGCTTCCTTGCACATGAAGGGTGGTGTATATATGTGCATGCTATATGTGGCGCCTAACTTTCATACTGCGATTAGACTAACTTACATGATATACATGGAAGGCCATCTTGCACACTATGATGATGATGAATATGTGTGCATGCAACATGTGAAGGCTAGTTTACACACTCAGACAACACACGCTACATGTGACAATGATAACATACATGTTATATGTGAAGGCTATCTTTAATACACTCACATGACGAAGTATGTGCATACTACATGTGGAGGCTACCTTGCACACAGAGATGATGAATATGTGCATGCTATATATATGAAGGCTACCTTGCACACTTAGATGAAGAAATATGTGCATGCTGCATGCAAAAGCTATCTTTCAACACTTACATGCAGAGATGTATGTATTCTACGTGTGAAGGCTACTATGCAAACCAAGATCCTGAAATGTGTGCCTACTACTTAAAGGCAATTTTGTGGACATCAAGATGCTTTCTCACTCAGCGAGAGCCAATCCGATTTCCAAGACTCCAAGAAAGCAACCACTCGCCCCTTCAATTCCATAAATACGAACAAACCATTTTGCCATTTCCTTCTGCCATCACTGCTTAATCCGCAGACAAAGTCTGTAAATCTTGCACAGCAAGAAATGTCTGTGTGACAAGCACAGCTTACTCTATCACCACAGAAACAAGGAATGCCATTAAAAAAAAAAATGAAAAAAAAAATATATTCACAAAAAACTGTAACATTTCTGGATGGATAAGTCCAGCTAATCTTCTCAGCGTCCCGTTCTCAATACCGTTTCCCAAATTCCTTGGAGCACTTTACTTCGCTGGAAATTTCACGCGATAATGCCGCTGAAGAGAGCACACAATTAAGCTACAGCTACATCACCACCGTTTCCTTGTTTGTGAAAAAGGGAAAAGCACCAAACTGGCTCTGTATCGGAGTTCTGGGAGACGGACAGTACATGAACTCCTCCGAGTTAAACCTCGCTCTGTTCATGGAGGGTTCCGAAGAACTTTTATGGATCTTAGGGAGTGACTTAGCCAGACCTTCCAATGCTGCTAGGATCTATGTGGAAGACAACATTGAAAAAAAAAACAGAAATGTCAACCATGCTCCAGGTATCCTGGTTGTTTACAATACAGAACAAGAACAAAAACAGTTTGAAAATGATACAATTTTTTATTATTGAATCTTTATTCTTTCCATATTATCTAAATCTATATTATTTAATCTTTTATTATTTAAGAGAGATCTGAACTTTGCCATATTTGGCATTGTTAATTTTTGTTTTCTTCAGTAGGTTAATTTTTTCCATTTTTTAAACTGTCTATTCTGTGGCTCATAAGTAGTCATAGTTCAAGTACAAGTAAATACACATCATCGCAAAGAGAATGTGTCAGTTTATATCTGGAAACAATTTGAAAGCCTGAGAACAAAAGGAATGCATGTCACATTATTATAGCAACTTTCTGTTGGTAAAAGACACCATCAAAACTTCAGCTGGTTGATGAGATTTGTAAAATTTTGGCTTGTCCTACAAAATCACAGCTGACTTTTATATTGATGACAAGAACCTGACAGATTAACCATAAACGATATCTAACTCTTGCCTTTAATAGGACAATATCCATGCAATATAGTCAATCAAACCGTACTGAAGATCACTTTCAAATTCCATCGACTATGCAAGCAAAGGAAAACACCCACCTGTGGAAAAAGTGGCCTCTCGTCTCGCTGCGTTTTACAGCAATCTAAAAACAGCCTTCGCAAGGCCTTCGGAACATCGTTCCTGATTCTGGTGGCATCGGGACTAAGGATACCTCGACCAACCATCCAGATGATCTGCAAAATAGGTACATGACTGAGAGATTGTAGCAACTATTTCATATGATACAGAGAGAACATTCATATTGCTGTGTGAAACTATGTTTTTCTTGGAAGAAGTGTCCCAAAAGATAAGATTTAAGTAAAACCTATAGAATTCACACCTTTTATCATTTTCAATCCAGTCACCAGCTCATAGAGTGCTATACCAATCAGATTACATATAAAAACACACAATAGAACAGAATGCAAATCCATTCTTACCTGATCCTTATTACTGATGTTTGAGTATGGAAGGGATCCAGTCATCAGCTCGTAGAGTACTATACCAAATGCAAACACATCAGACTGGAATGAATAAGGGTTCGGATCCCTCATCCTTATCACCTCTGGTGCCTGATTAAGAGACAGAGAAATATTCCTTGGATGGAATGAACCTTTGATAAACTTTTAGATATTCACAAAATGTTTTTGGTAAAAGTACAGCCTAACGGATTGATTTCCAATGACATGATGACTTCTTTTGCATCATTGGTAGAATTACATATAACAAATGCCACTGATATCTTTCAAATTACTACAGAGTTCCCCCCTTTTTGGTGTGTCAGAAACTAGAAAAATTAAAGTACTTTTATAGTTTTATCAGCTCATACAATCTTTGATGCTCATCTGCCGAATTAAAGGATCAAATTAATCAAAAATCCTTAATGGAAGTTTTACTTCTCTTTAAGAGACAACACATGTCCAATAAAACAAGAAGTTTCCAGGTTTTTATTTCTTCTATCTCTTTAGGAACTACAAAGTCTTCTTATTTACCTAACAATGCACCGATTAACAGCTGTATATGTTGATACTTACTATGTAAAGTGATAAAAGCTACAAAACCGGAATAGACAATATTTCTAGCATATTCAATACTTTATAGAAGAAACAATAAAATAAATAAACAATAATTATTGTGCTTCATATCAGCAAAGATCTCTCCCTGATACTTGTAAACTTTCTAATCTACTCAAAGAGTCCTACTAACCATCCACAGGATAGACCCTGAAGGCTGCTCAAACTGTTGGGACCCACTCCATCTTGATTTCACAGTCGCCAGACCAAAATCACCAATCTTCACTGTAAAGTCTTCGTGGAGGAAGATGTCTGTTGCATTTGTTAAGGATAATTTCATAATGAAAAAGGGAACCTCATCAAAATATTGTTATCTAACTCTCGCCAGGGATGTGTAAAAGTAAGTTGGCCTGACGTTTTGATCCTAGCAGGATCTTCTTCAAAGGCTGAATGACAAAAGATAATTAGAGACACAGTGATGATTAGAGACACTTGCTTTGTATCCCTATGAACAGCACAGTGTGTAGGACTGAAACTACAGAATATCAGAGAAGGGGTGGGTAGGTGGGTGGCAGAGGAGGGGTGGGTAGGTCTGTGGCAGAGGGGGGGGGGATTACTATGAAGCAAGACTACATTTATAGCAAACAGAGACTACAAACAGGGTTTCCAGGAGAAAGGAAGTCAGTGAGTCATCCCCACATCCCTTGCCAGTAATGTCCTTCAAGTAGTAATAAATAAAACTGCCGTTAGGCTTTCTTACATTACCGGTACTTCCTTTCATCAGTCCAGTAATACACATACCAATAGCCATGTTTGCTTTATAACTTCTCATAGCATTTCTCAAGCCAAAAATAAATGAAGTACCTTCTTGCTCTGATGTAATCATGTCATCAGAGAGATGAGACTCGAATTGCTTCACACGTTTTAACAAACTGTAATTTCCCCCCCCCCCCCCCCTTTCACTCAAATATCTCTTACAACCAAGAAGATTGTTCCAATTTTAAAATTCTGGACTTTCTCCACTTTCCATAAACATTGCAACATTCACTAAGAGACAATGTTATGATATTTCCATTGCAATCTTTTAACATTACCATTTCATTAGTTTGGACTTTGACAGACTGCTATAGTTTGTTTCACAGACTTTAGGGTATTTAAGCATAAAAAAAGTTTCTTTAACAAGGATACTGTTAGACTTCAAATCTCTGTGGATGATGTTCTTGGCATGTAAGTAACTGCAAAAGAGAGAGAGAGAGATAGAACATGAAGTGAAAACAAAACAATGTAAGAGGAAGAATTACTTCCATCATTCTCAATATTTAGACAGAAACTGCATCCTCATAACATTTTGCATCACGAAGATATGAATATTTTAAATTTATATTGATATTTTTGTAAGATGAACATGGCAACAGCAGAATGGACGATGTCAACTGTGAAACTGTTTTTGGTTTTTCTTTATATTTGTCAACCATTTATATCCATGCTATAATATTTCTACAAACAAGATACATTTTGCTACAAAGTTAAGTACAGAGAACCTTGACAGATCAGCAAATACAGCAAAGCTATTAGGTTTCAAGAATAATAAACCTAACCTAAGTAAAGCTTTTGAAGAGCACTTGGCCAGATAACATCACAGACCCCCTTCTGTAATCTAGCTTCCTGGAGTAACAAGGTTCAGCCAATCAAAAGAGGTTACATTCAATCAACCATATCTTGAGTTAGGGAGAAGATATTGAGATGGGGGTTTCAACTAGCAATGTGGAAGAATAGTTTTCTCTTCCATATAAGTTTCACATTGTATGTCAGCAGGAACATTTTTTGAAGAAGTCCATGCACAGTGCTTCAGCTTATTTCTCCTTGTTACACTGATTTTTACATACTCCCCCCCCCCTTCGACACCTCCCACTCTACACATATTTCCCAACCACCCATTTATTTTCTGACCTATTTAAAACCTTATTGGCAAAATTCATCTGTAGAAAACTGACTAGAAAATGACAAGCTAATTTGAAAAGGGCTAAGAAATTATTGACTAGACTGGGATTCAAAAGCTAGTGTAACTCAGGGTCACAAAAGACCAAGTCTATTGAGAGCTTGTAACCTGTTTAATATATTAAGTTTAAGATCAACCATTAACTTCTGACTACAACACACTTCAAGGTCAGCATCATAATTCTGTATCTGAGTACTGTCTCATTGAAATCAAGCTTACATTAACCTCCTCAATAGACCTTCAGACAGATTTTTCGACACAAAAAATGATGAGGACAGGATCTGCCTCCCATTCTCCTCCTGGGTCACTCCAGAATATACTTACTCCATGCCTTGAGCTGTTTGTCTGGATATGTTAATCAATGAGTACATTTCAAACTTCATTTCTTGTACATGTAAATGCTTGTACAGGCTAGAACCTTCACACCACTGCGTTATGATTGCCAACTCTGGTTTGGATGTACATCCCATGAACAGCAGAATATTAGCATGCCTCGTCTTCCTGCAGAGGAGAGTAGCAAAAAAAAAAAGTAGGGAAGGGAAAGAAAGAAAAAAAGAAGAGATATGCAGGGAAATTGGAATCACTTAAATTTTGTTATGTTAATATGACAAGTAGGAAGCAAGATGTAATGAAGTCAAACTTAATCAAAGTCAGATAATTATAATTATTATTACTATTTTTCTTTATTATTATTTTACTTTATTAATATTATTATATTTACTTTTTCCTAAATCACTCAGTTTTGCCTTGATTATTTCCTAAAAAAATGGAAAATTGCAATGAAGATCCTTTTAACGAATGGATCAAGACTGCATCTCCGTTTCCCGGGTTGAATATTCTCATATCTTCCAGTCAGCATGTTTTCATATTTCTAAAGTTGAATTCTTTGTTATCTGTAGATTCGATATCATCAGCTTCTCTGTCCCATTTATTCTCTTCCTTCAAACTACCAGAGTTTCTCTTACCGTAATACTGCAACCTCATTTTTGAAAGCCTGGAGTTGAGATGGAGTGGGATCTTTGACGTTGAGTTTCTTGATTGCTACCGACCCTGCAGGAACGAGACACGGGCGACGAGTTGGTTGATATTAGAGAGAATGACAGATCTTAGCAGTTACTTAAAAATTTATATTACTATCAGAAGGATTTAGTTGGAGAGTCTCTTACCCAACCTTAAAATAAGTCTGAGTCAAATTTATGCCAGGCTTTGTTTGTTTTACAAGAATGATTCCTTTTTCAATTTTCTGGGAGATACAATGGAATATCATTATTTTGGTGGTCTAAGAGCATATGAAACATGTACATCAATAGTGATAACAATTGTGCGGGTACCTGTCACAAACGAAGGATATTTTGAATGTCGGGGGTAGGTACTCGGGTTTCTGCATGATTGTGATGGAATGCATTGTCAGATTTTTCAATAATTTTGAGTTCAATCCACTGAAACAAAACTTACCATGCCATTGACCCCTATAGACAGTTCCGAATGAACCAGACCCAATCCTCGGTCCAGCTACTATCTCATCGTTTGAAATCTCCCAGTCATCGTTGGAATCTCTCCTTACTCTCTGCTAAAAGTTGGAAGAAGAAAAATATAAACTTGTTGTGTTTCTGTCAACCGGGATTTATTTATTTGTCTCTGAGTTGCAACCTTTTCTATCATTTATTTATTATTTTGTTTGCATGAACAAGAGGTTTTGGTACATTTGGTCAAAATGGCAACAATTTGCTGCATCGTGCTGACCAGAAAATATGATCACTCTTTCAGGTGTGTGCAGGCTATTTTCAAAACTTCAAACACAATCAGAGGGTTGCATACCCTAGCTACGACCAAGTTTTTTGTAACATAATCGGTGTCACATCTATTTTCCTATGCTACAGCAGTCAAACATTTCCTCCTTCTGTCTTATGCATAAAACTGGAGGCTTCATTTTGGCAACGAGTGTTGGTAACAAACGAAGGAAAGATAAGACACAATCTGTTAATCAGACAGAATCGCAATGAGAATTGATAACATAAGATAAAAAGTCTCAAATGTTTGTTAATGAAAATTACAAAAGCTGTAGGGAACAAAAACTGTCTACATTTCTGTATGCTCTTAATATGTTAGCTACTATATGAAAGTCAAATGGTCACACCCCCAGATTAGACCTCTCACACTTCGGAGGGGGGTGGGGGTTTGGGGTGGGGAAAAGGGTAGGCTAAGATGGGTGGGCATGGTCAGAATGTTGCAAATATACACCTTTAATGAAGTATTAATATACCTGGATTGGATTCCTTATCTGTGTTTGATACCTTAACACATTCTGTCATGGTACACCTCAAAACTCACTGGTTTGGGGATTTACGAGCAACGATACTTACCTGTCCCCCACACTCCACTATTACAATTTTTTGAACGCTTTTTGGACAAGTTTGGGGACCTTTTCACAGATCTGCGGATCCTAGAAGACGTTCCTAAGGAAGTGTTGGAAACGTCTTCTAGGATCCACAGATCTGTGGAAAGGTCCCCAAACTTGTCCAAAAAGCGTTCAAAAAATTGTAATAGTGGGGTGGGAGACAGGTAAGAGGGGAGCGAAGTAAATATTGCAATCAGGAGAAGAGGAGAGAGGAAGGAGAAGATAAAGTGAAGACACAGACCTTTGGACGCTGCATCACCCTCTCCTCTGCTGTACTAGTCGACGATGAACTTGCGATTCTGGTTTTATGCTTCCCTTGATGCGTCGGCGATGCTTGCGCACTCCCGGACTTGTAAATTCTGTTCGGACTCTGTTCAGAGTTTGGCAGACTATTAGTTAATGCTGCAAAACAAGAGAGTTGAATATTTTTTCTGGCCTGTTACAAGTCTTTAGTAAGCAGTCATTATCCAAAGTTGATATGAACCTGTTGGAACTTAAGAATTTTCCACAGAAACCTTTGATGTCAAACATTCTACATCTACATGTGTCTGAACTGATTGAGGAAACCTGTCATGTCGGTGGAAATCAAATCCTGACTCCCAACTTCAAAAAGCTGATGACTTATTGATGAGTAACTTTTAGGAAGATATGTGTGGATCATAACACTAGAACGGGAGATTAAAATCACACAGGTAATACTTGCCTGTCCCTTTAAACAAGATATTCAAATTATACCTTTTGTGTACTTCAAATAAAATTTGTACCTCTTAGATTCAATCAATTTTCATGAAATCATCCAGTACCGCAGTAGTTCTAAATTACAGTCATAAAATATCTTTCATCTATGCCCCCACCCCCACACACATTTCCCAAAACTAGGTCATTTTGTCTACAATTTTGCAAACTTAAAAGCTTTTAAAACATTCAAATTGCAGCTGTTTTCTTTATATTGATTTTTTTACACTCCAACATGAGCATATAAGTAATCATGTAGCACACAAAACCAATTGTTGCACTGGTTACAGGTAGGACACCATACATGCATGTATTATACATGTATAAATCTACAGAGCAATTGCTTTCAATAACTTGCTTCATAGCACAACTTAAAATCAAATAAATTAGCTGAAACACATTCTTCCAAATTTGTTAGTAAGCAGTACACCCCTTGATACCATTAATCCACCATGCTGACAAATTGACCTTGTAAATTTAAGGGGGTTGTCCATGTTTTCATTTATTTTAGCGGTCGTCTGTTTTCATTTATTTTAGCGGTCGTCCATGTTTTCATTTATTTTAGCGGTCGTCCATGTTTTCATATATTTTAGGGATTGTCCATGTTTTCATTTATTTTAGCGGTCGTCCATGTTTTCATTTATTTTAGCGGTCGTCCATCATTCCATGTTTTCATTTATTTTAGCGGTCGTCCATGTTTTCATATATTTTAGGGGTCGTCTGTTTTCATTTATTTTAGCGGTCGTCCATGTTTTCATTTATTTTAGCGGTCGTCCATGTTTTCATTTATTTTAGCGTTCATCTATGCTTTCATTTATTTTAGCAGTCGTCCATGTTTTCATTTATTTTAGGGATTGTCCATGTTTTCATTTATTTTAGCGGTCGTCCATGTTTTCATTTATTTTAGGGATTGTCCATGTTTTCCTTTATTTTAGCGGTCGTCCATGTTTTCATATATTTTAGCGGTCGTCCATGTTTTCATTTATTTTAGCGGTCGTCCATGTTTTCATATATTTTAGGGATTGTCCATGTTTTCATTTATTTTAGCGGTCGTCCATGTTTTCATATATTTTAGCGGTCGTCTGTTTTCATTTATTTTAGCGGTCGTCCATGTTTTCATTTATTTTAGCGGTCGTCCATGTTTTCATTTATTTTAGCGTTCATCTATGCTTTCATTTATTTTAGCAGTCGTCCATGTTTTCATTTATTTTAGGGATTGTCCATGTTTTCATTTATTTTAGCGGTCGTCCATGTTTTCATTTATTTTAGGGATTGTCCATGTTTTCCTTTATTTTAGCGGTCGTCCATGTTTTCATATATTTTAGGGATTGTCCATGTTTTCATTTATTTTAGCGGTCGTCCATGTTTTCATTTATTTTAGGGATTGTCCATGTTTTCCTTTATTTTAGCGGTCGTCCATGTTTTCATATATTTTAGGGATTGTCCATGTTTTCATTAATTTTAGCGGTCGTCCATGTTTTCATTTATTTTAGCGGTCGTCCATGCTTTCATTTATTTTAGCAGTCGTCCATGTTTTCATTTATTTTAGGGATTGTCCATGTTTTCCTTTATTTTAGCGGTCATCCATGTTTTCATTTATTTTAGCGGTCGTCCATCATTCCATGTTTTCATTTATTTTAGCGTTCATCTATGCTTTCATTTATTTTAGGGGTTGTCCATGTTTCATATATTTTAGCGATTGTCCATGTTTTCATATATTTTAGCGATTGTCCATGTTTTCATATATTTTAGCGATTGTCCATGTTTTCATTTATTTTACTATAGAGGAATGAGAAGGCACTTGATTGATCAGAACTGAAAATTTTTATCAATTTCTATTCTTTCTATAAAAAGTCAAATGTTATTATATCACTGTCGCCAAGAATATAAAACAGGATAGATAGTATCCTTGTTTATCCTAGTTTTATCAGTATCATTCCCCCCTCCCCTCCCCAACCCCCTCTTATATTGTTGGTTCACCTCTTTCAATATAAAATTAGTTTACTGCAATAGTCTGCAAACTGTTTACAGTAATGAAATTTCATATTTTTTTTTTAATGGTTTTTTATAACAAATTTGAATTGTTATACCAGAGACAACAACTGTAAGTTAATTTTTGTAAAGTTTTGAAAAGAAAGCAGAAAATAAAACAAAAATCATTTTCATGAAAAAGAAAAAAAAAATATCACCACCTTTTCCGTTGGAAAGAGTTTGTTTCCTTCCATCTCATAAATAACTCACCAAGAACGTTGTAGTCAAAGTAACCTTCGGGATGCGCAGCTTTGTTCTTGCGAGAGGGCATGGGTGAGCCGATTAAGTGATGCCTTTGATTTGAATATTCTAGGTTAGTGGAGGAGGAGGAGGTAAAATATAAGGATGATGCAAGCAGGCAAGAGAAAAGGGGAAGGAGGTTGGAATGCGGCTGACCCTCCAGGGACTGACCAATAATTGAAACATGTACAAGTACCACCAATTAGCAAAAGAATAAAATAAAACAAGAAAATAAAAGTGGACAGGCAAAACTAGAGAAATGTCAAGACAGATATAGAGGATGTGGGGGGGGGGGGGGGTGGGGGAGGGAGGAGGAGGAGGAAGGAGAGTTCAAAACAGTACACGATACAATTGACTATCATGACACATCGGACATACTGATGAACAAGTACATAAACGGACAGAAAGATTGACAAACGAATAGGTCACAATCCGTCACGATACATATAGATGGCAGGCTGTAAGAGTCAAAAGCATTACAGAAAGTTATTTATTAATTCTCATAATTTTCCAAGTCCATGATTGGATCAACCAGTAATGTAATGACTGATATGAAAATAGTTATCAGAATTTAGTCGCCTAAGATTTGCGTGTGGTTTGGTATAAATTTTTACCCTGCCACGATTCTTTTCGCATCTGACTGTGCCACCAGTCGTTATCCAATGCTGTCCCGGATGTTTTGGGGTCACCCCTTACAAAAAAGCTTTTAGAGCCGAATTCTGCAAGACACGATTTATGAGATGGACACCGACATTGGAAGGAGAGAAGACCAGACACAGACATTTTAAATCTCAACAATGGGCTTGTGATAGTTTTGTGCAAATAGTTTATAACAAAGAAATCATTTCCAGGTTTTTAAAGTTGTGTATGAGATGAAGTAAGGAGATGCCCCTCAACCATTACTGAAAGTGGGATTGGGAGGATGGAGATGGGAGAGGCGAAAGCTTCTACCTCTAAAAAAAAAGCAATGGGGGAGGGAAAAAAACAAACCTCTGGCATCCAAAAAGTAATTTTGCATAGCCCTAATTATTCCATTAGATGATCCTGGTAAAATATAAAGCAATTCATGTTTAAATCCCCTGTCTTTGTTGTTCCATCACAAAACTAAGCGTTACATTAATTCTGAGGAGAATCCAATCATGTTCTCACAACTTCAAGAGGGGTAAGGGGAACTTTTCTGTAGTATTCCTTTTCCACATTTGTTTAAGCTGACAATTAGGCCAAACATTAGTCATAAACATCTTCTTTTTTCGACTAGCGCACCATTGACGCTACAATTTATCTGTCAAGTTCCTTGAAATTGATAGCCTGGAAGAATAGTTTGTTTTTGAATTAATCAAAGAAGAACACATAACTAAGCAACCTGGTGAAATTTCTATGCGACTCCTGCATTGCTGTTTCGAGATACCGATATTTGAAATTGTCACAGTTTTTCGGTTCGCACTGTAAGTGAACCTGATGCCAAAATAGGTGTGATGTCATAGTTGCACCCTGAGAGCAAAATGTTGTTTTCCTTGTTTTTTTTATCACCAAACAATAAATTTACCTTTGGCCTATACTTTTAAGATAGGCCACATGAATTTGACTAGTGACCTTGGCAAATATCTGAGTAGCGATGAATAGCGATGGCAAGATGAATTGAAATGTTGACTTTGGAAGTATCTAGTTTTGCTGTGAGCTACCGCCACACACTAATTAAAGGATACCATGGAATTTATAACATTTCTGTGCTTTGGCAGAACAGTACCCGAAATGGCTTTTCTTGCTGTTCTTGCACTGTACACCCCTCCCCCACAACATGTTTATGCTACTAATGATGATAAAACATTAATTACCTTGACAACATTTCTAAATAACTACAAAACTGGATAATGATAACAAATCACTTGGGATCACTAAGGGGGATCAGAGTTAAGGTAAAGAAATCATAGATCCTATGGATGCCCGCATGCCGACAAGACAAACAGCATGCAAATCAACGTGCATTAGCCTGCCAGATACCACCCCACAACAATGTCTCAAAATTACCGCCTTAATTCGCATATCGTAATTTCCAAGCTATGATAATAAAGATCATTACAAGCTCACGAAGCACAGGGTGCATATAATACCATGAAATAACACATGAGTTCATTGATGACAAGTTATTTGGACAACTAATAGCTATCATCTCTCTTATATCCTAAGCTGAAAATACTACCTCAAATCTATAACTTTATGTAAAAAGGTACAAAAAGGGAGGGGGGAGGGGGCATGTGGGGGGATTAATGCCCGATATTGTTGTGAATTTTGACCAAGTTATAAAGCATTTTCTGTCAGACAAATTTTAGCACTACATACATAGACATTGCAGCTTGTCATTCCTTACAAAGAAACATATTCTAACAAAAGTGAAAGATATTTGACCAATCTTCTTCAAATCCTGACTGAATGATGAATATGCATACTTTATAGCACTCTGACTGAATGATGAATATGCATAACTTTATAGCTCTATGTCCAATTCTACAAGAAACTTGTCCACAGTGATCATCACGGTTAATATCATCAAACTACTTGTAAACTCCCAATACACATTTAAAGGAGGCATTGAGCGTTTTTATTCACCTTATCCAAAGACACAATAGATTCTCAAAAGCATCTTTGTAAGTTAGATCCACCATAACAACAGAATATTGGAATCTTGCATTTTTGTATTATTAAGAGTATCATTTTTGAGAATCAATAGGAAAGTAAAATTGTCTTGTTTGCATCTCATTTCTTGCAGACTACAAACATTAATGAAATGCTGTCAAGTCTATCGACTTAAAAATGCTTGCAACTCCGTTGAGGGGTTTCTACCAATGACATAGAGAATATATTCTTGTCTCTGATATATAGTAAAATGATGCCTATCCATCAAAGCAAGAATCTTGAAAGGGTGAATGAAACACCAAAATGCTCCTTTGATAAATATATCCCAAAAAGACACTGCTGAAAACAAGACCATATCCATATCCATTAACAATGCTAACTGGTTATCTAAAAAAACAGTGTTACATCATGCAATGGAAACATCAACCCCATAATACAGCTTAAATTCAAGAAAAAGAAAAAAAAAATCCTTACCATGTTTCGTTGAGTATTTATCAAGGTCCTGTCGATGGGAAAGGAAAATTTATATATTAATAATGTGAAAGGTTAAAAGAACAAGGCCATATGAGAGAGGCCATACAGAAACTAGAGCAGCAAACACACCTGAATCTCAATTTCTGTGATTACAGAGTATTGCACAATAGAGGACATAGTGACACATATAAACATTTCGACTCACTGGTCGAGATGTAAATTCTTCAAATTTGATGTAGCGTATTGAACAAACACACATTCCATTAAAGACCATCTGATACCCATCCTGACGACATATACAATCTCTTTCCGTGCTTAGAGGGTGCCCCTCACCCACCCACCTCCCTCACCCACCTCCCTCACCCACCTCCCCCACCAATAATCATACTATCTTTATGAGATTTAAGAAACAAAATCTTTGCCTTTTGCAAAAGCGAAAAAAAAAACGAGCAATGAAGGTCAGGTAGTCTGACAAACGAATGAAAAGTACTTTGATTTTGCTCGACTTGGACAAATGTCGTCTACGGGATTGCACAAAAATGAATGCGAAAGTCTAACTTTGCATTAAAATAGTTTATTTGTGTTTCAATTGCTTTACTTTCGATGTCTCATTTGATAATAAATAAAACAGAAGAGATACTTGACTGAATAATATAAACACAGCATATCATTGCAAAGTATCTCTTATTGATCACTGGAGAGGCTACATCCTACTGTTAACAATACAGCACAAACTTCCTTTATAAATGCTTTTCTGTTTTTGTCTTCAATTGCATTATTTGCATCTCTCTCCCTGTGTGTTTGTAATGATATTACCAAACGATCAATTTTTGAAAGAAATGAGTAAGGACATCATGTGCTAACAAAACATACATTTCATTTACAATCTCACAAGAAAAATTCCAAGTTCTAACGTTAAGTGTTTCTTGTACTACGGTTGTAGACATAACTTAACGATGTATCAAGTAGGCTGCAGTAACTGATCAAAAATACTTTGAATGTTGATTTCGAATTCCAGATATCAGTTCCAATGAAGTTTATTCATGTCACACCCACAATTTATCTATGAGAGGACACTGCCGAAGAAAGACCCAGTTTAATAACAGAATGCATGTATCCTGACATATGAGGGTACGGTAGCTTAGCTTCTTACGATAGAAATGCCAAAGAGCGATGTAAATCTACTCGAGAAAAAATATACTCAATATCAGACAACTGAAGGCCTAAAACACTTATAGTAAAACAATTTCAACATTGATCAAGAATCTTTCACATGAAATGATAACCATTTCTTTAATATTTTTTTTTACAAAAAAACTGATTAAATTGCTGAACACGGATTACTGTAGAATAGACAGCCCATTTGTACTTGCTTAGAATGGTCTGTGCTCAACTCAAACATGTTTTTGGACTTACATCTTTACTTGGATTAGCGTTGACAGCGTTGAAACTGACGTTGGGAGCGGAGGTGGACCTCTCCCTGGGTATACTGATGCGTGGGATTTCCCTCGGTTGCGAATGAGATGAAGAAGAGGAAGTTGGGGTTGTGACCGGCGATTCATCCTCGTCCATTTCCCCACCGTACGAGCCGTCTTCAGCATTCTTTCTGGAATCGTCTTTGCCTTCAGCCATTCCTAGTAATCTGTTTACGAGGATAAATCACATCAATATTTTACTGGATGATAAAATTTCCATTGAACAGTAATTCATGAACAAAGAGAAAGAAAGAAAGAAAAAGAAAGAAAAAAGGCAAAGACGAGCAAAAGGGAAAATTTCATTTTTCAGTTTAAAAAATTGTAAGAATAACGGTAAAATAAAATAAAAATAAACATTCCATGCCAGATGATGATGATGTCAGGTAGTTCCTATCTATAGTATCCCCAAAAACATCAATTTCTCGTATGAATGTTTCAGACAGGTTTCACCTTCCTTGTAAGTGGGGGGGGGGTGAGGGGGGGTTGGACTGATACAATGACACGCTGGACAAACCGCCGGCTACAGATGAGAAAGAACATAATTTTGAAGCCAGAGAGAATGCTGATCGTCAAGTAAACTTACACTCTGTACATGTTCTCCCCCATCATTGACACACACTTAGTAGGAACCTTGCTGGCACAGCGCTGATGAAACTTGTAACCACACGTCTGACACCGGAAACTATGGAAAAGTAACTTCTGACAGCTGTCACAGAATACTAGGGAAAAGAATGTCTTGCGTACCTTTGAAGAGAACAAACCAAACAAGGAATTGATGGAAAAAATCACATCTCAAGCCATTTCTCTTTTACTAAATGACTGACTTTGCACTAACACTGTAAGAAATTCTGCAACTGCAAAGATAATTTTCACTAAGTCACATCTTACAAAAAAAAAAAAAAAAATTGGAACCAGTGGATGTAATGGATATCAACCCTGACTTGGTCCCTGAACTCATGATCGTATAAGTCATGACTGAGTTAGTAGAACACAAGACATTGTTATGATCAATGTTTTGAATTTCGTTTTGGCTAAAACTTTGTCAATCTGTCAAAAATTTGTCAAACTTGCCTTACAATTTCTATCTAAGTTTCCCTTCAAAGTACCACAATCAAGCTCATATTCAGAGAACACCAAACCTTCAGAATGCTTCTATCGCTGTACAATTGCATATGAGGAGCATAAAAACCTACATGTTACCCAAAGAGTTTTACTTTTAATTCTGAATATCATCAAGATGACCAAGTCACATTAGACTCCAGGCGTTGCACTTTTTGCTAATTATTTACAATTTTATAAATTAGTTACAATTGTCACATGGGTATGCTGAGAAGCCATGGACATTTTCTTTACCTGAATGAGCTCAAAGGAAACAGTTCTGTCTTTGAGCACTTTAAGAATTGTTTTTTTGAATGAATGAAAACAACATGCCTTTATTGAATTCATTCAGAAATACTTTGGCCTCCACCAATACCAAAATTAGCTGAGATATTCCTATGGGGCATCTACATAAAAGTATGACGTTCATGTAAGCTAAGCATGGTGATTTATCAGGCTTATAAGCCAGGGCATTACAAACACACACACACACACATTTGTATTTCATTCCAACCGAGGACCCCATTGTATTTTCCATTGTTCAAATCCACGTACCCTAACCTTAACAATACCCCATACAATAGAATTCTTCCGAGGACTTGGTGATTCTTTAGAAATCACAACCGAGGACCTGAAATTCTTTTGCTCAAGTCCACGGTCAGATAGAAAAACAAACGCACACATACACACAATCACCATCGCATAGAGTCTCATTGTCTTCAGCATAGAATCAACAGCTCCACAAGGTCACCTCAAGTACACTCTTAAAATCTCTGATACTTACAAAATTGTGAGAAATGCTGCTGGGAACCAGAAATTTGTCTGAGAGTTCAACAGTTATCTAAAGGACAAAGAGAACAAAGGTTTACACAGGTTATGAATAATAGAATTTTAGTTTATCTTTTGCATAATTTGGTAACTTGAACGTTGAAGCTTAAACATGACTATATTTGAATCCACATGACTTTTGTGGCTAAATGAAATTCCTTAAATGACTGAGAAAAACCCTGTCTCAAGGCTTTTTTTAAAATTTTGCATTTTTTTTTTAGTTCATACTTTGTTATCTGGGGATGAAGACAAGTGATCAAGTGAACAGATTCTACTAAAATATACAGAAAATACATACTATTTCTTGCAATATCATGATAGATAAGACTCACCTCCCCTCCAGATAAGTACATCATATCTGTGTCCCAGGATATCTGGGTCTTCTTATCATCATTGCATTTGTATACTACACACATCTCCGGAGTTAGCTCTCTCATCTTCATAGCTTTTGATAGGGCATCACGTAAACTTGTGCCTTGCTTTGCTAAGACCTGTGGGAAATAAAGTGGAAAATCATTTAATGGCAAGATGGACAAACTGCTCGATGGTGGGCGCCCGAGGGGTGGGACCTAGTACCCGCCAGAACTCGCATCACCGCGCTACAAAATGCCGAAGGGCCTGTACAGAGTCTGAAAGGTAACAGGCAACGAACATTGTTGGTGTTCGCCAAGCTGCTGCCTTAAGGATGTCCTCTATTGGAAAGAGAGCTGTCCAGGCCGCTACTCCTCTGATATCGTGGGCTCTCGGTGTAGTTGTGCCAACTGGGAAGTGGCCGATAATCTCTGTCAGTCACCGAGAAAGGGTGTCCTTAGACCCCGCTGAGTAAGGTGCTCAGGGTAGAGTAAACAAGGATGTGGTAAACCCCGGAGTTCGAGCCTCTAGAGGACAAATTTGCATGTAGCCTCGAGGACATCCCTATGGCAGGAGGAACATTGCCTCCAGAACTGACAAAGCGGACGGCGGAGATCTTCCGAAAGCACTCGGGCTTTGAAGAGTCACCAGACCTACCACAGAAACCAACTCAGGTCTCCAAACTGACGGCGACATGGGAGGTTGCGAGCCGACCAAGAAACACCATGCCAGTCGACGCCTCGTGCTATGATAGGTTCGAGGCGATCGCAGATAAGAAGAGATGGACTGCATTGCCAGCAAAGGCAGAATGATCCATCAGAGCACCAGAGGACGCTTGGAAAGCTCTGTTTCAGTGCCCATTCATCCCGCAGGAGGCTAAAGAAAAATGATCGGAACAGGGGTCTTCAACTGCACATATCTTCAGAGACCCAAATCAGAAGAAATTAGAGGAGATACTGATCAACGTGGCCGTAGCAGCACGTTCAGGTATGAAGTGTACCTCCGTCCTCATGCTTGCCACGGAAGTACTTTTGAGGCACCACCAACAGCTCCCTCAAGACGACAACCATGTCCCCAGAAATGAAGCTGGACAACTATTACTACTCCTGGGTCCGCTCGTGAGGCTGGCGTTTGATCAATTTGCCGAGTCGCCACACGATCAGTGAAGGCCAGGAGGGATAATGTCATATCTTCCATCCGTTGGCCATTGGTGGAAGCCAAGGCAAGGATGTTGGCCTTACCGTCCCTTGAAGCTGTTTGGGGGAAACTGCCAACAGAAATTACAGGAAGAAGTGTCCCGCAGAGAAACCCTTGCTAAAGTTGAGAGGTTTACCGAAAGCCCTGCAATCTAGGGTGTCCTCTCCAGCGACTACTTCCTCCGGTTCTGGAATTAGTGGCGGGAATAAAACTTCTTAACAAATTATAACAAAAAGATGGGAGAACAGGGGAGGGGAAATAAGCCAACAAAGGAAGAGATGTGTAAAAGTACCTTAACAACAGGCCTCGGCTAGAGGCCTGCTGCTTACAAGGTATTCATAAAATAGGCCTGAAAAAGCCACCCCAAACAAAGTGAGGAAAAACCAGGGACGAAACCTGGAGAGAAATACTCAAGGAAACAAGAGAGGTAATAAGGGAACAATATAAACAACAGAAAAGTGAACTATCCCTTATAGCGTGTGTGTAGGTAAAAGGCGGGAAAACTAGCGTAACTAAGGTAAACAATTTGCGAAACTGCTTCCCGCACTAGTGTTTGCACAGAAAACACGGAGCGAATGCCGCTCCACCAAAACAGCCCTAAAAACCCTTCTAATAATAAGAAAAGGATACTCATCGGGCTGCATATTACTTCAAAACTCTTCCAAAAACAGTGAATGGGAAAACCTCCAATCCTAGGAAACCGAAGTGGACAAAATCCAATGGAAAAAATCCGTTCGAAAATAACTATCTAGACACTTTGGATGGTAGAATGAGAAGGAAGGGCGGTGACCGGAGGAGCCGGTCGTAGAGGGTGCACAG
The DNA here is from genome assembly GCF_037975245.1 of Apostichopus japonicus. Taxonomy (NCBI): domain Eukaryota; kingdom Metazoa; phylum Echinodermata; class Holothuroidea; order Aspidochirotida; family Stichopodidae; genus Apostichopus; species Apostichopus japonicus. The sequence goes on from NC_092580.1 coordinate 23,351,043, forward strand.
GGTTAAAAAAGTTACCAGGACATTCTAGGCGTGGTAGAATGAGGGTGCTAAGGTTGTGTGGAGACAGGTAAGCAAGGAACGAAGTAAATAAGGGAGCTTACCATCCTTATTGACAAAAACTATCAGACTTTCATCTTCAATTTTGATTTGAGGAAAATGGAAATGTACAGATTGAAATACAGACAAACCTGTATTTGGAAATTCCCCTCATATTTTTATTCTTCTTTTTTTTTTACAAAAATATCCACCGCTACTAAATCTTTCAATGTTGGTAGAATGAAATGACTGTAAAATTAACAATACACAGTTCCCATGGATTCATTTGAACCCTGTCAAAAATGGCAGACACGCCAAACTCCAATCTATCTCAGTGATGTACTCTAATGATTAGGAAAACAGCACTCGGAAAGAATAGCAAAGAAATCCAGAAAATATCTTTCTCCAGGGTGATTACCCTGGCAACCGTTGGTCGTCTCTCTCAGACAGGCAACAACCTTTTCCGGAGAATAGACTGGGTTCGCATGGACACGAACAGAATCTTGGAACAAATTTCACGGATCCCAGACACTTCAATGATACGAGCAGTACTTCAATGACAAAATGGTCGACTTTTACTAGCTTGAAAGGTACTGTGACTTTTCAGGTATCCCTTTCGGTATAACATGCTCTCTACAGTCTTGAAGTCAAAAACTAAATAGCTTTACCAACTTAAACAATTTCTACAATTATCCTTTCTCATGCATTTCATTTTCAATTCAATACCAAACTCTTTGTAACACAGTTTACAGAAGAACTGAACTTACTCTGCGAGATTACTAACGAAGAAAGGTTTTAAAATCATTAGGTGACACATATAAGAATTCAGTTTCTCAAAACTACTTAAATTGAACACGGTCAGTTAGTGAGGTTCGACAAGGAATGCCATGAGGGTTTGCAAAATTTAATAGCACTTCCACGATTGCATCTGACAAAATGATGCCAATTTGCAAACCTGGAAACAGCAAGGCAACCTACATAACCAAAGGTAGCTCATAGTCCATGCTCGTGGCTGGCCACGGACAATCCCAGGTGGGTACCGACTGACCACGATCTATGTGACTGAATCACCGGCCTAATAAAGCTGCAGCAGCAGCTCATACAGGGAATTATCGGGACACCAAACGGGTATGATCTTGAAAGTAGCGGACAGACTGAACATTTATTGGAATTATAGCTTGTCAATACAATCTAAAAGCTTCACGTAACTAAATGTGAGAGACACAGGTTTATATTTAACTAAACGAGGAGGAAGTCGAAAGCAAACTGTGAGTTTTACAGCGCGAATCAGTATACTTGCATTTCGTGTCTGGCAATCTGAACACGTAAGAAATGCTGCAAGTTCAACAGAGAAATATTTAGATGAGTTTAATGCATGCTGCTCGGACCTTTGAAGCATCCTTGATGACATTTGTGGTCATTGAAATTGGCCTCCTTGTTTCCAAATTTGATTACTGATTAAATGACTTTTGCTACTTTTGCTAACAGCCATGGTAATTTTTTTCACATGTGTGTCATGCTTTGAAAAGTGAGTATATAAGTATATTAAAATATGATATTTAAACAAAACATAAAAGAAGGATGAATAAACTTACAGAAGTCCTCTGTTTGTTGGGTAAATATGCTCTAACTGGTGCATTGGGTGATTTAGGTGGATGCTTTGTCTTCAGGTGACGCTCCGGTGGTTCTAACGAAGGGTAACCACTATCCTCAGATACGTTAACAAAGACTTCCTGGTCAGATAAGGGACTATTGGATGAAGAGGTGGCATGTCCATTGCTCATTTCCTCTCGCAGTTCCTGCTCCCTGTACTGAAGTTGGAACAACTCCTCTGTCAGAGCTTCGTACTCCTACGAATGACAAAAGATCAGTCCATGTCAACGAACATCCCAGATATGATTTACAACATAGGGATATCCTACAGCAGTCCTACAGTAGTCCCCTACCATCCCTCCCTCCCCCTACCATACCTCCCTCCCCCTACCATCCATCCCTCACCCTACCATCCTATCTCTTCACCTCGTTGCTCATTCCCATTTGTATTATAAAAAATCATTACAGATCATCAACATTCCAAAAATTCAAAATTTATCTTCAAGGTACTAAGACGGGGCAACAACTCATGGAAACTGATACACAAAGCTACCAAGTAGTCTAGATTGGAAAGCTACATTAGACATGCTAGCTAAAATCACTTTCTATCATAGCATTGTACATGTATAGAAAAGTACAGCGTCCAACAGGCTTGTAGAATGAGTACTAGGGCATGAGTACAAAGTACCTGTTGGTGTAAGTACCAGTACTTGCACAAGAGTATCTATAACAGAGTCCCCCAAAAGGCCCCGGGTACCAGTATGAGTACAAATCTACCAGTATGAGTACAAATCTACCAGTATGAGTACAAATCTACCAGTATGAGTACAAATCTACCAGTATGAGTACAAATCTACCAGTATGAGTACAAATCTACCAGTATGAGTATGAGTACTTAAAGAGACCTGTATATTAAATGCTAGAGTACAAACTGTACGAGTACACACTCATAACAAGTCTGATATCAAAATTAGATCACTATAGTTTTGAACTATTCGCACATACTATTTTGTTCACAATTTGTCTTTTTAGACATTTTTTAGTGTAAGTAGTATCTCACAGACAGCATTACTCACATTATGGCGGAGACAAAATTCTGGTCACTAAACGGAGGATCGGTAAAAATCAGTAAAAAAACATGTTTTTTAAACCTGGACAGGTCTACATCTTTACATACCTCGACAATAACCGTTGAAGGTTTGATCTGTTTTTCAAACTTTCCCATCAGTTCTTCTATATTTTTTCGGGCTAAAACCATATGTTGCAAGATGGACTCAAGCTGTAAAAGAAAACAAGAATACAAAAAAAACAAGAAAGGATTATTACAAAGGGAAAATGCACCCTGGTAATGATTGATTCACAGCTTGTGAAAATTATGACTATGACATAAAGCAGAACATCAAAGCCAAGGTCCCTTGTTACGACAGCTATTCCAATTTGGTTTATCACTCTTGTATAGAACTGCACTACAGACCTGCTAACATTACAGAACATTTTAAGTGTAACAGTTGTTAGATTAATGGTTCAATTTGGCCTCATCTCAGCACACACCACTTCTTAGCCACTTCCCTGACTTCACCAGTATTGCCCTCATATATACTAAAAAGGTCAAATCATAATTTCCATTGGGTTCTTGCACTCGCCAAGTCTGGGGCTGCATACCATGTGTGAAGTTCTTTTGTGTTATCCTGTTAACAAAGTTTTCAGACTTTGACCAATGACCATTGAACTTCACAGAAAACAATAGGGTTCTTGTACTTAATAAGACGGATCCACATACCAATCATGAAGTTAATCCACTATGAAATGTTTGAGTTACTGTGTTAACAAGCAAGTGTTACATACATACACACACACATACACATTTTTGTATTACATTCAGACCGAGGACCCCATTGTACTTTCCATTGTTCAAATCCACATACCCTAACCTTAACAATACCCCATACAATAGAATTCTTCCGAGGACGTGGTGATTCTTTAGAAATCACAACCGAGGTCCTGGAATTCTTTTGATCAAGTCCTTGGTCAGATAGAAAAACAAACACACATACACACACGCATATACGCCATCACCACCACATAGATTCCTTCTGCATCCGGCAAGGAATACAAAATGTTACAAACGGTGAGCAAATACAACAGTACTATTGTTATGTAATTCCTACAATAGCTGCTGAAATCAATTCATAAAATAAATTATGAAAACTTTTTGAAGGTCCTTTCAAAGGCCTCACAGGCAATACCTAGTGCACAATAACTTTTCTGCTCTCCTTAAGGTCCCCGAAAAACCTACTCCACTGGTCAAGTACTGCAGTATAAAACTCCCTTTACAGCATGGACACTACACTTAAGAATACACCTGCATACACACCCATACAAATACATACAAATACATACAAATACTGTACATGCATTCAACCCTGCAAACACAAACAGCAATCCACATTGTATAAAAGACTTGGATTTGCATATGTAACACTGAAACAAATTTTCCTACATTAACCTTATGGGTTTTTTCCACATGGTGTAACACCTGTCTTTGAAAGCAATGCAAACCTATGTGATGTATGCACTGCATTTTTAGGTCCCTGGGCAGTATCCAGGTGCTAAAACTGCCAAACATTTGAGGCTGCATCAAATAGTGAGGTTGACAGGTTTGTCTATTGCAACCTGTGTTCTTAAAATGCATTAACACTTTTTCTCCCTTTTTGGTAATAAGTGCCTGTGTTTGAAGAAGGTAAATTATGGAAATGAAAAAGCATCACATGATATGATTCAATGTCTGTTGTCACTGTAAGGTAAAGTACTGGATAAATAAATAGAACAAACGTATATGATCCATGCTTAAGTACTTTTTTGGTATAATAAAATGATTTCAGCAGAAATCCTTATTGAGTGTGAAATGGGATTTTTTTTTTTTTTAAATTAAAAAAAAAAATTAACACAAAATTAAGCAAATAAAAAGAGAGAAGAAAAAAGTTTAATTAGTATTAAAAGTATTTACATATCAGTGTAATAACTTTATTTTGATGCAGAGTGTTTGCCCATTAAAACTACACATGTACGGAAAGTACACAAAATGTCTGAATCATACTGAAGTGGAACAAATACATTGTACAAAACACCAGGCTATAAAGTACTGTAGCAGTCTCAAATGCTATATCACACTCCAGGTTGTGCATTTTGAAGCATGTCAGTGCATCCTACAGCACCCCTAATCTCTTAAATGTGATTTTGAGCACACCTGGATTTTTAAAAGACCAAGGCCTGTTTATCCTTGAAAGCAGTATCACTTCCATATGTTCAGTACATAGCATTTGACAAACAAGGTGCCCTCATACCTACACACAAGGTGCCCTCATACCTACACACAAGATGCCCTCATACCTACATACAAGTAGCCCTCACACATACACACAAGGTGCCCTCATACCTACACACAGGGTGCCCTCACACCTACACACAAGGTGCCCTCACACCTACACACAAGGTGCCCTCACACCTACACACAAGGTGCCCTCATACCTACACACAGGGTGCCCTCACACCTACACACAAGGTGCCCTCACACCTACACACAAGGTGCCCTCATACCAAAACAAAAGATGCCCACATACCTACACACAAGGTGCCCTCATACCTACACACAAGTTGCCCTCATACCTACACACAAGGTGCCCGATACCTACACACAAGGTGCCCTCATAACTACAGACAAGGTGCCCTCATAACTACAGATGAAAGAGCTTTCCCAAACTGCGTGAGAAGTACCGTACACTACACTTCTTTATACTTTTCCAAACTTGGAGGCGATCTACCAACTAGGATCATCACCAAATGAGATTGCTCTAACAAACTTCTTTCCTTTAAGCTTACTTAAAGCAATAACCTAAGGTTTAATATCAAAACAATATAAAGTCAACAAATGGGAATCAAGCATGCTGGGTCTTTAGTGAGGAAGGGGTAGTGAGGAGGGGGTGTAGTGGGGGGTGGGGTGGGAATAGAAGGACAGGATGAGGGGAGAATTTTATCCCCTACATTTTCTACTACATGGACACTGTCAATTTTTGTGCAACTGCAGGTATTGTCAATATTTCCCTGCAGTTTTAACACTTCACGTACTAGTACTGTAGTACTTACAATGTGCAAACTATTATAAATTTGTTTGCTTTGACATCATGAATATATTTTTTTCCATTTTGTGTCATAGTCCATGCTTCATTTCTTTCAACAAAATCCCTAAGAATTCATTGGAGGAGTCCTTCGTGCAGATTAAAAGTACGCTGACTTTTACGATTAGTTTGTCCTCTCTCTTCGTACCTTTATAGCCAGATAAAGAATTACGCTAATATTTGCATATTCCACATTCGATGTTTCCTCCTAACCTCAGATATATTGAACAAGAAAACAGCTAAACAGCTCATCTACAGAACCAATTTGAACAGCTTTCCAGGAAGTACAGGGTGTGTATCCTTATCTCTCCCAGCACACACACAGTAGTTAAGCCCTCATGATTTGCTGTACAAGGAAATAGCCAGCTTCTGCCATCCCCAGGTATCTAAATGTTTCACAGTATCTGACTCACTCTTGACCTGATCCAGGTATTGAAATATGATTACTACCTTGGAAAACTGACAGAGACTCCATCAGGAATAACACAGAACTGTCCCCTATAGTATATGTACAGCAAGTTTGTTGTAGTATATATACTTATAGCAAAGTGTCATTCATTGTCTTTAGTAAGGTTGAGATTATGTGTGTGTGTGTGCATTATGCGTATGTGTGGAGGGGGGGGGGATGCATGGGAGGGGGAAATTACTAGGTTGGATGGATGGAGGTACTCAGATGAAGGGTTCGTGTGGAAGGGTGGGTAAATGAGATGCAGCAGTTGGTAGGAATTAAAGATGATATTGCAAGCTGTTGGTTATATTTGCTATTGTACATAACATATTGGGCCATACTTGTAGCAGTGTTCAAAGTGAGTGAAGGTAAGAATGCAAACTGGGTGTTTGAACCAGAAAGCCGAAAGGCTTAGTGGTTCCTTACCCATAGGAAATATTATTTAAGTACTGTGGTTTCAAATTGACACATCTTCTTCATTATGAAGTTACTGTGTTCACACTTTGGTATAGACTATAGAATATTTAAGATCTATGGGCATTGACTAACATTTTTGTGAACCATGAATCACAGTATGAGTCATCAAAGGGTTACCTCTGAGATAGCATGATTACAAGGCATTTAAATTTTGACCTCTAATCTCCACCATTTTTAATAGGGTTGTTGTACTCACCACAGGTCTTTTTTTCAAATAATTTAACAATGGAAGATTGAGCAGATTGATGTCATGTTAACATGGTCATAAATCAGCTTATTGCATTCAATTTTGGGCATTACATGCCAGATATTCAGTACAGAATCCAGACATGTTTTCTTGCTTGATATATCTTGTTTAGAAGTTTTTCACCATATGACCTCTGGTAACCTCAAATGACCTTTGAGCTCCACCAAAACAGTAAGGTTCTTCTGCTCAATGCAGGACACCCACACAACATGTATGAGATTCATCAAAGTTTCCCTTCTTGAGCTATGGTATTTACAAGGTTTTCAGTTTGACCTCTGGTGACCCCAAATGACTTTTGACCTCCACCAACAACATATGGTGCATATACTCAATATGGGGCATCAAAATGCCAAGTAAGAGATCCCTCATGGTTACCCTCCTTGAGATATCATGTTCACAAGCACACATCCAGGCACACACACACACATACCATTCATCACCATGTCATAGATTCCTTTTGCGTTCAGCAAGGAATCAAACCTACCAAGTAGAATGCAAATCCAAATGGATTCAAGCCAACCAAACAGATTCAAGCAGAGTTATAATCTATATAGAAACCAAGTTAGAGACTGCTTAATGGTAGATTCAGAAGGAAGAGGGCAGTTACACTACATACAGTAGGTTCATTGCAGGCCCAAATTGTAATGGGCTAGCTAGATCAGAGTGTGTTTACATGTATAGGAGAGATGTAAGAGAGGAATTCTCCCATTAAACAATACAAAACTAATGGTCAGAGGCATAGTTGAAATGAGGATACACTTCTAGTGGCTGTAGGAGGAAGAATAAAGACCGGAACCGGACCAGTTGCCAGGAGGCGAGACAGTGTCTTGGTTGTTGGGAAACAGGAACTGTGAGTCCTACGGGATGTTCATTTTTGATCAATATGTCAAACTGTTGGAGTGATCTGTATGTAGGTGGGTGAATAGCACACATGCTTTGGGGGTGATACCAATTTATAAATCTGGGAGTATTAGGCTACATTGCAATCTGAATTTGATGTAAACGACTGGTCATCTGCCGGACAACCTCCATAGCTGATTGTGGTTGTCCAAACAGAAATTTGGTCTTTCTCTGGCGACCAGAATACAGTACTGACACACTGTTAAAATTTTATCCTGGGACTGAAAACAAGACAACCGCTGAAAACCCAGACAAAACCAACCATTGGTTTGAGAGCCCTGGTAGAATATCATTATACCATGCCACATTATTATTATTATTATTACTATTGGTAATTCAGTAAACTTGACTAATAGACTCAGTCACCAAAGTCCCTCTACGTTCTGCAGTCTTGTCCTTAATGATAATCCAAACCATTATTTAAGACAATACGTTCTCATGTGTGGAATATTACAAACTTGTCAAATGAGCTCATACAGGAAACACCTATTTGAACTTCAAAGTACTGAATAGAAAAGATCAAACTGTGACTCAGAAGCTGGCTCCATTGTTCTTTTCATTTTTAATGCAAAGTCTGCACAGAAAAGTATCACAACCCAAAAAATTGTAAAGAGAAGGCACTTCCTTGTGGCAACTTATAGGACCCTTGGACAATGTTGCTAAAAACATGTATTCACTATTAAAGCAGACACTAGCTATCTATCTCACTGTTTACAATATGGACCCTGATGAATTAAACAGGACACAACCTAAACTATCATCTTGAACAGCTTAAATATTACTCACATAATCTTTGTTGTGTTAACAATTCCACCAAACAGCTAAGAATAATCTTGCTCCTTGGGGATATATAGTACAGTTTAAAGTCTCAATATGTGTTTGTTGATGAATTTTGGAAAACAAACTTCGAAGCAGATTCAACATTTCTTATTCTAAACGCGCTCTGACCAGGTGGGTTTAATGGAGAAAAGCTGTCGCGATCGAAAGAAAGAAATTAATTTTCTGTTGCCCTTCTGGCGTGAACGATTTACCGTAAAATCACTGTGACCGCCCACTTCAGCATGTTCATAAATTCCCCCACCCCCCCTCCCAGAAAATAAACATCATAATTAAAAGAAAAAACAAAATAAAATTAAAGCACATGTGGTTTGATGATGTCATATTTAGAGTCGATCAGCCTTGTGTGTGTAGGAGCAGTAAATCTGTGGTATCTAAGCTGCAACTCAATTCAAATTGTAACCAATGATACTAACAGATACACACACTATGAGGAGATTACATTGTTTGATGCATAGAAAATACATAGAAACAGTTCACAAAGTCATTGCTACCTTGCAACCAGTACATTATTATCTGAGCTGTACTCTAGTGCTATAACATTCAGCACCTTGATTCTATTCCTCTCCAAATTCCACCCCCCCCCCCTTTACCCATCTTGACAGAAGCAATGGGCATCCTCTGTCAAACCTTTGAATTACAAATGCTCGAGCCAAAAAAAAAAAAAAAAAGGACAGCTCTTACTCTCTCTCTTTATCTATGGCTGTCTTTTCCCCACTTCAATCCACACACAAGCACTACTACTACTACTGTAGTTTCTAAAAACTCCACACAGCTCCCAGGGTTGCGCCAGACAAAGCTATTGATTACGGAGCTGCAGCCAGAGTTTGGCTGTCCCGGATACTACATACAGAAACGAGCACGTTTTATTCTCGAATGGCGCTGGATATACTAGTACAGGCTTTGACTTATTCTTTCAGGGTTTTCAACAGCTGACGTTGTTAGGAGAGTGATTGCCTCGGAGAAGATACTATTAGCGCAGACTGTGGGGAAATAAAATGTCTTACATTATTTGCAATTACATCGAACACACTGGCGAGCGCTGTTAGCAAAGAGAGATAAATTACAGTATATTATACCAAGACTTCTAAATAGACAAGCTTCTAGAATAAATTCATACCTGGGCAACTCACAAAAAATTTACATCTTCAATGTCATGAGGATTGAATAACTTAAAACGGTTTCAAACTCTCTAGGCCACATAGTAGCTAGCTGGCTGTGTCTTCATGGCAGCATAGCGCAAAAAAACTCATTTAGCAGGGGTTTTGATTTTCAATTTTGCAATGATGCAGCAGTTTTTACGACATCAGTTGTTAATACTGGCATGACAATTTTAATAAGTAACACTGTCTTTGTCTTTGTGACGAAATTAAGGAAACGGAACTCAATTTTGGATTTTTTGCCAGCCCAAAACAAGATAACGGTAGATTAAGGAAAGTTACATCTACTCTACATTCATAATACTGAAAACTGAAACAGGAGTATGTACAGTAAAGTTGATACTGTCATTGCTTTATCTACCATACATCCCTGTTAGGCTGGTTTGTGAAACAAAATGAAAGCATTGAGCTGATGATAGCTCCTTTAAGACCTGTAGCTAGCTTAGTGCTCACAACATATCAGAATGTTAAACAGACTGTTCAAACTGATGGCGTCTTTACAGTACGGATGAGATCCAAGTTCCATTTATTTTGAACCTATATGCGCAGTTACATAAGACCCATGCTCTGTATCAGAATCTCCAAAACTCACTGGTTTGGGGATTTACGAGCGAGGATGACTGTCTCCCAGTCAACATATGCCCTTTCCAATCTACCTAAACTGCAGGATTGGAACGTTTTAGCACTTCGCTCCCATTTCCTGGGCACCACCCACCCTCCACCTGGATCTACTATTCAAAGAAGCTACTACAATGCTATGGTAGATTCAGAAGGAATTGAAAGAGCAAAAGTTTTTCCTAACTCCTTCCAAGTTTCTTCAAAATATTCTAATAAATCTTATGTACCTAAAGCTTAAGTACCTGGCAATTAAAGACCAATGCTAGCCACTTGGTAATTGTTCAAATCTCACAATTTAGTTTTTCTTCATTTTGTACAACTTTCCAAGTTGGGGTTTTCCCACTTGGTTTTCTTTTTCCCCAATTTACAAATGAAAGGCAGATGTTCCATTTTATCTATTTGCTTTCAGTGGTAAGAGAATGGATGAATGTAAGATTTGCAGGGCGAGGAAGCGGGTGATAACCGTGAAAGTGGATCAGCAAGAGTGAAATGTAAAAACATGGCCAGTTTTTGTATAAAAGAAGTAGCTGAATCAGAGATGAGTGGACAAGAGATTTTGAATCCTGTTAAATTGCAAACTAACATGAGATACTCTCATTACCACTGGCTCTCATTTGGAATGGTTGCAAACCATATACGATCAGGAAGCTTAGTTTAACTTCTACAACAGTAGTTCTAAATAGACAGCCCGCAGACTAAATCAAGCCAGCCATTGATTTCAATTCAGCCCATAAAAGTAAATCAGTCACTCTCATATACTGTACTAATCGGGTATGCACTGCGTGGGCCACCCATAAGTCTTTGGGCCTGAGCACCATATCGACATAGCATGCATATTACTCTATCTACAGTCGGTGTATTGAGTTGTGATTCTGTTTGGCCCTTTGCCTCAACAAATCTTTTTTTTTTCTTCTCTGGCCTTTGCAGAAAGTTAAATGAGAACCCATGTCTAACAAGGACAGGAATACTACTCAAGAGAGGGTCAAAAGTTGTTTGCAACACACAAATTTGGTTTCTGATCACATAAGAGTTCAATCAGAATATTTAAAAAGACAACACGAAATACTGGCTGACTACAATGCAATTCAAAGAAAAGTGTCCTCTGGTGCCATTCAATATTGTCATTACTCCAGAGAAAATAAATCAAACTGGGTCAGTAAAGTCAGCGATGTCATCAGGGTACGTTTACTTCAAAAACAAATTTTTATACTGGTTGCTTAAGTTTCTACTTTCAAATATGGACCATTTTTCATACTTAGTTGTCAATGCAACATATTGAATTCTGCCAATGTATTGAATTCTGTCAATGTATTGAATTTAAGGCTTCCTCTAAAAACATTTTTATTGCAAGTCTTTTACAATAATGATAATTTATAAAACATATTACAATTGTGTAGTATTTTTCACTTTAACAACACTTCAGAAAATGTACAAGGGATGTGTGACAACCTATTTTAATTCTATTGCAGTCACTTAGAATCCAATTCTCATAAATGTTAGTTTAGGTTCACACACCAACAGTAGATAGAGTTTAGCAAATTTCATCACCTGGCCTGGGTGTCAAGGTGGGAATTCCCCTGTCTCAGTCTGATGAGTCATCTTAAACAACCGATACTGTATTACAGGGAGGTGCCAAAGGAGGGGTTAACCTGCTGGGCAGATGATTCACCTCTGAAGAATGATCAGCTGTTATAATGTTTATCTTTCATTGAATGATGCATTATCAGGGTGTTTTTATAGAATACATTTACTTACAATGCACTACAATCATGTGTGACACATATTACACATACATATAGGCTAATTGGGAACAAAGTGTCCAATAAGCATACAGTACAGTAGTACTACTAAATGCTGAAGAGAACTTTATAAGAATCTCATTGGTCTAGCATGCTGTTTGTTCAGTTTAATAGATATGTACTCCAATTTATTCACGTTTTACATTGATGAGTGTAAATTAGCACACTAGTACCATACAAGTGCATTGGCTTCCCTTGTTTTTAATTGCAATCAAGGGTTTTAAAATGATTTTTTTATAAAGCTGTACCATGAGCTGGGAATAAGAACTTTCATTTTATACTCCATGTTCTTTATTCTCTTCAAAGATCTGAGACTTTTGATCCCTTTTAATACAAGTTCTGTACATTATTAATATTGCCTTGTGTTTCTGTCTGCAAGTGCCTCTTTGCCATGGTCTATTTCTACGTAAATGGAATGGGTATGACTAAGAGATACAGCCAGGATGGGTTGGATGCTGGTCTACATTTTCTCAATGTCCAGGCTCATTTGGACACTTAAGTTCAAATGTTTCTTCACCCCCTACTGATGGACTTATCACTGGCTGTGGCAATCTGTGAGCGTCCACTGTATAGTAATCAATTTCCTTGTGCACAGCTTAGCTGATGACAAACGTTACGTACAGTATATGTACGACAAGGTCACTGGCAAAGTTAATACTCCTGTATTTTTCATTTGGGGCAAACCATCTTTTGTGCCACTATAAAAAGAATGTGTCAAAGTGGATCCACTATTAGGCAATTTAACCCACTAAACACCTTCTGTCCAGCACCCCGGATACCCCAGATTGACTGGTTTGGATATTTACTTCACTCCTCTCTTACCTGTCTCCATCCTACATGCACTCAAATCAACCTGGCTTACAAAAGTTGGTAACATTTTAGCAATGCACCCCTACTGACCTACAACAGTGTCAACAATGTCCACATCCTCTCCCTAAAATGTTACCAACTTCTGTACAGCTAGGTTGATTTGAGTGCATATGTAGAGCGGAGACAGGTAAGAGAGGACTGAAGTAATACAATAATGTTACCAGCAATCATTTTCACACCAGCTTGGATCCACCACAGGTGCTGATTTCAATACCATGGAATATTGGTCCGACTACTGCAACTCCACTAGAAAAATTCACAATCATTGTTTACAAATCATGTACTGTATCTACAGTATTTGTAGTAATTAATACTACTGTATATCGCACACGCCTATAGACTCTCTTAGTTTAAGTACTTTGGAAGACAACTTTTGAGTACTTTAGCATTAGCATGCTATAAATTTGGCAGCAGTACATTTGACAGCAGGTTTTGTTTTTAAGGATTTTTTTATGGTTTTCCCTTGGACAACCAGTCCTTACATTTTTTGGGGGGTTGAAAAATCACAATGACCAGTATGTCACTGTAGGATGTACCCCGGCAGGAGAGATGGGTAGGTTTGATGAATATGAAGAACACTGGCATTTGGGAGTAATACTTAGCAACTTATGATCTACCTATATGGGAAGATTTAGTTATAAAACAATGAATTTGATGTAAACAGCTAGAAGTCCACCCGACAACCAGAAATTGGTCGACTACCTGACCTTTAGCAGGATCATGATGCAATAGATGAATAGAAATGCTCAGATGAACATCAACAAAATATGTTTTAAGTTCACTGGAGTTTATATGTAGATACCTGTTAATTCATGTCCACAGTGAAAATGTCACCAGTAAACTAATCTTGGATCCTACTCAACGACAACAATCATTTTTCATTCAGCCTCTGAAGAAGATCCTGCTAAGTCGAAACTTCAGGCCCTCTTACTCTTACACATTCTCTTACAGAGGCTCTTTACAGTGGATAAGAGGTTTGCTTTTGTTTTTATTTTGATTAACAATCATTTTCAGCGATTGTGTTCTTACGACAGCAGTGCAATTAAAGACAAAAGTACATTGAAATGCCTTTCATTTATTTACCAAATGAAGTCAATCTTCCTGATGCAGAGGGCAGACAAACCAAGCAGTTACTGTACACCTCACGTACACAGGTCTTCAAATTGTGACAAAAAGTGTCCAAAATAATGGAAGCTCAAAAACTGATGTTATGAAAACATGGATTGATATTATGTGATTTAGCAAGGATTTCCATAAACATGTTGGATTGTAATCAACTTAAGGCATTACTTGGAATCATCTGATAGTACCATACTTATGGTTTTCCTCAATTAGCAACCGCAACACTGACATATGTTACAACAGTCAGGAACAGTTCAAATTGAGTACATTACCTACAGTAACAAGTATACAGAGTGTAATTGCAGTATGCTTGAAAAGATAGCTAGCACATGACAGGGAATCAATTTTAATGTTCAACATTTGTGTAGCAGCAGCTTTGAAGACTCTGACCTCTGTCTATAAAATTATCAGATTATTGGTGTGTAACAAAAAACAAAGTTCTTCTATACATTCTTTTGCACTTGTATTTATAACATCTTGACCATTTTCAAAAGCATTTTGCGATGCGATACTAGAAAAGTTTTCCCCTGACATCCATCGCAAACGTTGAAGCAGCTCCTTACAGTTGGTAGACAATTCTACTAACCAGTGATGGGAACGGTCCAAAATTTTGCTCCCGGGCTACCTGTTTGCTAATTTCACATCTAAGGGGATCACTGATCAGGAGGTGTAATTACTCATTGGGTCGCGCAAGGGCTTCGGTGAATATTGTTGTCCAAAGAGATGTATGCAACCTGTAGCTATCTAGTACAAAATTGCAGTGATACTGTAGAAACAGTCTAAACAAGAGGATGGAAGAAGAACCTTTATAAAACTAGAGCTGCTAGTAATCTTTTTTTCATGGAATCAGCAACAAATTATTCTGCATCGACAATAACAGTGAATCTACTGTACAGCCTGCTGTTATTAGTGATGATAGTAGCATTGCAAGGCCTCCTTCCCAATCACCACTGCTTCTTCTCTACACTCAAAATTGATCCAGACAAGACTACTGTACTACACAATTTGTTAAATATAGTGCAAGATTTAAATATATTGTGGAAATTAAAAAAGCGATGAGAATTTTGAGAAACCTCACAGAGAATAGACACAACGACGTTATGAAGGGGATGTTGAACATGAACAGCCTAGTAAGTCATTCCAGCGACGAGTATTCAGCCAGCTGATTGGGTGATCAAGATCTGTGGTTCTGATCATGAGTCATAGAGCATTCACTGGGTCTGATCCCCTGCTCATGCTGCAATGTGAACATGGCTTCTCTCCCTACTGTCCTTATTGAGTGATCTTTTCTCAAAAGCTTGGTATCACACTCACACTTCCTCCCTCCCTATCCCCACCCCTCCCTCCCTACCTCACGCAAACACACATACAGTAAACTACACCATTATCCATGCATACGTTTATTGCATTCAGCACGAAACTAACGGAAAGTATTAAAGGACAGACTTTGCTAACGGATACATCATTTTGACTTTATGACAACATTCTAATTGTGTTTAGAAAGGAACCCATTCAACGTCACTTTTTCTCTTGTCGTACCTGAAATATGAAGCTAAACTAATAATCACATGAGTAAACTTTCTCAGAAAGGCATAAAGATGTTTATCATATATATTGAACGGAGCAAAAAACTTTTTCAGGAAAAATGTGTCCAAAGGCAAACTGCAGCCACATCACATGTGATTTCCTTTCCCTTTTACTGTTGTTCTTATTCGTTGAGATCATTATTACAAGAGACCTGGGAATTTCCAAGGTATTCTGTGAAAAGCTGCATGACAAATGACCATATTGCATAATTTTGTCAATGTGTAACTACTCTTACCATATTACAGGATGTATGTAGATATTATTTCACATTAAGAACATACGATAATGCAATGTAATGCAATGCTTCTAAAGTGGACAAGAACTGAGGCAGAAAAGAAACTGTGCGTTGCTATTAAAGCACCAACAAAATATTACATGTACAGTATGCATGTACAGTATGGCTGTCTTAGAATGAGATATGCACGCAGAAATTGAAAGTTGGTTAAAAATTGAAGACATACTTTATAAAAGATGACTCGACAAATACAACCTTAGTTTACACAGACATTCATTTCAGGTAATTACACAGAAAAATGACTGTATACAAATAAATGCTAATTCTGTACTGTATATTGAATGTGTACTGTATAACAAAGCAAATTCTGAAAATTTGGGGTCTGTTGCATTTCTTTGCAAAGCAAGCCTATCAATGATTGCTTTTACTCAACCATTGGTCTGAGGTATTGAAAAAACATTTATGATATGAGAGTTCCGTTTGTGCACCAATCTCATATGAGGAATAGAGGCTTAAAATTTCAAAGGTTTTCAATTACGAAAATCTAAATTTTCATGAAATTTTTGAGATGTATACAGAACTTTCTCTGTTGGATGAAAATGATAATTATGAATCTGATTCATATAAGCAACAGCCAAGGGATTGCAACACGTGGGTTAGATTTAAAAGAAATGTCTGGTGGAAGAGTTTGATACATTGTCCTCATAGTTCTTATTTTTTCTCTTTCTAACCATGTGGATATTGTCCCCATTTGACGTTTTCTTCTTGTAAAATCTGCTTTTCAAATTCACCGGTTTCTCACCAAAAGCACGGTTTGTTTGAACGCATCAATTTGGTGAATGACGTAATGCGAGCAAATAGGCAAACGAGCGACTTTAAGTTTGCACAATCACCATTTCCGCAACAAATACACTCTCGCATGTACACGCACAAGTGATAGCCTATTATATATTAAGTACCAAGTGTCCAAAGTTTCAAGGCAAACTAACAGTTTTATGCACCTTGTGTTTTTCAAAATATGATTTTTGCTCCTGAAGAGAAATCTTCAACTAGCCAATTACCCTGCCGGGCATCTGTAAATCCATTTGCATGATAATGACGGCTTTCTCACAATCATCTTTATACTCTCATTCAGAGATCTGTTAACACCGCTGATCATGAACATTAGGACCTATAGACAGCCCCCTCCATTGAAACGCTAGAGCACTCCATTATGCGTTAGCTCTAAAGCAAACATCTTTCAGGTGAAAGTTGCAAAGTTTTAAATCCATGTGGAAAGTCTGGTTAATCAATCTAGCTGCCTGTAACTTTATGTAATTCACCAAAGTGACCAAAAAAAAAAAATAGACTGTTATGTCACTGTAAGCCTATAATTGCCAAAACAGCTGTTTACAGTTATTGACACACTTAATACTTGGGGTCAACTATTCCCATTGATTCTGTGGAGTGTGGTCATCCAGAGTTCCAATTTTGAAGGTACAATAAAAATATATAACACTTGACTACAATATTTTGGTTGCAATGATATAAATACCTGTAGGCTGCTGGTAATATATACATGTAACATATCTTTGTATATATTAATTAACCATGGAAGCATTCCCATTTTTTACCTGTGTACAAGAGTATCATTGCTAAATAGGACAAGTGGACGCTGGCAAAAACATTGTCATGATAGACGACAGTGGTCCAACGGGTAGCTACCCAAACCATTGGAAGAGTACAGACCTTCATGGTATCCAATAAGATCAAGCAATCCACTATACTAGTACAATTTTTGGGGGGGTTCTTTTTGGGCAAAATCTTCACAACTTGAGCAATACTGAGTAAAAGTATGATGTAATTTCACATGTTGCAATAGGTGTTTTCTTAATCCTTTAATAGAATTGCTTTCCTGTTGTCTCAACAGATGTTGCTATTCAATCAATTATAAGAGACCATACACATAAAGAAGGCAACTTTATATTGAGTAGTATTGATTGAACTAATACCCTCTTAGAAGCTTTGAACTTGGAAAGTTTGAGTGCTATACTGAATGTGGTACACATGCATGATAACTTAACACTTGGAGATCAGATTATTTTGCACAGTCCTCAGTTGTATCCAGGGTAATCTTGCTTTTGTACATCCAGACAGCAAAGGATTAAAAATCCATTCTTCAATTTGACCCAGCTCTGAGTGGGATGATAGTCACAGTATATGTACAGGTATATATTGTGCTGACAGTATTAGGCACATTTTGATAACATTTGCACAGCTATCGAGTATTTTTCATTCATACTGATCTATAGCATTCATATCGAACTACTGAACTAGTATTATAATCTTGATCTTGATCGATGTCCACACAAATTGCCTCCAAGGGCTGTTGACGTACGGTCCTTCTTCTCGCCCGGATGAGATGTGGTCATCCAGAGGCTGCTGGAAGGAGAACACACTTGAGACAGACTCGAGCTCTGGTGGTAGTTTATCCCATAGGGGAGATGGAAATGATCAAATGGACAAGTTACATACACCAAGAAATTTGGTGTGACAATTTCAACAACTACCAAATTCATGTGTATTATCAAGATTCCGTTTCTATGAAACGCAGTACACACAGTAGAAAGACTTTCAGATTCTTGACTTCCTACAGTACGAACCAGCCAACAGTTAAGTTGGTTTACATAGCAACAGAACATGTATTGTTTATGTAAAATCAATTGTATGTTTGAACCTTTTCTACGAGTAGCAGAAAGAGGGAATATACAAAGTTCCATCGTGTCATTACTTTACCATCTTGTATATAAATATCTACTAACATCAATACAGACATTTAAGGTGTGTCTGGTTCGTATGAGCAACCATCAATGGACAACTAATATGGACAACGTTCTAACAACGCAACTTCTAATACAATTAACCATTAATGTCACTAGGATTTAAAAAGTTGCGTCACCTGGACGCAATGTTTTAAAAATGTCTGTTAAAATGTATGTTAAAAAAAAATCTGGCGTCCGTGAAGTCCTGAAAACATGCACTTTATAAAATACCTCAACAGGAACGTACCACAGTATTTAGATGTAATGACCCCTGACAAAATATTGGCTTGTGCGCAACGGAATCCTTTAGTGATAGGCCTATAATATGTACAAAAACAAATGATGAAACCTGTGTTCTAGTAATATACAACAACAAAATTACTGTCAAATTAAGAAGCGGGAAATTTTGCCGTAGACTAGTTACCATATGCTGGCCTAGAGACATCATGCAATGCATACTACTTTATGGTATATAACTCCCTTACATCTACGTCTATGAAAGTTTTATAGGCTATGCAAACGCTGTGAATCAATGTTATTCAATGTTACTGTAAGTAAAACAGTGCCTAGAGAGAAAATGCAAGAACGAAATACTGCACTGACTTTATTGAACCCCATCAATTTTGTAGAAAATATTACAAATAGATCTTGACAAGACAAGAACATACCCCTGAAAGACCTAGTACTTGCTCACAACTTTTATGAACCCCTGTTCACCCTAAGTTACCATTAACAGTTAACCGAATACAATTTTATTTGTAAGTTTTATTCAAAGTTTTCCATTTCCCCAGCCACCATATGTGTCATGTTTTGCATAGGCTTACTTTGTGAGTGTGCACTTGGGTCCCCGGGACACACGCAGAATCCTGCGTTCGTAACAATGCTGTTAACTGTTACTTTTATTCACTTTATGCGAATGGAAACTGCCGAATGGGTACTAATGTAATTTATTTAGTCAAGATTTGGAATATAAAATTAGCTTTACCCTCTCACCTTAATCACATACCTTATGTAATAAAATATGTCGATAAACATTTGGGTCTCTTGTACTTCTAAGGAAGAATCACTGAGTTGGCACTTCCAAATGTGATTTTTTTTAATTGCCTTTGTATCAGTATACGAAACAAAATTTCAAAGATTATTTCATTTTCGTCGTCTGTTAAGTTTCCTTGGCAGTTAAATTATTGCGAAGGAAATATTAGTCAAGCAAAGTAAACGCTTGAGGGATAAAAACTAATGTACTGTACAACCCAAACAGTTCCAGATGGAGGAAATGCAGTGTATTCATACATTAGTTAAAAAATCAAAAACACATTTGAAATATCAGTGATACAAAACTTATGTTCCCATTAAATGAAGCATCAATGATGCATCTCAGCTAAAGTTGTACTGATTTGCTTAGCTTTGGTGAAGTAGATCTAGTAGGCTGACAGAAGATAACCTCTAGTCAGAGTATCTCTCAAAAAGGGTTCCTGAAGGACACAGACTGTCTATGTACAATTAATCAAACTTAGTGATAAAGGACAAGGGCTTACTGTACCTAACTTTAAATGGTACTATGATAGCAGGAAATTTGTGTGTAGTATCACCTTAGATTCAAGTGGGTCCTCATTGGTAGAACAAAATATCTGTAAAATTCTGTCAATTATATAACTGGTACAATTTCCTATTTATCCATGACTGCACTGCAAAAAGCAACATTATTCCATAAGTAATACAAGACTATGTACATATAACTGATTAATGTACCTTTATGTACTGTACAATACTGTACAGTGATAACCTGGTCTAGAATTTTTAAATTTTAGCAACTGATGTAATCAACAAAATGCCAGTGCTTGTAAAATCTACTGACCAAAATAAATATTCCCAAGTGCTGACATTTTCCCATATTACAACACACAGGCTTTAGACAGCCCAATAACATCTTGCTGATGATACGCAGTGATATAGGACTCATGTTAGGTAAAGCATGCCGATTCCTTAACTGACAAATGTTTAAAGTGGATTTGTCGTGTATTTAAATTCTCAGTGTCTACTGGCAGAAAATTGCCGGTGCATTTTTGTTAAATTGCTGTTTGAAAATGACAAAGTCCACCGGCATTCAGCCAGTATCTCACCATATGGAACAGGTTTGCTAGGCAAGGGATAATCACTAGTTAGAATACAAATTAAATAGACATTTAAAGATATTATTTGTAAAACAAGGGAGACATTGTCAATGAGGTTCTTCAAGTGAAGGATCATTTAGTGAATTTGTTTTTACTGATGACGGCACAGATTAATCAATGGCATGAGCCGTTGGAATAAATTGCGACTCAGTGGACACATGACTTCATTAAAGATCTCACTTTATCCACCAGTCAAAAATGATTGCTTTGAGGAAAAATTCTCAATTGAGAAATTAAAAATGATTCTCAATTTTGTTTTAACAATTTCACAAGATGAGGAATAAAGATCAAATCTATACAGCGGCCAGAACTGATCCATAATCCATGAGATCAATATTATATACCACTTTGTTCTATTGTTCTTATGCATAGACGAAATATATGAAATATGCCACGAGAAAATGAAGAGCTATCTAACATTAACGACTACGGTACCAGAAATATTCTAGACCTGAGCTGACATGAAATGAAATCCGACAACTCTTGCCACTACATACAGTTCCACCCGAGACTAAAAGTGCAACTTCATATCAAACACAGGCTAGATTTGTATTTTTTGTCTTTGCTTTTGTTTCCATGAATGTTCTGTGCATTTCTCTAATCCAAATGGAGTCAGTGAGTACATTCTGAAAACCAATATGTATCTAGGTATATGGAAAAAAAATGCTCTCAGAGTGATAGCAACTAAGACACACTCGTGACAAATATTGTTTGAATTCAAGTCTCAAGCATCTCCTGAGCAATGTACTGAAAGGAAATATATGCAGACAGGAAAATCATAAAGTTGCTAATTGTCCATTAGGATACATCTAATTTTCTTTTTTATCAATGATCACGTTGACCTGCAATACTTGGAAAGTGGTTACAATTAATTTGTAGCATCTACGTACTACCATTATTTACTCTAATCTTCTATGTTAGGAATTTAACATCCTTTACAACAACTGTTGTAAATTTTTCAAGTAATTCTTCCTTTACTTTACTGCAGTTTGATACTGGATAGCTATCATTAAATATAAGGTATTCTGCTTTAAACTTAAATGTTCAAATTAGTAAAGGCCTTCTTTGAAAACTGACTTATTCGATAATCTTATGCCAGAACTTCAGTAAAACTCAAGTACAAGTAAGTCGCCCTAGTCTCAAGCATAAATTATGCCAAACTTTGGGTAAGGAACATTGTGGATGATTTTGCTACCCTTTAAGGTTTCAAAGCAAATCCTATGATATGATTGTGAAAACTAGGAGTAGGATAGACTAGGCTGGTTTCAGTTGTTTTCCGCATACGTTACTTTCCGCTGATTACTTTCCGCTGAAAAATTCTTCTGCGGAAAACACCTTTTTTCACCTTCCTGTATACTATATTTTCCGCAATTTTAGGATACCAAATTCAGGCAGGATGATTAAAATAACATGAGAAAGTATCAAAGAACGTCGATAAAGGATGGTTAGACTGAGTTCATGTCAGAAAACTTAAGCTGCTTATAATACAGAGGAGGCTTGGGGTGTGTAATTAGGGAATATTAAAGAAGTAGGTGGTCGGCCGATAAAAGGGCAAAGGGACACCCGCGTTATGAAGGATTGACTATCTAATATAGTATTAAAACTGCGGTCCGCGTAATGATAGTTTAAAAAAAAAAAGTTGTAAAAGGCGGTATCTTTGATTTTCGCTGAAAATGGCTGTATAAGTAATGGCTGTTTTAATAGCCGAACATCGCATTTGCACCACCTTTCTTACGAGTTACATCTAAAATCATGGCCGATTTATCCTTTTACAGTTAAATCCTATCTTCTCCACCTTCCTTAATCATTCCATGTGCCTAATCAATTCAGTAAGTTATTCTGTTCCTCCAAAAAAAAATGTGACTTTCCGCTGAAAAAAACGTTGTTTTCCGCTGACAAATTTGTTTGCGGAAAACACCGTTTTGTTTCAGCGGAAAGTAACGTGTGCGGAAAACAACGGTACCCGACTAGGCTTAGTGGGTGATTACAGGTAACGTTAATGTACTGTATACTCAGGAGTCTCGTCCTTTGTCTTATGTTGGAATATGTTTGAGGAAAGAAACCTACCTAACCGTGGGCTTTCAATTAAATTAATGTTTTCTTAACTAAGGGTAGGCTTTGGCCAAGTTAAGGCCTATAGTAAGTTAGTATTTTTAGCCTAACATCCAAGCCACATGATGCACCACAGTGTGGTCCAGGCTATCTTTGTTAGAAATAAGATGTTCAGAACAGTTCAGTGTATCATAACCCATCAGGGATCTGCATCATGGAAATGCAAAGGCAATTATTAGTGCTATGGAACATTCGCTTATGCCATATGCCTGAGTTGCAAGAAACCAGTGAAATGTTTTGGTTTGATGAATCACATTGACTCACACAAGTTGCCAAGTTTTGACGTATACAGGCTGTGTGTTAAATGATCCATTGAAATTCTAACATGGACTGTGGACACTTCTGAAGTAACGAGAGCCATGCATTCATACCCTAAATTCATTGAACATTGATATAATGAAGATATGATGTATGTTGGTCTTTATGGCTTCCTAGCAAGGCTAAGGTGTTCAAGTCCTGTTTTCCGTACGTACGTAAACACACCTGACAATCATCACAAGTTCACAACACACCGACAGTAGCACCGATCAGTGTGTAAGACTAACTTCGCAACGTCAAAACCTCGCCTGCATCACATTTACGAGCTAGTATATTTTACAGGCGAAGCATTTTAATAGTTGATTTTCCATGCAAATAGTATCTTACCTCCTTTTCTTTCGATTTGTAATCATCTTGATCCATGACTGGGTTATCAGATGGCAAAATCAGGGCCGGTTTTGAGCAGACCCTGCGTTGTACTGTGTCAGTACTGTCCGCCATTGTGATGACCTTTCCCAGCTGATGGTCATGTGACCTAATCTCTCCAGTCAAGTTTAGCGAGGGCGACGTTCTTCCGCGATGAGCAGAGCCGTTTATAGAGATACGGCTCTGGTAATGAGTAGGGTTCCTTTATAGAGAAATTCAGTCGCTATTAGGAACGAATTTTCATCATTTCAAATCACGGTTGTTTCCCAAGCTCAAATTTTTCTTAACAGTAATTGAAGGTATAAGCCCTGGTCCTGTCAGGACAAGTGATCAGCCTGTTGTTTGATTTAAGAGCTTGCATGGTTATACTGTACTGAGATTAAATATATTCGCTTTAATCTGACCATTTACTCCAAGAATGCGAAGAAAGTTTGAGAAAAGGATCGTACTCGCAGTTTTACTGGTGTAATTTACTTTTAAAATGTGGCATAAGCTATGCCGGTGCGACAATCGCTGAAGAAAAAATAACCACCCGTTATCCACCGAAAATGGAAACAAACACAATCCTGTCCTCCGGTCGCCAATAGAGGATCGAATCATAGGGGTATCATATCCTGTGCCAAATATAAGTTTAAAGTTCAATGTATTCTGATAGACCGTCATTTCAGATCAATTGAATTTTATCAATATCAGTAAAAGTCATCGTGCAAAATAATTAGTGACGGTTTTGCAAAGAATTCACAAGCAGGGGGGGGGGGGGGATAAGACGAGGGTTTCCAGTCGAAGAAAGGGACCTCCACCAACGAGATAATGTTATACAAAATACAGGGGAAGGCCCTGACGTGTATTCGCCGTTCCTTCAGTCCAAGTCCAGGGACGAGCGCATAACTTGCTCATCCGAAGGGCGAGAGTGTACATCAGTATCTTACCAATTCTGAAGGCCAGGTGAACTCTCCATTTTACACCATTGCAGAATGTTCATGGTGAATGATGAAGTTCGTAAACTCAGTGATAGAACCAAGCCATAGCTCATCATTTCTCCAAGTTATAAACAAACATTCAGAAGTATCAACCATGAAAGTCTCCGGTGAGTTGTTCCTGGTCAGGGGCGTATCCAGGATTTTCTCACCCGGGGCGCAAATTACTATCTAAGCGGAGCGCCACCATCGGTTGGCGCGCAGCGTACAAGAAAATTTCTGGTTTGATAACCCCCAGATCACCGGAAATGGCACCAGTCACACATCATGTTCGACCTTATCGCATCTCCTGTGGATCATTGCTTTTTGTAGGTGATTCTACGTCGCGGCCCACAATACCCGTAAGCCCCATTTTCAAGGTTCTAAGCCCATTATTTGTTCAGAATTTGAAAATTCACAATTCTCGTGAATAAATTCACTTCAAAACATACCCATAATGTTGCACAAAATTTCATCTATGGACAACCAATATATTGAAAAACCTCCTTCAACCCCTAACAGACCGGTCAAAATTGCACGAGTAGAGGGAAGTATGATGAAGAATGGTGGTCAGGGAATTTTCGAAAATTTAGACACAGTTAATTTATTGGTGTGCAAATATGAAAACCTCTTATAACGGCTACTACAAAACTTTGTTGAAATCAATGAAAAAAATACCAGATATTTCCGAAACCGAACACTACACACATCTACAATTTGGAGGCTGTTCATCCGGAACGCCATTTTCATGCTCATTGATATGATGTGATATCTGCAGTTTGCTTTAAAAATTCGAATAATTGAAATGAGACTGAATAAATAACTATTATCTGTTTATTGTGCAATGCTCCACCAGTGGCGTAACGATGAGCCTGGGGCTGGCTCCTGGCCCAAAGGGGTCCTCTATCAGGGGTCCAAGCAAGGGCGTCCGCAGAAATGTTTACAAGGGGAGGGGGATCAGTAGGTCATATAGGTGTAACACACTACTTGATACTATCTAAGCGGGGCGCCACCATCGGTTGGCGCGGAGCGTATGACGATTTTTTGCCAAAAAATACTCCTAGATCGTCGGAAAAGACACTTCCCGTTCAAGTTGCATTTACACATCGGTTATTTTGAGATCTCATATCTTAGGATTTTGACTTTCAATAATTTCAGTAATGTATTATGGGTCCGTATGCAATGAACATAACTAGAGAACTGTTGGTTGGGGAAATCATTGAAATGTCAAATGCTTAATTTTTTTAATTAATTTTCCGGGGGGTGGGGGTGGGCAAGTGCCCCCCTTCATATGGCGTATAATGGAGACTACTGTACAAATACAGTAATCAAACCTAAGCATAGGCCTAATTTCGGCTGAAACTTTGTCTCTATCTAAGCCTAATTTCCTGTGTTTTTTTACTTACCAGATACACCGAAGGCATCTTTATTCTTACCTTTTATTATTATATTATATGAAAGCACTGCCTACTTTTTCAAATGAACACAGTTTCAAGTCTGTTGGGTGCCGGGTTAGTTTTTAGAATTTTTCAAAAAATCATATGTCCCGATGTTGTACTCAGTACATCAAAGGCTGGGATTGGGTTTTAAATTATATACTTTGGTTTCATTATAATAATTAATAACACAACAAGCTCTATACAGACATTAATACCCAATGAGCCCATGATCATGATGTCCGTATTCCGTATCACGTGAAAATATGTAAATTGTCTTGTTCACTCTTGCATGAGTTTTTATTTCCCAGTAAAACGGCCCCTACCTATCCAAAGAGGTACCCTTTTTCTGTGCATCAGTATAGCGGTTGCCTCCTTTTGGTCGGGGCCATCGGCTCGGCACGGCTCGAGCCCATAGGAGTTACGCTACTTTGCCCCACATTCTTTTCATTTCGAAAGATTCACAGTTTCAAGTTCAGTACACACTGAAGGCTTCGATTCTCTATCTGCCTTCAGTTAAGGGAAGATCTTGGGATTTTCATCCCTAGATATCGCTAGATATCCATACAGTACAGTGCCCTTGGGATTTCTTGGAATTTTCGGGGCCTGATCTTGGGAAATTGCAATGTCGGGAGTGGTCACACTCCATGTAGGTCAGTGCACGACCTCTAGACGTCACTAATATACACAACCCGATCACTTGTTATCGATGAAGTGGTGTGTTGCCGGATTTTGGGAAGGTCTTGGTACTACGGGCGAAGGTCGTAACTCATCGGGAAGCGAATAGAGCGGTGGGGCGTCGGGTTGTGGGCGCGCGTTTTCATGCAGATGGGAACAATCTCAAGAAGTGATGGGTGCGTCCTTTTCTCCTTTTTCTCCTTTTTCTTCTTTTTCTTTTCCCTTCCTTCCTCTCCTTCCTCCTCTTTTCCTCCTCTTTTTTCCCTTTTTCCTTCTCTTTTTTTCTCTCCTCTTTTTCTTACCCGGGGGCGCGCCTGTGCACTGGTGGCCCCCAGTTTGCTTCGGTACAACGCTGTGTACCTTAGCACCCCGCCTGTGCAGGCTTGTGCCCCCCCCCCCACATCCTTCTAGGAACTGTGGCCCCAAGCTTGTTTCAGTGCACCGTTGTGTACCTTGCAGCCTGTCTGCCTTGTGCCCTCCTGTTGTGTACCTTAGGTGCACTGAAGCATACTGGGGTGGGGGGGGGGCACCAGGCAGACAGGCTGCTAAGGTACACAACGGTGTACTGAAACATGCTGGGGCTACCAGGGAGACAGGTTGCTAATACGTACACAACGGTGTACTGAAGCATGCTGGGGGCCACCAGACAGACAGGCTATTAAGGTTCACAACGAAAACTGTAGCACACTGAGGGTTGGGGGGGGGGGGCGCACCGGGCATAAAGAATGCTAAGGTACACAATGGTGCACTGAAGCATGCGGGGCGGGGGGGGGGGGGCTTACCAGGTAGACAGGCTGCTAAGACGTAGACAAACGGTGCGCTGAAGCATGCTGGGGTCCACCAGGCAGACAGGCTGCTAAGGTACACAGCGTTGCACTGAAGCAAGCTTGGGGCCACAGTGCCCCGAATCATGCTGGGGGGGGGGGGGGCACAAAGCAGAAGGTAATATTTACGGTATATAAATATACTATTACAGACCTATCTAACATTGTATAGGTCTACTCTATAATGAATCAATTAAGGCGGGGAATTGAGAAGCAAAGTTTATTACAAAGATTAAAGTTGCTTCAGAGTCTTGTCCAAATCAAACGTCAGTTACCACATCGTACTTAATAGTGAATTTCAATCATTATGGTACGACAACCTAGCGTCGCATATTGAAGTGACGGAACCCTAAGCATTTTGAATGTAGGGAAATGGTGGGGATGTGTGGGGGACCAAGGGGGAAATGGGATGTTTGTGCACAAAGGAGCCCTTCCATTAAACACCTTTCAGTAGCAGAGTGGGGGAAAGATCGGACTAGTGTAACGTGCCTCATGTGATGTGTACATCGGTTCCCTTGGCCTCGCTTTTGAATAAAAGGCCTGCTGTGAAACTTTTCAAACCACAACCACTGTCGCATATACTGCTTGAATTAAAATATACTGTCTTACCACTGGTCAATCATTAGAGCCTAGTTCTAATTAAAAGCTCAAAGAGGTAATTGCAATGAAAAAGTTGAGGGGGCAAATGCATGATAAGCCCCCCCCCCCCCCAATATTTACCAAGGCTCCGAAACGTGCATCTGCCCATTTTTCAATGCATACTTGTCGATCTGTCCGATGCACACGTATACTATAAAGGTGTAATAATTTTAGTAATTGCTGGGGGACCCTGGTCCCTCGGCCCGTCCCCTGGCTATAGACCACATTGTCACCCCAACCGCGTCTTCACGCCCCGTGAAAAGTGGAAGCAGTGAGTGTGAGTACCGGTAAGCGTAACACAACTTCGTCTTAGGCCAATGACTTGCCTCATTTCAGCCAGTTCTCCAACATCCCCTTACTTAGTGGCGGAGCGTCCATATATACAGTCAGGGGGCGGATCCCCCCCCCCCCTGACGGACTCAAATGGACTGCTGGCGCCCTTTTCAGCTTTTCACTACTTTGAACTTATTCGCGATTATTGACTACTTTATTGCGCTCTCATATACCTATTGACATTTGTCATATTCTGTTGGTGTAATTTTCCGACAAAATGGCGACGACACCTATTTATTCTCCGTTTATCTGCAAATTAGCAAGGCCCAGAAAGGGTCATTTCCTGCAATCTAGGGAGTAACTTTACTGAAAAATTTTCTGTACGCTCCGCGCCAACCTGTGGTGGCGCTCCGCTTAGATAGTGTCGAAAGCGCCCCTACAGACCATTCTTGCCCCCCCTGACCAATACCCCTAGCTCCGCCACTGCCCATACTACACTCAATAACGTCTTTGCGAGTACACTACGAGTAATAGCTACTCTCTTAAAACACCATCGAATATACAAATTACAATGTTTTTACAGACTTTTACGTGCAATCTGAGAAATTGCAGGCTTGAGACCCATATTTTAGGGCTAGGTATTCGCAGCATAAAACACTCGGGAAGTGCCGTTTCCGGCCATCTGGGGCTTTGAAAAAACCCAAAATTTTCTTGTACGCTCCGCGCCAACCGATGGTGGCGCTCCGCTAAGATAGTCTCCACACATTAGCCCCCCCCCCCAATAATTTTTCCGTTCCGCCGCGCCTGGGTAATTGTATTGTCTGATTAGAGATCCGAAATTGATCTCAGGAATACAACGACCCTGCGCTATCTAACCTTTCGAGTTTCATAGTACATACAGAGTTTGAAAAAGATAATAAATTAGAGCTGCAACTCTATCAACTAACGTCTGGAACTCTGGAAAACTACTTGAAAATGTGTTTCTTGTTAATGTGTTGCTTTGGCATTGCATCCTTAGCAGTCGATTTTTATGCATTGATTCTCCATGAACGCGTGATGTTTTGATATGAATTCAACTTCCTATTTCTTTATATACATATACATACTAGGCCTTTATACTGTCTGCACCTTTGGTGGCAAACCAAAATGCCCTCTTTCTTCCTTATCTTATTTGTAAACAAAATAAAATAACACTGTTTGCAAACTGCTTATCCACTAGAGAGCCTGTGTAAGAGAATGTGTAAAAGTAAGTTGGCCTGACGTTCGATCCAAGTACGAATCAGCAGAGAGAGGCTGTGGATGCAACGCCTTCGCACCATTCAACCTCATGGGCTCAACATTCAGGAAGGACATGACTAACTTTTTCTTCTGTCCCCCTCCTTCTCCCCTTCTCCCCCCCCCCCCCCTCATCACTCTTCTTCTCATAGCTCTCTTCCACTCTTTTTTCTCCACACCTGTCGTCTTTGTCCTTCTCCAGTTTATTCCCTACCCCCTTCCCTTAATGCTCTCTTTGTCCCTCCACTGTTTATCCTACATCTCCTCTTTCCACTGTTGGTTTCTTTCTTTCTTATCTCCATCCCTTGTCCACTAATCCCCTTACATCTATCTTTTGTGTTCACCATGCGCATTAACCTGTCTGTATTCTGTGTGTGTTTTTGTCCCTTCTGTTACTGTTACTTGTCATTCGGCCTTTGAAGAAGATCCTGCTAGGATCGAAACGTCAGGCCAACTTACTTTTACACATTATATTATTTGTATCTGCTGCCATCTTTTTACAATCCCTGGCCAAGCTCAATTTCTGAATTGTGCAAGGCTAGCGCTGCACATACATGTGCTCTTGATGTAAACATTGGGTTTTTCTCATGCATGGTCAGGTCCATTCAATACCTGCGTTTTAATTAAGACGAATGTGTCGAAACTATATCTGTCACTGTCCGAAGACTATCGAGAGCAAGCGGATTTCTAGAATTAATTGGACTTAAAAAGGACAGGAAGATAAGGATTGAGGGCGACAAAAGGTAACCTCAAAAGATAAGGTTTCACGGTAACCTAGAACAAGTAAGATCAGCGTAGACTATATGGTCCTAGACATTTCCAAAGGCGCTAGGCTCGACCTAAGTTACGTTTGCCCTAGGCCTATTCTAGGGCCAGGTTCATAATCATATCCTCCTGTTTGGCACTCAGACTTAAAGTTCGCGTATGATTAACCGAAAATTAAACCAAGGCTTATTTTTATCGTAATAACTAATCAGCAGCCAAAATATTTAACTTCTGAATCGAAGGAAGCGTAATCTGGTATTTGTAATGGGTATGCATGAAACTAAAATTAAAGTAGCCAGTGTACACCCAGCCTGACAGCAGCTGGAGAGCAGTGGATAGCTACGACTCTGCTGGCTTATAATTAATTCTTTCCCACTATATCCCTGCCAAATCTCCCCTCAGAAGAACAACCTTCATGAGAAACTAAAAGAGCCAATCTTTAATGAATTGTTGGGCATCATAAATTGTTGATCTATACAATCTCCCAAAACATGCAAAATAATATCCAGACAGAATATTGTGTAATTACAATGTGTAATAGAACTACCTTAAAAATTTCATCTTTGCTCACAAGCATATATGGTTTGCAACAAGGTGTGAACATTAATTGATTGTATTGAACCTGTGTCTTGCACTAGTGTGCCATCAACAGTGAATCAAAAATTGTGTTCTCCATGCTCTGATTGGCTATAAGTACAGTAACTGCTGTGGAAATGTGGTTTTAGATCAATTGAGCTACATTTTGTGGTGAAGAACAAAACATGAATAGCACTGCATGATCAGAACTGTTTACAAATTTTTCACACTTCTTCAGGAAAACAAATATTTGCTGTACAATGTACCTTCCTTAAAAAATATTGTTTCTTCCAAATAAAACAACTCAATGTAGACTAATGTGACCCAACTTGACCTATAGTAGTCAAACAGCATTTACAAGATCTTAACATACAGCTCTCCACAGTGATATGCATCATCATAGTTTCCCATGTTATTTAAATTGCATGAATTGTGTGTACATTCCATGATATGCCAAACACATGGACATTTATGTAATATGTCTTCCCTTCTATAAACACACAAAACTCTTTTATTAGGTGTATTTAATAAACTTGCAGAGTCATAAATTTATCGAACTGGATGCTACAATTTCTGTTCGAAGCGATTAAAGGTATGTTTGTGGTATATCACAGCATCATTTGTTGACATTGTTCTAACAAGAAATAAGATGTTCAGTGAATCTGATGGTTAGGCTAGCTCAGCACATACCTAAATAATGTTAGGATACTGTACTTTCAATGCTTTGACAATTTGAAGTAAAGATTTTTATTTTTGATATAACACAAATATTTAATGCTACCAAAGTCAAATTTATAAATGGATAGATACGACTGAACATACCCTACATGTTGGGGACATTTTTGTTGGGGTGAGGAGGAGTTGCATCCAAAAGGAAAAAGAGCAATACACTCACTATTTTCTTTCCCCACCCGTGTTCAGTTTATTTACCATGCTGTCATAATGCGACTTAGATGGGGTTACTATGGAATGAACTACTACAGTAGTCACAAAGGATTGGTAGGTTCAACATAGAAAGGCAAACCAATAAAATCTTCTTTTTTTGCTTTGATAAAATATCAATACAGATGATTAATGTCCAGTAGTTATGAATAACTTGCTAGTTACCTCTATATTTCCATATTGCAACATTGTTGGCAAATCCATCTCTAATGGATGAAAGGTACATTTCTTTCCTTCAAAAGATGAATCTGATTGAAGTGGTGTTGAAATAGATAGTGTGGAAAGGATGCGGTTTGAAGAGGTGGCATGGTGAGGGTGGAAAGGGGTGATGTAACTTTCTTTGTGACTTTTCTTTTTTCAGCAATTACAGTACATCAATGATAAATTGTATCCCCAAAGCAAGTCTGGATTCCTTGACAAAGGATTCAATTAAATAATATATGAAAAAAAGTAGAAAAAGCTAAATAAAGACGGCTGATGTCCAGTAGTTATCTAGAATTGGAAAGTTAACTCATTGTTTCCAGGGCTCAACTTTAATGGTCATGTGATCGTCATAGACGATGCAAAGAAATTGCGTCAGACAACCTAAAACACTGCTAAGGTTGTCCGACGGACGACTAGCTTATAAGTGTTCAACACTTTAAACAAACCTCAGTAAATCCCTATTCTTTAAGATCAGAATCTGGCCCAAAAAGTGATAGCAGCTTATTGGTATTGACCTCGTTTCATATTAGAAACAACGCAAGAAATAAATCACAATTTGGTACGTTCCGTAATGTGGAGAAAATCCTACACTTTAGCTGTATGCACACCCCTTTGCATTGCTAACTTACAGTTAGCACATTTGTTATTAGTAAAGTCAGAATATGCATACTGTAGGCTACATATGCACTAATGGTTACAGCAAGTATGGTATACTTTGTACACTACAGACCCTGGGGGTCGCACGCTTGCTTTCTCCCTCATGGCCGTACTCATGTATGACAAACTAGCTGGAGTACAACGTGTATGCAGTACTATACTGTGCAATTGGGCATACCGCATGCTCGTTTATGTTGCTGCAATGTACATGCTGTATACCCTGGGCTTACCCTCTGTCTCTGGAAGTGATCGGAAACGGTTACAGAAATAATTTTTCACTACCAGAGAATTCCCGCAGCCAAACATGAATAATCATGAACAGTGATCATCAACACATCAAATGTCTATAACTCTACACTACAGTTCTATCCAAGATTTCCGTAAAGTCGATCTCCTTAAGATTAGTCACTAAGAGTAAGACTTAATTCTCAGGGTGATAGACTAGGCCTTCATAGCCTAACGTTACGGTACTCACCTACAAGGCTAAATCGATACATTATAGGATTATTTATGTACGGCTCTGGCGCATCGCGCCATCTTAAAAATCCAACTGTTAGAAAATTGCAGGACGTACGTGACTAACATAATAGTCCCTTGGCATAAATTTAGTATTTTAGTGCACACGATGTGTGCGATGCACCATGTCAGGCAACTCCAGTAGTCTGTTTTGGTGCTTTCATTGGGCAACCAAAAAATCCTTTGGACAACGAATTATGCAGGCAGGGTTGTTGGCAGATACTAAATCTTTGATGGATGCAAAAGTAAATATTTTTGTCATGAGAAGCAAGAAAACTTGATATCATATTTATGGATAATCCTTGAATTTTTCAAATCCAGCAGGCATTACTAGAGGCAACATGACTGAATAACACATGTCCCATAAAATCTCCCAAAAGTTTGTCACAACAATTGTATAAATCTCATACTTGTTGCAGTGACATAAAGCATCTCTTGTAGCACATGACTTTCTTGTTGTTAAATCAGTCAACGATTGTCCTAAAATTTGGGTTCATGTAAACACTTCTTCACCAACATATGACTCATGTAATTAAAATCCACATAATTTTATTTCTTCCCTCTATGGAATTTACTTTCTTGTACTGTTGACACAAGCCAAACAGGCTCGAGTTGCCATAGCTTTTCTGAAAGAGCGCCATCTATTTGGAAAATCACAAGAAAATACACCCCTTAATGAATGAAGTCTCAAGAATAGTGTTCACACACACACACACAAAATATAAATAAGTTAATGAAATAAAATGAAAAATAATATAAAATATATATAATTTCGGTTTTGTAGAGCTACACAGAGAGAGAGATCAATTAGGAATTCCCAGAATTCAATGGGAAAATCCTGAAAATTGCAAGTTTCCTTCTTTCACATCTGTAAAAATAGTGCATTATTCAATTGTACAGTTTTATTAGTCTAGGTTGTATTTCTATACCGCTAATACAATTTTTGAGAAATGACTCTCTTAAATAAACTGGAGTTGATTAATTAAAAAGACTGATCTATATGGTCTAATTAACAGACGTAAGGTCAGTTTTTCGGAGGCAACATAAAAACTCCATTGGAATACAGAAAGACTGTTTTGACCTCAAATGACACATTTACAGTGTATTACAAATTTGTCCAAGGACAAATGGTATTGGATGCCATCTAAGGGAATTGATATAAAACAAAATTGATGAACACTACAGTTTACACTGAGGAGCCCATGTGGAAATCAGTAACGTATGAGAACAACAGTAGGATTGTGAGTACCACAACATTATGAGTGTGAGTACCAAACAAGTATGAGTACAACAGTATGGGTGTGAGTACCAAAAGTAATATGAGTACAACAATATATGGGTGTGACTACCAAAACAGTATCAATGTGAGTACCAAAACAGTACAAGTACAACAGTATGAGTGTGAGTACCAAAACAGTATGAGAGTACAACAATACGGGTGTGCCTTCCAAAACAGTATGAGTGTGAGTACCAAACAAGTATGAGTACAACGGTATGAGTGTGAGTACCAAACCAGTATGAGAGTACAACAATATGGGTGTGACTACCAAAACAGTATGAGTGTGAGTACCAAACAAGTATGAGTACAACAGTATGAGTGTGAGTACCAAAAAAGTATGAGTACAACAGTATGGGTGTGAGTACCAAAGTAATATGAGTACAACAGTATGGGTGTGACTACCAAAACAGTATGAATGTGAGTACCAAAACAGTATGAGTACAACAGTATGAGTGTGAGTACCAAAACAGTATGGGTGTGAGTACCAAAGTAATATGAGTACAACAGTATGGGTGTGACTACCAAAACAGTATGAATGTGAGTACCAAAACAGTATGAGTACAACAGTATGAGTGTGAGTACCAAAACAGTATGGGTGTGAGTACCAAAGTAATATGAGTACAACAGTATGGGTGTGACTACCAAAAAAGTATGGGTACAACAGTATAGGTGTGAGTACAAAAAAAGTATGAGTACAACAGTGTGGGTGTGAGTGCCAAAAGTAATGAGTACAACAGTATGGGTGTGAGTACCAAAATGTATGAGGACAACAGTATGGGAGTGAGTACCAAAACAGTATGGGTACCAAAACTGTATGAGGGAGAACAGTGAAAGTACCAAACAGTATGAGTACAACAGTATAAGTACAGCAGTACTTATGAGCACCACAGAATGAGTACAAGTGCAATTCTCCTTGGTATGATGTCCAAATTACAAATTCATGTGCGTGAGTACCAGTACAGGAAATATGCTAGAATAAAATTAGGAGTACAAAACTCATTACAAGTCTGCTTTTAAGCTTGTGTTGCTTGGCCACCCAAGCAACCATACAGTTATTAATTACCATCAGTGGCTGTGCAAAATGTATTCAATCACCCTCGAGTATCACACAACAGTACAGTGTGTGCAGACATTTTTTGTTTTTCTTCCGTTTTTTCTTCTTCTTTTGATGTCGCATTGTACCGTATGTTGCTCCAGGTGCATGCATGTTAGGCAGGCATCCTGCAGTTTAAAGAAAGTGTGTTTCTTGTATTTCTTTTTCGCCCACAAAAAAGCAGTCTATGGGGGCGTTAAGATTTTGTCAATGATTGGAAGTTACAAGCCCATTTTCTCTTCCTGCAACTTCCTAGAGGTGTTAAAACCTGTGAACACAGCTGTGTCTGTGAAGTTGTTGCAATTCACACCAGGTTTTAACTTTTGTGCAAAAGTAGTTAAGTGTGTGTACTGGAGGAGTAATTCTTGTCTTCTGTTGCTGATAAGGGTTTGCTGCCCAAACATACTATAATGGATGCCATTGTCCCAACAGAAACTAAAAATAAAGTATTTGAAAGCTAAACAGGGCTTGTTTGTGAGCTGTTCTGGTATCATTTCCATGATGTCAGTCCTATACAATAGAGAATCTGTTGTTGAGTCTCTGTTATATTCACTTTCATATCAACATGAAGTGAATAGATTCACTTCCATGTACTGTTGAACACATCTAAGACTTGCTCAAGTCACCATTAGCTGAGCTTCGTTCTCTCCTGCTTTGTTTGGAGATAGTGAGCTAAGCTCTCAATCTTTCAGCTCTTAATTACATCTTAAAGTTGATGTTTTAGTTGTCTGCACCAACTTTCACAATTCCTTTCTTTATTTTGCCTCAAACAAAAAGCCTCCATTGTACTTTTTCTTCACAACTCTGCAAGTTCCTGAAAGCTGTAAAGTTCACCCTGTTAAAGTAGTAAAAGAAGAAGAATGACTACTTGATAATCAAGTTGGGGGGTGGGGGGGACTGAGATCATAAAATTATGAAAAAAGAAAGAAAAAAATGGATAATGTGCTGCAAGGGCTTCACCAAGATAGGTTGAGCTTGGTTAAAATATTTTCTTTTGGGGATGAGGAAAGGAAGGGTGGGGTGGGGGGGGGGGGGTTGGCGAGTTTGCCATAAAATATGTGTAGAGGATACAAAGGAGTTTAGATGTTGGATTTATTAGCCAAAATATGAAAATGGCATGGAAAGTTTGTACAGTTTCCTTTTCATATATTTAGGGAGATTGAAGGAGAGAGAGTAGTACTGTAGTTCATATACTGCATGGTGATATATAAACTCTATGGCAGCAAGTGATTGTAATTTTATTAAATTCCAGTCAATGGATATTTTATTTGGCTTTATATGTCTCTGAATGAACTTTGTAGCAGGATTAACCAAAGAGAAGAAACTCCTTCACTGTTGTCTGGAGTGTCTGCTTTTGTCATTATCACATGCACAGAACAGGCGATGAAAGGGTAAGCCATTTACAGTAGGCCTAATATGGAGAGAGCAGCTCTTGAGAGTTTAATAAGCTGAGAGGATGATTTTTTAATAATACTGGTGGGTGACAAGTTCTCAAGTTCGATACTTTAATATGATTCCAGTGAATCATTAGATGCACTCGAGCAGGACTTGTTACAAGCCAAAACATTATTCTTGATATCAGCTGTTGCCATTGCGATTTTGTACAAAGTTTACCTGCTAATCCCATTGGTTGCACTTGATAGGCTCTGATCTATGGGCTGTTTGTGGATGACAGTACAGACCAGAATGCAGGCGCGGCGGAACGGAAAAATTATTGGGGGGGCTAATGTGTGGAGACTATCTAAGCGGAGCGCCACCATCGGTTGGCGCGGAGCGTACAAGAAAATTTTGGGTTTTTTCAAATCCCCAGATGGCCGGAAACGGCACTTTCCGAGTGTTTTATGCTGCGAATACCTAGCCCTAAAATATGTGTCTCAAGTCTGCAATTTCTCAAATTGCACGTAAAAGTCTGTAAAAACATTGTAATTTGTATATTCGATGGTTTTTTAAGAGAGTAGCTATTACTCGTAGTGTACTCGCAAAGATGTTTTTGAGTGTAGTAAGGGCAGTGGCGGAGCTAGAGTATTGGTCAGGGAGGGCAAGAATGGTCTGTAGGGGCGCTTTCGACACTATCTAAGCGGAGCGCCACAACAGGTTGGCGCGGAGCGTACAGAAAATTTTTGAGTAAAGATACTCCCTAGATTGCAGGAAATGACCCTTTCCGGGGCCTTGCTAATTTGCAGATAAACGGAGAATAAATAGGTGTCGTCGCCATTTTGTCGGAAAATTACACCAACAGAATATGACAAATGTCACTAGGTATATGAGAGCGTAATAAAATAGTCAAAAGTCGCGAATAAGTATAAAGTAGTGAAAAGCTGAAAAGGGCGCCAGCAGTCCATTTGAGTCCGTCAGGGGGGGGGCATCCGCCCCCTGACTGTATATATGGACGCTCCGCCACTAAGTACGGTAAGGGGATGTTGGAGAACTGGCTGAAATGAGGCAAGTCATTGGCCTAAGACGAAGTTGTGTTACGCTTACCGGTACTCACACTCACTGCTTCCACTTTTCACGGGGCGTGAAGACGCGGTTGGGGTGACAATGTGGTATATAGCCAGGGGACGGGCCGAGGGTCCCCCAGCAATTACTAAAATTATTACACCTATAGAGTATACGTGTGCATCGGACAGATCGACAAGTATGCATTGAAAAATGGGCAGATGCACGTTTCGGAGCCTTGGTAAATATTGGGGGGGCTTATCATGCATTTGCCCCCTCAACTTTTTTATTGGGGGGGCTGAGCCCCCCCAAGCCCCCCCCCGGTTCCGCCGCCACTGCCAGAATGTTGAATAATATTTATGACAAGATACCAGATAATATTTATATTAAACCATCCAGTGTAGCATTCCTTTGTGTGTAAGATTGTAGTACTGTTAGAAGGGATAAATTCCCCTAGCTGCAATTGCAAGAATCGACAACATAATCCAAGAATAGAAACATGCATGAAGTCTAGCTGGAATTTCATAAATAATTTCATAAAGAAATAATTACATTTAAACTTACAAGTGTTATTAAAAGCAGTGTCATCAAGTTAACTTGTTAATAATATTTAATGGGCAAATGTTTACAAATGTCATTAATTCATACACATGCTGTACTCGGTGGTGTGCACAAAAGGGAATGAAGGCGGTACTGTCCCCCTCCCCCCACCCCTGCCCCGCCTCCATCCTCAGTTGGGTAAAACTTTCGGTCTTGGTTTTTTTAAATATTTTTTATTTTATCATAAATTGTTTGTTTTACATACACTCAGTTAAGGAGTAGACCACTCCTTATAATAAGACCCAAATTTACAGACCAATTTTTGGTCTTAATATGACTAGAATGCGAGGTTTGACATCTTAAACTTTAAATTTGTTCCTTGGTGATCCCTCAGACCCCACCCTGTGTGGGAGTGAGCTAAAATGACCACAGGACCACACCCACCTCTTTTATCAAATCCTACATCTTCCTCTGTCCCTATCATTAAGGTTTCTGCCCTTACCTAATTCTGTCGGGGGGGGGGAAGGGGAGGGTGCGGGGTTTAGAACCTTTGAAATTGGACGCACACCAACAAATCAGTTTGTTTTGCTTACCTTGCTGCGTTCCATCACTTTCTTCATTCTCTTTTAACCCCCCTTACCACTGCAGCTCCCTGCTGTACCTTAAACTTCACTTTCCTAATAATATTGCCACATTTACATTCAGCTTTCCCTTTCCCCGTTTTCTTTGAATTTTGTTATGTCTTTGTCACAGATGAAAGACAGTTTCTGATTATTATGATTATGATACATTCTTTTGGCTGGTGATGGTATCCTGATTTATGTAACATATGATGTTTATTATTGCACTGAGATATTTTATAATGACAAACCGACTGAACCATGATCACCTAATCACTACTAGCCTTCTGTTTAAGAAGCATATGTGACCTAAGATGACTGGAAGTTGTACCCTTATGTTTTTCAACCCATTAAATTCCACCAACCTGTCAAAAATATAATAATTTTCAAGAAGTCCTAGAGTCCAAAATGCAATCATCTTTTTGCAAATATATTACCTTTTGACATTCCTTGGCTTTGTTTTTTCGACCTTCTCTCTCCGCTCTCTCTGGAAGGGGGTGAAACGAGGTAGCCTAGTGTACCATCTACTACCATCTTCATGTGGTATGGATAGTTCAGGAGGGGCTCCATATTATTTTGAAAGAAGACACTCCTTAAAATACCTGTCTGATCATAAAGTTTGGAACACCTCTGGTTTAGTTATTATGATGAAATTTAAGTATATATTGTGTAAGGTTATCTACTGTACCTGCATGCAGCTGGTTCCAAAAAAACAAAAAATACATTGTTAATAGCAGTGGGGAAAGTATCATGCTGTTGGCAGTTTGCGTTATTAAAGCAACTGTTTACCTCAGGTTGCTAAGAGTTAAGAGGCTATACTCGCAAGTGGAAGTACATAATTTTGTAATTTTTGTATTGCACATTTTATGACTCCTTTTTGTAATTTTTATATTTATACTGGAATGAATAAATAATTTTTTTTTTGCATTACTTCCTATACTAGCCTCGTCCAGTATGAGTACAATATACACAATGCTAGATACCAGTGCAGCTGACTATGCTCTTAGAGATAGTACAAGTATTGTCTGCAGATCTGCAGAAAATTGAAAAAACAATAGGCTGCTTTAAAGATTTTCTAGTCCAGGGAACACTGTATTATCTTCTTTATAGAGTATTAGCAGAAGTGTTCATGGTAGGATGATGGGGGGGGGGGGGGAGAAGGGGTGGGGATTTTCATGATGTTAGTAGACTTTAGATGTACGTACATATACCTGTACTGAGATTTAGCACACATAGTACATACAGTGCAGTACACATGGTCGACCATTGCGACGAATACACACTGTGCAGTGCGGCACTAACGAAGCCAGTGTTCTCTTTTTGGAAAGATTTGACTAATCACATTACTCCTTACAATAATCAACAAAACCCTGCCAAGAAAGGCATCTGATGGTTATTCTGCCCTGCCCCCCCCACCATCCCCTCCCTACTGTAGGCAATAAATATAGTACTTTGCCATTGTACATCTGGCTTATAACTCATTGTCTAGTCGCCAACATCAGTAGAGACAATATGTCAATAAAAGATGAAGTGTATACCAGGAAAACTCGAGCCTGGGGTATCTCCTTAATTTGAAAAAATAACACAATACTTGAAACAAGAAATTACCAGCCCTTCCAATAAATACATCCGTTGGTAACTCTACCCTGTCCCCCTACCATCCCCTTTCCCTAAACCAAACCGGTGGCTATTTCACTATTCTGTAATGTTCTTGTCACCTTGCAACTCCCTGTTTTGAACTTGAAGAAGCAAAGGCATTACTCATACCAGTTGATATCAAGGGCATTCTTCCAAGATTTTTAACAATTTTAATCCTTTAAAAGCATTTATTAAACTTATGCTCATAACTTAACCTAAATCCCCTCACTCTGTGGATAGTGAAATTGACCTCACAAATTGACTGCAATATCTTCATATGTACCATTCACTCAGCTATTTTTTCAAGGTTTATAACACTCTTAAATTTATTATGGTTGCTGTTGTCTGACTCACTCACATACATGTAGGAATAAATAAGGATTATATACCTCCTGTACTTTTTGGGGTCATTGTATTTATTTATTATTGGTTTGCTTAAAAATGACTTTGTAGATCGAATTGCCATGAAAAGAGAAAAAAATACAGACTTAACTGAATTTAGTAACCACTACTAAATAAGGCCCAAGGCTATCTTTGTTTATGATTTACTAAAGTAAAGTCTGAAATAATCTGAAATAGGTGTCAACATACTTCAGAAGCGGGCATTATCGCGACTGAAGCTAGTGGAGTTTATATCTAACATGGTACAAATGCCAGGTAACTAATTTGTTCTTAAAATGCTGTAACTTCTGTTCAATAATTGGTTCAAAGAACTAAAAAATATTATAATTCTGTATTGATAAATGTGAAGGCAGGTATGCCCTGTGTCACAAGATCTGTGATTTAACTGTGCCTCATACTGTCATTGAAATTATGCAGTCATGATTTTAATACATAACCATGCAATGAAATCTGATTGAAATAGTCTCACTTTAGGTCTTGGCATTCTTTAGGAGGTGGTACTATTGTTTTAAAGATGAACATTTTGTCATGTCAATTTTGAGAAAGGTATATGAAGTTGGTATGAATGGGAATGAAAATTTTGGGTAGATATCTTAATTTTTTGTTACATTGCAAAGAAAAAAACAGTCAGAATGGCATATTTTAAGCATGAACTGAAATATATGCCCATTGCTACAGTGTGGGTTGCATACATGTGTTCCTACATAAGACATTACACCAAGTTTAGTATTTTTCATAGGTAAATTATGTATCAGCTGACCATTTAATGTCAGATATTATAAGGATGTTCTGGCACTGCTGTGGATGTCATAACTTAATGTATCCATATGGTATTCTTGATAGATTGTGCGTGTGGAGACTTGCAGACTACTACAAGTGTTGTTTTTGGTTGCTATGGTACTAAACCAAAAGGTACCGGTATAGTACTCTGCATAGCTGACTTTATATGGACCTAATTGTGCAACAACTGACAACAAGCTTATCTTCTGGTTAAAGCAGCTGGTGGTATTTTGTTGATTTTTTACTTGTAGTTCCATTTTTCATTAAAGAGCATACCTTGGAATACACGTTTTCCACAGGAGTCTGCATAACAAGTCTGATAAAGCATAACCGTAATTCTTGTGTCCATAACTATTATTTTTGTTTTACTATTAATGGTAATATTAGAGTTACTTTTTAAAAAGAAATATGAGAATAAAGTTAAACTCAAAATGATTTGAACATCCAGAAACAGTCTCTCCAGCAGTGGTCTCCTTTGGCTTTGTGTTTTGAGCTTGTTGAACCTGATTTTTACTTCATTCCACCCTTTAATATCTACTGTATCTCCTGTGGTGTATATGCACTAGTATCTGATCTACCTAGCATACAGCAAGTGGTTACATTCTTACACTCTATACCCTGCAATGACCCTCTCCGAGGTCACTGCCCATTTACTTTCCGATTGGAAGTAGGAAACATACTTTATGTTATTTTTTCAAGCACAGCAGCTGTTTTCTCTGCACTAGCTTCACGCATGATCCATATGATGGGCATCATATTGCAAGTTACCCATGTACAGCTAGGCTTTTGACGAAGGAACGAAAGAAAGAAGAAAGAAATTCATGCATGCATGAATACCAGAGAGTACAACATCTTCATGTACTCTTCACACTGCTTATCCACAACCCCCCCCCCCGCCCCAGAAGAGGCATCTTTATACAACAGCTCACATGAACCTGTTAAGTACTCTATTGCTGGAAGAACACTCGTGGGAAAAAGGAACTGTGATTGAAAGAACTAATGGACGAAAGACTTCACATTTGAAAAGTTTTGATAGGAAATGGATTTTGCAAAAGGCTGCAACAGTTAACACCACTCTGTGTAAAAGCACTCTCAATCAAATACATATTTTGAAAGATAGGAGGGACAGTTTTCGCTTTGTGGACCTTTAGAGACCACCGAACAACCCCCCCCTCCCAACCCCTCTCCCCTGGCATTAATGTGGACGATTTGCCTCCCTACTTTAATAATCGCTCTGGCTAAAGTCTTGCTAAACAGTAGTTTTTTGCAATACCGTTAGGCTGCAAGTATGTCTGAAACAGA
The DNA here is from genome assembly GCF_037975245.1 of Apostichopus japonicus. NCBI lineage: Eukaryota > Metazoa > Echinodermata > Holothuroidea > Aspidochirotida > Stichopodidae > Apostichopus > Apostichopus japonicus. The sequence continues at coordinate 23,394,749 of NC_092580.1, forward strand.
GGTTGATTGTATTTAAATTATTTCAGATGATTTGTAGTGTCATACAATACATGTCTGAAATACTGCCAGTTTTTCAAGATTATTGTTCCATACCAGTGGTTCCATACCGGTGGTTGCTACGTAGTGATGAGAGTTTCCTCCCTATGTGGATCACTGATGCCACGCATTACCAGTCACATGATTATTTTTACTATCGCAGTAATGTATTTTATTGTGTTGTACTTGATTGTATGATCATATTTTGTTGCCATATAAAATTTATAGCCTCATTGGAATGGTAAAATTTTGTTGCGAAGAAAGTGACATGAGCATGGATAAAGACGCCTCATGTCTGGAAGAGAATTTTAATTGCCAATATGAGACCATGAAGTGTCCTGTATACTGGAGATTATGGATGTACACATATACAGTATCTCCTGGTAGGGATAATCAACATTTCAAACTTTAAAACCTTAATGCAACATAGTTGATTTAACATTTCAAACGATTTAAATAAAATCCATCCTTTTTGTATGAAGGCAATTTGCAAGTCTAATAATTATTTTAAAAATGTCTCCTCCATTAGAATAATTGGACATAGCAAATATAATTATGCTATAATCATTGGGTCTCCAGGAGAAATTTCTGAGGTTTTCGATATAAATATATATATATATATATATATATTGGTTATTAGCCGCTAATTCAGCCTGTGTTTTTGCTTGGCAATTTGGTGAGCTGATATTCCTCCTGTTGAAATACAGATTGTGCAAAGCGATTTGCATAATGCATTCATTCTTTTCATCAGCTGATCAATCCGTCCCCATCTCGCCTCTGCTCATAGATTTGAGTCATCGGTTCGGCATGTTGGTTATTATACCCAAAGTGGAAGTGATGAAAAGTTTCATCTGGAATGCAAAACTCTATCCTCTGTCATATTACTCAAACAGAAATCTCTGATTTTATGATGAGGGTAACAGAGATAATGGTTAGTTTCAATGACCCTATTCTTATACAAGCATTGCTTATATATCTCATGTTTGGGCTATGGAAGATATTAGTCCTTTATTAATTTATCTAGTATCTCAAAAACAAAGTGACTTAGGGAATGGGGGAATGGGGGAAGTTGGGGGGGGGAGGGGGAGGGCAAAGGATTATGTGTACTGTATAAAAGTGAGGTAACATCCATGTTGCCACCAGTGTATATGTTTGAATTTTGAAGGATGTACTACAGCAATTGTAGTAATTGCATACTTTAGTATTTCTCAAAATATGGTTTGCAAGGGATGATAATATGATAAGTAGGCGTTATTCAAGTTCAAGACTCAATACAATTCAGCATCAACACAAAATTAAGACAGTTTATTAAGTTCACTTGCATACAGTGTTAAAACATTCAAGAAGCAGATTTTAATATGATAAGTTAATTCCTCATTAAAAAAATTGCTTTTTACATTTTCTTTGTTTAAATTTTCGATACTGTTGAATGCTAAACATTTTTAATGTTATACTTCATTGGACAGGAAATAACAAAATAATAACAAGCCAATGTCAACAAAGGGGTAGGAGCCCAACTTGATTTGGGGGGGTGGGCTGTAACCATGCCCGAAAAATATAACCAAAATTTTTCACGCGCTTTGCGCGCGTTCAACATGTTAAGGGGATATTATATAGGTATGCATCAGTTATTACATCGCACACCAAAAGCATACAATCATTTGCCGTGTTATTACCCTCCCATATTGGTTATAATTATAGGGGAAGTCGTTACAATAATAATGATCATAATAATATCAATTTAACCATTGAAAATCAATTCGCAAATTATTTTTCTTTCAGTAGGTGCCCGAAAAATTCTCAGCATATTGCCCGAATTTTCAAAAAAAAATTTGGTTGGTTGGCTGCAGCCCCCCCAGCCCCCCCGCCTCCTATGCCTATGAATGTCAAGAACCAATATCAACTGAATAAATGATCATGGCATTTCTTATCTGGAAATGTATCCAACACTTAGCTGAAGATTTTGACTAATTACAAAATCAATCTAATGAATTAAAAAGTTCTGCCACAGTTTGCAGGCTGCTGTGTACTTGGAAAGCAAACAAGAAGAAAGCAAAAACTAATCACTGGGGATGATTTTGACTCTCACCTCTCAAGGTGACTTGAACTGTATTCTTGATATTTCAACTTGATAGAATGATTTGATTATTGCGTATTAATTCGGGTAGCTATAGAGATGTAGGCAGTCAACTTGAAGCAAGTCCGCTGGGTATTCAGACATTCAACGTTCATTCGGTAGTGTTCCACTTAAAATGTTCTCGATATTCTACCTAGTGTTGTGCTGCATTGTGGAGAATCATATAGCTATGTGCAGACGCTAGATGAACTGCAGATAATCCCTATTATTTGATATTGATTCATCCTAATCTATCCAAGTGGGATTTTGCAGCTTCTGCAACATTCTGTTTTGACATGGTGCTAGTTACAAATAGTGATCACATTTGATTCAGATAGCAATTGCATCACTAGTGAAGACACACTTTACTCAAACATTAACGGAGAGTGTCTTGTGTTTCAGTTTGAACCCTCCCCCAACCCTCCAAATGTCTGAGTCTCCCAAAAATTATAAATTTGTGATCTTTATTTAAAAGAGATTTATCAGAGGTATACCTAACATGGGATGTCAGAATCCACAGAATTTACCGTTGTGGTTGTAAGGCAATGATGTGTTTCATTAACTATAGTTCTCTTTGAATGTTAATATTTCAGAGGAATTTCCTGCTAGTACCCTTCACACCCCCCATAACCGACCTGGTGACAGCTTCTTAATTAATATCTTTAATTGATGCAAAGGGGTCTGATCTGGTTTATTGCTGTGTTTGGTTTGGGGTCGCTTAACATTCCTGGAGAGCCATTACACCCCTCCCCCCCCCCAGTGACAATTGTAATATACGTAGAACAATAGGTCTGATCATTTAAACATGAATCAATGCAAGTTACTCGTGCAGCCTTAAATGACTTGTCGTGAGTATTGGTTTAGTTTTTCCTTCTAACACCAGAGACGTTTGTTAGAAATAATGACTCATTTCCTTCTTCTGTTTCTCACAAAAGCAACAAGGTTCTTGATGATGTATTAAGAATGTTTCCTACGTCAATTCATGTTATTTGAAGTTCATAATTTATAGGTGGTATTAATAGTAACAGCTGATGTGAGGTCTGATATCATAACATCATTCATTCAGGATGGTTGTGTCAAAATAGAATTTCATCAGTGAATGGTTAGAAACAACTAACTTGATATGGAGTTGAGATGGTACATCACTCTGTGCTTACATGCCTCCCCACCAACTGCACTCTTCTCTGCATTACACTATGGGCTCTACATTGTGCGTGTTACAATATATATCCACAATCTGTATTGAAATACTGTATTTACTTCGCTCCTCTCTTACCTGTCTCCTACAACACTAACGCACATTTCCTAGTCTACCTAGACGCCACTGGTATAATTTTAGCACTGCACCCCCCCGGTGACCTCTCCCTCAGGTCACCGTGCACTCTCTTCCTTTCGAATTTACCATTCCGAAGGAAAATGTGTGTTTTTCGGACTTTGTTTTCACTTACGCCAAACTGACGTTTTCTTGCTCGAATTCTGCTGCTTGCGACCGACGATGGTTCTTAACAGAGTTTGCAACAGGATTCATCAAATACTGTCTAGATACCGAATTCAGTAATTTGTGTAAAAGTAAAGTAACATTTGTTATATAGAAACTAATCTACTTGACATTTCTGAATTTAAAGTGCCGGCCATCTGGCCCACTGTTTCTTCATAATTGTGACTATATAGTTACTTTACAAGGTCTCATAACGAAATTGTTGTTATATCTACTTGCAACATGCAAAAAGTGCTAGTTGCTGGTTAACACGTATAAGCTTCTGGAAAGTCTTGAAATCACATTAACCAAGGCTGATTAAATAGACTTTTAAGTATATAGCCACTCATGCTTTAAATTATTCACAAATATGAAAAAAAAATGAGGTATGGTAACCTTGACATCACTCTCATTCCTGTTAATAACTTAGGGATTATGCAGAGACCCTGAAATACTAAAAAATGGCTCACATGGCTGCAGTATTTAAAGAAGAAAGGAGAAACGCAAGGCAACTTGTAGTTAATTGTGTCCTCAACTTGTAATTGAAGGCATTGAAGACTCGCCCCAAACCCTGTGCGGCCATCTGAAAAAGTTAACTTTCTGTTGCTTGCAAGTGACGTTTTGTTGTGTCGCTACAAAATGCAGACAGTAATGAAACGTGATACCTTGTTATCTTTAGCTGGATCTGAGATTTCCATCGCTGTATCGTTTATACACCGTGCTGTGGGTATTGACCGCAGCTGTATGTACTGACTGTACACTAGTGTCTAATTAGTGACGGTAGCAAGCTGTGTGTGTATTTTCTGGGATCGATGGTGGTGTCTAACACTTCTGTTACACCTCATTCGAAACTAGGTCAGATTACCGGCATTAGACGTTTCTTTTTGTGCGAGTTCACACCCTTTAACGATATTTGCATTTATACCATTACCATAGTAATCTCAGAAATGCAAGTCTTTTACAGAATGTCGATGCTGTGTAGAGAAGCTCCTCTCTTTCCTGTATCGCCGAACAGTTCCTTTTAAGTTAAAAACAAAAAATGAATTGATTTGGGACATTTTGCATAAATTCTTACTCTGTGTTTTAACCTCTTTTTTGGAAACAATACACTGAATTCAGTTTTCATTTTCAATGTTAGTAATATTCAATATCAAAACTATTTTTAACTTTCCTTATGTTTATAATTTATAATATTATTTCCTCTCATCGTTTGAAGATCAATAATACAATGTGATTTCATTCTATGAATGATTTCCTTTGAATGATTGAGTCACATATCCGTTTTCATTTTGTTCTTTATATTGCAGTCCTTCGATAGATTTGATGTTCATTTTGTTCTGCAGTCACCCCAGTATATATTTGCTGTGAAGGATATGGTTCCACTAGTCTGTGTCACTTACATTAAGATGGTATTTTTGCCTTTGTTTTCCCTCTTTTTAATTTTGTAAAAATTGTCTGTCATTCTCCTTCAGTAGTGCCCAAAGGGGATCAAACAAATAAAAAAAATAAAAATCCAAGTCCATTTTGAGATTGTCTTCTATAATATCTACCAGCGATAAAGTCTAAACAGATCCAATTTTATTCCCTACTTTAGTAAATATCCGTGCATATTTGAGATGCATATCAAACGCCTGTAGGGAAATATGAATCATATTTATGCAAGCTGTTCAGTAATAGAAGTACTGAAGCATTAATCGTTTAGTTAATCACTGTATTAGATACGTAATAAAGGTTGTTTTGCAATAAATAAAAGTATTACAATTTTACGAAAGATAGTCATAGTGTGAAGATGATTCAATCCTTCCATCTGCTTAGCGTTTTGTAGTTTGCAGAGACTGATTAGAGTAAACTTTTAAGTTTGTTGTTGAGATTAAACCAATCATTGCATAGCTGATGTCGATAGTGACCAAAGTTTGTGATGAGAATTGCTGTGGTTATGCACTAAAGTCTGTTCACATTTGGGAATGCATGGAGGGTCAAACTCCAGCAATCGTGATCTCCATTTGGGGGATTAAGGGCGATTAAGATTGTTGTGTGGATGTTGGGGGCATCGAGAGATCTCTGACTTCTTCATTCTCTCATAAACACAGACCGTCGCGAGTCTAATGGGGGGGTTAATGTAGTACTATACTATAGCTATTGCAGGCATGAACATAATGAATCAATCTCAACATCAGGATTTTAACGATTGGTAAAGGTTTATTTGTATCGAGAACCTTGTATGAGAGGAATTTTGTTTGTTCGTAGGATAGTAATGTTACGCAGCCCATGTCACATGTGTTCCTAATGGTTTGACTTAAGGCATTGAAGACTCGCCCCAAACCGCATGCGGCCATCTGAAAAGTTCAATTTCCGTTGCTTGCAAGTGACGTTTTGTTCGTGTCTCTACAAAATGCAGACAGTAATGAAACGTGATACCTTGTTGTCTTTAGCTGGACATGAGATGTCCATCGCTGCATCGTTTGTACACTGTGCTGTGGGTATTGACCGCAGCTGTATGTACTGACTGTACACTAGTGTCTAACTAACGACGGTAGCAAGCTGTGTGTGTATTTTCTGGGATCGATGGTGTTGTCTAACACTTCTGTTACACCTCATTCGAAACTAGGTCAGATTACTGGCATTAGACGTTTCTTTTTGAGCGAGTCTTCACACCCTTTAAGTGAACATTTGTAACGTTAATAGTAATAATCTGGTTTACTCTGGCACAATGTCTATAAGTGCTTTAAACTTGTGGGAAGTGGAAATACTCCATGTTGGAAAACAACAACATGAAGGTGGTAACATATGTGTTGTTTAACAAGCAGTCGATCTACCCACTCCAAAAATGCCCCTGTCTGAACTCTTATTTTTGGTTGCCATTCTCCATGGTGCAATGACTACTCTCTTAGACTAGCAAGATAGGATTTCAAAAACTTGTTACGCTATGTTCTAAGTACTGTGCATAGTATCACATCGCGAGTGTGCGATTAAACAATACATATGGAACAAAGCGCTCGCAATAAATTGTAAAATGTAGTCATCCTGGGTCAGCTTTAATTACCTCTCCTGGGAAGGACAGGATCTCGATCCTTACTGGCAAAAAATTCTCAAATGTGAACGAGACCTAAAAGATTTGATAGGTTAAGCTAATAAAATAATCAGTTCGAAGTTGGAAGAATCTGAGAAAGTCTTTTGCGCACATTCGATGTGGTCTTCCTCATGAATTAAGTTGGTATGAAATTAAATCATTAATGTTGTGTCATTGCAAAAAAATGATCCGTCTTAGCATTTAAGACATAATGTAAGGACTAAGGAAGATGATTTTGTGTGAAAATTGAACCCAGCTTGAATCCTCAATTGTGGAAACAATTGTCTGATTACAATGTTTTACTGTTTTTTACCCTAGGAACTTAAAGTGATGCTATACAATCGTTCTGAGGCATCCCATATGATACACATTAATAATAATAATCATATAATAATAATAATAACAATCACAATCATAATAATGTGTGTTTATATTGCACCAAATTAGAAATAAGAAGTAGTTGCTCTAGGCGCTTAATTAACAAAACAAGTCAATTGCAATCAAATGAACGAGTATAAAGAGATGTGTCTTTAGGTAACTCATTAACACATACCCATTACTTTCAAAAGTCTACTTAAGACCCATTTTTTCACTTGTTCTTTTGTAAATTAATTTACTTTCTTTGTAAAGCGCTTTGAGCAGTAACTTTTGTTTACTGATTTGGCGCTATATAAGTCTCATTTATTATTATTATTATTATTATTATTAACCTGTTGTGATAATCTGCTATGTTGATGGATAAATCAACGCCCATCTTACTTTCTGTTGTAAATGTTTAAATTTTTATTAACATAAAAAAGTAAGGGCCGAGGCCTGTTCTATAACAAATCAAGACATTACATCTATCTTCTTGTCCAGAGTTCTTCATATTCTCCACACTTTATCATTACTCGTACAGGGAATAGTGTGCTAGGCATTGATCTTGGCTTTGGGTCATCCATTTATTAAATATCTTACACTTGAGATTGCGGGTTTGTATAACGGCCATTTGGCAGAGCCTACAAATGCATGACTTTGGTCAAGTGCATTAATTCAAGCAGATAGACATGTACAGCTAGATACAAGGAAATCCATGAGAAATGAACAGAAGACAGGATAAATGTTAGCATTGATAGAATATTGTCAAGGATGATAAAAGCAATGGATGAAAAAAGCCAGCACTCTAGAACTAATCTTGTCTCCCGGGTATGATGATCGCAGGGGGAATGACGTGTTAATTTCAACCCCTTGGCTATGTGCGACCAATATACTGCTATACACAGCAATGTTTATTAACGTCTATAAATCAAGTAATCTCCATATGAAACAGTGAGAACAGAAGGTAGGACTACTGTAGCTTATACGTTACTGTCTTTAATGTTGTCAGTCTGTGCTGTCCAACATCAAAATTGTGTACTGGTGTTTGGTCATGAAAGGATCCCATTGTTCTGCTACAGATATGCTCAGGTATCTGACTAATTAGAAACTCCATAAATTAAACTTTCTGTTTCTGTGTGTTTGGTAGAAATTTCATTCAAGTGAAGTTATGTTACCAAACATTTCACTTCCAGACCTTTGTATTTAACTAGCTGCTGCATGGAACCTTTGTAACTTTATGCTCGGTGACATCCCTATGTTCCGACGTCTCTATGTTCCGACGTCTCTATGTTCCGACGTCTCTATGTTCCGACGTCTCTATGTTCCGACAAATAGTTTGGACTCTATAATTTTTTTTGACCAAATTTTAGTCGGACCCCATTTGTGACCCAATTTTTTTTCGGACCCCATTTTTTTGGACCCAATTTTTTTGGACCACAATTTTTTTGGACCACAATTTTTGGGACACAATTTTTTTGGACCCATATTTTTTGTGCAAAATTTTTACCAACATGTTTTCGGACAAAATTTTTTTCTGACCAATGTTTTTTGGGACCCCAACTATTTTGGACCAAAATTTTTCGGACCCAAATTTTTTTGGGACCCAACTTTTGCACCAACATGATTTCTGGCCAATTTTTTCCCTGACCCCTAATTAGGTCCCAAAAAAATGGGTCCCAAAAAATTAAGTCCGAAAATATGGGTCCCCACAAATTGGGTCCACAAAAATTAGGCCCAAAAAAAATTTGGTCCGAAAAAATTTTGGTCTCAAAAAATTGGGTCCAAAGAAATTGTGGTCCAAAAAATTGGGTCCAAAAAAATGGGCCCGAAAAAACTTGGGTCCGAAAATATTGGGTCCAAAAAGAATAGGGTCCGAAAAAAAATGGGTCACAAAAAAATGGGTCCGTAAAAAATTTTGGTCAAAAAAAATTAAGAGTCCAAACAATTTGTCGGAACATAGAGACATCGGAACATAGAGACGTCGGAACATAGAGACGTCGGAACATAGAGATGTAACCTTATGCTCAGCCTTAAATGATATGTTATAAAATTAGTGCTATCATGGCTTTAAAGCATGATTTTGGGTAAATTTAACATTTGATACATGTTCATGACTAAAATACCATTACAATGCTTGTCATCCTTAGGTAGAGTTTTTATTTCCAGTATCTGTTTCAGATAATGATGTTAAATGTTTCTTTGTGCACTATTGACACTAACATGAAAATTATCTCTTCTGGCATATGACTTAACTTTCAGAGATAGAATGGATTCAATATGAGCTAATTAGTTCATTTGGTGAGTTTCATGAAGTAAAAGTTTGCTTCATTTTGACCATCTGTAATATTGCTCATGAGTTCAGCTCCACGAAGCAGAAATATTGTGACGACACTATTTGAACCTACTTTGCCCAAATCTTCCTGTTTATTAACCTTCAGTATTAAAGTCTGTACTTTTATCCATTTTGTCAAGTAGTGTTCCTCTGCTGAAATCTTCATGAGTATATTTCTATATGTAGTAAGAAAATGAGTGTCTTAATTGCATGTCATGCAGTGTTTAATAGATTAAGAAGAAGCCGGAAACAACATGTCATAATTAGTCTTAATGACGCATAACTACGACAGCACATGTTACAGGTTGTTTGTATCGTTCATGCTAATGAATATTGGTGTGTATGCATCCTGGTACAAAGTGATGCTGCTTGTTCGTAATACTCTGGTATGTTCTGTTGCTTTGTGAATGGTAGCTTCACAAAATTTTGAGTTCACTCTTAATGACTATGAAGTATCCTGTTGAACATTTGAAATCTTGTTTCATATTTAATGTAGGTGTAGATTAATTCGGCAGATTTATTTGGAATATTAATTAAAGCAGAGATTTATAGTTAAAACAAATAATAGTGAGGACATTAATATTGACATTAAATAATATGGAAAGATAATTGAATGATTGAAGAGACTACTAAGAAAGTTTAACAAGAAAACTTGTGGAGTAGAAGTCCTTGGAGAGCAACTTGAAGGAAAACAGGCAAAATAACAAAAGGATGGAGTAAGAAATGACAAACAAAGTAAGCAAAGCATATCCCACCTAGCCCACCCCATCCACCCCACCCCACCCACCCCATCCACCCTACTATGTATCAATGTCCTTTAATTTTTCTGCTCTCTTTTGTAATAATACTTTCATGCTAAATGTTTACAAAATTTATGATTTAATTAATGCCTCTCTTGATACCTGTCTCCTATGCCTATATATACCACAACAAAAATCGTATTTCGTGATTCTTTGTCTGGGAACATTCTAAAGATCTACAACTCTCTGCATCTCATTAATAAATTGTGAAACTTGATCCTTGGCTAATTATCAGTTGGTTATAAGCACACAGCAAAATTTATCGACATCGATGTGCATAATGTTAAGGAGACGTACACACTTTTATACTGGAGTCATATTTCTACGTTTGCGTATTGCTGGACTAAGAACTAAACAACAAACGGTTAGAGCTTTCATTGTTTGTTTGTTATCATGAAAGCATGGCCTCATCGCAGTCATGTCGGCTTTAGCTAAAAAGAAAAACAAAGTCATAAATTAATTTTGCAGCTGGTGGAGTTAAATTAAATAGAGAACCATCGCAAGGGTTAAACCTTGCCATAGGAAACACAGCCAGTAAATTGATTACATGAAATGAAAAAAGAAGAACAATGTAATAGCTTCTTTAATATATATTCCTTCCCTACTTCCCAAAATCCTTCTCTCTTTAATTTGTTCCTTGGGCTGCTATAATCTAGCTGCATTTATGAATAATTTGCTTCAATCTATAGTTGCAGGATTATACTTAAATTGAAAGGAAAGATCACGAAAAAACACCAGGAATAGTTTCAATTTATCTTCAGAGGCTTGCAAATGAAACAAAGTTCATGTCCTGTAACTTTTTAAACACAGACTTTTGGTTCCAAATATGAAATTTTGAAGGCGGGTAGGGGTGAGGAATGATGGGGACTGGGTATATCAATTTGTTGATAAACTGGAACGACTTCTTCCAGAGAGATAAAGTATGAACGGACTGAGATGTACACATTTTGTTTCTTATGGGGTAAGGCGGGATAATCCTGGAATAAGGGACAACAAAGAAAGGAAGGACGGGGGGGGGGGGGGGGGGGAGAAAATATTTCACTCTCCAATCCCTGATACTTCCCATTCCTGACAATAAATTTTAATGTTTCCAAATATTACATGAGGTAGTTTCATAATTTTGACCTTTAGTCTCTCCTGATCATCATCGCTTTATAAACATCTGGTAACTTAGGGACCACAAGTAGTGCTATATTTTTTCCCCTTTTTTACCAAATGGGGAAATGAGACAAAAAATGTCTTTGTAAATATTTCAAATTTATGACTCAGACACTTTTCGTCTCATGGATGAGTCAGAGAGATATGTATTTGTTCTCAATTTCCTACTTTCACAGCCTGGTAAATCTCTGAGTGATTAAATTATAGCAGATTGAAGTTAATGTACTACCAAGATGCTCTCATCAATCATTCTTTATACATAATGATAATTTTGAGTGAAACACATCCGTTTTAGAAAACCAGGGAGTTGCATACTAATGATACTGTCTCATGGAAATAGAGTAAGATATGTCTGTGATTGAATTTGGGCAATGTTTGGTCAACTGATTGAAGGCAATTGATGAACATCATGCAGTATAGATAGATATGTGGGTATAGGTGGTATGTTGTTACCCATTGTGGGTTTTATTCAGTCAGGTGAAAGTGTGTAAAACTTTGAGGCAAGGAATGACAGTCTTCTGACATTCTAGTATCTTTTCTTCTTTCTTCATTCCAGTGAGATATGATATTGATATTCCAGCCTTCCACATTGGTTTCACAAGAGGACATACACTGATTGCAGTGATGGAATTCATTATATGATTTTACCTGATTGTCTCTTTGTCGGAAGTACGGTGGAAAGAAGGCTTCAACAACCCCCCGACCCCTTCTTCCACCCAAGATAACCAAGAAGGGTAAGGGTATGTGGTGTATCGTGTGTATGCTTATAATTATAGGCAGAAGACAAAGCTCATTGTGTAGACCTGTCAGTGGTGATATCCTGTGATAGATCAGGGATGTCTGTTCTTGGATGATAAGAGTTAAAGTTCTGTAGTTATGTAATTAGTGAATAGGTGGGTATGTGTGGAGTTATGCTTAGGAAGCAGATTTGCTTATTACGTGTACAACTAGGAGCAGGTGAAGGATTGTAATTAGGAGGGGTGTGTGGCTGGCCTGTAGGAGGTCCAGAATCCTCGCTCAGCGAAAATATGTAGGAGTTTAGATGTGAAATGTATTTTTCTGAGGCATTTAGGATATAAATTAGGTCTACAATTAGCTGTACATTCAAGGTTTTGCTAATAACTACTTTGCATTTTTTGTAATGTGTTTGAGAAAAGTGGGGGAGGAGGGAGGTTTACATACCTCACTCCTCCCCCCACCTACCCCCGGGTGTCCACATTTGACAACAGCAGGATTAATCATAGGTAGAAGTCCTCCTTATGAGTATGATCAGTGTTGCCATGACCACAAAGTAGGTGTAGTGAGAGACACAACTTTTTTACGTAGGCTAGGAAGATTTGAGTGCATATTTAGGATGGAGACAGGCAAGTATCATCTTTCATAAATGTCCAAATTTAGTGAGTTTTGGGAGTTTGAATAATACTTTGGGCTGATGAAACATAAGTCACATGATTCACCTTGATTATCCTCCTTTGATGCACCAGTAGTAATTTGCTGTCAGAGTTAGAGTTTCCGGTAAAATGATCGGATTTTTCGGCAGATGTTGTAGTTGATGTTTGATTTTGTTACTTTGTGACGTATGTAATGGCTCCTATTAGTAAATTGAAGCTTCCAACCCCTGGAAATAATTATAACCAGTAGACATATTGGCTCTGCTGGATAAATTATAAAAAGAAATAAAAAAGAGAGCCGGAGAGGGAGAAAAGAGGAAAAACACTCTTGGAATAACTATTAGTTGTGCTGGTCTTACGAAAAGATTTAAAAAGTGGGATAAAACGAACGAAAAAACAAAACTTCAGGACTTCAAGAAAATGGAGAGTGTAAATTCATTGATTAATTGACTTAGTTTCGCCTTTACCCTGTCGTAAAGTAAAATTGATGATGCAGAATATTGTCAGTAAATTGAAGAATAGTGTTCTGTTATTTCTTGGGTCTTCAGCTAGGGGAATAGATGGAAAATTTGGATGCAGTGTGAGGCATACTTAGACAATAACGGAGCACGAAAATAAGAAGTTTAGGGTAGAAACAGGATTTATTCTTCCCCTATTGAATTAAACAGCTACCAACTTCTCCGAGGCTTAAGGCCAAAGATCTCAAACGTGACAAGCCAAGCTCATTGCAGACTACAAGACAAAATTAATCATATTGTGATTTGCCTATGATGCGTATTCATGTTAATGGCTAACTTTACTCGTTATCGTTTTTGGAAGATTTACGAGTAAGCTATCCGGAAAGCAACTCATCGTCTTGGAATGTCACATGTCACATTTTGAACTCTGACCTTGAGTCGCTCTCTAAGGTCACTTGTTGGCTTTGGGATGATCGCCAACGCGTGTGGCTTACTTATAGATCTCCCTGGAGACGACAACCGGAAATGAATGTTGTACCTCTGTTGGGCAAGTAACAATAAGCATGAACCTAGACTGTTGATTGGTGGAATTATAAAGTGGATGTGACGATCAGAACAGTTTACTTGTTGGGCTTTCCATAGTATACACAGAAATGAGTAATGCAGTCTCAAGAACACCTATCCTAGTAAATATACAAAATTCTGTAACATTCCATAAGCCAGTTGGGACAGTTTTCTATTCCATGATATAGTAGTCTTTACTGTGCTCTCATTCCATGCTTCAAAGAACTTGTTATAACCATATGTATAGTTCCTAACCATATGTACAGTGCCTAACCATATGTACAGTTCCTAACCATATGTACAGTTCCTAACCATATGTACAGTTCCTAACCATATCTACAGTTCAAACCATATGTACAGTTCCTATAATTACTAGTATCTGATAGAAATAGGATATTTATGCTACTCATACTGTCAGTGCAATCGCTTTCAAGCATGACATAAAAGTACAGTTTATAAAGAAAATTTCCTAATAAACTTTGTCTTCCATTTTGCATACAGTATGTACCATACTTCACCTTTTATGAAAGGATGAAGCAAGTGTCATTGGCTATACAGTGACTACATTAAAGTATAATTTTAAGTAACCCTATCACAGCGGATCAATTCTATAGTACAAATTTATGATAGAGTTATAGAGTCATTTGTAATAAGAGTAATTATCAAAGCTTCTTCACCTGTACATGCAAATTTATCAATGCCAAAGACCGTCCAATCTTAACTCTATGGGATTTAAAGGGGACACAAACCTACCATCTTCTTTAGTTAGTACCAGAGAGATATTTGTGAATCTGTACAACTCCCTCTAATATAAGAAAAATCCTGCTCCGTTTGGGAGATATCCTGGTTTAAAAGAGCTCTGTGTTTTGGGAGCTGTCATTTTGTAAATCTGTGATGTCATAGTGCCACTAGGATCTGAAGTCATATATTTCCTGTTTTTTTTCTTCATTTTTCATAATTTTAAGGTTGAATGTAAATAGTGTAGACACTGAAACCAATGTCATCATTAAGTCATGTTAAGGATCAGTCATGTTAAGGATCATTTACGGATCATATAAGCATTGCAAAAGATGAAGACAGACATAAAACCGAAGCGCATGTGGCTCGATGATGTCATATTTGGACTTGATCAAGTGTTCAGCCTTGTGTTTGGGGGAACATTAAATCTGTAGTATCTCCCAAATGGATATTTTGTTTTTTTGTTTAGCTTTTTGGAAGAATTATTCATGACAGCTATCTCTATCAAGAACAATGTTTGGATTTGTGTCTCCTTTAGTAGACATTACCACATGTGCAATGAGGGTTAGTAGTCTGGTAATACCTAAAAGAAATCTTAAGAGCTCTGTTTATGGTTTGATCAACGTTAGACAAACCTGCTTAGAATATTTTCACCAGTTGAAGTTTAATCCCTGCCTATTTGACATGATACTTGATGAAGCAAACATAATTGGCTGACATTGTAACAGAATTTTAAACGTTGAACTTGAACAGCATCGAAAGTCGACTCAGAAAACTGCTTCCTCCCATTGACAATCAGGCTATAAAGCTATATTATACATGTACTCGCATGTTTGAGTGGTGATCAATGTAAACATTACTTTACAAACAACTTGTAGAGAAACTACTTATGCTGTCATTAAAAAACTCTTTTGTCTTGATATAAAACCTACCTAGAAGTAAAAATGAAAAAATATACATAACTCAGATGGCCTGATGTTGCCAATTACTATTTTTGCTTTCATTTATTTATAACTTTTTTTTCCTTTTGGCTTTCATTTTGAGAGGAAAGAAAAAAAAGTCATCATAAAGTAGATTCAAAGTCAGTCGATTCAATGAGAACGATGATCCTCTCGTAATTAACACTGCCAGTTTTTGGAACAAGTTTCTAATTAGCCTTCCCTTGATTCCCTGAAGAGAAGGTGTTTGTTGTCTGTCTGAGGCATGTTGAGTTCCAAGCTCCTCCTTTGAGAGGCTAGGAGTGTTATTTATGAGCCACATCTGTTGTCTATATAGATATGAGAATGCAGACAATCTTAGACAATGTAGCCGATTGAGTGTCATCTCAGAGCTCAAGAATGTTGAAAATATTTAAAGAGAAACCCCTTTACATACATGTATCACATTATATACGGACTTGTTTGCTTTCTGACGTGTACTGTACGGTATCCCAGCATTAATTTGATACATTTGAATATATACAGTAATTGAGGTTTGTTTAATACTGGTGTAAGCTGAATTAGCTAGAAAATAAGACTTTATATGAAAAGATAAATCAAAATAGCTTGAAAGAAATAAAGAGCAGAAATATGAAGAGGAATGTTATCATAAATAATGAAGTCAGTCTGGCCTAACATTATCTGTAGTCTACAGGAAAGTTTGCCTCTCTTCGCTGAGTAATTAGTCAAAATTGACATCAGAGATGATGTCCATCCATGGATGTATTCACGGAACTGCTCTAAGTCAAATACTGCCCTCTATTTTAGTTACTGCATGATGAGATTTGCACAGTAATTTTTGCTCTTCATTTTCTTGTTTTAATGAAACCTGATTTAAACTTGCAAAGATGTTCCTGAATTTAAGTATACAGAGTTGCATCAGAAAATAATAGTAATAAGAAAAATAAAGCAATACAAAAACCAGGTTTTAGTCCAAAGATGATCTTTAACAAAATGTTTTGAGAAGCTGCTGAATTGCACAAGATTAAGAAATCTGTACTTGTCATCAGGCTGTCAGTGCAGTAAATCCCTGTCTTCATATAGACAAATACATGTACCGTACTGTTACAATTGAAACTTGGTCAGTTTTCATACACCTTACTGACTCCCCCTAGATAGTGGAATCTGTGTAAACAAAATAAAATGTTCACTGCAAGGTATACACTTGACCATTAATATAATAATGGAGCTTCAACTAGAGAATTACTTTGCTGTGCAGTAGTTCTATCACAGACAACATTTCCACACACACACATGTATACACACACCCACACAAACCCCCAAACAATGCAAGTCAATTAATTACCTTCATTAACTTGGGGATTCTTGAAAGGCTTTTCAGATTAACACAGAAAAGTCTGTTACATTAAGTCAGTAAGGCGCTACTACTGTATATATGCAGATATATGCAAATACTTTAACTCTGTATAGTGTTTTGTTTTTGTATCAGGGATGGGATCCAAAGGTTTCGTGATTGCTATCGGAAAAGTTTCATCTGATATGGGCGTCATGAAGATGAAATAGTAGTCAAGCAATTGCGTACAGTATATTGAAAAGTCAAGTCTGGTGTAAGAGAGTTCCTCCATGCGATTGTAGATTACTGAATACCCGATATCCTCAAGTCATTGACATTTAAATGTCTCCTCTAGAGAACATTTATCATTCCCTTCAAAACTCTTAGCAGCCATTCCAGTTTCCATGTTGTCTTTTGAACCCCTTTTTTCATTTTACTGTAATTAAAGATCTGTACATTTAACTCCAGATGGCAGACAGTTTTGTGGTGTACTTTTTTTGATGCGATATCCTCTGTTAGCTAGATTTTAGTAAATTGTTAGTCTCCGTAAAAAAAAGAATGCCGGATGTGATGAAACGGTGTTTTTCACCTCCATCTATGTGTTGTATTAAAGAGGAATTCCAAAAATAGACAGGCTGAATGAAGTTTCATTATTAACAGAAACATGTAGACTTCTGGTAATTTTTACTTTCAGAGATCTGGGTGTTTTAATGGATTTGATTTCAAGTTGTTCCCCAATGCCTCACTTTTAGTTTCTATACACCAAAGGCATACAGTACAGCTCTATATGATCAAACTGAACTACAGTCTTAAAATAAAGTTCCATTACGGAACCCAGTGCAGATGTAGACTATGGATTCTTTTGGATAAGTAAGGTACCCGGAGGCCGGAGGGTAAACTTTATCCCCTCCTCTCTGTAACCCAGCAATGACTTTGATCTGAATGGGTCATTGGATGGTAACAATTGGCCTTCCTTGTTGATTTGTGAACGTTGCCAGAGCTGTAGAGAGTTTTAATTCAGTTGTGTTGAAAGATACAGAAAAAATATTCCAAATGGAATTTGGCTGCTTGGTAAAGCTTGAAAGGGTATCAGTTACTTCTGGTAGAGCAAAGGAAAATCAATAGGCCATCCATTGTTAATATTTATGTACCCTACAGGTTTCAAAACTAAACTATTTTCAGAAATGATGTCTTATTGCATCACAAACCAGTTTTGTATTTTTTTCTGTGCTGCTTTATAGGGGGGGGGGGGAGGGGTGTATTTGATAGAGCAAAAGTCCAACAGGAAGATCTTGCTATATGAGACTTTGCTTGATGTGAGTCATGTATAGTACAAGAAGCCAGTAAAAGAATCAGTGATGGATTTTCTCAACTTGTTTAGGTCTGCGTTGGATTTTCCCTTTCAGGGAAGATAAATGCAAGTTTTGTCATGCAGTAGATATCATGTACAACAGAAAATAGTCTTCGATCCAGTTGAACCCAGTCTTGGAGATTTAATGTACGTCTATCTACTGAGCCACATGACTATTAATGACTAATTAAAAAAGACCATTCTCTCCGCATGACTATTAATGACTAATTAAAGAAGACCATGAAGGCAGAAGTACGTCTGTTTTTCAAATGAAATGTCATGCAGTAAAAATAAATTCTTTTTTAAATTGGCAAGTCCTTTACCAAATGTTTCCACTCTACCTCTGTCCATGTACCAATTGATGTCCCTACTTCAGGAAGAGTCATTAGACACAAAATGAGAAAAATAATAAAATGTCATCCATAAAAATAATTTTGTCTCAATCCTCAAAAAAGACAAGAAAACAAAATTTCCAGATTTAGACAGATGCTTTTATATCTTGTGAAAATCTTTATCAGACATTTTTTTTTTTGGGGGGGAGGGAGGGAGAGGGGTTGGTGTCTGTTATTGATTGTCCTTTTAGTACTTTGAACACATGTTTGTGTTAGTTTTTTTAATAGTGTTCACATTAAAGTCATCTTGATAGACTTTTGATGATTGCCTCTGGAGTGTAAAATATTCATGCTCTCTGGGCTCCAAGTGACAGACAATCGATGCGTCCTTATGATGAACCATTATGAATATATTCCTCAAAATGTAATTGTGAACTCTAACTCGTGCAACGTCTGGGGAGGCGGAAATTATTAATTTATTAAAACATCCGATGTTCCGTATCAAAAAGTTGGAATGAGTTTTCTGTACTGTATATATATAGAGCAGACCACAGGCTACAATGTAAACATTCAAACGTGTGTGAAATGTTCATTTTCCAGGATATTTCACTACATTCCAATAAGTTACTGGTTGATCAGCTCTATTGACTGCTTCGGATTTGGTTTCAATTTACTCCATTGAGCTTAGTTCCTGGAGGTTGAATTTGATTAAAAAAAACAACTGTATTATGAATCATGTGACCAGAAGGCAAGGAAGAGATGGCTTGTATTCCTTCTGATTGCTAAAGTGCGATGACATCTGAAGAAGTGATCGGGGTAACCAATGATCAATAAATGGCTTCATATCATCTCTCTATCCTTGTGTGCACTGAAACTGGTTTGTGGCATTTTCAAGAGGATAAATGCCGAGATATGAATAATGCTGTCCTCCAATACAGGGAGAAAGGGCAGAGGGAATGGTATGGGATATAAAGTGGGTTGGTAGAGGGGTGGGGGGGGGGACGGAAGAGAAAAATGAGGAAATACATATGTTCTAGTTTAAAGCAGAGGTATTTGTCTTTTGTGTGATAGCTTAGAAATGATATCTGTGTCTGCCTTGAAGAAAGATGTTATTGTGTTAATATTTAATTTTCTGAAAATATTTTTTGTGTAAGATTTGTTTTTAGACAAAATGTATGAAAACTGAATGTCTTTATATAGAGAGTTGGATGCTTCAAATTGTTTTTCAGTAACCCTACAGTATGTATGTACCCTTGCCAACATACAATACCTATGATCTTACAAACTCCAATCTTACATATTAACCATGCTTTTAAAGGTCAGTCCTAACTAGGAATGTACGCAACCAGTGCTTATTGTACATATATTACAGTCTGCTTGGGGTGTGGGAGAAGGAGGGCGGGGGGGGGTGGGGAAGGGGTGACATGGGTCAGCAGCAGTGTGGTCCTTGTTTAGGATGAGTTCAAGTCCATGTGCAGCAGTGCGACAGAAATGAAGAGAGACATAAAAGCCATAGAAGAAAGTGGTATTTGTTAGTCAGCAAGGGTTACTCGTTCCAACTTCCTTCACTGCATGGATGGAAGTTAATTGAACAAATTGATAAGTAACCACCGACAGATTTGTACACATAATGGAATTCATGTTACTCTTTTCCCCAAGCCACCCCTTCCTTCCCTCCCTCCCTCTCCTACCCTACCTCCAAGCTTACACCGTACAACCTACTATTGAAGTGTGCTTTTAGGTTTTAGAAACTATGCAAACTATCCTTCCTTACTTTTATCTATACCTTGAAAAAATTCTTCAAAATAAAAAAAATCAATTATTTTCCTTAAAATGGCACTTTGGGCTTCTTTCTGTGATTTGTAAAATTCTTGATTATAGCTTTGAGTGTAATCTGGTGCATTACTTTTGAGGTGTGCAGGCCTTCTGTCCCTCAGGTTAAACAACCATAAAATCTCAGCAACTGTTAGCATTGTATTGAGAAACTCTGACAATGGAAGGGATTCAGTAGTACTGTGTTGGGAGGACCCATCATGAAATCCTTGTAGTGCATATCTTCATGTGTGATGCCATGCATCGTCTTTTCTCATTTCTTTAAGAAATGTAGCACCAACATGCAGAAGTAAACCAACCATGACAATTGAATTCCACTCTCTCTCTCTTTGCAAGCATCTTACTCTGCTTACTCAACCAGTTAATCCCTTTTAAGGATGTGGTTAGTCAGTCACAAAAAGACTTCAAAGATTCTTTAGAGAAAAATTGTTCAGTTCTTGCACGGTTGAATGCTCCATCTCCTGTATGGAGGGAGAGAGAGAGAGAGAGAGAGCGGAAACAGGGAAAAAAAGAGAAAGAAATGGAATTGAGAACATCTCATAGTGGAGATTGATAAAAATGCAATGTACTATTCTCTCCCCCTGTTTATTCCTTAAACATGTATACCAACTTCCCACCTGTTGTAGTGGAAGTTGGTTTGCCAACAGGGGATTAAGTAGTGAAAAGTTGAGTGTGTACTCCAGGAACATTGTTTTAAGAAAAACAAGTGTAATTTTGTTTAATTTCCATATTGATTTAGTAATGAACATCGATAGGTATTTGCTAGAGAGTAATGTGAGTGAGAATCCATGATCAGTGGATGGAGGACTAAATACAGGTATTTTAGTTAATTCTCCGGGCAAAACAGGATGCAGTTGACGAGTCACTTCATGTGGCAGATGTTTTTCCTTTCTTTGGGAACTGATGCCTCCTTCCCCACCCATCTACTAAGTATATAAATGCAAGAATGACAAGTTGATCACC
Organism: Apostichopus japonicus; assembly: GCF_037975245.1. Lineage (NCBI taxonomy): Eukaryota > Metazoa > Echinodermata > Holothuroidea > Aspidochirotida > Stichopodidae > Apostichopus > Apostichopus japonicus. The sequence continues at coordinate 23,415,996 of NC_092580.1, forward strand.
ATTTCATAGTGCTTTCTGACTACAGTATACTGTTGTTGGTACCAGATTGGTACACCTGTGTAGTCATCCTTAATTGATGATTTCATCTTTCAGAACATGGGTGGGGGGGGGGGGTATCATAGAAGATTTGGTATTGAGAGATGGTTGGGAAAGAGAGAAGGGAGGGGGACAGTTGCCCGTCCAAATTTGAGTATATATACTGATAACGAAAATTGGCCTTTGGGATCAATTTGAAGTATTAGTGCTGAGGAAATTTAATGCCTTGAAGTAAAGTTCCTCATTAAAATGTTTAACTTTTCCCTCTCCTCCTTCCTCTACTAATACTATATCTCCACCACCCCTGCCACTACCATCACCCCTGCCATCACCCCTGCCACCACCCCTGCCATTACTACCACCCCTGCCACCACCACCATCCCTGCCACCACCCCTGCCACCATCCCTGCCATACTACCACCCCTGCCACCACCACCATCCCTGCCACCATCACCACCCCTGCCACCACCCCTGCCATTACTACCACCCCTGCCACCACCACCATCCCTGCCACCACCACCACCCCTGCCACCACCCCTGCCGCCACCCCTACCATTACTACCACCCCTGCCACCACCACCATCCCTGCCACCACCAGCCCTGCTACCACCCCTGCCACCACCCCTGCCACTACCACCACCCCTGCCACCACCAGCCCTGCTACTACTACCACCTCTGCTACTACCACCACCACTGTCATCGAGAAAAAAAGGGAAAATTATTTTGAACATTTGTAAATGGTTTCAAACAGAATGTAGCCTTGACAGCACCTATTGCACAGGCAGTGACAGAACTTCACAGAAGTGTTTAATAATTTACTGAGAAGCTAACAGAGTTTGGTGAGAGGGGAATACTCTAATAAATACCTGTGGCTTTTAGGAGCAGGTTAAGCATGTGGACAATGAACCCATTAGAGTAGAAACATGTCTGACTTGTGGCTTTACTGATAAAGTCAACTAATAACCACAGAATTCAAAACATAACATTGCAGTTCAGTGTGAATTTGTTCAGTTTGGTTATGTCCTTTTGGCAGCAGTAGGTATAGGCCTATACCATATGGTGTCAAGTCCAGACAGATAGTAACAGCTTCCGGCATGAAATGCAGTTGCTTTTAGCTATATCTAGACATATGACATATATGTATATGCCTTAGGACAGAGTTAAGTGTATGTATGGCTAGTTAAAGTATACTTAGTAGCTGTAGGAGTGGCAAATTCCAAGAAAGTGTGAAGAAGGTAGGTTTATGTGGAGCTTTCTCACCACATTGTAAGTGAGATTAGAAATGACAGATTACATAGTGACCTCAGAGAGGACACTGATGTGATCTGGTGAGCCAAGGAGGTCCTTGTAGAACTTCCTTGGTAGAGGCTAGTCCAGACTGTCAGTAGGCTATCTTCTAAATCTGCTAGAAAGTGAAATAATGGTCACTCATGCATGTTGAAGCTTTAGCAAACATTGTTCTGCGACTGTCAAATTATATTACTTTCACTAAGACACGTGTAACTAAGCACTACTCATCATTGTACCGAGAAGACTTGAGCAAAGTCTAAATATGACATTTCAATGAGTCACTTCCAGGGCTTATCTCTTTGAAGTATGTAATCTCGTTCTTGATTAAGATGTGTACAGGAACATGTCATACAATGCTGTTCTTTTGTGCGTATAATATCAGGTCAGATTGTAGACATTCACAGTAATATTATCAAATTTTTCACCCACACTGCATCTCCATATATAGCAGTTTCAGCTCTTTAGCACAGATGCAATCCCCTTTACAGAGTGTTACAGACAGTTATAAAAAAAGGTCTAAAAACATCGCTTAGAGTTGAGTTATCCCTAAAGTTGTTCTTTGGACCATACTAAGTTTGCTTTTCTTCATGCTGGCAACCAGGTTTTTGCCATTGAAATTTTTATCTCTTATTCCACACCTTGTAATTATGACAGGCAGTGTTTGTTTGCAATTGCTTCAGTTGCCATGCCAACATTGATTTTTAATATGTACTTTGAGTATTTCAAGTCATTTTTATGATCCAGTCTTCATACATTCGGTTAATGCAATTTTTCGGCCTGTGACGTGCAACTTGTTTGGCCTCATTTTTGGAGGTATTTTTTGTTCATTTGTTGGTATGCTTTTTATTGGGAGGGGGGTGGTGGGGGGTGGTGGAGGAACCTGTAAAATGGTTCTTGTTTGATAATGCCTAGAGAAGATTGCATGAATACATAGGAATTGTGAGTGAAACTGATATGCATACTAGAAACAAGAATTCTCCATACATTTAAAAGTTTTTGTTGCATTTTAAAGTTACCATACTGTCCCATTTACACTTCCTTATGATGTTTTTAAGTCAAAACAATATCAAACAATAACTCCCTAACCATCTGAAAAAGAAAACCCCAAAAGAAACTAATAGGCTCAAATCAAAAACTTGATTATACCTTTAGCTGTTACTTTAATGTACCTTCAAATAAATGTGCATATTACTGTAGTGCAACTTGGTGGTGCATTCAGAACAAGACTTGTCAACAAAGGTTTTAATTTATGAGATTATATTGCATCGATCCTTCCTACTTTTAATTGCTTGCTCAGACAAACAAAATTCAAGGAATTATTGCGAGGTATGGAATATCTGCTAGCTAGCTTCTTATAACGTTTAGTTATAAACTGTAGCTGCCAGGTATAATTCATCAGCCGATATTGAAATTAATCTTTACAAGCTGGCTGACTTTCTATTTAGACTTGAAAGTTGGTAAAATATTAATTTGTTACTGTACCTGTACATCAGTATATACTGTACTTCCTAACATTTTGTTGTGCATTAAATGTTAGGCTCAATGTCTGCCCCATGGGGATGTAATAGAGCCAGAGTATGATGGTAATTACTAATATGAAGACCTGCATTTGAACATGATGTGTACATTGAACCTGTAGAAGGTACCGCTGGTCATTGTACAGTAGCTGCATTTCCTGTACAGTAGCCGTATTTCCTGTACAGTTGCTGTATTTCCTGTGCAGTAGCTGCATTTCCTGTGTACTAGCTATATTTCCTGTGTACTAGCTGTCATTCCTGTACAGTTGCTGTATTTCCTGTGTACTAGCTGTATTTCCTGTGCAGTAGCTGTGTTTCCTGTGCAGTAGCTATATTTCCTGTGCAGTAGCTGTATTTCCTGTACAGTAGCTGTATTTCCTGTACTTGTTTGCTGTATTCCCTGTACAGTAGTCGTATTTTCTGGGCAGTAGCTGTATTTCCTGTACAGTAGCTGTATTTCCTGTGCAGTAGCTGAATTTCCTGTGCAGTAGCTGTGTTTCCTGTGCAGTAGCTGTGTTTCCTGTGCAGTAGCTGTATTTCCTGTGTACTAGATTTATTTCCTGTGTACTAGATGTATTTCCTGTACAGTTGCTGTATTTCCTGTGCACTAGCTGTATTTCCTGTGCACTAGCTGTATTTCCTGTGTACTAGCTGTATTTCCTGTGTACTAGCTGTATTTCCTGTGCAGTAGCTGTATTTCCTGTGCAGTAGCTGTATTTTCTGTGCAGTAGCTGTATTTCCTGTGCAGTAGCTGATACTTTGAATTGATTTTGGAAAAAGTCTTGATGATATTTGGTACTTTATTCCTGCAATGATTTAGTCCATTTAGTTTGACTATGAAGTCAATTTCCATTTAAATACAGTAATAATGAAGTAAAAATGGAATGTTTGTTAATAAGTTTTCCAATTTGCTTTTGATTTTTGTAGCAAAGTAGCAAAGTGTGTGGATAATGAATGACTATATGCATCCTTCTGTAAATTCTCTACATCTCTACGGAAGTCTAAAGTTGTTTGCATACACGTACACTCTGAAAAACAAACCAAAATATGAGAAAGCAAATTAAAATCTATAAAAAAAGGTTACTTCATTAAGTTTCTTTGAGTGTAGTCCGTGGCAAGAGGAATTTATGACCTTCAAGTGCAACCAACTGCTTTAAGCGAGAGCCAAGTCTTGATCTAGGGTTTTATTATACAAATTGTCAGAATGGCATATCTGTAGTTTTGCATCTATTCAATTTTTTCAATAGTGTTAAGCAATATCTTAAATTTCTCATATTGCACATCTGGGAATATCAATATCCCAGTTATATGTCATCACTAACATGCAAAAAGTTAATTTTTTTTTTTTTATGGAGAACCTTTATGTAACTGCTATTTAGTGCAGATATTGCCTGGCAATCGTTATTTTATACCAGCAACAAACAGTTGCCAAGGTTCTCTATTTTTGAAATTACGTGTTAGAAGTTATAAACTTGACAGTGTTAATATCATAGACTACCGTTGCCATTTAAATTTCATAAGGTGATAATTTTATGTATTGCCTTATTTTCGTCCATGACAATTCCGTGAATGTGGATATAATTCCGCTGGTAGACCGTAGATCTTACTCAATATTCATTCTTGCATTACAGATACTGGTATGATCCACTATTAACACCATCAGAGATATACCAGAGTCTCTCAGTAACACTTAAAAGTTATGCTTTCAGTCATTTCGTGTGAATCTCCAGCTGATCAGTGGTGCAAGTTTATTGGTGTGAGTGCTACTTGTGGTGTAGCATAAGGGCCTTTTTATAGAATTGTCCAGATCTCTTTAAATGTACATGCAGTATTGGCCCCAAATATGCTAGAAATTCAAATATGGTCACCTTTGGTCAAAATTCTAAAACTGTTTTTATTACAACCTTCGAGGAAATATTCCTCACTGGGACATTTCAGTCATCTTGTGTGTTCCATAAAAATGTCTGAGAACAATTTTGAGAGTAAAGACCTCCAGGAAAGTACTTTTTGAAAACTTCTAGCAATTATAGCGTGCTATAATTTGGGGCCTATACAGACTACCTTTAAATGTATTTTATTCTGTAATGTCTCGATTCTTCAGAGAGGATATAAAAGGGAATATGTGGATGCAGCGAGAGACACACTGGGACAATAACGGAGCATGAAAATAATAAGTTTAGAGTAGAAACTCAGAATTTATTCTCTCACAAATGAAAAGAAGAACAGCTCTGTAATTTCTCTGAGGCTTTAGGCCTACAATCAAGAACATAACAACCCTAGCTCAATAAAATGGCCAAACTTAATCTTATCGAGATTTGCATGTATGCTTATTTTCTTATTAATGGCTAACTTTACTCATGATCGTTTCAAGAAGAACTCCAAGTTGGCTATGGGAAAGCAACTCACAGACTTAAAATATCACACATCACATATTTAACTGGGAAAGGCAAGTTGCTTTGTCAAGTCACTTGTTGGCAATTTGACCATAAATTTGGTCAAAGTGTAAAATATTTAACTACCTTTAAGCACATTTGGCCAGTGAATTTGGTTGACATAACCAACCAACCAACCATCCTAACCATGAACCAGTATAGAAAATAAAATAAAAATCCACCTTGCCCATAAATTATTCTAAGACAAAACCCAACCATCTTGTCCATGAGTACATGCTTTAAATCAACCAACCACCTAGTTGATGAGTTTGGGCTAAAGTTAGTACCAACCATCCTAACCATGAACCAGTTTAGAATAAGATAAAAAAAAGCTCCAATCTGTCCATGAATGTCCATGAACTATACCCAAATGTGCACCTTGTCCATTATGTTGGTCTAAACTTAAACCAACCAGAGCAGTGCCATGATATTAAGACAACTGCCACAGCAGAATTTACAAACTTAAAGTTTGGTCATTGTTAGTGCCATTTCTGGGATGCACTTGTAATAAAATTTTCTGAAGCGCACTTGAAATTCCATACCAATATTTGTTCTTCACCCGTTATACGGTTCCACCATCATTATGTGAAAACTTACACATAGCTATGAAAATTTACATAAATTTGACAGTTCTATCTGTTGGTATTCTCTGTACATATGTTTGTAATCTGTGTGTTTGTGTGTAGATTTTTTTCTAGGAGGGTTGGAAAAGATGAAAGGGGAGGGAGGGGGAACATTAGACTGCTACTTTAAGGAAAGTTACAGAATTACACTTTTAACCTGCATTAGCATTCTGGTTCTACCCCACCAAAATAATAATTGGCATACATGGGTAGCTGTTGGGAGATATTCTGAGGGGGTGGGGAGGGGGGAGCAGGAGGGTAGGGAAAGAGTCATCAGATGTTATTGACAAAGACAAAGACATAAATTAGATCAATATGTGAAACCATGTTAGTCCCCTAGCTACATCAGTTTGTGTGGGACGTGCATGTACACACATGCAGATCAACAACTGCTTTCTCTCCAATGACGATTCTTGAACTTCAAGAAAAAAAAAATATTATATGGGCTGATATTCATAACAAAAATCCACAAAAGAGGTGAAAATTTCTGACATAATCTGTTATTTTAACCAAAAAAAAAAAAATTATAGCACTGTCTGCCTCCATGCTCATATAAGTTCCAAAAGCCTGCCTTGACATTGAATTCCCTCAATTGTTAGGACACAATCAAAATGCGAATGCGTTCTGGCTGGCGCCGATTCTTACCCGGTCTCATTTCCCTTCAGGATTTTGGAGGTGTGGATTCCATGTCTGATAGCAGCCATTATGACTAGAAATGGGGGCATTGGCAGTCAATGGATTTATCATCCCAAAGAAAAGAGAGAGAAGAAAATAGAGATAGAAAAGAATAAAGAAAATATGTGAGAAACTAAACAAATAAATGGATAGAGTTTTATGTAACTGGCAAGAACCTGATGAATCGGAACCAACCGGACGACCATAATGGAAATGTTATGAGTCACAGAGACTCAAAAAGCATAAAATACATGTGACTTGACGGCATTCATGCCCAAAGTGGTTTTTTTTTATTTTATATATGAAAGTTGCTACATCGTATGATTTGTGGTGGTTGGTCGAGGCATGGTTTAACAGCAGAGCTGTGTCGGTTGTGCTGGTAGTGTGAAGTCTGTATTTTGTAGACACAGACATGTTTTTGTTTTCATTCGATGCTGCTATGCCATCTGGTGTTTAACCCTCATATTAAGGTTCATCGTTATTTGGATGCCATGGGGGAATCAATACAGAGTTTCCATGCATGTGACAAAAGTGTTCTGGATTTCTTTCCTATGAAGAAATACAATCCTAAGTCACTAAATGCCAAATAGATTCATTTTCGTTTTCATTTATTTATTTCCAGTATAAATATAAATATTTATAAATAGGACATCAAAAGTGAGTATGTAACAAGAAATTATTTTAAAATGTTAGTGTACAAAACACAAAAACAAAAAATATATATATATATATATATATATATATACAAAACGTACGCAGCTGTCTACAATAAATTATCCAGATTACCATTTTGTAAATAAATAGCAGCACGATAAATAAAACTATTTCTATACACATTAATTCTGAATTTTGGTGTTATTGCTTTTTTCTCAAATTATACCTAGTAGAGAGTTAAGTTCGGTATGCAAAGAATGTCTGTCATTTCTCTGTATTCAATTTACACTTCAAATGAACTCATTTTTAGCAGCATTGTTTACAGTACTCATGAGAAAGTTAAAATCTATATTAAAAATTCTAGAACAATACTTTAAAAAAGTAATAATTCTCTTATTATCTTGAATTAGTAAAAAGTGATACCAAGCAGAAACAGCATATATTAGTGTGGTAAGATATTGGCAGTAAAAACTCTTTTCCTTACATCAACATGAAAATATGGAACTATATACGATAGAGTTGAGACTATGAAGTACACCCGTTTAAGTATTCTGCTTATATGACCAGTGAAACTCAGTTTATCATCAATACAAACACCTAGATATACTGTATGATGAGTGCGTTCTACTTCTGCATCTTTAATTTTTTTTTCTCACTGCTTTATCACAGGTAAGCGCTATCATATGGGATTGGGATATGAAGCACCCTTTTCTCTGCTCAAATATTATATGAGACAATGTTTAGAGCCTTCAAAAGTACTCCACAATATTTGAACACAAAATTATTCCCTGAAGGTACATCTCCACTAGAACTAGGCTAATTAGTTTTGAAATTATTTTTCAAGTCAATAGGCATTAGATCCAACTGTGTCCCAACAGTTATTGAAGATTTTCTGCCTCCAATCTGATATGTTATTTGTTTTAGTAAATTGCCTTTTGCATTAATTAATATTTTTCACTCTGGAAAGTCTGGATATACCAACAAAAAGCTCTCAATTTATCTCAATCTGCTCTTTAGATCTTTTAATATGAATCTACAATAACATACACTAGTGAACAAGAATGACTGAAGAACCTTAGATAATTCAGTGTATGGTGGCAGCTGTTGAAACGATTTAATTCCCTCCCTCTTACCTGTCTCCAATCCACTAAGCGCACCTTCCGATCTAACCTAAGGACCAACTAACAACATTTCTGAATGGTAAATCTGGAAAATTTGGTCAAAGTTTGGAATATAGTGCATAGTGCCAAAAAAAAAAAAATTAAATGATCAATTTAGTAGGTTTTGTAGATGGGAGATCGCATATAAGTAGATTAGAGAGTGGCAAGTGTCGTCACTCAGGAGCTTGTTCGTGGGTCTTTATCAAATGGCTTCAATTGTACATGTATATATATGATACTTGGACGGTCTACGATTATTTCTTTGTCTTATTTCATGTGGGACAGGTGTGTGTAAGTAATAAAACATGTATGTTATAGAGATGTAGGGCCAATATTCTTAGTGCTCCACTGGTACGTCTTTACATGCAGTAATTATCTCTAAATACCATTTCATTCTCAAAGTGCTCATATCTTGGTCCCTACTTCCACCCTCCCCGACCCCAACAGTTTGAAGGTATTAGAGTTCCAATTCCCTACTCCTCTCTCATCCTTGCATCTGCCACCTTCTCACTCAACCGTCTCCTACCTAAGAATAGCACTTTTAAACTGTAGCTCACATGTAGAAAAATTCAGCGCCTGCAGTGGAATAAATGTCACTACCAGAATGAAGCTTTGGAAATTGTCGTATAGTTATGATATATTCATCCACAGCAGATGAATAAATTAACAGCAGTTTTAACCATTATGCATGTACTGTATCGTTATGACAAGTATTGTTATGACAGACCCGTTAACAGAAACTTTTTTATAATTCACAGTGGGACCACTTGTTTGTCAATGGGCATAACTGCAATCGTATATTATACTAAACCGCAACCCATCCTCCTTCATTGAGGGTTTCGCTGTTGACGTAGATGCCGGCGCTTGAGCAAACAAATTGTCTTAACTCCCTCATCCAGGGCTGCCTTCTCCATCCAATTAGTCTGCCTGGAATAACAAGTGATTCTCAGTGATATATGTCGCAACCAGGCAATAGATGCATAAGTAGTCTCGTAAATTGGATTTTCAGAGATGTGTCATACATGAGGGTTTTTCGCCTTGTTTGTGGTTTAGTTAAATTCCAAGTTGGAAGGGGTACATATTTTTGAAGCCAGCATGTTACGAACAGAACAAATATCATAACTTTGTAAAAAAAACAGTGGATGCAAATGTTGGTATGTCACCAAACGACATAAATCTTTAGTGATGTATCAAGTAAATCTTGTGTATATCTGGTTTGTGTGCAGCCGTCAGTTATATAGTCTACCATATCAGACCTGTACATTAGATGTGTAAGTAAAATGGAAGCTAATATTGAAGGTATTTTCTTGTTAAATTCCGAATTCCGAAAATTTACCATAAATGTTGCAGGTCAGGCTTATGGTACAGTGTTGTTCAGCCATCGTAATATAAATATATACGTACAATTTCTGTGTTGCGTTTAGCAGCATAAATGAAGAAGGTTCCTTGCAACATGTATAGTTTATGTTCTTTGAATGAATATGCAGTACTCTGCCACCCACCCATGTGATTGGAATTCATGTGGACCATGAGCAGGGACCATTACCTGATCTTATCCAATAACAGAGCTATAGTGACTGAAGCTAAGATTGATCACTGAACCTCTAGGCTAATGAGCGCCCCTCTATTTAGACCCCTGCCATATTCAACGCACACCATACCTGTCTTGTTTGCCTACTCTTTGGTAAACTGAGACAACCTGTTTCCATGTTATCTAAAGGAGTAACTTGCTTCATTTTTGGAGGGAAAACAAGATTACCAAGTCTGAATCAAGTATAAACTAGCAAAGGTTTTTGCTTTCAAACTTGTGTTATCCCCTGTGTGAGTTAGTGTTTGAATAATTTGCCTTTGTTGACAAGGATCGACATAGGCCAGACAATATCAGACAGCGATGAGTCAGATGGTCTTAGATCTGAATGATAACAAAGGAATCATAACAAACTTATAATTACTCAGACAGACTCATGAAAGACGAGCATCGTGTAATGACGGAGGTTTAGAGTTATTCTCATATTTGATATGTGGGTATGTTAAAAGCAAACAACAAGACTGATGTATGAATATGTATGAAGATTACCTGATAGAAATGACTTGGCAATTTAGCACTTGACAATTTTCAAGCCAATGAAATGTATCAAACAGTGCTGTGCTTGTATGGAATATGGCAGCAGAAGTTACGAAAGAAGGCGTGAGTTACTTTGTTCCTCTCTGACATGTCTCCAAGTAAAATTTAAAATGCACTTTCCCACCTCTGTAAACTATACAAATATTGATAACATATATGGAAAAGTTCTGGGGGAGGTACTGCCAAATTGTGCTGCCCTCCCAGTAAATTTTGAATAATCAGGGTGATTGTGTGCATGGCTATAGCCCTAGCTAATGTAGGTTAGGGTTCATGGGTTTTCCATCGGGGGGAACAATCCACCTTTAATTTGGAAAAAAAGGATTAAACTGTACTGTGTACAGTCGGTATTGTAACCTTTCCAAAGTATTGTGAAGGAGACAGAATATTCTTTTATGCAGGTAGCAGTACTTGAAATTAGGGGCATATTGCTTACCAATATCTTTATGTCTTTCAATGTTGAATGTTTAGACTATGTTATGACCGTATGTTGTCGGTCCATTTATCTTTTGTGTAGAAAGTTCTCCGTTAAAGTAGGTCACTGCATTGGTGGAATGAAGACGGTGAAGTCGGGTAAGTATCGTCGTTCGTAAGTTGGCAAACCAGTAAGTTTTGGGGATTTTGTCCTTTGGTGTAGAAAGTAGTAAGCTTTAATGTACTATACATGTACCAGTTGTCGAGGTGACATGACCATGGGTAGGCCTTTATAGTGTACTCTCTCTCTTTTAAAAAAAATACATATAGTACATGAAAAGTTTAATCTTTTAAAAGGTACCACTCAACGTGAAACAGCTCAGAATAAATATGCATAATTTCATGACAAACTTTAATGCAGACCTGTACGTCAAAAATATTCAAAGTTTGCAAGGTTTGTCACAACAATATATATAAACATATGCCAGTTCTGTTGAAATGTTTTAAGATGTACTCGTGCTTGCCGTGCATTCTGACAATTGTTTTAGCGATTTAGGAGACATGTTTTCATTTTGCTATGGAATGATAGCAGCTAGGAATTATTTTAATTTCCTACAACCCTTAAGCCTTGTCCATTCCAAAAAATAAATCCAGAGAAAAGCATATTTGGACACGTACCTATAGCAGGTACTTTAGTGATTGGAATGAGAACCTGTGACATAGAACAGTTACGCTCTGAAGTCTTACTTGCATATTTATATAACGACGAGTGGGAGCGAATTGAATCGCAATTTGTCAAAAGTTTAGTTGCAGTCCGGCAGGCGTGTGCATTCTTCCTTTCCGACAGTCTCTAGGTGATGACAATGTGATTGATTAGGCCATCAGTACACTTCATGCTCTCATTAAAGTAAGATGCCCTCGCTATTTTGGACTAAACTCACGTCAGGCACATGCGGCATCTGCAGAGACAAGACAGGTCATGTCGCATCATCCTGGCCGAGTCATAAAATTAGGTTTGTTTATGCCGCAGGTATATTTTAGTCTGAAAAGTGTCTCGATGTACTGTAAAATTGTAGATTTACAGCTACAGTGCTTTTCAGGTAAATATGTCTCGGTAAGATGCTAAATGTGAATATTTTCGAGAGCATATTGGGATATATACCTGAAACCTTTTGCTGTTGTTGATGAGTGGATCAAAACGGAGTTCTGGGAGATTAAGTTGCCTTTGAACACTCAATTGCATCAGTACCTCTCTTGTACAACACTATATTTTTTTGTGGAGTGAAATGAGTTCCACTTATGTGATAGTTTGAAAGATTCCCCGCCAAGTCAATGTCATATTTCGCATGATATAATAAGACGTACTAAAAATGTGAGGATCCCGGCTATATTCTTCCACCACCATATTATAACCAGTGATTAGTCATACCCTATATCTCTTCCTTTCGACCGTTATTTTTCAATCATGGCAGTTAAAGTTGTTTACTTGTTTGTGAAGTTATCAGGTTGCTAGGTGATGAACTCATTTCAGGTCGTTAGATATTGAAATTACATTCAGAGAGAGAGAGACGCCTAGATCGCAGCTGGTAGCCTATAGTCCTCGTTTGATATGGATGAGTGGAAAACAGTACTACTGTTATGAGCTCAGTGACATCACAGTATGATTAGTTCAGCTCCAGTTGAGGTGTTATTAAACAAAAATATATTCTTGCATTCCTATTTCACATCTATAAGGCAATTTAATCTGCATGCACGATCAAATTGCAATATTTTTCCTTTATGTTGACATTAGTACTAATGACTATTACTGTGAAATTGTCTTTAGGAAGATCTACCCTCTACCATGTGATCCAGGTGACTTCTTTTTTTGGAGGGGAGGGGGGAGGGATTTTATATCCAGATATACCCCAGTTAAGGAGGGGATTGTGTCTGGGGAAGACGTGAGAGGATTGGGACGGGCTTAGGGAGGGATGGTTGCAAATGGTAGAAGTGGAGAATAGAAGCCTCAGAGGCAATGGGAACTAGTAAACAGAGAAGTTGTAAACCTTAACTTTATCAGTACATGTGTTCATGAATGTGTATGGTGTGTCAATCAATGATGGAAAGTATAGTATTGTGTTGTTGAGTGAGTTCATCTAATATATATCAGTGGTCACTATGATCCTTTTGTTTAATATTCCATGAAATAATTGATTTTGCTAATTGATTGACTGTGAATGCTGCGTGTCTGACAAAGTCATTGTTATGAGGTAGAAAGAGGTGTTACATAATTAATCATAATTAATCAGTTATAATTAATCATATGGGTAAGTGTGAAGAACACCCTAGCTTGTTGGGTAATCGTTATCCCATTGAGGTTAGCGTCATGTGGAACGCGTTACTGATAACTTATAAAAGTATAATAGCACAGGGTGTAAGCATACTGCTTTTAATGTGATTGCTTGGGGCTTTGATATTTTATTAATTACATAATGTTAATTATCTGAAAGTTTCAGTAAGATATTAACGATGTTTTTGGATTCCTTTGTATTCACTCCTTTCCTCTCTTACCTGTCTCTGAAGCACTCTAATCCACCTACAGTAGCTACATAACAACTGTGAGTACAATCTTGCACTGTACTCACAATGAACCTATCTTTGGCCATTGTCCTCTTCCTTCAAGAGCTGAATTCCCACTATGTTGGATTCATTTTCAAATTTTCTTGCATATTTATATTTGATCAGCCAGTGTCAATAGAAACATCTTCCCCCTCCCCTCCTCCCTCCTCCCTGGAAACATAATCTCCCTCTCAGCACTCTGGTAGTTTTGTTTTTTCGTGTTTGTTTTTATCTTAATCTTCTTTTTTAAATACCCAAACTAAAGCATTACAGTTATCTCTTGTTCAATGCAATGAAATGTTTCGTTTTGCCAAGACTTAATTTATTTGTCAGAGTTCACATACATCCTAGATATATCTCCATGAAGGAAACAAAGCAAATAATTTTGCTGCCAAGGGAAGTACTTTGTAAAGGCAGGAAGATTATAAGCATGTTGTTCCTCCTTTGCATTATTCTTCCTCAGTTGGAGGAACTCAGCTGGTACTGTATCTTTCCTTCTATATCATTCAGAATTCTAACTACTATAACCGGAACATAAGTACACAGGATCTGAAGAATTAGATCAAGTATTTCTTGCCAATAGGTATAGCCCGATTGCTCATGATCCTCCTCGTAGGTTTATCGTTCACTGAGTAGAATCGGTCGTCATCGGCGATGTTATGTTTGTTTGGATGTTGGTTTGCCGCATGTTTGACTTGTTTGGAACGTGTGATAGAATTTTATATGTATACAACAGGAAATAACCAATTTAATTAGGTCTTTAATTGGGCACTATTGGATTGGAGTACATTGCAATACAGGCATTGTTTAAAGTCAGATAATGCTAAGTATTGTGTTTCCTCATGGGCATTCTCTCGCTTGTTCAAAGTAACTTGTATGGGCTCTGAATTGCTTGTTAAGTGTCATTTTAGATAAGGAGTAAATAAGAGATTGTCATAGATTTGATATCGTACTGAGGACAAGTAGTAGACTTCAAACTTTGTGTTGGATCAGCAACACCATTGTTTATATTTTTCTGCATGGAGGATTTGCATTATTTCATACAACCATATCATATTCAATTGTGTTCCTGTAACTGGAAAATATTGAATATTGATCTCTTCTCTGACTTTCTTTGTCTTCTTATTATTCTAGAAAGGAATGTTTGAAAAACGAAAGAGAAGAGAATTTTCAGTTTAGGGGTGAGTACCTTTCATTGTACGATATCCGCATCAAGCTTGGTTCAAATTAGTTGAATGGATCGAGCCTGCTTAGCTAGTATTGCTTACATATTTCTTATCATTGCAAAGCTGATTTTGTGTAGTTTATGTTAGGAACATGCAGCTCCCCTCTTCCTTACAGGGCAAATTTTTTTAGTTTCTTGTCTTGTTGTCCGAGATGACCAATTTCTGTTCTGTCCGACGACTAGTAAAATACATCATTGCAAGGAAAATACCTCCAAATAGCTGAAATGATAAATTGGAATCACAAATATTCACAAAACATCTCCTCATACAGTACCGTATGCGCATATAGGTTATTGTTACTCTGCTAGATTTTTGTCGGACAACCAAATGTATGGACAAACAAAAGGTATGGCCTGTTTTTCCCAGGGACAACCAGAAAAATCCTTAGAAATTTGCCTTGCCTTAGAAAAGAGTTGAGGGCTTGATAAGCAAAGCTAATTTTCAGTAGGCCAATATTCCCTAATAGGGTGAGGGAGGGGGGGGGGGTGGCAGGAGTGAGATCAATGATTCCTGGTGCTTAAAGTATTGTACCATGCCCATGTGAAAATCAGTACTGTGGTAAATATTTGGGGGAGCCATGTCTCTTGGTGTGGACTTGCTTTCTATACAAACTTGTATTAAAGTTCTATCAATAAGGCTTTAGTTTCTTCTCAGAAATTGTATTGATCAAGGAAGGACCAGCTGTGTTCAATAAGATGGTCAGTGTGATGTCACTAGGGAACGAGTGTATCAAACAGTGTAACTCCATGTGTATGGGCCAGTGTGTTGAGAGAGACACTGCATAGGTGACCTCGGTTAAAGGAGTCTTGTCTATTGACCAAAACATGCTAGAAAAACAAATGGTTACCTATATGCTCAAGAATTAGTATACTTCATTTACTTCAAACCACCATGCTATAACACAGTAAGTCATATAGATATCGTCTACTCTGAGCTTATTTAATATTTATTTGAACCTCCTCCCTCTCACCTCCGACCCCCAAGAAAAGTAGGAAAATATAATTTCAACGATTGGATCAAAACTTAGCACATGCAAGAATGTATTTATAATGTGGTATAACAGTAAGAATTTTTGTGTTCCTTACAAGGTGACATGGTTATGCCCTCACCACATACTGTTATTTGTGTGAACTTATGTCAGTTATCATTAATTGATTGGATCCAGCAAATTTGCGGGAATACCGGGTTAACACCAAGCAAGAGTAGAGATGCTTTGTAAGTTCATAAAGTGTACATCAAAGTTGTCAGATTATTTGAGTAGTCTGGCACCCTTTACTGTATGTATACCCAAAACTATCACTAAATATCACATGAAATTGAAGATCCTTGGACATAATTTCCTTTTTTCTACATTCAAATGTTGACATTAAGCTTCAAAGAGACAACGATTTGCTACGAAACATTGATTTTAGAGTTCAACATATGAAATGAAAATATTTGATTTGACAATACGCTGTTTGCTTTGAACTTCACGCTTGTACAATGGCCTCCAGAAGCACAACATCTGGTTTGGATAGGATCTGAAGGTTACTTTGTGGAAGTCAAGGCAGAATCAGCAATCTCTCTTTTGCTTTGATTTTTTATTAATTTGTATTTAAAGGTTATTTAGGTACAAATTTTCTTAAATCAAAGCTGTCAGCATGCATAGTTCTTAAAGAAAACTTCAAGCAACCCCTTTTAATTGAATTGGTCGATTTGCTGTCGATGTCGATCGAGTACCACATTTTGTAGATTTCTGACAATTTCAGGAGCAATAATCTCAAAGGTTATCAATAATAATCCTCTCTTTAAGAGCTGCTTGTAAGTTGAGATGGACAAAACTGTCATGGCAACACAGTTGGGAAAAATCATTTTTCGGTTTTGAAATTAATTAAAAATTAATTAAAATATGATCTTCCCCGGTATATACAGTGTAGAAGGCTTTGAGCAAACTTGATGTATGTGATATATTGGAACCAATATAGTGCTTGAATATTTTGATGGAAACTTGTCTTCATTTCTTATCTTTGATGGACAAAGTTATTGCAAATGTTCGGCTTTCATTACTCTCACAGTCATTAATCTGGACGTCTCAATTTCTTTATTGTTTCTCCACTCGTTTCTACTTTCTGCAAAGTAATTTTGAATTTGAGTTTATTGTCCACAATTGGAAATTCGGCTTAGACAGGTCATAAACGAATAAAGAAAGAAAAAAAGAAAAACAATAGTATAAGTATCAATAGACTGCGATACACATACAGTAATACAAACAAATATACAGCAAGTCCTATTTGTAAATAAGAAACTTATCTTCTCACTTGTGAATTAAATATGGATAGAATTAGGCACACATGAGTATCTGTAGCGGGCCCAAAGTGTACATGGTGGGCATAATCGCAGTCCAGAGCGGTTGTAATTGTAGTGCTCGCACAAAGGGTGTGTTGGGTCTTGCATGATTTGTTTCACTTTATTGCAGACACTCTTATGATACAAACACTCTAACGAAGGTAAGTGAGCACCGATTACCCGCTGAGCAACTTTCCTAGATTGCTCAAGCATCTTCACATCGATTCTTGTAATGATAAGTGTGTAACCAGGTGAATGAAGAGGCTTTTAATTCTCGTTTTAGATTTGTTCAAGGCTATCACCTGTTGATAACATTTTATTGTAAACAGCTTTTCATTAATTTGGGGGACACTGTTTGTTTATATTTCTGGAAAATAACTGTTCCATCTATACATAACATGAATTTAATTGTGATCAATACACTGGTAGCCTGCTAGATTGAGAAACTTGGTTGATAATTATCTCATTATGTTATCAGTATTTTAATAAAGATGCTGGTTTTTCAAAATCATCATCATGTGAATATCATAGTTTGGCTAGATCAATCATTCTATCATCACTGATGAATTATGGTGTGTCTGGTACATAGTGTTAATAGCTTTGAGTCAGTAAGTGTGGGCAAACCCCTTACATAGGGTTAGCTTTTGAGTTAATACTATGGCAAACATGCTGTTAGTTTTGATGAAGTTGAAGAAAAGTAATCCAGCCATGTTTGGTCAGATAGTTACAAGTGATAAAAATAACAATTTCCTCCTTTTTTCCAGTTTTTTTAAGAGATATTTAGCAGACATGATATTTTAAAGCATCTATCCTGCATACGTACTCTTCCACCCACGGATGGTTTTATGATTGGTCAATTTTGTTTATACATTTGGTGTTTCAATTAGGTCCAAGTAAATAACATAGTTAATAGAAGTTTAAACATTGAAGAGCCAGGATGATGGCAATATTCACCCAGACTTGTATTGACATGGGAATTTTTTTTTCTTTTTGGAGGAGGAGGGGGGAGTGGTATTGTGGAAGGGGGTGGAGGAGAAGACTTTACCATGGAAGTATACACTGACAGCCTGACAAAACAATGCAATTCATTTTATGGTACATTTAAGTGTGTAGTAGCCAAAAATTTCTTGCAAAATGGTTAATTTATTGGTATTTTTATCAAACACTCTAGAGAAGTTACAAACAATTTACGGCAAGGGATTTTCTAGCTACCTACGTGCTTGCGTTTATGTTTGAATGATAATGACGTTGTAATAAAAGTTGTACCTTGACAGGCTGCTTGATTTACTTGATCTATGAAGTGGGGTAACAGTGGGTCCTAGGCACATACTCTGCAATGACAGGGAAAACTTCACCACGTCACCACTTCACCCCGAAGCAGGAGTTCTTCCCCCCCCCCCCTACCTTGTAATAGAGTCCAGTTACTCACAAGGATGTTGCATAAGTTTTAAGGATTGAAGGGATACTTTCGTGTTTCTTGTTGTGTTCCAAAGTCCTTTTGCATTTTATTTTGTAACTTTGCCAAAAGATACAGTGAAATAACCTCAAGGAATATAGTAAACAAGCAAAGTTATTGCAATACCTTGGGGTAAGTCCTAGTTGGGTAAAGGTAGTGAGTGTTGCATCGATAATTCTCTGGTGGTGGAAATTTACAAGAAATCTCCTCAAGTCTATAAAAGATTATGGAGAGATTTAATCGCTTGGTGAGAATGACATGGGAACACTGGAGATCATTGAGGAGAGGCCAGATGTCAGAGAGATCTTAGCAATATCTGTTTTTGAAAATAGGGGCCTGTCAAAGGTAGAAGGAGGGTTGAAATGCATGTTCTGTATGAAAGGTTATAACTGTCACCTTCTTCAGGCAAGATATTATTTGCCTTGTTTGTTTGGTGAGGTTAGCTCATAATAAGCTGCTGTGATGTTTTGCTGGTGGTGGTATTGTAAATGGAAGGGTTGGGTACCCCGTACCCAGACGCTTTAGCCATGGGTACTGAATACTGATATACCATATCCAAGATCCTCCAAGATCCGCAATAACCTTCAAGGGGCTTAAATTAAGGTGCCACAAGAAATAACCCATGTCCATTCAATAAATACAATAGCTCATCAGAACAGCACGTATTTTTCTTCCCTCTTTTCTTCTCCAACTGTACACATTTAATGCACATTCTTATGCCTATACCTAAACTACACGATTGGAACGTTTTAACCCGGCCTGCACCCACGCGCCCCACTTTTGGTCACTTTCTCATCCAAAATCTACCGTTCAGTAGATCAAAAGCATGACTTTCTAAGGACCTTTCCATTTCAGGGGCGTAATGCTGAAACATTCCAATATTAATGTAGGTAAAGGTAGATAGGAAAGTGCATATAGAGCTGGAGGCAGGTAAGTATCATCGCTCATAAATCACCCAAACCATTAAGTTTGGGGATTCTTCATGCCTCGATGGCATGAGACATGCAGGTATAATAGATATCAGAAAGTTGAACTTGATATTGATGTTGGGGTAGGTATGATGCGAACTTGAGTTAAACCTTCTCACACAAATATGCACTTTTTTGCTATCCAACTGTAACATCATAAAACTTACCAGCTCATTGTCAGGAGTTCTTTCTCAGAGGAAAATGGCCTTGCATATATTATGCAGGGCTAGTTGGATGCATGGTTGCCAAACACGTTGGTATTTAACATTGTTGAATGTGAAGTACAAAATTTAGCGACAGCTTTCGCAAAATACTGAAGCATACATTGTTTATTGATTCACGCACTATGTTACATTTAATACCACTGGTATTTAAAATATGAATTTAAGGGTAAACTTAATATGAAAGAAGCAAAAATTATGCCCAGGCTTGAAAATTTATGTCTTTATTGATAAGGCTAGAAACTGGAGTGTAGTGCAAACAAAGATACGAGCCGCGCTGTTCATTACCAAATGTCAAACTGGCATCGGTGATAACGAAATTCCTTGCTCTGATCTTGATGTTCATTTGACGCCTATAGTTTCCTAGGACTGTTGTAGATACCGGGCCGAAAGAAAGGCCATTAAGCGAATGCCCTGTGGTAGTGGAAAACTGTCATAGATCTTCATCATGGTGATTAAACCAAAGAATAAAACCAGTAGATATTAACTTGTCGGCCAGGACGAGGTTTATTGTTTATCTGTCAGATTCAAATTGTCACTATTTCTTTGGGGTAGGGGTCAGGAATGTTTTGGGCTAAGCTACCCACCGCCATGTAAAAGATGCTGTCGGACTGTCTCCAGTTATTAGTTCAGTGATTTACAGTTTGGAATGAGATAGTTAAAGTAGTAGTCCGAGTATGTGAGATTCTCATAGTTCCTTACGACCGTATCTTCGTACGTAAGTTCAAGATCTGGTTTAAGAGATGATATCATCCTCCAGCTATCAGCTTATCTCAAATGCCTCATTTTCTGCATCTGTTGCCAAAAAAAGGTTTCATATTTTCTGTCATAGAGATCTTGTCTGCATGGAATTAATTTTTAACCTTTTTTTTAAACTTAGTCTTGGAAATGACTGTGATGTTTTAATATGGTGGAATATACATATGTTCTATCTAGCTTGATAGATATCATCAATACTGTGCATGACTCTTATCTTGGTCCATAAATCTGCATTTGCCACAATCTGGTGGTTCCAGACTATTTTCTAAGATAAGATAAATGGAAACATAGTCCTGTTTCCTTAACTGTCCATTAAATTCTCACCAGGACTACTTATGAATTAAAGTTGGGCATCAATCTTTAAAGGTTTACAAATTAACAAAACCGTTACACAAATTAAATTTGTGGGAGAAAACATTTTTGATGGGATTAAACTGCTAGTAACTCATGAATTAGGAATATAGCTAACGATAGTTGTTATAACCACATGGATACTGTATCTTAGTTGATGGAGGAGGGGTAACCAGGCCATTCTGTATTTACATATTTTGTTTTAATTGCATGGTAGGAATTCTGCCATATTGTATTACCCAATTACAGCTATTAAAGCTGTATGAAACCCTGAATGCTGCTTTAAGTTGATGAAGTAATCCAACAAAAATTTAGGTGTCAACTTTGAGTAGCTAAAATGGCCGGCTGAGTCCGGATCAGTGACCAGAAATATCAACAAAGAGGCTGGTTGGTTAACCGCAGGAGATGACCCCGTCATATATCTTCTTCTTCTTCATCTTGTTGATGTACATACCCCTGAAGGCTGTGTTTATAAACATTAGCGGAAGTGTGATTTGAAAACTGAGAAGGTTACACTGTCCAATATAGGACTAGATTTGAAGATACCAGCATTCATGTTCCTTTAAAGTTGTTGCACTTGGCTGCACTATGTGACTTGTAATTGTATCTATACTGAACTTAAGGTTGTGCCCCTTATATCTTATCTTGAGTGACATACAAGAAATTTATGTGGTACAACCCTCTTTTCTGTTCAATGATCACCGTAGTTTTCATGCTAGGAGATTCCAAACGTTCTTGTCACTAGCCAGAGAATATGCATTTTCAAAACAGAGTGAGTGATACTTTTAAAAAACCCTCCCTTAATTTACTTCATTTCTCATAAAGTTTAGGAACTGTGGCAACAACAAAAATAACAAACATACTGTAGCTTTCAAATTGTAACTGTGTTGGTAGATTAGCTATATTAAATACAAGATTAGGAATTGGCAATGTTGTTATAACACAAATTTGTTGAGAGCATATGTGGTTTAAATATACCATGTAGTGGAGCCTGTGATTTCTGAGTGGCTGGGGGTGGGGGGAGGGGGCGGGAGATGGGGGAGTAATGTCAGTCAACATTAACTATAACCACTGGCAATCTTTTACAAAATTGAGGTCAGGCGTCAGGAAACTCCTGTGAACGACTGGAAACTTTCACTACCAGCAGTAACAACAATGTACACAGGGGCCTTGTACTTACTTGATTGTCATGTAACTTTTGCATGCCAATTATGACAATGGTCAACATTTCCTACAGTATGCACATTCTGCCATACAACTGAGGTTAGCCTCTCTCTTGCCCTTTCCACTTTGACCATCGTCACATTCATTCATGTCTGCATGTAAACTCCTCCTGGTCAGTGATCCTTCTCTTCATACTGTAGCATTTGGGGCTCCTTCATAGCATTTGTTGATCCTGCATAGCATTTGGTAATCCTTTGTGTCATACTGTTGCATTTAGTGGTCCTTCTTTCCATAGTGTAACATTTGGTGATCCTTCTTTTCATACTATAAAATTTGGTGATCCTTCATAGCATTTGGTGCTCCTTCATGCATTTGTTGATCCTTCATAGCATTTGGTAATCCTTTGTGTCATACTGTAGCATTTAGTGGTCCTTATTTCAAAGTGTAACATTTGGTGATCCTTTGTTTCATACTGTAACATTTGATGATCCTCCATTCTATACTGTAACATTTGGTGAGGTCACCAAACTACTTGATGTGGCTTGCCACCAACAGGTTCACCTCCAATAACAATTTCCCAGTTTCTCAATATATTCATCTTATACTGTCACTATAAATCTTGGAGCTTAATAGGTAATGTTGCCATGCATTAAACCTGTCTACAACTCCCGAAAGCCTGCTCACATCTGCTATAATTGAGCCACTGTAACCAAACTTGGTCATCAGATTCACCATTCTGCATGACACAGTTTTATATATGTACATTGGACTCTCTTCCCCACCAGGGTTAACAAGATGTAGTTAAAAAGAGCCCATAAAAAATGTGTGGTTTTAATAAAATGGTCCTGGTGATATTAGGTTTGGATGATCTGCTGTTTCCATTCATTATATACAATGCATTATAATCATCCTTGAAACATAAATCATCTAGAGGATGGAGACTACTATAATAAGAGGCAGAGGCAGGAGCAACAAGCATCTTCTGTATGATGATGATGATGATGATGATGATAGAGTATTTTATTAACCTAGAGGGTCATTATACCCAGGGCAAAGAGTACAACAGAACATGTCTGGAGTTGCCTACAGGTTAAAGCTGTATTATGCAATCCATTATACAAAATACACAAAACAATACCTATCATGATGGCCATATAACATCTATTCCAGTGTTGACAGGTTCCCTACAATTATTTTACTAAGAGGAGGTACTACGTTTTCATAGGATTTAGCCCTTTGGCAAAGAATTCATAAGCAAATGAATACTTTGTTTATAAACAAGCCAACTGGACACAGGCATGTTTGTAAACAAATGTATTTATATGAAATACACCTATACAGTGTATTAATTAATGGCTACCTACCACTAGCTTATTCTGATGTCCATTTTCAGTCTTTTGGGGTGGTAGGTGTAGCTAAAGTGGAGGGGCGGGGGGAAGGGAGGGGGATGTTTGGTTCATTGGTGATCCATGAATAGGAAGTTGCTCATCATCATACGAAGTGGAAATCAGTAAAGCTACCAGATTTTTGCAGCTATTGCCTGAGTGGAACATTAGAAATAATAAAATTGACCCTGGCAACCTCCTATCTTCAAAGCAGATGGTTAAACAATCTTTCTTAGGGTCAGAAGGGGGCTTAGAGCTTGCCATCCTGCCCCCAACATAACCCCCAGCTTAATGGGGGAGACTATAGCTCCAAAATACACATGTTTAAAATATTTTCACCTGAAATTTTCTCCCCCCCCCCAAAAAAAAAAATATTTAAAACAAGAGAATGCTGCTAATACTGGAATGACCTAATAAGATCAATGAACTGCAGCTTTCTTACATGTGATCCACTGAACTGAAAAGTCCTCAAACCTCAACACCATATTATATATAAATCTTTAGTGGATAATCACATCAGTTAATTTGGTCCAGATTCTATGGACACACTACCAATCTGCAAGGTCTCTTAGATTTGCATTCAAACAGTACTCTCGTAGCTATAGCTACCTCGAGTTGACTGTTGATTCCAGCCACAAGTGACCGGCCATCCAGCAGTTACCAAAATGAAAGATTACTTTACATTTACTTTGGTATTGGTCATAGCAACGCCTAACTTGTACTATTTGAAAGAAGAAGAAAAGGGTTTGAATTTTGGGGAAGAACTGTGTTTTTTCGTCCAAAACAAAAAGCATTTGTAGTCTTGGTGTAGAGAATCACAATTGTATAAAGGCTACAAAACTTGTAAAAAGGTTGGGTCAACTGTTATTTTTTTCTGAAATATGTCAATCCTTTTTTCCCTTTGTGTTATATTTGTGGTGTCTTGAATTTCATTGTGACCGCTTGAATAGTCTAAGTCCTGGCTTATTGTACCAGTTTTGTTTATTCTGGTCACCAATAGAATCACCATTGTTGCCTTTTGTCACCTCCAACTATTCTAGGATATTTACCCATTCCTTTTTAAGTTTTTTTTTTTTCTTTCTCCTTTGGATGAGAAGGCTGGCCTACAGTGACAGTTCATGGATACCATTGGATGGTCAAACTCAAGAGCTCTTTTCATCTTCTTAATCATGAATTTTTACCAAAAATGACAGTAATGGAATAAAAAAGAATGGTAATCCTCTTTTACTTAATTCACTTGAATTAAGGCAATTTGTCATAGGAGTTTATTAGAAACTCACTCTTGTTAAAAATGATAAAAGTGCAAAAAAACAAAAATTCTTGAAAAATCTAAGAGGCTTACTTTCTTAAGCTGATCATTGTTAAAATGGTATTAAGAACACTTGATCTCACACAATTTGAAAAGCTTTCCACACCCGATATAAACGGACGCAGGGCTAATAGATCAAAATTAAGTTTCATCTTGCTCTTTCTTTCTAGTTAACTTCCTGATTCATTGCCAGTGTTTACTGCCAGCAAGGAAAAAAAGAAATAAAAGGAAAGGAAAAAAAAGAAAGAAAAAAGGTGACAATTGATCTGGCTGGGACTATGTATGGAAGTATGAATCAATAGAAACTGAAAGTTTGGCCATTCAGGGTTACTTTAATCAGAATTTGAATGGATGTTTATTGATATATCTGACTGGTATCCGGAAGTTCTGGTAACAGCAAGTAGCAGGCCCACTGTGCAATACAATTGCCAGGCTTTTGGTTCTCTTCTCCCACAGCATGAAATGCAACCAACCAACGGGGAATCGTTTTTGATGAAGTTTGACACCTTTTGTTAACTAGGTGGTGTTTTAGTATGATAGGGGATATCGTTTGTTCTGTACTAGTTTTGAGGATGATAGTGCTTGTCCATTGTATATATGTGTCTGGTTTTTGAGTGTATGGATGGGGGGGGGGGGGGATGGGGGAGGATGGAATATTTACTTTGGTCCTACCCACCCTACCTTTTGTTTTAGTAAAAAAAAACACCATATAATAGTAGTACTGTTTGTTATATGTTCAGTTTTGTAGTTTATGCTGTATCTCGTTCTCATTCATGAACTAGTGTAATTGATCAAAACTTCATGAAGCATCAACATGCTCGCAATTTTTTTGGCATAAATAATGATGATTGTTTACAGGAACAAAACTGAAGTAAACTTTTGCTTCAAGTTCTACTATTTTTTTCCTTTTTTTGATAAACACTTGTCGATAGATTTACTTAATCCATTTACATTTGACAATGCCAATCCTTCACCACTTTACAACATCAGATATATCAATTTTCCAACCTTCAACGAAACCAAAAGAATGGAGAACCATGTCTTAATCAGAAGCAGCAGTCTAAAACGTACTGTGTAAAGTCCCTATACTCAGCACACAAATGACTCAGTGTGGTTCTATAATCTTTTTTATCCCCAGTAGCCCTTCTGTACCCTCTGTCTGTCTTTTCTTGAGTGAAACCACCAATTTTCTCCTTATTGTCAGGTAATGTTATTTAGACAGAACACTCCCTTGGTAATTCACAAGGAATTGGACTTCAACTCCCACCAGTCCCCAGTGTGCGGCCATGACTGATTTATCTACAAAACCTTTTGATCCTTGTAATTGAACTGAATCATTGATTAGTATATTTCTGACTCAGCTTGGAAAAATTTTCCCTCCAAAACTTACAAATTTTTACCACCCCCTTGCCTACCGACATAGAACAGGTTATTATATGAATAACCATGTTGTGTCTATAAGTCCTATCTCTACAGTGCAGCATGGCTCAAAGGTCATGGTTATTCAATAAGCCATTCTATACAATTGATTGGATGACAAGGAGTATAGGAATATTCTACTTACTCATAGGGGGAAAAAAAAGACAGTGAAAAAAAAGATAGGTATTAAATCTCTTGTGTGGAATGAAATGAGTGTGTGGATTTTTAGGTGTAGTGTTGATAAAGGTTTTTGCATCTGTGCTGTCACTTGTGCAGTAGTGTTATGCAAAGGTGCATTGGGCTGGCTTACACACAAGGACAGGTTTGGATCTACCTTTTGGAATAATATCAAATCTAAAGGAATAAGCAGATTTTTCTCACTTACTAATGACCATTGAGGGTAAGAATACATCTGTATCTGATAGGTATGTCTTTATGACAGTATGAGTATGGTGTTATAGATTGATCAGTTTATATTTGACATTTTGTCACTTTAGCCAAGTATTATATTATTATATTATTTTGTGCCTGTGGAGGGAGCTCTCTCTCTCTCTGGTCTGAATAAAGAACACACCATTAGTAAGTAGTACTCTTGTGTGTACTTTGATCCTATGTGTACAGTAGTTGTTACTGCTAGTAGTAGTAGTATGCATGGTTCCCGATTACTCAGAATGTATGATTTAATAGACCAATAATTAATGTTGGATAGTGGCATAATATAGTGGCACTTAAATTGATTAAGATAATTCAGCAATATATTCAACCTGATCATGGTATTTGCTTTGGTGCATGAGCATGTTGGAGAAGGAATGAAAGGCAGAATGTGTCTAATTTTTGAGTGATCATTGCATCTCTTTCTTTTCTGCAGTCAGTATTCATCATTGATATATGTAGTGTCTGTGATGTAATAATTAGTTTTGGCATATACTGTATATTTACTGATATATTTTATTCATGTGTAGATTTGCACAAGTAAAGTATGCTGTTTATAGGTTCAACATGGATACAATCTGAACTGACAATGATTGTTGCCCCAAATTGTTCATACTGTGAAAGTGATGGAAAACAAATGAAGGTGATAACAAAATTAGTGTTTTTCCCTAATAGTAGGCCTACCATTCATGCAAGTCCCATTGGTCACCTGTTTCAGTTTATGTTTATTACTTCAGGATATTGAAGGTCCAACCGTCAAAACTGGTCAATGAAGAGCAGTCTCGGCTTATCTAATCATGGGTTTCGAAATTTGTAAATTATATAAACCATGAAACAGTCGTGTATGGATTGACCAATGTAGACAAATTCTGTGCATCATCACATCAGATGGAATGATAATTTGATAGAGTTAAGTAAATGGGAAAGATTGTGAAGATTGACTTGATTTTCAAATGCATCCATCAATGAAGGAAGCTACATATGGAAACTTAAGATATATCTGTAATCAGTTGATAACATACATCTCAAGAATCGAAGCATGGACAAAGTCTGTATGTATTAATGCAAAGTTACATGGTAGAATGTGCATACTGTGGGAAATATTGACCATTGTCATAATTGGCATTCAAGAGTAACATGACAATCAAGTAAGTACAAAGCCCCCCCCCCCCCTATGTACATTGTTGTTACTGATGGTAGTGAGAGTTTCCAGTCATTGACAGGAGTTTTCCTCACACCAGATAATTTATCTGCAGTTTTCAAGCTGGCTGACGTCCATAGTCCAAGCTAGCTTCCATGTACTCTTGGCCTTGATTCGAGGGGGAGGGGGTGGTCATGGCTCAGTCCTCAAGGAAACTCCATGGGTCCTGAGCCTGTTAGACTGATTAGTGTGCGGTGGACCGATGGTATAGACTGACCCGTAGTATGTCAGCTGGAGGTTACAACTCACAGGCCTTGACAGATTATATCCAGGCAGAGAACTTACTGCCAAGTGTATTAATATCATGAGAGTCTGCATTAATCAACTCCAACTTTTATTTTGTGTAAAGTTTGCAACACCTCAGAAGACAATATTCCCTCAGCCATGACTACAGATTGATAGAGTAATTCCACACGGGAAAGCTGTTGAAGGTTTCAGATAGTGAAATCTTTTTAAAATTGATTGTTATGAGAAATATTAATATTAATGAAAGTGATGGATGAGATGGATTAATAATACAAGCCATTATAATTTGTTTCTTCTTTAAAAAGGTTTTAAGGTATGCTTGCGTGTTTTGCAAAGTTTGGTATAGTCACTGTGTAGTGCGCAGTGTAGTCTCTGTACAACAGTTAGGTACATATATAAATTATGTTTGTTCAAATATTCTTTTTCAAAGGTAGTGCTAGTATGTATGAACCTTGTAATTTCTTTTAGGTTTATTCAGAGAAAGGTACTCATTTGCAACAGATGTCTAACCGTGTGCATTAGCACATAGAAGATATTTCCGTCTTCTTAAATCAGAAATATTAGTACTGATTGACCATGGGGACTGAAAATTTTATATTTTAGATTTCATGTACTAAACGTTAAGTCAACATGCATTATAATGGTTACTGAAATGTACTGTTCATAAATTTACGTATGATCGTTTAGTGCAAAAGTTTTTGATGAAACACAATGTTGGAACATTTATACAGGTGTGGATCCAAGACAGTACCAAGGTCCTTAAACCTTAGCACTTCTGTGGCGATGCAAAATTACATTTGAATGATTGTGGCTTTCTCTTCGAAGGCTGGTTACCTTTGTATAGTTTGACTTTGCTCATGCAGTACACTCACAGTTGTATTGCTTACATATTGGTTATTAATAGGTTCATGTATATATCACTAGTGATGTTCCAAAGATGTAGAAAATGTATCTTCAAGCTTGTAAAACAGCCAACTTGCCTACAACACTTTCATAACAGATGAATCTACAGCCTATCCTTTCCCAGAAGAATCAGAACTGAGGTCGTCATTTGCACTAGTTTACATGCCGATGTCAATGGCTTCCATTTGGAAATGAGCAAAACCCTGCTCTGGAATTATTTATATAAGCTGGTTTTATTTTACCAATGCTGTTACATATTAAATTTTGTATTGGTCGAAACTTCAGCGAAGCTGAATGAAAGTGGGAGTGCGTCAGTGCGGGACATATGATTATGAAAAGGTAAAGCAGCTTCTCTAAAAGAATAGCATAAGTATTAAGTAGTCTTAGTTCTTGGAAAGAATAATATGTTGTTTGCCATGAGGCCCTTGCCTCCCTGGGCCCATTTGCTGGTCAGAGACCGGTATGTTTGAACACCTGAATGCATTTTGTTTAGCACAGCTCTGTCAGCCAAATGTTTTACTAAGTATGCTACACATGATATAACAGTTACCAGACGCACTTTGCAAAGACCTAGGATGTTTGTTGCCAGTTTGTGATGAAATAACTGTAGATACTTACTAGCAGAATACTGTGAATGTTCTACATATTTCGTGTGGATCGAGCATAAAGAAGGTGTGTTCTGAAAAATAATACGGATTTGGTAGAGGCATAGCAACATGACAAGTTACCTTGGCCAAACTTAACTTTGCTTGAGCCTTCAAGCATAAGGTCTGGTGCTTGGGTATACATGAACTGTGACTGTAGTCCTACAGGTGAAACAGCAATATTGTATGTGTCTATCTTTGGCTTCTGTGTATAAATGCATGCATGTCCAGTACTCGATCACCATCACCCAAGAAGGCCTTCTCGCAGGAGCTGAACGAGTCATACTCAGTCAGCTGTCCTTATACAGTCGGTGTGATCAAGTATACTCTACGTGTTGACAAACCTGGAGTAGTTCAAGTTCATTTACAAACTCTCATAGTGTTTACAAGAGATTCTCTATTTAGCTATAGGTACAATTTGATTGACTTTGACCTTGTTCCACAGTCTCAACAGATATTCCATGTTCTTACAGCTACTTTGGAACTATCATGAGATGTACAATTTATAATAATCAGTGGCAATGATGTTGGTGATATGGCGAATGTCTCTGATCTCTGGATGCATGGCTCATACATCAGAAACATTGATTTATCTCTAGATATTGGTGTGCTATGTGAACAGCAGTGGTGTATGTATAAATGGCTTCACTGCCATCTTCTTGTTCTCCATATTCTGCTCCCATCCAAAATTAGCTAATATTTTGTAAATTTGTACTTAATTTTCCTACATGTATGTGTAGCATGGCTTGTTCCATAATACACTGGAAGCCAGCATTCATCGTGTGCAATACATAGCAATGTGTGTGTTTTGTGTTGAACTTGTGGCTGCATTCCTTATGCCCCCTGTCCTGCTCACCATGTACAGTAGTAACGACAGTACTACTATGTGGACTGTAAACTTAACCTTCACTGCAAGCTGCTATGGTTAGTGTCCTATTGCTCTAGCATGAAATTTCCTCTAAGTTGGTTCAGTGGGTGGTGTCAAATTAATTAAATCCTACTGTAAATAGGGGGTCAGTGATGTAGGCATGATAGTACAGTACTTTGGCTATGAGTATACTATTCATACTGATCTGTATTGTACATGGAATTTTAGGCTAGTTCCTATACAGTCTGCATGCCTATTCACCACCAAGCATGTTGCTGTTACCATTGTACAACAGTTCGTCATAAGTTGAGTCAAGATGCTATTGCCTAAGTGTAGGCCTGTTATAGCATTCTGAAGTACAGATCTCACATCACAGAAATGTCACCCAAAAGCAGAGTGTCTGTTCTCACGCAACCTCAAGAACCAGTGATTCGATCTTGATTATAATTATGGAGTTTCCTTTAGGAGTCATGATTGCAAACATGTCTCCAAACAAATGAACTTGAATCAATTAATGAGTTATTTAACCATGGAAGCCAGCAAGCAAAATGCCACTATAAGCAGCATTTTATATTTGTTTGACAAGTTCAGCAAGCATTGCATTTCTACACAATATAAACTTGTGTAATTACTACATTGATAACTATATTGTGATTTCTGTAATATTTTTACCAAAAGAATTGTTATGGTGATTTAATGACCTGTGACTAATTTGATGCTTCAACAAACTTTTGTTAGATCATTTCTTGGAAGTTTGAAAACTTTGCCATTTATTATTACTTTAAATTACATGAAATTTGATTAGTCAGAACTATTGAAACATATTCTTATTTTTGAAAAGTGCAAATCATGACTAGAAAGGCTCAGTTGAAGTTCTGATAGAGCAGTATATATTGCTCCCATACTCTGATCTTATAATGCAATGTACATTTATGATTTTGAAAGTTTCCCTGTAAACTATCAGCAGACTTGTTTGGGTAAGTAATAATTGCCTACCCATGAATGAATCGGTTCAGTTAGACACCTCATATCCTGGCCCAGATACTTTATTTAAACTGTATTAAATACAATTTTGTAAGAATTTGCCAATTTGGAATGTTTGGAACATGACTCCAGTCAAACTAATGATCTACTGTTGCAATGGTAATGTGATATTTTTGTGTTGAATAGTTTGAAAAGCCTGTCAAAATCATTTGAATGCAGAAAGCTGTCGTACAGTACAGTACTGTGATGTGTTTACTGTGCACCAGAATGGTCAGTTTGTAAAATATTCATTACCCAATTACTGAGTAAATTGAATTATCTATCTTACCATCCACAGGGTTTTCTGTATGTACTAGCAGTATCTGTGAGCATTTTCTGCGTGCTGTCTGTACGTAGATAGCAGAGACAAATTACATTAAATGCCTGCTTGATTTTTCTAGCGTTTGCTTTGTATTGCAGGACATATTGTGGTATGGAAATTTGAATTTGTGAAATAACTGACTATAGCAGTAGCTGCCTGTAATTTAATAAGTGGATACTGAATTTATGCATAGATTGAAACAGGCAGTATTTACAATATGGGGGCAGAGGGAGGGGAGAGGTATATATGTTGTTCAAGGGTTCTACACACCGGCGCGTTGTAAATTGTAATAACCAATTGTTGCGTACAGCAGATTAAATCTGTGCAATATAATATTCTATGTACAGAGTGTTGTATGTGGGCGAGCATTGTAGTGTTCCCTCACTGACATGTTGCCCTTGGATATCAAAAGAAAAAAAATGGCATGTGTTTTGTGGGTCGAAGTTTTTTTCAGATTTGGACAATAGGTATCGTACCCGCATGGAAACGAACGTTTGTTGATTGAGGTTGTTTGAGTGAGTCACACTTAACCGTTGCTACTATCGTCCACTTTGAAAAAGAACACAAGGAAGGTGTTCAATACATTGAAAGGACTCTCTTTTTAAAAGCTGTGAAATTTTTCATTTGTTACACCCCATACTGCGTCACATTTTCACCATGTAGTCACTCTTCTCAAAAGTTTGTTTACTTACCAATTTTGTAAAAAATTCTGTCTTCCATTAGAATTAGCATTGCCAAACTCTTCCACTTGGAATGCTTTGCAGGAGTGCCCTTGAAATCACTGCAAGGGTAGGGCAGATGGAAAAATGAAAATATTCTGTATATTGCAAGAAAAGGGAGTGGATTGTTTGTTGGATATATGTCCTTCAGCTTTATTTTCTGTTGATACTAGGTTAGATCTTTTCTTCTGCTTTTCTTTGGCCTACGCAAGATTATCACGCCTCGATAGATATTTAGTCATGTGATTGTTGCTCAGCCGAGTGACTGTTTTGTTTTGAAAATCATCAAAGTGGTTGCATAGAGTATGGTGTATTAGTCTTTGCTTGATGTACTTTGATTTTATCAGATTGTAAGTTGAAAGTATATATATGTTTGTTTACTTTCGATTTTCATACCTACTTGTGTCTGATGCAAACGGCAGTTTGTACCACTTGTCATAAGGCCGTGGTGTGATTGTAACCATTAGCAACCCCCAGTTAAAAACAAACAAGTTGGGAATTAATTCGATGGGGAAAGAAACAAAATAGTGATGTATGGCAAGGCAATTTTAACATTTGGAGAGGATGAAGGAGGGATGGCATGATGCAGAAGATGAGAGAATTCTACTGTAGCATTTATGTACATCATCAGTAGTCAGATTAGTACTTGCTTGCACCCTGTGCTTGCCAATAACATCGAGGTAAATGAATCTGGAGAAACTATCACACAGTAAATACGCGCGTACGCGCGTACCATGTATGGAGGGTCATGTGATGTGTTCCAGGGTGGTACTAATATACTACTCTCCCTATTACGCATGATGATTTCACCCAACTAGTACGTAAATGTGTTTGCGTGCTTAGAGCAGCAGACGACACCCGTTACCTAGCAATAACCGTGCTTGTAGCCTAACGTGATAGCTATATTCCCGTCGAGCAGCATTATGCTCTGTTCCATGGAGAATTCCGTGGTTGCACTGAACTAAACATTTCCCCACATTTCCCATTTCTACATTCACTTAGAGCAAGTAGTAATAACGTTAGGCCATATGAGACAAAGCTTGCCCCTGGAGCTGTATTAATAAGTAAGATCTATTATGTAGAACTTTGTAGAAGCCTGCCTTCATTCAAGAGAATAAGGTTGAACGTTAGCATATTAGCACTATTTCGTAGGCCTGAAGTACCAGTACCTTCTTACGCCGTTAGTTCCCATGTCCGATCCGTCTTGGTGCAAATCTTTTAAGAAGTCACTAACACTATTCTCGAACTGCTACAGAGAAATATCAGTTTGGTACCACCTGGAACACATCACATGACCCTCCATACATGGTACAAGCGCACCCAATTGACATGAATCCTCCAGATTCATTTACCTCGTTGGCCAATAATGACACTATATACTGTAGTTCAGTGTTATTATTGAATACTAGTCATAGCACCTGTTGGTCCAATTTTACACAGTTTTGTTCTTGTTATTAGACAGCCACCTGTGATTTATTGATGAGATAATACAAATGAATCGGGCGGTGATTTTATTTCTAAAACAGCTGGTAGGAAAATGTGTATGAATTTTACTCTGCGGATCAATAAATATGTTCCTCTGATGCCTGGATAAATTCTTCATTTCAGGAGAATGTTCACTTGTGTCTAGCTGACAGGTATATGCCTTTCTTAGAATCCCATGGTCAACTGTTGGGCAAAGTTGATAAAAAGGCTTCTTTCTCCAGGAGGGATGATCTGTGATTTAATCGATAACAGGTTTTCATGCGGGAATATTGTTGAGTGAATATAGACCATTGGGAGCGGGGTCAGTGAGGGGCCACTGGAGGAGTGCCTATAGTGGTTTACACAGCTGCAGTTGTTGAATGTGTAATGTATGTTAACCTCCGTGGTAGATTTGTAATGTTCATCAATTGGAGAATAAGACATGACTGATGTGAAATGAAGTGTTCATGATTGAATATCATGGATTGTTAAAAAAATGTCCCCAACAGGTGTCCTTAAAGATCACCGTTGCTTTCTACTTAGTGCTTAGACTAGAAGTAGTTCTAACCACAATTGGTATATTACTGTTACAGTAAAACACTCATTCAATAGTGGATCCAGAACCATTCTTCGGGATTATCAGGTGGCCCAGCTAGGTGATACAAAGATAACCAAATGACTACCGAAATACCGTAGCTAGCGGTGCATATCTGATAACTTCATGTTGAATGCCTTGAAACGTGCCTAATTTTCTACTTTCTACCTTGATTTGAGATTTTTTTTTCATTAAAAAGTCAACGGAGGGGAAAGATACTATACTGACTATATGTATGTACTGTGTACAGTATATATGGATTCTTCCTAAACACTGCAGACCCTTAGTAAATGAGCAATGCTACATAATGTAGAGCTCTATCCTCAGAAATCCTCAGAGTAACAGCGGTCAAAGACCTTTGGAAGACGTTGTTATATATCTGAGGAACATTCTTCACATTGTGTTTGATAGTGACTGAACACATGTTGTCCACATGAAATAGTCCTCAAGAATGATTCATTAGATTATATATGCATATTATATCTATCTGATCAGTGATACAGAGGAACATGTAATGTAGGAACACTCCAAATTGTCTATGGACCTGTCCATGTGTATACGACTGTATTGTAGAATTTTGAACCTACAGTTCACATGCATGCAAGATGATGACAGTAGTAGTAAATCTTTCCTTTTACATTCTCCTCCTCCTCACCAGCAGGACTATAGTATGAGGATAAACTCTACAAAGCCACTCCTTTGCTTAATTCAGCCCGTACAGTTACTCACTAGAGGACCATAGCAGTACAATGATGCATTCTTTACTTTATCAATAACCTTTGGACCCTGAGCTAGCTTTGTGGTCACTTTTGTTGTCCCAGTTTCAATAGCTTAACTTGTTGGTAAGCTTTAGACTAATCCTACACCATCCACATCCAACCCCCCCCCCATCCCTCCCCTATCTAACATCATAACATTAAGAGAAACTACTACCTTTAGACCTAACAAACAGTTTGCGGTCTTCCAAGATGATTGCATTTAGGCTTGCACCGTGGTTGTGCAAACTGTTACATCATTGGATGTGATTGATTTACTGGTTCTAAATTATCTTGGTTTGATAGTAGATGATTGTCAAGCTGTATAATTTACTTCAAGTGACATTTCCGGTACCTTTAAAGGACATCGATGACTGTTGCTGACTGTTGTTGTAAATTGTGATTAGTTTATTGTAAATACTGTTTTAACTATAAGCCTCCTATTTTGCTTATTTTACTGAATTCCTGCTTAATCTTACTTCCCACTTAGTTATGTATATATACTTGTGTGTGTGTCATAGCAAACTAGGAAGTTAAATTTTACTGGTTCAAGCAGTTCTTTAAGGAAGTATATAAAGGTCTCTAAAAAAATATGCATATTGGCCAGCAATTTAGTCCAACAAATTGTCCATCACACTTTTGCCTGAGAATAGGTACATACGCCTCCTGTTCAAACCAATTTTATTATTCCATGACTTATGCAACTTTGGCTGTCAGGGATTTCACAAGTTTATGTGTACTTTACTCAAAAGTGTGTTGGCAATTTTCTTGTATACCCAACCTTTAAAAGGTGCTTTGAGTTTTGTCTGAAAAGTAATGAAATGATTGTGCTGTTCATGTGTGATGAGTCATGGTATGTTTGCATTATGTGGTGTACAGTACCAGTCACAATTTCAATCCTTTTTTTTTTTTCTTGTGCCATGTCTATGACCCTGGGGGGGCTAGTCATTCTGTAAATAAAGGCAAAAAATGTTATAAACAGAATAGAAGAGGAAAATAATGGAGGATTGATGATAATGCACAGAATGGTGACTCATTAAATGTGTCCTAGCGGTTTTCTTAGTTACCATGGAGATGGTAGAAATTGAACAGTTCTGTCTACTATCTTGTCAAAATATTAACTAGAACAGGAATTAATATTTTCAATTTTACATTAGCCTACTCTAATAACTTGTTGAAAGGCAATGCCTGGGAAAAAGATATTACATCAAGCTGCAGCAGTTTTTGCTAAAAGTACCATAATGCACCAGGCTTACCATGGGTGAAACTGACCATTGAATAGCAACAACCAACCCAACAGTCAAACAATGAGCAACACTAAATGATAATGTATGTGTTTGGCGGTATATCTAAAAGTTGGCAATATTTCAAGAAGATCTTGGAAGAATTTTATCAAAATGTGTTTACTCTACTGATCAGACCCCACGCTTAGTTTTTAAAATTAAGTTAATATTGACATCACCCCCCTCCCCCTCCCCCATACTCTATATCATACCCTTGGCTCTTGATCACTGAATAGGTAGGACTTTGAGGTTTCTTCAACAGTGCATATATACTACTGATATATAAGTTTATGTCAAATCACACGTCCAACAAACAACAACGAAAAGACCGCTGATCCCTAGTCAATGCCGAGCTGCGTTTACATTACATATTTAACATAGGACAGGATGAGATCCGTCCTTGACTCTAGTCTATTGGGAGGGGGAAGGGGGAGGGTGGGGGCGGAGATTCAAATTGCTGGTATGGATTCCCAATCTACATTACAAATTAAACATGGAGGACAGGATGAGATCCTTCCTTGACTCCAGTCTATCGGGAGGGGGGAGGGGGATTCAAATTGCTGGTATGGATTCCCCATCTACATTACAAATTAAACATGGAGGACAGGATGAGATCCTTTCTTGACTCTAGTCTATCGGGAGGGGGGGTGGGGGGATTCAAAATTGCTGGTATGGATTTCTCGATCTACATTACAAATTTAAAACTGAGCCCTGGAATGCGGCACCGTCCCCAGGATGTTTACAGGTCCTTCACATGTAATCATGTAATGTATATTAAGAAAATCATAAATTGTAATTAGAAACTTAAAATACGGTACTATGCAGCTTTGTTAGTAAAATAAGCTGTAATATGATCCATTGATTGGCGTCGCATCATATTCACATTGATGGTCCGTTACAAATTTAACACCGAGCCAGGGATTGCCACAACGTCGCCAGGATGTTTACAGGTCCTTCACATGTAATCATGTAATGTATATTAAGAAAATTATTATTGTAATTAGAAACTTAAAATATGGTACTATGCAGCTTTGTTATTAAAATAAGCTGTAATATGATCCATTGATTGGTGCCACATCATATGTTCACATTGATGGTCGGGAAGATGAGGACTCAGGAGGAAATCTTTCAGCATATTGTTTGTGGAATCATTCCTTCTTTAGGTGTTCAAGATTAAAAGTGGGGTTGGTTTTAGCGTGTAGCTGTAATACAAGGCACTGGTGGTGGCACAGTGGACTGGTTGTTATTACCAGGGCTGTGTTCGTAAGTGTCATATTTTCTCAGCCAATTTTTGGTTTATGATGTTTGGATTGGAAAATGAAACACTAATAGAAACTAGAAGTCAGCTAAGTCAATCCAAACAAGTATGCCATGCATGGAATGAGCACAGCAGCCTGTCAAAATATGACAAGCCGCCCCCCCCACATTACAAAAGAGTGTGCGTCACCCTTATTGTATCTCTTGGCTTCTGTTCTTTAATGTAATTTATGTATGATGGTTATGTTGTCATTACTGGCGGGAATTTCTAGCGGTGCTTAAAATACATTTACAGCATTGTGACCAATGCAGGATCCTGAGTCCCGCGACACAAATGTGTTTTTTCCAGGGACGCAAAATCTTCAGATTGCTTGGGACCGGCCGCAAACTGTTCTTTGTTGAGATACAAATCCCAAGTAAACACACTCACAACTACTGCAGGCCTATGAGAATACTTGAATATACATCTTTGAATGAACATCTTTCTTTCTTTTAGAAAACAAAACACGAATTCTTTCTCAAGAACCAAAATTTCTACAGATGATTGAATATGTTTGAAAACAAATAAATCAGAACAATCAACCAGCAAAGTACAGAGTTAACAACATTTCACTACAGAGATTTTGATGCTAAAAATAGTCAATGCCTACTAACTATCCCTGATCTGATTTTCTAATAGTCTCTTAAACTCATTGTCTGGAAACATTCTTACATCTGTAGTGCTCAATGAATACAAAGTTTGTTGTCTCACAACAATTACTTGTAACCATACTTTCCCCTGTGTAGAGAGAGATAAGGAAGTTTGTGCTATAGGCTATCATATGTGTGCACTCAAATCTCATAACATTAGGCCTTGTTGACAACACATTTTGACCAAAATTGATCATGGTAGGGAAAATGTAGTTGAATTGTTTCTAAGAATACCAGTAAGAGTTGAATCATTGTTTTGGTCACAAAATGTTACCAGTTGAGACAATTTTTGAATTTTGTGGGAAGCTAACATCCACTCTGATACTGAAAAGGATTTTTCATCTCACAGTATGTTTGTTCTCTCTGCATTGAGAGTTGCTATGTGCTAAAGTAAAATTACAGTAGCCTAGAATCATACTATTGTACTTAAGAAATAAAGCACTTCATCAGAACCTGATCAAAACATTCACTTAATTATTTCACAAGTAATGATCATTTAGGCTTTTAAATGTTAAATTCAAGCTCTAAGTTAATTAAAGATGACAGTTCATGCTTATAAGTATACAGACAAGATATCATTGGAAATTTGCTACAAAATCTAGGGAAATAATTTTTCTGATCAATCAGTTTTCAGATGGTGTTGCAACATTATTTTTGTATGTTGTTTTCACTAAAAAATCACAGAGATAACACCTCTTTAAACAAAAGAATACAAGAAAAGGCATAGTGCCCAATTGACAAACAACCAGAATTAAATCAATATAAAAAAGAGATTTGAACCAACTTGACTATTCCTGTATCTCTCATCAGATTATACTCATCTGTGTCCAATAACTTCTATACACTATATAGCAGTTACGTACAGTACATAGTGACAGCACAGTATATATGCATCATGGAGCAATATTTCATCGCTAACTAACAAATTAACATGTCTCTAGACCACCTCCATTGAACTTCTGCAGTAAAATACTTCAATTAGTATTATTGACAGTCTCAGAGGGAGGCTGGAGGAAAGGGCAATTGGTCTGTGATATATCCCACAAATATTTTATATGAGTCAAAATGATTTTAATGTATTTTCAGATTCCTTTTCTAGGAATTGATCATCCATAAGTGGGTATTTATTGATTTCCATCCAGGGTGCAGATTGGTAACGAGTTTTCTATTGACTAGGGCAGTGTCTTCAAAATTGACATATTAATAGCCCGGCATCCCTGGTTAACATCATTGCGTTTAATGCATTCGTTATTGGTTATGTGACATGTTTATAACGATGTATATATGGCTGTCTGATTAAGAGTGATCAAGTAAAACTAA
Organism: Apostichopus japonicus; assembly: GCF_037975245.1. Lineage (NCBI taxonomy): Eukaryota > Metazoa > Echinodermata > Holothuroidea > Aspidochirotida > Stichopodidae > Apostichopus > Apostichopus japonicus. Next base: position 23,455,822 of record NC_092580.1, read on the forward strand.
GTAAAACCGCTTTTGCAGGTCCCGTCCAATCTTTCAAAGAACATACATTTTTAAAGGGCAATTCTCCAGAATTGTCTGGTAAGACAAAAAGATTGTACTTAATCAAATATTGCACTTTGAACCATCTGTTAGCTCCAATAGGCACCAACTAAACTATATTCTTGGATCTGTTTTTGAAGTTAAATAAGTTTGAGAGAGTTGTCTTCTGAGTGAAAATTGAGTGGTCTGGAATATATTTTGATGCTAACAGCCAGATCTTTCATTGAAGGCTATGTGACAGAGATACAACAGAAAAATGCAAATAATGTAGATAAACAGGTAAAATTGTTAATGTAAAAGTCTTTGTTTGTGTGTACACAAGGGGAAGCACACAAAGAGTCATGGGTACTGTTCATTCTGTGTTTCATCATGCATTGTCTCCCCATATCACACAGTAAAGTACTTTCTGCAGCATTGCTAGCGGTTTTTTATCAACTTTTACACAGTGACTATAGTGCCTGTTTGAATCCACCACCACCCTCATAATATTACCACGGTACAATATTAAGAGTGTTAAATTAATCAGCTTTAATATTAATTAGTACTAGATACAGATAATGCAGCATGTTGCAATGCAATATTTCCACTCATCAGTGTACACTGAATAGGTCCACTATGGACTTCAACATGTCATCATCTTTATACAAAAACATAACAAATCAAGACAGATATTAACAAATTTTAACTGACACCGAAACCTCTCAATTTATTTTTCTTTTCTTTTCACCATTTCTTGTCTTTTGAACAGATTCATACCATTTCCAGTCTTTGGCTCAAAGAAGTGGATTCGGACTTGAGATAACAGGTATGGTCATACAATTATCTTTAATAACTAATCAGGAATGAGCCACCATTACAACCCTTCCACCACCTCCCACTGCTATTACCGCCTCCTTTACCCTTCCCTGCCCTCCCCCTCCCTCCCCTGGCCACTTCCCATGGCAATACTTACAGGTTAAGAAGTTTCCACCAAGTTACTATAAACCATGCTCAACAAGCTGCCTTAATACCTACAGTATAAGTGCTGCTGTTCAATCCCCTGAAGAACACTCAATCAATATACAAAGAACCACTCTATTTGGTGATATGAGAACAGTATCCATCTCTCTATCTAGATCTGCAATTATTTTATCACCAAATTTTCTATAAATTGAGTAGTTTGTTCAGCTGCATACCCCAGGGAACACTACTAGGGATTCTTCCACTTAAAATCCCTTCCACATGTGACAATGTCATTCCTAATCTTCTTTTCTAACTTCAATTTTTTTTTAACCTTTCTTAAAAGATGCTTTCATTTTCTTTATGATTTGCTGATTTTATCTTTATTTTTTTTTTTAGGGATTTTTTTATTTATCTGCTTTTGAAATTCTCAGTACTTTTTCTTGAAATAATGATAACAATGAAAACAGAAAGCCTGAAAAGTCATGTCACAGGTTCTATTACACCCTGTGAAAACCCCTAAGGGGTGCATTGCAAGTGACAAGGGGATCACAGTTACCTCTTTAAAAGCTCCTCTGGAAAGTTATGAAAATAAGTTTTCACTACTCTTGGATCAGTGAAAATAATTTTTAGCCCCCCAAAAAATTGCTTGTTTTGGGAAGAGGTCACACAAGACCAGCCAGCCTGTTGTCAGTGTGATTCCCTGCATATAGTCCTCCCTTTTGTATAAACAACAGGCTAGAAAATAAAAATGGTTAAAGCTGCACTCCTAGTTGAAGGGAATAAATGAATGGAAAGAATTTTCTTGACAAAGAAGGGGGGGGGGGGGGAAACATTAAAATAAGTAGAATTGTGATAGAAATAAAATATGTGATGTTATCATCTAGAGTTAATTCAGTGTAGCATTCCTTGGACATGTTTTTTTTCTCAAAAGGTTAGTCCTTTAATTCATAATGGACGTTACATTCATGTGTGTTGATTCCATGGGTTTTATTTAATGTCACTTCAAGAACAGCTGTATCGTCCATTCTCTTTTACCTTGTTTTTGGGAATATGAACAGCTGCATGCATTTGTTTTGCGGAAAGAGCTGTTACTTCCTGACAATTTCATTTAGTATGTTATTGCACACATACATTCCTCTGTGTCACATTATGCCAAAACATTTGAAGTTTACCAGAGAAAAAAAAGACCATGTCAAGACTATATATTTTCCCTTTCAGATACCAAAGATATTGCAGGCCTTAGAAAAAAACTTGATTTAAAAAAAAAAAAAAAAGACTTGCAAGTTGCTTGTACAGTAGCTGTGTGGGACAAGAGTTGTTGTTGGGTGCCCGCAAATGAATCCAGAAAATGGATTTCATGTAATTTGATTTCATCTTATTAGACCTGTAGAAAAGAAAAATATCATTACTTTTTGTTTACTTGTCTGTTTCTGCTTCATTAATTCTGTTTGCAATTAATAAGAAGCATAAAGCTTTTACAGCTTTGATGCAATATGGCAGGTATATGCTTTAGTGTACTACAGTGTATGTAACAGCACATGTAAACTACTGTATAAATAGCCTTACATTTATATACGTACACTCTAACAGCCATATACATACGTGCGCCTCCCCGATTCATGCATCAATTTAATTACCTACACTTAGCTTGCATATGAATCAATGTGCTATAAATTTGTTGTCAATACCATTAGTAGAAAAGAGTGATTATCCCCTCCAATTTTTACTCTCTTTTCAAGCTTGTTGAGTGTCAGATTTGCTGAGTATATATACCATAATTGGTATTTCTGTTGGTCAGTCAATTGATGGAAATGTAAAATCACAATTAGAATTAGCAGCAGATCTTTAGAATTTTTCCTTTACATTCATTGAGTCAAAGTCGTTCTTAAGTGGGTTATTTTTCGTCCGAGCTCAAGCGGTAAGTACAAACCTCTGTTTTCTCAGAATATGATTAAAAGCATGACATAGCATTTAAATTTGAAAATACTATATTAATGTACAAGCCATGAAGAAAAATGTCTGTATATCCAGTGGAATGTTCCTTGTGGTATATATCTCTGTTCCTGATACTGCTCAGATTGGCCATTTTGGATCCCCTTTTGTCAAGTTGCAGACAAGAGCTGATGTAACAGTTTTTGGTCTAAGGTATTATTTCACAATTTAAATTCTGTGTTTCCTTCTGGATGACTGTACAATAGAACAATGTACATACTAATTTGATTCTAACTTTGGTTTAAATTCAATCCTGTTCACACAACGTGCCAAACGTCTGATTGCTGATTCTTCAAATTATCCAAAATGAAGTCAGTGTCGTATTATACACCCCAGCTGGGAGTTACTACAGACCCTTCCTGTTTACCCATATAACCAATCATGTAACATCCTGAGCTGAAAAAACCCAATTTCCCCTTATCTGAGAGAGATGTATTCAAGGATCTCAAGTAGTGATTTGTTTGAAGGATACATGTAAATCCCCTCCTTACTGCAGGTTAATGTGAAGACTCTTTCTGAGAGAGAGAGTGAATTAATTAAGTAATCAATAATGCTTGTTGAAAGTTTAAAAAGAGGATTAAGGCTGTCAGGTCACAGTGGGGTGAAAGAGCTGAGTGGCAGTGGGGGATTATTTATATCCAAGGATTAAGGTCAGTTAGACTCTATTCAGTTAGGTTCTATTTTGTACTATTGTATGATTAAGCAGTAATAGAGTTTTACAATGAAGACAGTGATCATGTACTTTTGTGGTTAAGAACCAGCCTGTCCTAACAGAGATATTACAGTAATTAGTGAATGTAGCTAGGCTTATGACAACAGCTCAGAGGTACAGTGTGAATGTAGCTAGGCTATGACATCTGCTCCGAGGAAGTACATGTGATGCTGTAGTTGAAATGTCAAGAATGTTGAAAGGCAGGAAAAGTCAAACCCAAGCAAGTTTTCTTCGTAGGAGTAGTAGTTTGGCAGTTTTTATTTTTAGTTTTGGAATACTGAACTATCTAGGAAGAACTGACTTTCAGATGTTACCTTGTGGGAATTAATTGAGGAAACGAAAGAAAATTGTTTATTGTTTGTTTTTACTGTACGTCACAGTTGAGGTAAGCTCTTCCTATTCAAGTCTTCATGTCCTAGTTATGTTTTGGTTGATAGAATTTTTATTGGAATTGTGAAAAGAAAAAGAAAAATGTGACTGGTTTTCACATTAAAGTCAGACAAATATTAATGAGATGGTGTTGTTCAATGAAAATTTATCAAACTATATTCAAAGAAACTTATAGTTGCTTGCATTGTCTGCAAACACTTTAAGCTATCAAGTACTGTAGCCGGCTGTACTGTAGTTTCAACTGACATATGTTTGGAGGACTTGTAACTGGAGATATAGCCCGGAACATAGATTCTTTCCTGTTTCAGATCTTAACGTTTGTACATGTTGTAGAGTACTTTACTGTAAGAGTTACCTGTTTGTCAAACAGTTTACCTGCTGTTATAAGTACATGTACATTTGTGGATCCGAAAGTATTATGGTCACAAATGGTCATGAGGTATTTGTTAATGACTTGTAACCTCCTTCTAAAGCTATTCTCTTTCTGGTGATGCCATATCCAACCAATAAAGGAAAGACCAAGTGTCACATGGCAAAAACAAATTCCATTATTTTTAAACTGCTAACATTGCTTGAGGAACGATACAATGAGATGCAAGGTTTTACAAATGAAACAAAACAATTTGTTACTTGTTTTTGGGACAAAGATCTTTTTGCACAGGATTTAAATGGTAAATAAGTCACTAATTAGTAGCAACCATTTCATTGTAACTTCATTATTTTCTTAGATTGAACCTTGAAAGGCCAATTATGTGTGGAAGAAGTGGTGGATATTACATAACTTAAATTATTTTCAGCTGTCAGTACAAGCAAGACACAATACTTTGTGGCAATTTTAAGCTCTACAGTTGATCTTTAGGTCTTAGTTTGCTGGGAGAGAATCAAAAAAATGCAGGACCATTTTTTTACGGTGGACGGCATAACTTTTCCTTTCCAGAGTTTGAAGGAACAGCTGCATGTCAAGCACTGCACAAGTGTACTGTGGATATCACATCTTTCATTGTGTATTATAATTGCATGAAATAGGACACTGCTACTCATATCAAGGGCTGGCTATCCAGTAGCCAGAGTTTAATTTGACTTTAATCACAGTAAAGCTTAAAAACCAAGAGAGTTCTTTGAACTCTCCAAATCAAACCATCAAAAAATGTGACCTTCTCTTAGGATCAGTCAGAGATACTACCCCTACTGTGTCATTTTAGGTCAAGTCTTTCAGCACAGAAATTCTACACATATCATTATCCTTAGTGGTCACTATGGTAACCCAAGAACTTTGTCAGTGGGTGATTTTATTGATTTAATATTGTGTGTGGGTTAGAGTAAAAAGAACTGTCCCAAAGTTGTCTTGTTTGCCAGTGATTCCGATGATAAATTTATTCCATAATGACCTGTAACTCTATAGTTACAGCAAGCATCGTTACAGTTGTTACAATTACTTGTCAGATTCTGTTCGGCTGTTTGACTAGATAGGTTCAACAACCAACACAATTGGGACGGTTTACTCTTGAGCTCTTCTCCACTGTGCAGATATATTTATACAGTAACTTGAGATAAGTTAGTGCATGGGTTTTTTTGTATTTGTTTGTTTTTTATCGTTGTTTTTGTTGTTGTTTTCATGAAGCAACATCGAAGTTAACCTGTGATTTTGCTATGGTAGTGTGTACTACTCATATACTGTTTTCCTGCATACATGTCAGGTGTAGTGTATACTGGCGTGGTAGCGATGTAAAATAATTTTCCTTTAGATACAGTGTGCTTCCTGTATTTCTCTTTGCGGAATTGAGATCATCAAAGGTATTAATTAGTAAGATACAATATTATGTCTGAACAAATTCTTGTCGTAATTAAACAACAACAAGGTGATTTTGTTCAGCTCTGCGTATATGGAACAGGCTTATATACAAAGGTTAATAAACCATTACAGTACAGCTGGTCAATGCTTCAGGCAAATAATCTGTTCATTTACAGTCACCTACCTACATGTACAGCATTCTGTTAACAAATGCAGGACAACACACCAAATAATTACATGCAAATCACATACTCAAATAACTATGGCAAGGTTTATATTTCTTCTCAAATCGGAGAAGAAAGAGGAGGGTTTCTTTTCATCAGTTGTTTGCCCTCTTACAAACAGGGAGTTTGTCAATATAATCACAGTTCTTGATGAGGGTAATGGACTCTGAATTCCATAATAAAGGAAGATGTTGAATGACTATAGGATTTGTGCATGCAAGCCACCAGAATAACAAAGGGTACAACTACAGGCAACATAATTATTGCGTACAACTTACTGTAGGTATTAGTGTGGACTGTGGAGGTAGTAGTAGAGAAGTATAATAGAAAGCCCTATGAGTGCAGCACTCTATTATTATATACTGTACAGTGTTTAGATCCTTTGCTCAGATGTGTGTGTCTGCATGCACATATATGCTTAAAAGTGTATATATACCTCACAGCTTTGTGTCTAGAGATGTGTATTAAATGATTACATCACTAGGACAACTTGTTGATCTTCTTTATAATATACAGTACCATACATTTGAAAATGTTTACAGTAACCATATAAAGGTACAGAAATGTTGACCTCTAGTTAGAAAGTAGGTATGAAGATGATGTAGATAGACTAGGCTAGCTAGTTCATGAGTGCAATATATACAGTATTTACATAGTATTTACATCATGGAAAAGATAGGCTAGCTAGTCCATCAGTTTAACCAGACTGCATATGTACAGTATTTATTTACATTGGCAATTGATGTAAAAGATAGGCTAGCTATTCCATCAGTGTAACCAGATTGCAGATACAGTATTTACATTGGCAATGTAAAATATTAAACATTAATTATGACGTGCAGGCATTGATTGAAAATAACAAACACAACATGTTTACGATTGCTATGTGAACATAAACCTACCAGCAGAAACTCTGCTAAAGATGAGGCTGTCTGCAAATTGTTTTTTCATGATATTAACAGTCTGGAAAGAGGATATAAAACAATTAACCATGCTCTTACTGTTAACATTCTTAGAAACATTCTAAAAGTATGACTCTCAGAGTATGCTATCAAATTCCCTGCCAATGCACTCTTTGATAATGATAGCACATACACCGAACAGTTGTATCATTCTAAGGTAAAAAAAATCAGACCATAACATTGCAGATATTTTTTTTAAAACCTGCCAAACTTAACAGAATTATATATATATAGCTATATATATATATATATGTTACTCAAGTTTCACGCCTGCAGTGTGCGGCAATCATCAGAAAACTGGACGTAAACATTCGTGTATGTGACCTTATCATGTTATTTCTTCCTAGCATGGTCGGGCGGTTTGTTGACATGGCAACACTTTTAGATGAGCTCTTTTTGTTTGTTTATACTGTCCTTGGTACCCGTAAGATTGCCAGCTCCTCTTCTATGCAGAGGTTGCATTGGCTTGATTCACGTTTGTGCATGTTTGATTCCTTTAAGGTCTATTTCCCAGCATGTATTGTGGCTAATTCCCCCGCTTTTCAGGTTCCATACGTACTTTGACAGTTCTGTTTCTCTTTGGTACTTTTCATGCCTGAGAGAAGGAAGAAATAGAATGTTAAGGTCATGTACACGAATGTCTAAGTCCAGTTGTCTGGTGATCGCCGCACACTGCAGGCGTCAACTTGAGTATTAAACAACATGCTGTAAGTTACTGTATAGGTATACTATATTATATATGTATGTATATATATATATATACATTAGCACAAGCTGCATTGCTATTACCATCTTTGTATGTATGTGTGTGTGTGTGTTTTTATCTTTGTGTGGTGTAAACTTTATAGGTTTCCTTCCTCCCTTGGAGAGGTTTATGGCCACAGAATGTACAAAGGTGACCAACTGGAGCTTGCTAATAAATCTTTGAACTGCCAAAAATTTTGAAGAGGTTGCTAAACATACCAAACATTTTATGGTACTATACTTTGAAGGGTCATAGGTCATTTCTTTATCTATCAAGTTGAAGAAAATTTGTCAAAATATCATTAGAGAAGAACTTCAGTTATGCCAAACATGTCTTGTTGTTTCCTGTTGCAGTAGTTTAAATAAAAAGATTGCAATTTTAGAATTCATGGGCGTATACTAGCCTAACACCATCAGCAGACCTACCTATATAGGTTGACTGGTTTCTTGAAGTTACTTGTGAAGGTATATCTCTTTGTCTGTCCACAATGACCAAGTGCTTCTTCTTTGACATGTTTCAAACCAATTTTGCTGAAACAGACTCACTGATCCTTGGATAAAAGGTGATTATTTGATGCATTTAGGGGGCAATTTAAGTGGTAGTTACAAAACTCTATAAAACATTCTGCTGCTGTAATCTGATGTAGTTGTCAATCTTGTTGTCTCATAGTTATTTGCCATAGAGAGGATGAGATATTGTAGTTACATTGCCAGTTGGACCATATACAGCTATGTCAGTTGCCGTAGCAACAGTTGCCATGGTAATTGTCAATTTTCCTGTGTAGTTACTCTTGGGGAGTTAGACCATGTTGGGTACCCAAGGGTGAACGGAAGTCCATGACTGAGGAAGGGGTAAAAATGTGTCTGTTTGTGTGTGTGGGTTTTATGCTTTAACGTTACAAGATGAAAAATTGACCTCACGTAGCACCTTCACAGGTAGAATGGAAATGTCAAGTACTATTAAAATATGTGGTTGCCATGGGGACCGAGGTCAAAGGTCACATGGTGTAAGGTCAAATGTACATATTTTTAGCACAATTTTGTGCCAAGTCAAATTGCTGGGTGAATTTTCTTCAAACATGTTGGGAAGTTACCTCACGGCGAAAAGACAGACCGCCAAAACCAAGGGTTAAGAGGTCAAAGGTTAAATTAAGTTAAATCATCAAGGGTGCACCCAGAGGTACCTTTCCAACCAAGTTTGAAGAAAACCAAATTTTTTGCTATAACTCCATGGGGAATATTGAATTGACTGGTATCTTGACAGGTATTATGGAAATTTCAAGTATGTACATGTATGTCAAGTATGAAATTATGTAGTTGCCATGATAACTGAGGTCATTGGTCACATGATCAAGGTCAAGTATATATTTTTAGTGCAGTTTTGCTGGCGATGAGATTTGCAACTCAGTGGATTGCCCTCCTGTTAATACTTTGGTCATGTTTAGGAGCTTTACCTAACATCAGAATAATCACTTGTCATAAGGGTCAGGAAGTGGTCGTGTTGGGTCATATGAACAGGTCTGAAAATTTCAGCTAATATGATTGCATGTGATGGTTATAGTGTGATATGATATTGCTAGGTTTGATTAAGGTGATAATTACAAGGATACATTTTATTAGGGATATGCGATTTTACAGATACACTGTTACATGTTATGCTCTACTTATTATTTGCCACAGCTGAAAGGCACTTTATGCCTTTTTCAGGTGATATATATTTTGCATATTCTGAAGTTTGAGCTGAATTTTCATTTAAATATTTACGAAGAAATAATTTTTCTTTATTTGACGTTGGCAGATCCTGATTCATGTATATAGTCATAAAAGCAGTTGTTCCTTGTTAACCGCATTCACAGACCAATAGTATAGATTGTTTTCTGTTTGGTGGATGGTTGTCATAAGGGAATTTATTCTGAAAGGAAAAAGGGGAAGAAAAGAGAGATTTTGTTTGAGTTGGTTTGTTTGTAGTGAACAATTGAATTCTTTTTTATTGACAACAGAAGTTAATATCACATAGGTTTGTTACTATAGTAACAAAATCAGATAACAAAGACCTACCCACATGTGTCCGATAATAATGGATTACACCCACACCGCAGGTAGGGCCGCTATATTTGGCTACCAGTAAGGTTATAAAATACTTAACATGTTCCTGGTTTGGTTTCCATGGTGCTGTATTAGGTTGTAAAGCACTTTTAAGCAAGTTTAATTAAATGATTGTAAAACCTTCAAATGTAGAGATATACTATGTACAGGTGTTCATGTGATGACAATTCATGACGTCAGTTGGGTTGATGCAGCTGCTAGCTGCTTTTTGGTTTCGATGACAAGAGAAACCTATGCAGTCATGATGGTGTGTGTGAATGTAAGTATATGTGTGATGCCCAGCTTGTAAACACAATATCTCAGGATAGGTATCATGGATACCTTTCTTACTTGGCATGTTGACGCCCCATATATATTAGACGAACCCTGCAACTTTTGGTGGAGGTCAAAACTGTGAAAACCTTGTTAACACGAGGTCTCCACTTAGGAAGCATCGGTACTTTTCATACGTGGCATGTGGATGCATTGTAGTGAGTAGATTGTAGAAGATCCCTGTTGTTTTTGGTGGTAGTCAAAGGTTATTTGAGGTCACCAGATGTCAAACGCTGAAACCTTGTAAACACGACATATCATGATAGGAAGTATCCAATGTGAAAAGACATTAAATGTAATCAACTTAGGCTCTAAAGTTAGCAGGGTAAAACTTGATGACAGTTTTCCAGAAGTTCTTGTCCAGGTCCCAAACTGTACATATTTGTTGGCAATATTGATGATCTTTAACACGGCCATTATATCCAAATGTTAAATGCTGTTTATAGATGTTGAAAATGTTTTTATATATATCGCACATGCTGTTGCTTGTCAGTAATCACCATTTTCCCTTCTCATGGTCCCATTTCCATTATTACCATCCCTATCCCCTAAAAGTTATGAACCTTCTCCTGTCCCTTAAAGTATGAACTCTCTGCTCCCCATAATAGCAGTATGTCTGTTCCCCAACAATATCAGATGACTCTTCCTTTTCCCTAAGTGTGGCATTTATTTAAAATGTGACCCCTGTCATGTTCACATGACCCCCTACAATTTCCCTAAAAGTAGGACCTTCCTCTTAAATTATAAGACCTTTGTGATAAAATGCCACAATGGGCCACATTGATATGCTTTCAAAAGAATCTCAACTGTAAGTGTAATATTCCGCCTACAGTAGGGTGAAGTGCTCTTCAATATTACATACCATATCTTGTAGGTTGCTATCTTTGTATATGATCTACTGTATACTATTAACTTTGACATCTGAATGTTTTGATCTCTACCTTAATCATTGACATCTGACCCTTTGGCTGACAAGGGACACATTCCCCCAAGAGTTGATCAAACAAAGGGTTAATGTTCAAGGATATTGATATGAAAGCAAAGTGTAATGTTCCGCTTTATTTAACCCTGCCATACATCTTCTACCCATTACTGTATGAACTTGTATGGCACTATCCCTTATGACATTGACTGGGTTTCTGATTTGGGATTTTAATTTGTTGTACGGATTCCCGTTTTTTTTTTTTTTTTCTCTGCAGCAACAGAACTTGTATTTTAATTGCTTATGCCCTAGGCATCTAGATGAATGTATTATTTTCTCAGTCAAGAGCCTATATTGGAGGCAAGTGGCTCTCTCTGGGAAGAGAAGGAAACTGATTTTATTTCCACCACAAATTGTAGAATTCTTTACTTGTGACCTATAGCTAAAGGGGGTATTGGGGGGGGGGGGGGTGGTTGATTAAGATTCATGAGGAGAGGAGGATACTCATTGACTCATAGCTGAAGGGGCTGTATGGTGCATCTGGGATAGGAAGGACCCAGGGGTTATCTTTACCTACAATAATAATATTAATACTGAGTTTAAGTCAAGTTATTTCTTTGTAATCTCAGTTGATATCTAGATGTCTTGTTCACAATTATGAAGCCTACAGTGTCTGGTTAAATATATACAAACAGTATGGGAATCCTCTAATTGAATTTACCCAGAGACTTACTGGGTTGGGTTGGCCTTCAATCGAAATGTGGTTTCAGAATTTAGGTTTTCTTCAATATAGGCTACCAAGCTAGGAAATTGTTAGTGTGGATTAAACATTTGAAATTAAGGGAATTCAAAGTTGCTGTTAGTATATATGAAACAGCAGCTTTCAGTTTAAATTCATAATCATCAGTAGGATTGCCATGGTAACTACCAAAAAACCAGCCAAGTTTTGAGGGTTTTATCACAATAGTTTATGTCAACAGCCTCAAAAGTCAAACACAAATTAATTCCACATGTGCAACTAAAATAGTTATTCTACTTCCCTAGATACTTGTATTTAGGGAATGTGTGTGTGTGCAAAGGGGGGGGGGTGGGGGGAATTATGTGAAGAGAACATTTTAATTTTTCTCTGAAATCTTTTTTGTTTTCCTGAAGTTTCAATAATGGATAGACCTAGCCTTGAATGGGAGAGTTGTTTCTTCACATGTTATATATAATACCTTTTTCATAATGGTGTGCTATGTGCAGTCTAGGTTAGTGTTGACTTTCCAATAGACTGGATAAAGACTCAGATTCTAGGTCAAATTTGACGTTTGCCAGCCATGACTACTGACCAGCAGCAACAGTAATAATCACTTGCAGTAGCTGAAGCTGTAATAATCCCAGTAACCTGATCTTGTCTGTTTCTTATTGGAGAGGAGGATGAGGAGTAAAATGCGGTCAATATTAGAGGAATCTGTGGAGATGAGCAACATCTGCGGTACTTATGCTGCGTAAAAAAATAGAGAAACTGTGCATCTGGGTTACAGGCTTTGGTGACAACAGCTCTTTTGAGTGAGTGAAGAAAATGGGAGGAAAGTAAGAAGACAGTAACACATTCTTACAAGGCAGAAATTTTTCAAAAATATTTATGGATCCAGTAGTTTATTTCGACGATGCGTTCCTTTTGATCAAATACCAAGTTCTGTTAATCAAAGATTTCTTAATAGTGACCTCAATGATTCTATTTAATTGTGACAAATTTGTCTTCCTAGTTTAGGGAGAAAAGTCAAACAAAATGATGATTTTCTCAGCGTCCACAATCTGAGCAATTTCGCCCACCCAGTTGGGACAAGTTTGCACATATGCGGTGGTACTGTCATGTCATGGTTTAGAACACTTGTATAGTAACAGTACTGTTTATTAGATAAAGCAGTATGAAAATCCATATTTCTGTCAATTTTCCAAACTGAATTTGAATTCTGTACGGTATACTTTTGCTGGAAGTGACTCCAAGCGTAACATAAAAGTATCAGTTTTAAATTTATTTCAATCCATTTCAGTATAAAACAAAGAGATGAAACTGCAATAAATGTGAAAAACAAATGGAAATAATTGAATTTACTTCGCTCCACTCTTACCTGTCTCCCACTCCACATCTGCACTACGTACACCTCATTCCAAATCTACTATGTAGGGAGAAACTACACCTTTTTTGTTAGTTACAAGAGGAGTTGTTAGTGTGTGGGGTTTTTTTTGCATCTGGTTTGAATGTACTACTTGATGGACAGATGCATCTGCTGTTGTTTTATACCGCATTAGTGCTGATTAAAGGTCTCTGTTTTTACTTTCCAAGCTGTTTAGTTTCCTATCAGTGATGGGCATCTGCATCCACATAGCAGCCATCTGGTCTTGCTCTTTCTCGCTCACATATTCCTCGCAAGATTGGTTTATCACTCACTGCCATTTTACTTACCATCTGGTTTGGATTTTGAATCCTGGGATGATGAGGTGATCAAAGGAATGCTTTCATGTTTGAGGCAATGGGGTTGTTATTACACCGTCTTGTCTTAAGCAGTGAGGCCCCATACAGTCGTTAAAATACACGGTGATGTTACAATGCACATTCAGTGCTTTCCATGTTGTGATCATGGATCTTAATTCCAGTGTTAAACTGGGTGGAACAATTGCCAGAATTTCTATGGAAGGCCAAAATAAACATAAATTGTTAAAATTCTGATATCTAAATGCTATTAACTGTAATGAGTTAACAGTGACAGGTACTATAAACTTTCATTCTGAAGTTCAGGAACTGCGCTCAAGTTCAGGAACCGCACTTTACCTTGTACTTGGCAAACTTGAAATTAAGATACCAAAGGTGATTAGTTCAGATTCAATATTTACTACCTTGCAGGGTAATTCCATGTGGACTGACTAGGTACTTGTGTGTTGATAAAGCCTATTGCTTTTAATACTCTTACTGCCCCAATAGCCTGCTAACAATAGCGCCAAAGTTGGAATCCTAGAAAATATCTCACTCTGGTATTTACTACATAGTTGTGTCAATGAGTTCTACCCAAAAGGGATTGATTGCTTGTTGCCTCTTTCGGTTTGCATTCATTGATACCACCACCGTAGCATCGTAACTTCATAATGGAGATGTTTACCTGTGCATGTGGTCCTATTGATCATCAAGAAGGGAAAGCTAATGATAGATCTGCTGAAAGGTCATTCATTGTATTGTAGCCTCCTGGATGAAAACATTACTTTTACATTAACTGTTGCCAAAGTACTGTTTATTTAGAACTTTATTATTCCTTTAGACCGGTTGTAGTAGCTGTCTGGAATCAGGATGCAAAAAGGATGAAAAACCCTACTTTTACTTTTACTTTCACTGCTGCCAAAGTACTGTTTACTTAGAACTTTATTATTCCTGTCAGGGTTTATATAGTAGCTGTCTGGAATCAGCATGAGAACAGGATGAAAGTCACTACTTTTTCTTTCACTTTTACTTTTACTGTTGCCAAGGTACTGTTTATTTAGAACGTCATTATTCCTGTAGACGGGTTAGCTGTCTGGAATTGGCATGAGAACAGGATGAAAATCACTACTTTTCCTTTTACTTTTCTTGCTACTGTTCCTTTCTTCCTTCTTCCTCTCTCTACATGTTTATGAAATGATCTTTCATCTCATTAGAACATCTTTATAGAGTACAAGATAGGCTCAATGTACCTCATTGACATATATAAACTGAGGTCACCCTCTGATTGTATCAGTCCCTGGAGGTCACCTCTGATTGTATCAGTCCCTGGAGGTCCCCCATGTCATTGAGTTGGAATCAACATAAATAAACCTGACACATTTACAACAGTACTCCTTCACCAGTTTATTCTGCCACCCTGACTTTGTAAATAAAGGAACAGATAAGAAGAGTACAAGCAATCACTATTCTGAGGCTGCAGCCATTTCAAATTCAGATATATGTCCCATTCTGAAAGTATGTCACCTTTCTCAAATTAGTCTCTAGCAGTTGATCGAGTACATGCTTGGGCAGATCAGTTGGCATGCGTAATTGCATTATTTGGTAGCAGCTACCACAGACTACAAAATTCAAAAGACACTTCACATTTTTTTTGGGCCATAAACTGACTTACAGTGTTTGTTTACATTTCAAACATTAAAGACCAGTGAAGTCAGTGGGAGCAAAGGCAGAGTATGGTAATACTTTGTTCCCATGGTTTCTCCACGACTATATCTACTTAGTAGGTAAAATGATTTTTTTTTTAAATTTCCAAAAAGATCTTTATCTCTGTCTGTCTGCCTCTGGGGTGTCCCTTGGGGTTAGAGGTCATAAGTCATGTTTATTTTGTAAGAGGAGGACATAAACATTTGGAGAGGGTCTGCCCCTGGGCCACCCATCAATTGTGTGAGATGAAAATGAAATATGAAGTCCTTGCACCCCTCATAAATCAACCAACTTTACAAGGTCAACTGAACAAGTGAGCAGCACTAATAAAAGTAGCCAGCCCTGCTTTACTTATGGATCAAACACTACACTATTGCAGCAGTAATTCTGGACAAACCAGTTAGTTTAGTGTTGCTCCATTGGCCAGCCCATTGTAGTTGTACTGAGGTGGTTGATATACCATTGCTGCGTCCATAAATGCTTTGGTATGACAAATGGTCAGCTCTATACCATATGTGTATACCATGGTATGGTAATGCCATGTGTATACCATGGTATGGTAATGCTATGTCTATACCATGATATGGTAATGCTATGTCTATACCATGATATGGTAATGCTATGGGCATATCATGTGTATATCATGGTATGGTAATGCCATGTGTATATCATGGTACAGTAATGCTATGTGTATACCATGGTATGGTATTGCTATGTGTATATCATGTGTATACCATGGTATGGTATTGCTATGTGTATATCATGTGTATATCATGATATGGTAATGCTATTGGAGCTAGATATTTACCAGTAATGTCGAAAGTTAAACATGTATCTCTGGTACCGTATATCCTATATAATCATGTGTGTACCATGGAATCTTGTCATAACTCTGAATATTAAATATAAGTTATGTACATAGCAGAACTGTATATATATGTATGATTGCCTTATACTGCCATGTTTTATACATGTTCTGTAGTTCAAAGTGCAAGGTACTTTGAGGTTTAAGAATAGTGTGACTGACCTTCGTCACAAGGTGTAGTGGTGAAATGCCATCCTTTCATAAAGTAGTCCATAAACCACCTGAATGGAGGAGTGAAGCTGTGTGATTTGGCCTTTCTGTGTGGCACAGCAAGACTTAGACATTCCCTACTCAGTTTAAAACTGTTAAGAGGCTGAGTGTTATTATTCAAGAAGCAGGTCAGTAGGGTATCTCACCAATTCATTCTTTGCTTTTTTCTTTGCCTCAAAGAAAACTCCTTTCCAACAGTCTGTAGTCTTTATACAAGGAGGAGACATTTACCGGTTCAGAGATCAAAGTAGCTGTTATGTCAAAGACTATGAAGCTTTATTTGGCAAAGACTATGAAGTGACTGCAGGTCTGAGCAGATAATTGCCGGTATGGTCCCTCACTGGTGACCGTGAGAAATAGGTTCCCATACAAAAGAGTTTCTGATAAAGCCCTTTTGACTTGGGTCCCAAATAAGCTAGGGGAATGGACCTGTTTAAAGTTTGTTTGTCCTTAGTTAGCATGGCTGCCTTATTTGTGTCATTCAGCAGCATGCAAAACAGGTGAAGGTTTTGGGAAAAACATTTCTCAAAGATTACAAGCAAAGCAAGGTTGGAAGAGATGCTATAACGCTAGAATTTGGGCTGACACATGGGCATGCATTTAAGAATTTTACTTTAAACAGAAAGGTGGATGCCATGGCACTACTGCTCATGGGATGAGAGTCCAAAGAGTCTTGTATGGATCAGCCATGCTCTATAACTACTGATTATTGCCCATTTTATCTGTAACAAGAAGAAGGAAAGGAGATAGGAATTGTTTACATTCAACCACTATCTTTGAGAGTTTATCAGAGGAGTTAATTAAATGTGCACTTAGTTAAATGAAGTGAAAAAAACGTCTCGCCATCACATTCCACTAACATGCTAGAAGCATACACGCGTCGTTATTAAAATAGTTTTCAAGGTCCCATCATGATAACCACAATTCTGTGTTTGTACAAGTTAAATGTGAAAACATTCAGGCTTTACGTTGGCCTTTTTGGTGACCACCCCACTCCCACTTTCCCTCTTCCCCCTCCCATCTTCCTTCTAGAAGAAAAAAATTGGCATCAATTTTAAAACAATGAGTCCTGAGGTTAGCAGGCAGTATACAAACACTTTCTGTTTAAGCCATTTTTACAGGAAATGCAAGTACTTTTTTCAAGGTTCCATCCGAAAGTATGGGTTCGGCAATTAACCAGTTTCGCTTGGATCATATCTCACTTTCTTTTTCCGAATAGTACGACTTTGGGTCATCGTAGTCTGAAATTTGATCGTAGAATGCCAACCTTAAGTATCAATTAGGTGACATGTGAAGCGGTTAGCTGCGATATTAAGAAATATGAGTAAAAGACTTGGTATACCGTCTGTCTAATGGCTAATTATTTCTTATGATCAAAGTCCACAGATGAGAGACAGGAAGCAAAATAAAGGAGACAGAGACACACTCACATACTAATGTGAATATAGTTCTTTCTCAACAATTCTTCAAACTGACAGTCCAGAACATTGTAACAAACTGCTAATTAAATCTAAAGAGATAAGTGTGGTTTCAAATTAGAAGAGCAAAAATACAAACATTTGTCAGGTTTGATTCTCTATGTTAGTTTATAGGACGGTGAAAAATGTCTGGCTGAACGAGATGTTTAGGAAGGAAAAAGATTGATTAGCTATGCAACGTAAATTTAATGCAAACCAACCAAGAAGTGTTCAAAAGCATTGTTGAAAGGAACGGAAACGAGTATCGGGGGAGAGATTTCAGGTTTTGCACATGAGTTAACATGACGACTATCTACCTGGAATGGCCTATATTTAGAGAGCGTACATTGTTTACGTGAGCAGTATTGATTTTGCCCATGAAGACACTCTGCATTTGGATGGATGCACTGAAAATGATGAATGTAGTAAAGCGTAATGGTTGACTCTGGTGTGTTGGTTCAGTTGTTACACTAGGTTTTACGTCAAAAATGTTTGGTTTTAATCCTGTTAATTGATTTTTTATCGACAAATATGCCTGGGTAGATGATATTAATTACAAGCCAGAATGTTGTTTGAACAGTGTATGTTGTCTTGTCTGTTATGACGTTCAATAATAACTGTTATTTCAGCATATGGAGAGGGTCAGTGCCTATGAAACCTTTAAAACATTTACACTCTGAATAAGTAGAAAAGGAAATTAAATTGACACTTCTTACTCCTCTCCTCGGATCACTGCCCCCCCCCCCCTCCCCAATTAACCTTCCTCCGGGTTTGAATAATTATTGGCTCGTTTTTCATAACTTTGATGACCTTTTCTTTCAAAAATATTGTCCTAAGACTACCTCCGACCATAACGTTCTTCTCCTTTTGTTTTCCACTTTTGAATTTTATTAGAATCACGCATTGCTTCATTAACTCTTTGCCTGCCTTTCCCCCTACCCCCTCGCCCGAAAACTTGTCTTTGTCCCCAAGAGGCTTGTCAACACTATAAATGACACCAGTTTGACATATATATGACATGTATGATATACATGCGTACAGCACTGTTCAACCCCTGTATAGTTCTTTGTCTGGAAGCCCCAAGTTTTCTACATGCATACATCATGCATGTTTGATCATCATGTATTGATTCTAAGAACTAAGAACAGGAAAGTTAACTTCTACTTTCCTGAAGCACCGGATACTCTAAGCAGACTTGACTTCATGGAAATTTATCAATATGTATGAGTTTGATAATTTCATAATTCAGAAGTGACTCATCTTTTGGAGCCAGCAATATTAATTGAACCAGTCACAGCGTTTAATGCCATTTTCATCCTTGAGTGGATTTCCAGCAATGTGAATCATCTCACAGATCTATTATTCTTTGACTTTCCCATGAGAGATGTGAGATTAGGCGCTTATGGCTAGATCTTATTCCAGAGTGCCTCAATTGCTTTACAGTACACAGAAGTACCAAGCAGTGTAAGGTCCACCAAGCAAGGTCAATAATAAGATGTTAATGAAGTGTGCTTCTACTAGATAGGATTGACTTAGGTGTCAAGTTGTATGCAGTAAAATGCATTTCGGGTCTCCTTGCAGTCTGTCTTAAATGATGTGAACTTAACTAGTGGGGATATTTGCCATGGCAACGTCAAATTGGCGTTCCTTTTGTACTTATATTAAATAGGTGATTACAAGTGACTAAGTTATTAATAAGTAATTAATAAATAATTAACGTTCTACATTGGAGAGAAGACATGTAATATTGGTTATTATGCATAGAAATATACTATAGTGTGGTTAATATACATTAGCTTCTGGTTATTGTCTATCATGCACATGTTATTTCAGTATCCATTAAAGCAAAAATGCTCTGCAGAATGGTCAAATTACTAGATACATGTACAAAGATGAAAAGCCACAGTTTTTGTACATAGGAACCTTAGTATTTTATAATAGCAAAATTTAGAGCTTTGGAAAACTGCTACCCTAACACTAAATTCTTCCCTGTATTTGCATCCTAACCTCTGCTCACTTAGACCTGGATACATTCATTCTGTAAATGATTGGACGAAGATGTAAAGCCACAGTTTTTGTACATAGGAACCTTAGTATTTTATAATAGCAAAATTCAGAGCCATGGAAAACTGCTACCCTAACACTAAATTCTTCCCTGTATTTGCGTCCTAACCTCTGCTCACTTAGACCTGGATACATTCATTCTGTAAATGATTGGACGAAGATGTAAAGCCACAGTTTTTGTACATAGGAACCTTAGTATTTTATAATAGCAAAATTCAGAGCCATGGAAAACTGCTACCCTAACACTAAATTCTTCCCTGTATTTGCGTCCTAACCTCTGCTCACTAAGATCTGGATACATTCATTCTGTGAAAGATTGGACGAAGATGTCAAGCCACAGTTTTTGTACATAGGAACCTTAGTATTTTATAATAGCAAAATTCAGAGCCATGGAAAACTGCTACCCTAACACTAAATTCTTCCCTGTATTTGCATCCTAACCTCTGCTCACTTAGATCTGGATACATTCATTCTGTAAATGATTGGACGTGATACTTAAAAGAAGAGGCTCGGTCATTATCGATAATTTTAGAACCAGGATATAGATTGTAGTATAGAAAGGTCTTTATGGGAACAGTTTTGGAGCTTCTTGTAGTTTAATATCCTCAAGTTCATTACGTAGCATTAATTTAAAGATCCAATACAGATTTATGCATTCCTGTTGGTGCTTTCAATTGCCCTCCCCTCCATTTCCTATCACCCATCTCCCATCTCATCTCCCCCTCCCCCACCCCTTCCAGTTAAAGCACTTGCTCTTTGCATTTGCTCAACCATTTCTATCAAATGCAGCAAGCATCATTCCAAATAAGGTTGCAGTTGATTAAGCTACTCTCCTGGCTTGTTTCATCCAGTACTGATGATTAATGAGTGAGTAATCAATTCATTTAATTGATTTTCAACATTCTATTGTCCGGCCGGTATTGTCATACGTAGGCTTGATAGTAGTAGTATGAATCACATGCAAACCAAAAATTTGAAAACTTCCAACATATTGGACTTTACTGCATTATTTTGAAACTGTCTACTCATGATTATAACTGAACTTAATGTTATGCGATTTTGAGATTGAAGGACATTGGAAACACTTTATCAACATTAATTAACTCAAAACAGTTCCTTATCTTTGAAGGATGACCTAGGGCAACAGTTTAGATTTGAGATGTTGTAGTCCCAAGATAAAAAAAAGAAACATTTGGAAGCTTGAATCCTTTCAATAGGTATTTCCATTTTCAAGGACATTCCCCTTTAAAATATATTGTATGTCTACAGTGCTCCAATGAAACTAAAATGATGCTGTGTGGCCAGGTCAGGCCTTAAATGTTAATCTTAATCCATTGTTTTATATATTGTATGTTAAAACTCAACCAACACATGTATGTTCATTTAACTTCATATATTTAAACAGTGGAGCAAACTTGGATGCCAGACAACACCATTTGTCCTTGGACATATTTGTAGCACATTGTAAACATGTCATTTGAAGCCATAAAAGTCTTGTATTGCACCTCCCCCAACTCCCCCCACCCCCAATCCCATGCCAGTTGAGTTTTGTGTTGCATCTAAGGAACTGACCTAATGATCTATGTATTAGTCTACATAGTCCAGTCACTTTAACTGATTAACCTCAGCTATTTAAATGGTCGTTTCTCAAACAGTGAAAGTGAAATGGAAGTACAATTATGGACTAATGGCAGTTGTTTAAAAACTCAGCAATATGACAAAATTAGTTTTGTGCATTAAGTCATCCTTTAAACATAATCACATATGGTCTTCCACTTGATTGCAACTCATTGGATCATGAGAGCTCAAACATGAGACAATGAGCGTCCCTGGCTCAGGCATTGCTTGGTGTACTTCCAAACGCTCTGGAGAAACTGCATAGTACTGTCAGCTAGCTGCTACACAGGTGTTCCTGGGGTAGTTGAACTCTAAAGTCTATGTAGTGTTGACCTGTTTAACCTATCAGGAGACCTGTTCTTTAATATCCAGTCAGCAGATCAGTTTAATTTCATGGTTATGACAACAGTTGAATATTAAAACTCAAAAAAGCATGACCTGATGGATAGCTTTGAGACTACGATAGCTGATCGTAAACGGAGTAGTGGAACCCAAACCATAGCAATAAGGGATATATAGAGGTCTGTTTAAATATTGCAGCTAAAGGGATACATCCTTCTTCAGTGTGTTATAACACTTCATTTTAACAAGTACGTGTCCAAAGCGTGTGCATGCTTGGGGATTTAGCTCTTCGTTGAAAAGTTTTGTGCTTTTTTGGCCGAACCTACCGATGTTCTGCAGTGGTAAAGTATATATACTGTAAGTTAAAGAAACTTTTTCAAAATAAATATGTTAATTTTCATGATTTGATCATGCATATATCTACGGGTATTACTGGGCCTCCCAATGAGTTCTTTTTTCCACTCTCATTTATTCATGTGTGATATGTCAGCTTCCATTTAACACCACTCTCTCTCTCTCACTTTATGCTTTGCCTGATTTAATGTGATGAATTACCACCAGCCATGCACTTTTGAATAGATGTCCTCCAAAGGGCTTCATATATATTCACATACAGCAGGGATGGTCTATAGTATTGAGTGTACAGTATTAGATTGTGAGTCAGACATACCAAATTGTTAACTTTTCTTTTTTTAGCTTGGAGAATAATACAGACACGCTCTGTCCTCTGTTAGATTTCATTGTCCCAGAGCCATTTGTTATCTTCGAAAAAAAAGACTGTTTGCAAATTACTTAAGAATTATAGGGATGGTTACACGCCAATAAACCCTGCACCTAAAGTCTAGTGTGTATAACTGACTGGGAGAAAGAGAAATAGATCGAAAGAAACAAGTATAAAGCGTCAGGCCAACTTGTAAAGAACTTTATCCACTTATCGGAGTAGGTGGTGTTTGTAAACTTTTGAATTTGAGAGACAGAACAGGTTCTTGTGTGACTTTCGTTTTGGAGAACATTCAGGTGTAACTGTATATTTGTACATATATGTGTGAATGCTTCTGTATGGTCAAAGTTGATGGAGGCAGATATCATCAAGCGTCCACATGAGAAACCGTCCCATTTCTCTTGTTTTGAGGTTCAGTTATTGAATGGACTTAGGGGTACAGGAAGGAGGTCGGGAGATGTGGAGAGTGTAGCCAGTATTTCTTTTAAAGTAAAAATGTATTAAGTTTACTGGCCCACACAGTAGGGCAAAAACTTTTAACTTCCTTTCTACGTTACTGTTTGAAAACTGCTCAGATATTGGAAGAAGTAGTGCGTGCGGTTTGTAACCAGTAGTGGTGTAGGAATGACTAGACCTGTCCATCTATTGTCCAAAATGTAATCATCTTTGCATATAGTTTTGGTGTATTTGCATAGTTTGGTTTATTTGCATAGTTTTGGTATATTGACATAGTTTTGGTATATTTGCATAGTTTTGGTGTATTTGCATAGTTTTGGTGTATTTGCATAGTTTTGGTGTATTTGCATAGTTTTGGTATATTTGTATAGTTTTGGTGTATTTTGTATAATTTTGGTGTATATACCGTACTAACCTTCTTGCTGACTTGATATTTGTTTTCTAGTTGCCAAACTATTCTTAACTTCCAGCCTCGCAACAAAGAATTCTTTTAATACCTCTAGTGGGACAAAGTAGCTAAAAATGGTCTCGTATTAAAAGGGGTTTGGTTATTGTTCCAATGATAACAATCAAATTTAACTTATTTGTTCTACCATATTTTGACCTGTTCATTCATTCGTTGGATAAAGTTCTGCATGCATGGCCAGCGTGGGAGCTAAAGAGAAAATCTCTTCATCGTTCGGTATTTCATAGGTTTCACTTTGTATCACTGTGTTAATGTGAACACTACAGACGGGGTTCACGCATTGCCATGTGCTAATCGCTAGTAATCGTATTACAGTGAAAAGTCCATGTGTAAAATGAGTTAATTTAAAGAAAATGACAACACAAAGAAGAAAAGATATGATACACTGTATTCTACTGTACTGTGCTGTACTTCACTGTACAGTACAATGTTATATATTCTGATTGACCAAATAAAATGCAGCTCTGACTTGAAGAGAAAAAGTATTCTTTCTGACAGCGTGACTTCCATTCATTTTCGGTGTGAGAGGGAAGTGTGATAATACAAAGTCTATGAAATATTTGTGAGAATTTGATGTTCCATGCATACATGATGCTGTAGCTATTAAAAAATTTAAGTTACAAATTCATTCAACAACTTGCACAATAATACTTTCAACCAGGATGTTGCTTCGCTTGACGTGACAGAAAGTTGACCAGTTTTGCTTTTGGTTATATGTTTCATGGAAATACATTTAAATATGGTGGTTTTGATCTACATGAAACTATCAATGATAGCACCTCAATGGACTTAATGACCATAAAAATGGGAGTACAGTACATATTAAAGTCATAGACATACTTCCTTCAATTGAAACCAACTTTGATGATGAACAGAAGCATAAACTGACTTTTCTCGAACTTCCGCCAAATAAGTACTGTACTTACAGTCACAACTGAAGTGTACATATGATCTGCCTTCCATTCCATATATATTTGTTTATAGTAGTAGTTTACAGGAGCTCCATATTAAGTGGTACTTCAGCTATCCATCCTAAAATTACTGGACTCATATATCAGGATATTTTATGTCTTTGATCTCTGGACCAATTTTGAAATTGCTTGAACTGTCCCTGCAGGCTACTTCCAACAGTAAAATTAGGTCTTATTCCTTGTTTATGAAATGGCAGCAGTACATTTTGGTTCCGACGCTTGGCATCCATCAGAACCTGTGCAGTCAAGTTGGTGTGTGGGGGTTTGTGTGTTTGTGATGTCCTAGCTTGTAAACAAGGTACCTCCAGAAGGAAATATGTGATCGATGTCATCATACTTGTATGTATGTTGATCAGGGTCAGTAGATGACCTCTATTGTTTGTGGTGGGGCTATCATGCATATTAATAGATGGGGGCATAAAATTATGTCAATTTCTCTTCAACCATATGTCCCAATTATTTCATACTTGGGTTGGTGTTGTAAGTACATACTATGTACATGTTCTTTGCAACAACAATTTAGGCCAACATTTTTTGGGACCATCTGGGCCCCAAATCATTCTGGGCATATTTTTGGGCCTATTGGGGCCAAATTTTATTTCCACCTCAAATGCACTTTGGGACACATTCTTTGGGCCCATATTTGTGGGGCCCAATAGTCTTGGGACCATTTGGACCCACATTTCTTGGGGTTCAATTTTTTTTGGGTGGGGGCAAATATATATTGGACCCAGTTTGTTTGTGCCAATTATGTTGCGGACCATTAAGGCCCAAAATTTTGTTGGGCCCAATGTTTTGGGGAAGGGCCAAAATCTTAAAAATTTAATAACTTCCACAACTTTAAATCAGATTGTATCCAAGTACGGTTGATGGGTAATAGCTGGTACTTGTACTTTTGGGCGCATTTTTGGATGGATGGACCAAAATGTTATTTCCACCTCAAATGCATTTTTGGGACCATTTAGCCACAAAATTTTTATGATACTACCTTAAATAAACTTTGTCATCATGATAACTGATTCCTGGTACCTTCCTCTATTTGTTTCTTATTATTCAATAGATAATCCTCTTCGTTTTGGTGTGTACAAGTTTATTGATATTACCATATATTGCTTACCACACTATGAATATGTTTAGACATCGGAACCACGAAACGTGTTTCGTTTTCTGGGGGTTTTATTCTGTAAAACAATCAGTAGAATGAGATGAGAGGATTAACTGCTGCTGAGGGAGGTAAAGAGAAATTCTATTTAACACAGAAGATGGGGAAATGTTCAATATACTAATATCATAGTTTTCAACATTTTAGTAGTTAAAAGGACAAATTTCTTGATGACATCGGCTGTATGGAAACATCAAGTATGCTTTAAAGTTCTTGATGGTCAATTTGTGCAAGAAACTATGCCAGCTTTGTCTGGTTCCCCTCAAGTGTTTTTCATCACTGCAAGTAGTTACCCTGTATTTTTCCTCTATGTATGATATAGATTTCATCAAGTGGAGTGACAATCGTTTCGGAGAGCCCTTGATAGTACTCCATTATTTTAGCATCCACATAGTTTGAGGCCCTCTCTGATGAAGAATGGAGTCTTTTGTCAAGTAATTGGCAAAAATTTTTGACATTTACCACAAGTTTTGAAACAAGAAACTGAAGGGTTATGATGAAGGGACGGACTCACTATGAACCAAAGATAAATGGAGGGAGGGTAGGGAGGGAGGGAAGGGGAGGAGGGAGGGGAGGAGGGAGGGGAGGAGGGATGAAAAGTATCAGAAAGATTCTTGTCTTCTTTTGAAAATGCTTTGTATATGGTCACTTGTAGCCTTGAAAGCATTACTGAATCAGGAAACTGCTACAGTACACGGAACAGGAATGTACCGTTGTATATTAAAACCCATGGTCATATATGGTTTAACAAGTTTTAGCCCCTCCGGTTACCCCTCCTGTGTAAACATACCTGACCGTGATACTCCCCACAGGTTATAGGTTGAAGTATATCTTTTGGAAATGATTTGTACCAGAACACACTCCCCTAAGGCTCTGTAGATAATGAATGAAAGGCAGCCTAGATCACAGTCATCCAGTATCCAGCAGAGGTGAACCGACCTTTGACCTAGCACGCTCTCGCTACTTCCCAAGTTCTTGGACATACAATGTTAGAATTCCTGCTGTGGTGTGGAGGATAGAAAGCAGGATCGTGTCACTTGGGCTTCATTTTCAGTGAAACAAAAGACGGGTTTCAGTAATGTAGGAAATGAGAGATGATTTTATGACCACATATTATTATTACTTGAAATTATGAATTGACCATCTTTCATCAGTGTGGGGTTTTCTTAAACTATTTTTGAAATTTTCTTGGTATGATTTTTGTCAGGAACTTGACATATATATCCAATATCCCTAGCAACAATGCTGGTGATGAGGGTTTGTTTTTAACTCAAGCCCAAAATTTATTGCTTGTAAGATAATCTAACATCCCATACAGTGATTGCTAATGGTGAGGGGTGACAAAGGTGATGCGTTTGTCATTCTCTGTCTTGAAAGGAGCTCCATCTTACTACAGTCCTAGAGTGAGGAATAGTTGATAACTTCATGCAACAACTATCACCTGTCCTGAAATAAGTTTACAACAAATAATTCAGCAGAAGATGTGTACCTTATAACCCCTCTTTCCATCTCTCTGCAATGCTGGGAATTAAGTGGAAATGGATACACACTGCTGATTGATTCACAAGTCTATGTAATTTCAATAAACAACATCAATGTGAGTTTTGAAGCAATACTCATCACCTGTCTGTACCTTACTGATGCACTCTGACCTACCATGTTTATAATGCAATCTGGATTTCACTTTGATAGTGTCATACTTTGGTCCCTAAGGCTGCTTAAATAATTAGCCTTATTTCGTCTGCCTTGACGCTGTGCATAATTGTAACAACGCTGTGCAGTTGGCCAGGAAACAAAATGTTGGATTCCAAGAAGTAATGTGTTTTAGCGCACCAACAAGCTTTATAGGATAAAAGTTAAATGGAGTACCAATATGTTAAAACTGTTCCACACTTATAATGAGACTTTAATAACCGAATCAATGGAGGTAGGGGGTCTTTACAATCAGTTAAAAATATAGGTAAGGTCATTTCTTTGAAAGAAGTTGTAATTAGCCCTTTGGGAGGAAACTATTGTAGAGTACCATCCATCTTTATATCTTTATTCCATTGTGTTTGAGATTAATTAATATTAACATAGCAGCAGGAAAGAAGGGCAAATACGTGTTAGGTCACAATTCATGCCATTCTTTAAAGACTGTGAAACCGAATATATATTGAAATATATATATATATTGAAGCACTGCAGTAGCAACTGGTATAATTAAGTCTCAATGTCTCCCAGCCTCATCAAGTTTACATCCATGCTTGGTTGTTAAATGTTAGCTTCCATCTATGGTTTTGACAGCTTCTTTATATACAACCAACAAAGATATCAAGATAGAATTGCAACATTTGACCAGTTTCTGTTTACTGATTAACAGCCAGTATGTTGCCAGAGAATTGTAAATTAAAACATGCTTTTCATCTTTCTTATTTGTTTCCTTTCCTGTCAACAGAACATAAAACTTCATCTCAGCTTCCAGGATGAGGCGAAGAGCAAGGCATAATGTCTGATTGATTAGCAGGAAAAGGATAAAACTAAGAGAGCAAATCGTTGCCCCTGATCTTATCCGTCTCGAGAATATTTCCTGTTCAGAATATCGCAGCCAATGAGGGAAATCTTCGGTAGTTGTTTGCAAAAACTCCTTGGAAAAACTCTTGTTTTCTCCAAGACTGTCTAGATCACTGCCGATAGAGAGGAAGCCGAACGGTTTTGTAGAAGAGCGCTCAACGAGAAGCAGAGACAATGGAGGGTATGTCGAGCCACATAGCCTTGTGTGCATTAATAACAATGTGCTTGTGCTTGGTACAAATAAAGGCACAAGGGATGAATGCAATTTACAGGAACTATCAGCCAAATAATAATATGAACGAAGAAACAAATAACGCGGCCGAGGGGCAAAGGTGGAAGCCATTATCCTCAAGGTGGGGCATGCCAGATGCCTCTGCTCATGTAGGGAAGGTCTTTCGTTACACCATCCCAAGTGATGCCTTCAGTGGAGATGTCGTCAGATATCAGGTTTGTCAACTTTGAATTATTTTCTCACCGTTGTAACAACTCCACTCTTGTGGGTTGTCATGGATACTATCTGAATTAACCGTATTCAACCATTAAATGAAAGATGACAAATCTGTTAGATCAGGCCACCAACATCAAGAGCTCTATGAAATTAGACGAACTCCAGAAGGTTGCATAGCAAACACATTACATTAAATTGGTATAACACAAATTTCTGTAACAGAGGAAACTGTTGATAAGTTGTGAATCAGGAACAGTCTATTGGCTGTAACCAAGGGGTAGAATTCTTAGTTAGCTCAGATCGTGTGAATAATTTACCTCCCTCCTCGTGTACCTGTCTCCAATCTACTTTATGCTACTCAACCCAAACAAAACCCTGCCCATAATTTGGCCTACTGATTTCTATTTTTTTTTTTTTTGTCATTTTGAACAAAATCCATAAATGCTTTCCACCCAATTTGTTTGAAGTTATGATTTCACAAAATGAATTCTATTTTGATTTGGAGAGGTTTTATGAATCTTAGCTCTGGTGCTGTTTCCATTTAGTGTATACAATTTAATCAGATTGTGGATTAATATTGGTTTTCTCAAAACAAGAAAAGTTCGAAAACATTTCAATTTTAAAATATGGAATAAATTAATGCAAAAGCAGAAGTTGAAGTGATTTGTTAAGATTTGGAATTCTTTCAGACGTGCGTGCTTGCATGGAGTGTGTACCACTAGTATCCTAACTCAAAGTAGCACTTCAAGAATGTGTATATTTTTTGGGGGCATTGTTTAAAGCAGGTATTTACTTCAACATCTATTCAAAAGCATTTACTA
Organism: Apostichopus japonicus; assembly: GCF_037975245.1. Classification (NCBI taxonomy): domain Eukaryota; kingdom Metazoa; phylum Echinodermata; class Holothuroidea; order Aspidochirotida; family Stichopodidae; genus Apostichopus; species Apostichopus japonicus. The sequence goes on from NC_092580.1 coordinate 23,485,274, forward strand.
GTCACATGCCAAACAGCCAATCAGAACATTTTCAAAATGCTCTGATATCAAAGAAAATTATCACCTGAATTTGAAACTCGACTTGTCACATATCCACATCACTATTAGCTGCATTGTCATGGAGGATTAGCTCCGAATTGTTATCAACAACTTTGACATATTTAAAGCTGTATTAAAAATACTGCATCCAGTTTTGCATAATTAACAAAAAATATCAACATCTCTCCTGAAATTTGCCTCTTTGCTGTACAACCCTCTGAGATCTTCCTCTCTTTGCCTGAATTATTTATTTGGCCAATGATGAATGTCATCTTAGCACCAGATATCATCCTGCACATGGATTTTCCTCGGTGGCGTCGTGTGCATGTGGGTGTGAAATGTTTGATAAGATTGATAGCTGGAGTCTCCTACTTTGATTCATGACATGTCAGTGAAAAGTGAAATTGTCAAAATTCATCAATGTTCTCCGTTTGAATTACAATGTTTTCATCATGTTTAACAGGGAAGTCGGCTGTAGAGTGACATACACACAATATCTGTTCGCTGCTCTAATAAATTTTGAGTCAATCTTAGGATTGCACGTTTTTAGATTTAGTATATCCAGGGTATTTAGAAACAGGGTGAAGTCATGAGTGGGTGGTTGTATATTAAAACTTGTAAAAGATGAAATGGGGAAAAATTTCTCACATACATGTAGTAATGACAGCAAGAAGTTGAAATTGGATATATGTGTGTATGAAATGGGAAAGGAAGAAAGGCAAAACATGTGAAGAGCTATAGAAGGTATCATATCGCTATAGCGACTCAATGTATTCATGTTACAAATTCCTGAAAACTAAGAATGTTAGGGGTCAGACATGGCACTTTGTGTTCTTGACTCCTCATGCCTGCCTATCATCTCCCCCCACCCCCCCTCCCCACAGTGTATAGCAGTTTGTACCTACTTTTACCATGCTTGCACTAGCCATAACTTACATTGCAAAAGTTTTTTTTTTAGATTTTTTATGAATATCTCATAAAGTCCAATCTTATTAGGTACTGTACATTGTTGTGGGATGTTAATACCAAGTAGCGTCTAATGATTTAATCAGAGTTAACTGAAATGTACAATGGTAATAGCCTGGTTAACCACTTAATGTTGAATTTAGATTGTTTGCAAGGAATAATTTATCCAGTATTGCATCAGATTGCTATACACGTCCAAAGATTTATAGCATCTTTTTTTTCATTTACTTTGCTCCTCGCTTACCTGTCTCCTCACAACCTTAGCAACCAGTTCTACCGTGCCTTGAATATCAGAGTAACCTTTTTACATAGGAACCATGTAGTATTTTATATTTAGGGACAAAGGTCAGAGCTTTCAAGACTGCCAAACAGTTTTAACACTAACTTATTGCAAACAGAAATTTTGTCTCATTTAAAATGGAGGCCTCCTTTTGCTTAGTATGCAAACTTTGCCAAATTTTAGTCCACATCTTTGCTGGTACAAATTCATTGCAATTATAAAGGCCACGTTAGGCCAATTGTGAGACCCATAAACCGTCAAAATTTGTACACATTGACTGCAGAACTGAATTATGGCCCTGCAGCAGATCTGTTGTACAATAACTTTGTTCAATATATCATATCAAATTCATTTTGCTCCTACCTGAATATAGGGGGATTGTATTACTGTCAGATGCTTCTGGCCCTAGAAGAAAGTGTGAATAGCGAGGTGACCTCAACTCTCTGGTGACCTACGAATGTGTAACTGTACCATGTCGCACTAATTACTTCAACAAAATCAATTACAAAATTAGGACGTGATGGAGGTCTTACCTTTGACGATGCAATGAAATCAACAGGGCTTAGCAAGGAAAATAGCATATATCCGGTATTGAGAGGGGACTTAAGGGGGAGAATACTCGATAGATAAGCAGTTTTAAGATGCAGCGTGTGGTATGTAGAAAGATATATACCAGGCAAAAAGTGAGGGCGGCAGAGAGGTATTCATTTGATTGCTCAAAACACACACTTATCAGCACCAAAGTTTATGTTGCTCCATTCCCCCCCCCCCCCCCCCTCTTCTACCTCTCAATCTGAAGACAGAAGCCTTTTGGATATCATCTAAATTGCTAGATGTAACACATATTGAAGGAGATTAATGATGTCACTACCAGATGTAGTAGTAGTAGTAAGTTGAGACTCGTCTATCCGACATGCTCAAATCATTTAATACTCTGGGAACTGATTCATACTACAAGCCTTTATGTGCCCTCCATTGAGCTCCATTCTATCCGACACCATCTATATTCCCATTTGAACCATCCAAGTGCCCAGTATAGCTTACAATTCTTTGTTGCACAAGTATTGTACTTAAGTTGTGTCAACTGTGCAAGAACAAAGGCAAAAACAGTCAACATTTGTCATATCATCAGAACCATTCTTGTATTTTCAGCTAAGTACTCTTAAAAATCTAAATGCTTCTGTTAGTTTGCCTGTATTCTAAAATCAACATGATCTAATAGTAGTCCAAATAGGATGTAACTGGTTGATCTGTTGTAGCATATAATTGTTTGAACACTCGAATATGACTGGTTTATGATTCCAATTCTTACCAATTTCCTACGATACTTGCTTTGTCTATCTGCTGACGGTTGGCAAGTCCAAAGGAGGAAATTGTGTAACAAATATTTAAGGGGCTTGTATTCATCAGCTGATGGTCAGAATTACCATCTGATAATGAAACAGATAAATTGCCGGATATGCCTGCCATCCAGCAATCTGTTTAAATTTTATCCTTCGATGAGGCTGCAGCAAATACAGTGTCTCTCCTTACAAAGGGAATAAATCATATCCAAAGCCTGCTGCAGTTGTAGTAATTACCAAAGCCTATAGTTAGTAATTACCAAAGCCTGCAGTTGTAATTACCAAAGTCTGCAGTTGTAGGTAATGCTAGAGTAGATATCCAGCAATAACGGGATAAAATGCCTGTTTTGCCTTCAACATTATATGTGGTTAAGTGCTTGCATGTACAGTATGCTCTGGTGGAGGGTTTGCACCCTCTCTGTAATCTCTACCACTCTATTTCTAGTATCCATACAACAACAGTTTCATAGAGTGAGTGCACCCTCTCTGCTACTCATTATGGTGGTGTCCTCTCTGCACTGTTATCTACAGTAACAGAGAATCTGTTCCCATGATACTGTAACCCTATGGTTTGTCCCTATCTTCTTCTGGTACAACTACCCCCTGTACCATTTTCTGATATACCCCCTGTACCATTTTGTGGTATATCCACCCATCCTGTACTATTTTCTGACATACTCCCTGTACATGTTCTGGTACAGACACATGAGCACCGTTCTGAATTCAGTCGGTTACACTTTCATCCTGGTACCTATCAAGCACTGTTCATTGGTGGATGGTTTGTATCTTCTGTCCTCTTGATATTCAACTTGGGACTCTCTTCTCCTGGTGCTCCCCCTCCTCCCCCCTCCCCCCACACATACAGCACCATTCCTTGGTAGAGACTTTTTGCCGTCACTGAAGGTCATTCCTCTCTTCTTCTGGTACCCTCCCAGCATCATTCATTGGTGGAGATGCAAGTGATTGAGTCAACACATCACCACCACATCAGTAAACTGGATTATTGTACTTACTGCCATACATGGCATTCACCATACTGCCATACATAGCATTCACCTAAAAATTTAATTTGACAGGAGTCAATATAATTTGAGGATGTCAGTTTATTCCATATTAAAAAAGAAGGTGAAAAAAGAAGGATTTTATTCCATATTTTGTTGCTGGTACAGGTATATATATTCAGATTTTTATGGCATTGACCTGAATACACATGCACATAATACTCTTTAAAATCTATATATAACCACAGCTCAAGATAGCTGGTTGCCCTTTTAATTGAAGAAACCAACTCGGTAATTCGGTGTATAGGAAGTATAACATTTACATGGGCACATCCAGAACTGAAGAGTCCAACTTTATCGGTTTGCAATTTTTATTTGTCAATTTCCTTGTGGAGTAATCAATGCCGGTTTGGTCATAACTTGTCGGTAATCAAAATTTCCTACTTTGATTGATACATAATTAATACCACTAATTGTTATATACTCTGCTTTGTCTTAGGGTACTATCCTTTAACCACATAATATCTGTAAATTCTCTCTGCACACATAACGGTCAACTGGATAGGAAGCGAATTATCCAAAAGATCACACTGTTACGTGATATAAGACGTGCCGCCGGTGATACAGTGTACGGCCGGGCGTCCAGAGAGGCGGTGTACATCATCCGCTGGGCTGGATCGGGTAGCCGATCTTAACACACAGCCGGCTTCACAGACTTTTATGAGACACATTAGCTGGATGTAATAGAGAAGGAATGCAACAAGAATGGTCGGTATTCCGAGACGGAGCTGGTCACCAGCGTCCCACAATGCCTGGCAGTAATGTCACTACCACAGTGATTAAAGAGTTTAACCTTTTGACAACGCAATCAGCATGTGGGAATGTTGGTAGTTGAGATGGTGAAGGATGTTCAGAGAAGAGTGACAACAAGTACCACCCACCCCAATTTACTTTGTCACCATTTTGAACCAAAAGTACCAAAATTTCAGTATGAATCTTAGATTGCACACAAACCTTTTAGAGCTTCCTTTGTAGTCAATGATTTGTCTAAATCCAGCATAAATATGTGAACGAAACACTGCGTGCCACCAACTATTTAGTCATTGTTAATTACTTAGTCAAAATTTTCTTTGAAACAACAGAGCAAACTTTTGGGAAATTTGTTGATTGATTTTTTTTTTCTGTTCTTCGTACTAATTATTAGAAATTCTCTGGGGTCTTCTAAGGTGAGGAAATTAAAATGACATCATATTTGACTGAAGGTGAAATTTAGTTGGATGGAAACTTATACATCATCTTAATTTGATGAATCTGAAAGTGTTACTCTGAGCAATACTTAATGGAGGGTCTAGGTTTTGCTAAAGCTGAAGACCATGCTCTCACATGTGCAGGGATCCTCACATGTGCAGGGATCCTGGGGAGAACACTGGTTCACCAGTGACAGGATCCCTGGTTATGAATAAAGTTAATAAAAAAAAATAAAAAAATAACAAGTCTGTGGGGAACCCACCTATAATATTACAGAGAGTCTTTAGATACAGTAGATTGCTTCCTAACATTTGTAAACGTTTTTATCAAAGCAAAGAAAAACCTTATTTAATATATTATAAAATTTTAAATCCCCTCTAAGGCAGAGCCAGTGACAGGCCATTCAATCTAGCCAATTTGCAAGATCAGTTAAAGTATAATATACAAAAACTTATCAGTGGCTCTGATTCTACTATCTTACCATTTCATTCGTGAGCGACGTACGTGGCCTTTTAATTCCTAAGCCTCCCTCCTCACAAGTTTTTATTCCATTAAGTTATTTTCAAGGTGTGCCGACATCTGGCAAAATGTAGGATCAACATACAGGATTGTGTTAAGGCTTATTAATCAAGCCATACACAGGGACGTTTTGCCCACACAGTTCCCAAAACATAACTAAATACCAAAATTGATGAAGGCAAAATTAATCACAAATTTCATGGTAGGGTGTAAAAATAGTTGAGGGAGGATTTAGTCATTCAACCTTTCAGACAAAGGAAACCCTCAAACTGCCGGTAAGCGAATATTGAATTAAATTTTTCTGCGAGTGGAGGCCAGATGGATTTAATCTTAGTCTGTTTGTCTGATTGGAAAAACCTTAGGCACCAGAATGTGAGTAAAACTGCCCAAATCCACTTAATCTAACTTGCTCAACATATGCTGTGAATGACATTTTTCGTTGCTGCGCCAACGACTCCCCTCCAGCTGTGAAAGCTGCTCATATTATTCCTAATGTAAAAATTACACCTTTCTCACTTACAAAGCACTGTGGAGGCCATATCCCCCTGTAAGTCATGTATGCTGGTAAAGATTTCTCGAGAACGATGCTAAGAGGCCTGTTAACATGTAACTTTATATACAGTTGTCCGCCTGCACTTAAGACCAAGGTAACCTCAAATGACAAAGGGCATGATGTGTACTACAGAAAAGAAACATTTTTAGGTACTGTTTAGCATATAAATCGAGGCATTGTAAGCATTTAGTATTGAATAAATGATGTTAATGTAGGGTCTGAGACTGAAATGAAGCAAGCATTGAGAAATAAAGGCCTTTATTTTCTAATCTACTTGTCACCCAAAAACATGTGCTATGCATGTGTTTTGTGTGTACTGAGTCCAATCGTCGTTTGCCTATCCTCATTATTTGAGAACAAACATTAATTCATTCTATGCTTTGATCATGGCCTGCTTCATACTTTGTGTATGCATTAGGCTCCGAGCGATAAAGTAGGAAACTTTAAGCCGGCCTCACATTGGGTAAAGTTAATTCAGTGTTGATGTCATTTCACATTAAACATGTGCACTTAAACTCATGACAATTGGAACTCATGGAGAGGGCGTTGTGGTCAAGTGGTTAAGGCAGTGGACTTGTGATCTAAGGATTACAGGTTCGAGCCCTGGCCAGATCATTGCGTTGTGTCCTTGGGCAAGGCGCTTTATCTCCATTACCTCTCTTCACCCAGGTGTATATATGGGGACTTGCGAGGTAACTTGTAAATATAGTTGCATGCGCCGGTTTGTCGCTGCACACTATGGGAAGTCCCACGTGGTTGTGGTGCACTGTGGTGCCCCAGGAGAGATTGATTTAATTGTGCACACTTTGGTGTGTAGGTGTGACAAGTTACCAATGACCAGGGTTAAGCTGTAAAAGTCGTGTGAAAGGGCCTTGGCCCTGTACAAGACTGTAAACCTAAAATAATAATAATAATTCCCATTGAGGATACAAAGGAGAAAAATCACTCAAGAAAACTGAAAGTCGACAGGAATTGTCTTCCTCAGCTGTACACGTCAAGTTTTCAAGCTTTTTGAGCCCTGTTTAATTCTGTAGGTTTCGTTAATGTTTGCTTTATTGCTTAGTTTTGCATTCACCAATCTCTTCCTAATGTACTGAAGGGCGGACACACACACACATTTGGCCATTCCCCCTGAAGGGCTTTATGCATCCATTCAGAAATGGATTTTATGTTTGTTATTGAGTGTCCCAAAGGGGTTTTACAGAAAGAGCTCGGTAGAAATTTTGGTTATTTCATTTGAGAATTAAGATTTTATTTGGTGATCAAACATTCTACCAATTTGATGAGGTGAGCACATAGCTCAGAAACAAAGGTGTGTTGCCTGAGGATAATAGTACAGTTACATGTCATTAACCTACAATGTTGAGTGTTTTATGATACTAGCAGTACCTGATAACACAATTATTAGCCAACCGTGGAGAACAGTGAATAGTCTTAATAGAAACCACTGTGGAGGGGGTTATTGCAGATCATTCTGCTGATGTTCAGTTGCAGAGGTCCACAGTTATACTCTCGAGTCAGTAGGGGGGTACCTTGGAGTAGTTCTGATTGTATTTAACAAATTCTCCGATCGTATCCAGTTAAATCCAACCTTACTAGCAGGACAGATCCCACTGTAAGTATATAGCATTGAATAGGATTCTAACATGTGGCTCTTGCATAGGATCTCCAACACAGAATACGAACCTAACATGCTAGTACAGTATGGTACTTGTTGTACTGTTAGTACAGTTTAATACAATCTCACTGCTTGAATATTTGTCCCCAACACATAATGTAGTACTACCCGAAACAAATCTGTTGTTAGCGAAACAGATCCCAGACAAGTTTTCTACTGTCGTGTAACAGCTTGAGAACTTTTGGGTAGACTTGGTAGAGGCACAGTGTATTAAAGGTATGCTGAGTATAAAGCCTATTCTCCTATTTCAGTATTGCTTTACCTTCATTACCTCTGAATATTTTAACATTCAGTTCAAATTGATCTTAAACCAAAAGCTACCTAACACCAATAGAAACCCTATTGTCAATGCAAATGCCACTTTGAGCTAAACTATAAGTAACTATAATAAGCTTCTTTTGTTAATCATGAATATAAACATATTGATGTATACTATATATATTTTTTTCCCATGACTACCCTTGTATTGAAGACACTTTTTTTTATTAATCAGTTGGGAGATAATAAAGGCCCTTATTACAAAACCAGGTGGTGCTTTTCTTTGTGTTTTCAGGATTTAAATTTCTTTGAGTCATCAGTCAAATTGTCATCAAGAGCTGATTGAACTGAAATTCTGCAGGAAAAAAAATGTCAAATTCAAAAGAATTTCTATTTTAGTCAAATTCTATCGCTGCATTTGTATACTCCCCGAGGCCTGTTCTGTCAGGATCGTTTCAGGCCACACTATAAACTATACAGATTTGTAGCAACTGTGTGTCTCATTGAGTCTTTGGTTGATGGTTTATCCATTGTCTAGTTTGTTATTGCCCTCTTAACACTTACTGGCAAGTTGTTTGCTGTATCAAATTGGACAAACAAAGTGAAAAGAGTAAAAAATTCACAGTGGATTCAATTCATGCTTGGTATATGGATCTGTCTTTAATATTAAGTACCTGCACAAGAATACTATTCTTTCCTGCGAAGGTTAAAGGTCTTTTGAGGTCAAAAGAGGTCAAAGTCTAAAAACCTTGTAAGCACAATTACTCCAAATGTACATCTTTGTCCATACTTGATATGTAGATCCCCTTGGTGCGTATCAAGAACCCTATTGAAATTGGTGGAGGTCAAAGGTCATTTGAGGTCAACATAGATCAAAGTGTGAGCCGTAGGTTAATATAGCTCTGATTAGCGTGTACACTTGATAAATGAAAAAGTATGGCTTGTATGACAAACTTCTTACTTGATCAGTGATTGGTTGATCCGCTATGATGCAAGAATCTTGCAGATCAGTAATTGTCAACACATAAGACAAATTGTGTGTAGTGTGACTGTTTAACATTCTCGTGCAAAATGTGGCCAGGAATGGCTCAGCCACTGGCCGGAATGTTAGCACTTGATGGATGCCTGTAAAATGTTGATGGATCCCACTGTTAACTAACCTCCCTATTTTATCTATTTGTTCTTTCAGGTAACAGAGGCAGACAGTGAAACACTGCCCTCCTGGTTGTATTTCGATGATGTATCTGCTGCAGTCGAGGGTATCCCCTCTGAGGCTGATCTCGGACAGTACTACGTCTCGGTCACGGCCATAGGACACAAATCGAACACCTCTGCTTCCTCCACAGAGATCACAGAGGTCTTTTCAATCAGTGTCAGTCCAGAGGACATCACCAGACCAAATAGTGCCATCAAAGAAGATGGCTCTGAGGTGTCGTGTCCCAAAGAGAAAGTGCCAGCAGTGGCATCCATCATCCTTGATGCTGATTGGTCCAGGCTAACTGCTGAGCAGAGGGTGGCCATGGTGACCAAGATGTCCAAGTATTCCATGTTAAAAGTCAGTGCTTTCAGATTGTTGCCAAAGGGTAGAAAGACGAACGAGGATGAGAGAGTCCTCATCACAGGGCCCGGGAATAGACCCAACGGCCGCTTCTCCGGTGTATCCCTCAGCTGGAAGATAGGCTGCGGGGAGAACGCCGCAAACTTGCCAGTCGTGACCATCTTGGAGACAGCAGCCAAAGATAACTCGATGGCAAAGGAATTTGGACACGATATCATCGGTTGGCGAGTGACCGGTCAGAAGACTAAAAGTAAGCTGAGAGTGAGGAGGCAGGTCAACTTGGCTGGAACACCAATGCCAACTCCCGACATATCTGTTACACCAGTGATGGGTTCTACGACCTCGAGAGTGCCGACCGTTTCGGTCAGGACTATGGTGTCAACTCAAGTGATGACCCCAACTCCTACTCCAGCCCCAACAGAGACGTCCAGTATGTCCTTCAGCCCTCCAACGCCTTCTGTATCGTCCACAGAGATGCTGACGTCCATGCCATCTATGACGGCTAGCGTCGGCATGACCACCTCTATGGTACCCACTAGCACGATCCGACCATCTATGACCCCAACAACGGTGACACCGACGAGAGTGCCGGTCACTACGGAACCCGTCAACCAACCACCAGTCATCAACGAACCCATCAACAGAATCGACGCTCAAGAAGGCGTACCTTTGCTCTTTGTGGTTCCGGCTGATACCTTCATAGATGAAGATGGCGATACCAGGGATCTCTTCCTGGATGTCACAGACAAGTCTGGCATGAAGCTAGGCAAGAAGTCCTGGCTGAAATTCGACAAAGTGAACCAGATGATTCATGGGCTTCCATCTGCAACGTTCCCAGGAGGGAAAAGCAGAAACACTTACATCATGGAAGCTCAAGACAGTCACGGCAAGTACATCCGCATGCCCTTCGAGGTGGTCATCTCCAAGGCTGAGGAGGAGCCCCAGCCGGCACCTGTTGCTATGGGTGCTAAATTGAACATTGATTTTGACGACTTTATGAACGACCCGCTACTGCAGCTGGATATTCTCAATCGAATCGCCAGCATCTTTGGAGATAGCGATGCAAGTGCCATCACAATCACCGGAATTAAGAGAGGCTCTGTGATCCTCTCCTGGACAAATAACACCATCGATAAGGACTCTTGCCCTACGGACTTGATCAATGAACTCATGAGTAAACTCATAAACCCAGATGGTACCCCCACACAAGCACTCATTGATGCTTTTGCACCCAACTACACCATCTCTGGTGTGGAAGCCATGGAAGCTGGAGCGTGTACCGCCACCACTGTTGCCCCTACGGAAGCCGACGATACTACCAAGGGCGGAAGCACCCTGAAGGCAGCACCCGGGAAGAAAAAAGGCGAGGGGGGCTCATTCATTCTGGTCCCTGCTATAGTGATAGTGTGTATATTACTATTAGCTGGGTTAATAACACTTCTCCTGTACAGGAAACATCGGAAGGGTAAACTCTCGGACGAAGATAACGACACTTTCATAAACAAAGGGATTCCCATCATTCTCCCCGATGAGATTGAAGAGGCAGAGAAACCGCCACCGGATACCTCCAGTCCATTGATCATGTCCAATGAGAAACCTCCATTGCCCCCACCAGAATACAATAGCGTTCAGGAAGGTTCGAGAGAGCCTCTCCTCAACGGCAACGAAAATCCCAAAGTGAGCTCCGATGAGGACGATAAGAACTCTCTACCGATGGCCGATATCCAAAAACCAGATCCCCCGCCTCAGTCGACGCCTCCAGAAAATAGAAAGCAGGCTCCAGTAAACACCCCAGGGTACAGGGTCCCTCCACCGTATGTACCCCCATAACCTGAATGACATTTCTGGAGTTAAAATTGCCTATTATATGTCTTTGTATCATCATTACACACAACTATCAAAAGCAACCCACATATAATAACGGTGGAACTACTTTCTTCACCTCTTGAGCTCATATTGCACTGTTTATTTGCATTGATAGATTTGACGGGGTTTACTAAAGTAATATACCTTTATAGATATCTATACTTCAGTATTCTTGCTAAAAGCGACCAACTTAAAAATTATAAAAGCACATGTAATGCTGCATCAGGGCCTTTGTCAAACAGAAGAAGAATATCTATTCTGTTTAATCAAAATTTCCCAAAGAGAAAAAAGAAAACATGTGAAACATCTTGTAGCTTGAAAAGGAGGGGACTTGAATATTTTGGAGTTCTGTTCAAAGGAAAAATCAGATTTTGAATATATTCCTGAGGAATTAAGTAAGGGTGAATGCATGCATGCCGTTTAGTAATATATTTTGACTTGGCAAGAATAGCTACGACTACTACGAGGCGTTGGCCTCAGATTTTGCATGCTCAAGATGTTAATGGATTTGAAACGTACTTTTCTATGGATTTTTAAAAACCAAATGAGAGAATGTTACATCTCAAAGTGTTTGCAGGTAACGGGAAGCATGGAAGCTATGTACATCAAGAAAGCTGAATGAGAGAGAACACATGAAAGGTGAAGTTAAATGGGAATAGTAATAAAGCTCTTTGTGGCCATCTACAAGGGTTGGTGCCTTTGGTGTGATTATAAATCATTGATTTTGAGTTGGTTGAACCAAGGCAGTAAACGGCCATCTGTATCAGGATTCAAACGTGCTAAAGTTGCTATTGGAAAAAAGAAAAACATGGATCAAAACATCGCTACGAAATAATGAGCTGGAAAGTACTTCAGAGTAATAGGTTCTTACTCTCCAAAATAACATCAGATATTGAGGGAGAGTCGAACGAGACATTTACACGTCCAAGCGAGTAAAAGCGATCAGCGAGTGATTTTGGCCGATTCCCAGCATTTCATTATTGGGAACCACATTTTGGACATTCTAGTCGAACAGATCTCTACGTTAACGTTTGAATGTACACCACCTCGGAGCGTCACTACATTCTGTTGGTCGCTACAAGGTTGATGCATAAGTGTCATAGACCATGAATGTCTACACAGAGGGCGACATGTCACAAGCATTTTATTAACCATTACGAATGAACGTACCAGCCATTGTTCGTTTTTCCAATGGGGAGGAATTGTCTCGCAGTTGTTTTGCAGTCAGTCCGCCTGGATATCGTAGTAGTAGTAGTAGTTTTGAAGTTGCCATGATCACATTTGGCCATAAGTTCAGAGGTGATGGAAATGTGGCTTGACAGATGGGATCAGTTGTGTCGGTGTTCCAGCTGAATTTCCATTTCCTTTTCTTGGTTCCCTTTTCTTTCTTTTTTTTTTATAAAAAAAAAATAGTTACTTTTCAGACCATTTTATAAGACCACTTCATGCCAGATGTAGTAAGTAATGCAAGAGACTCCCTCACCTTGACATTCGATTCGCACCGCTTCGCGTGTCGTTATTTCTGCCAGAATTACTCCATACTGATATGGAAGAATATCAGGACAATATAAATCATTGTTACATGATGTTTAATATTGGATACTGTCTTTTATATGGGAGAAATTCAACTGCATTTGCACTGGTATCAAGCCTTTCCTTTAACCAACCCAGTCAAAGGTTTTGGCTGAGGTGTTTCTCAAGTGATAGACATATATATGAGAGTTACCAAGTTGTACCCAAATAGAGAGAGAGAGACTGGTTAAACCTCAAGAAAGTATCTCCATAAGTAACCTCGATATATTAACCACCAATAAGATGGGGTTAGGGGGCCGGAGGAAGGGGGAGGGGGGCAGTTTTCATACTTCATGATACATGACATTCAGGGGGAGATTAAAGTGATCAGTGCATGGATGTGTTTCGTCTTATATAAAGGCAAGTATTACTCGACATTTGGTTTGTTCTTGGAATAATCCTCTCGATTTGAAGTGCAGCCGTTCCTCTCACTATCGAGTTATCTCAACATACTTCGGGTACAGAGGCATAGTCAAGTATGTAACCAAGAAATAATACGTGGAGGGTGGAAGAACCTCTAATTGCCAAATATTTTGTTTGTTGACAGATTTACCAACAATAGTCAGCATGAATGAGGTATAAGTTTTGAAAATATTTTCCTTATCTGTCTTAACTCTTGTTTTTGCTGGATTGAGTAGGTGGGACAGCTGAGTTGAGGTTATCTTTCAGGTGCCCTGAATTTACTTGAGATATTTCGGTGGCATATTCTATAAATGCATTTTAATTGTTTCTACTGTTGAATTTAGTCCACACTGTTGTTGTTTACCCATTTTATCATTGTCATTTTATGGTCTTTGGTGGTAATAGGACAAGGGCAGTTTCATTCATAAATATGTTATTACCAATCAGCTATAAAGCAAAGTGTTGCCTGTATATACAGCTTTGGGTTTTTCTGTGGTTTATAACTTATATTCTTCATCTTTTTGAGTATTGTCGATAATGGTAAAGTTCACTTCAAACTTTTGAAATCTCAGAAATTGTAAATGTTATTCTGTTTTGGTAATTGACTTGTTACCCACCAAATCTTTCAACTTGTGGGGTAGAATTGGAAAAAAAAAAGAATAAAACTGTTTGCTTATTTTATATTTTCACAAATAGGCTGAGATTGTTCCATATGTTTGTCAAACACAGTTGCTGTTGTATTTTTGTCCCAAATTTTGCTACCACCCCCATCCCCCTGTTTTTGCAAATCTGTTCATTAGATGTCATCTCCAATCTTCTAAATAAAGGTATTCAGCGTTTCTAATTACTGTAATGGTTTAACCTTGGTATTCACTTTGCTATAATGTATTTTTTGTTAGTAGTTTGTACTTCCAAGTAGATTCTTATACCCTGTTTTGACATAAATTAGTATTCATTAGTTTGTAAAAGCCAAACTAGAGTTTACTCGTAGATCTCTTCATCGGTTCATCCTTATACCATATCTCGTTTTTCAAAATGAGTACTAGTACATTTATTTATGTAATATTTCAGTAAGTTTAATTGTTAAGAATTTTAAATGAAAATTAGCATATGCTTGTCTTGTTGTATTTTTTTTTGGTTCCCCCCCTTAAAATTCTGGGTTGTCAGCTGTGTATCATAAAGAACAGACTAGGATAGTAAAGACCTGGAGAGTTATTCGTATGGTGCTAAAGCATGATTTTTGCATGATAAAACATTGTGTTTATTATGTTAATGTATGAAGAAGTGGAGATGTCAAGTGCAAAGTGTCGGGATGTACGTTTTTTTTCTTTTCTTCTCTCTCGCTCTTTTTAACATGTGTAATTCTGTCATTTTTACCGCTTTTAAAGAAATGGTTATTTTCTTGTAAATTTGAAAACTTTTGAAAGCAATTTTACTTCAGACAGATGTGTGGGGGGAGCTGTAGGATGTTTTTGATTTTTTGTACAAAGCTGAAAGGAAATCCTTGTACTCTTTATATGTGTAATATGTTACGTACGAGGACGAAGAGAGACTGCAGTTTAAGAGAGGTAGTGGGGTACAATAGTTAGCAGAACAATAAATAGATATGTTTGCTGCTAGTGGTAAGAAGGGTATCTGCATGTTTACAGGGGAATGGAGTTATAGATCCTTCCCTCTTAGAAAAACAAAATGGATAGTAGCTCTTTTTAAGAAGTATTTATAGAAAATATTTCTGGGATGTTTGCATTGTCTTCCTATTATGGCAATTGCAGACTTTCGTAAAAAAACAAGGGGGACAATTTTCAGGGTGAAGTTGGGTTGAGAGGAGAAAGGGGAGGGGAGTGGGGGGAAGAAGTGAATTTATCATGGTAAATGTGCAACATTGGAAACAGGAAACATTTTTTTCATTTTACACAGGAACTTGGAGGAACAGGAACAGGTCTTGTAGCTGGGCATTAATAGGTCCATCCTCTTAGTCCTACCTTTCTCCCACACTACCTTTGGTCTCTCAGAATAAAAGGAGAAGTTGAATCTGTTCTGTAAATAATTTTAACGGGAATCTTGTCAAAAGACAAGCAGGATTTCTAGCATTAATATTCTTCAATTAATGCTGTATTAAAACTGATCGTGAAAGATATCATTTTATGCCTATAGGTGTCAATTATTACAATCATTTCTTGCATTTATTATATTATCAAGTTCATTCTATGGTTGATTGATTTTACTCGGTCCTCTCCTGTCTTTAATATATGTTTGTATATTAATTTACATGTATGTAAACGTCACATTCTGTTTCAAACAAATTTTTGCTGTAACACATGCAATGAGTTTGCACCAGTGGTATAAGAACAGTAGGGATCCTCTCGCAAGTCTTGAGTTTGCATCAGTGGTATAGAAACAGTACAGGGAGGGAGGGGGGGTTGGGGGTGGGGTACGGCATCTGTATCTTTCACATTACCAGGCAGATTGTGGCCTATCAGATACCTTTGAGTGTCAATTTGAAAATGAATAGAACTGGTAGCCAATAGAAGACCATAAAGGTGCAGCCATGGTAATACTCCCATCCCCCTCCCCTCCCCATCTTTACTGGACTTCAAATTATCCATTCTAAAACAAAGGGAAGGGAAGAGAGAGGGGACTACTTCAGAGGGAAGTAGGAAAACTAGAGGAGAAATGGACATTTCTTGGAAAATAAGACTCATCGGCTAAGGAGGCACTGTGTCAAAAAAAGAAACAAGCTGTAGCAGCTAGAATGAATCAATATCAAACAATAGGTATTGTCTCTGAATACCTGCAGTGCCTATTGTGTTAACTATGCAGCCTCGCTGCAATATGTGGAGCCTGGCTGCAAATCAAAATCAAACAATAGGAATTGTCTCTGAATACCTGCAGTGCCTATTGTGTTAACTATGCAGCCTGGCTGCAACATGTGCAGCCTGGCTGCAAATCAAAATCAAACAATAGGTATTGTCCCTGAATACGTGCAGTGCCTATTGTGTTAACTATGCAGCCTGGCTGTGCATTTGCAGTGCCTTGAGCATCCTACGTTTGATTGACACAGTGCCTAATGCAGTCTTGAAGATTAATGAGCACAGGCTCTGGTAGAAACTCATTTTAATTTTATCCTGTAGTTGTTATCTAGTTACCTCACAGGTGACGATGTATCATGGTTAGGGTCCTATAGCAGGACTGGGTTTATATGGAGGCAAAACTTCGTTCCTTTTTCCTTGAATGGCACAATTATTTTCAACTTCCTTCGTTATCCTTGTATTCCAGGATTACAACAAAAAAAGATTCTGTATTACTTTTATAATGGCTAGCCCTTTGTATGCAAGTTCACACTTATTGTACATGTATCTTTGCTTGCCTCAACTTTTTATAACAATTATTTTATCTTCTATTTTAGGCAAATATAGACAGTGAATTAAAGTACTGTTTGTGGACTAAAAGATGATTTGACATTTGTATTTTTCTTTGTTTTGTTTTGTGTATTTTTTTGTTAGCCCAAACTATTTTGTAAAATAGTCTTCGTTGACTACGTGAAGTTTCATTCCTGGCACCACACTTCAGCCCTATGTACCCCATCAAAGAAACCTGATTGCAGTTTGTATTTGGCCATTGATTTTGGCCTGTTTTACCAAAATTGCCAAATAGTTATTGAAAACATGAGAACTGGAAAGCTTAAGAATATATATATATATATATATATATACATATATATATATATATATATATATGTATATAAATATATATATATATATGTATATAAATATATATATATATATACATATATATATATATATATGTACATAAATATGTATATAAATGTAATATCTATAGTGCCCCAAAATTTTGCATGCCAAAAAGTTTTCAAAATTTCTCTCCTGGGGGTTCTGACTATTGAATATAAAATGACCTGGAACTATCACTCCACAGTAGGAAAAGGTACCAACCATAGAGGGTCTGTGTGACGTACTCCCAGGTGCTCAAATTGGCAATTTTGTTATTGAAAATTGTAGTAAACATTGGAAAAATATACCATTTACCTACATTCCATTGCATAGTTTCACCAAGAATGTGGTAGCTATGAGATCAGGACATTAGTTACTATAGAATACACATTCAAGGAGTAGTCTATAAGAGTTGAGTGCTACAAGGCAGCATGTCACATGACCCTCCATGGTTGGTACATTTCTTTGCATGCCTCCTAATTGACATAGTCGGTCTAGATTTATGTATACATCGATGGTTCTGATTAGCGTAATTATACCCAGACATTAAGAAGGAGAGAGCAATTTAACAAATTTCTCTCAGTGAGGCACAATGCTTTGAGGGTGCCAGTTATATGCTTGTTGAAATCTGAGCATCTGTGACCATTATTTGACTTGCTAGCATATTTTGCGGCACTACTGTTGACCTTTAAAGACTAGAAAACGCACTGCATTTAACGATTCATTAGAAATCTCAGGATTTGGAGAGAAGGTGCTCTTGCATTTCGACCGCATTGCCAGACATCCACGCGTCAGTGCGTGAAAAATAGAGGGCGAAATGTAAGTATTTGTAAAACAGAAGAACCGCGAACATAAAACTTAGGTCTGATGGCGTCATTGCAATTCACATCTGAGTAATATCAAATGTACCCTCTAACGTTACACTAGTTTCTTCTTGCCTCAGGATACCTCAATCTGTATACGACGCCGTCACCAGCCATGTTCGGCGAGCAGGTTTACCTATTCAATGACGACAAAATTTTGTCAAACTAATCAGACGTGGAATAAAATATCGTGAAACCGGATTACTTAATCTTTGTTAGAATATGTCATTTGAATTAAGAAAGATTGGGCTTTTAATGGTTTGATAAACCTGGTCAGCAGACATTAATTTACTGATTGCGTAGTTTGTACTTGAGATACATTGTCAACTTAGCGTTTGTCGAAACCTCGCTCATCAAAAGTGCTCTTATGTATATCATTATTTTAAGAATATGCCACCTGTGTAGGGAATATCAATGTTTACGTTGAAACTCCAGCTCAGCGTAATACGTTTGGTCCTCGGATTATCCTACCGTAAATTTTTTCATGCATGTACACGATAATGTTGGATGTGTTCTTGAGTATATACTTACTACCAGGGAACTGAACTAGATGATATTTCGCAAGGTAATAACGTAGAATTGCCAGATAGGCAAATACGCAAGGCCGGATTCACCATAAGGCCATATGAGTCTGGACATCTAGGGGGCCTCAATCATAATAGAAGTGAACCCGGTAAACATGGGTGTTTAGTAATATCGTTCCCGGAGCTCAAAGTAACAATGGAAGTACCACGAGTGATCTTATTTTAAGACTATATGATAATTAACCATTTTGGCAAGAAAATTAGCTGTTAAAGGCTGATGGTTTCGGTCTAAATGTTCATTGTTATCAGTGCATTGTCAATCGTGTTTGTCACTGTCTGTAATTATCACGAAAATGATACCGACACATCGCCGGACCGTGATTAAATAATCTGATCTGACCAGTTGTTACGATGTAATTATCCGCATCCAAATTTCCAACACAACTTTCTCATTTGAAACAAAAATATATGCTTCATTAACCAAATTTTGTCATATTTTAATTTGATCATAAATGGAAAATAACGATATCATAACTGTCCGAAATGCCATATCTCTGTCAACAGTGTTTCGCCAAGATAATTTAATAAACTTTGTGAATTTTCAATCAATGAGAGTATAATACATATTACTATGCGAATTTCACATCGGTTCATCGCTCAACATGTCTTTGCACGCATAAATGTCAGGTTTAAATAACAACAAATTAAAAATTAAAAAACAGTTACTAAGAAACACAATTTGTTTAGACTTCATTGACTAAGTGCGACCATGGTTGTCATAGATGGACGAGGTAGCAATAAATTATTCTTCGTGTGTATTGGTTGTAACCCTGGTAACAAGAACATTACTTTCATTTTGTGGTCAATAGTACTAAGTGACAAGTTTTAAAAAGTACTTTCTTGGGGGGAGGGTGGGGCGGGGGGTTCTGACCATGATCCCAGGCATAGTAAAATTATTTGAATTATAGCATATTTATGGGCAATATTGATGACGTATAACATTTTAGCGAATACTTGTCATTCACATTCTCATGGTTAATTTATTAATATTATAATTTATATTTTAAAAATATTTATGACAGTAGTAATCGGTGCGCAACGACATATTTTGTACTAGAGAGGCTAAGATCTTAGGTCGTCCGGGGTCGGGATATCATTCCCTTGTGAGAAATTTTGGTAAAATGGAGTGTTCTTACATTGTATAGACTTTCGTATATTGTATATATTTCTGCATCGAAGTCTATTCCTACGCATATATGCTTCCACGGTATATATGTGTAATAAAGCCTCATGCTTTTGATAGCGAGTTTGCTCGCAAAGAAAGTGAATGACGGTTGTTGAAGGCTTTGGACAAGTTCTCGTATTACCCTCAGTCACGTGGCGGACTGGGTCATAAATTTATACCGGTTCAGTGATCCAACCGGCGCTGCTGGGGCCTTGAAACAAGGGGCACGCTTCGCGCTTCAGAAGAAACTAACATGTTTTGCGACCAAGAGGAATAGCGCGCTCGTCATAGCCTGAGTCAAACCGGTTTCTGTTCTTACAGTCTACTTTAGTTCAAGCTATATCCTCAAGTTGTATGCTGTGAATTCATGATATGTAAAAAGATCGCTAACTCATATCTTGATTCATACGTGGTATCGTCAGTTATTCAGCGCTGTAACTTTGATTGCCTTCGCCACATGCAGGTCAAGCGTGGAGGTGAATCCGTTAACAGTTGACTTCAACCGTAAGTATCATTTAAGTAGTAGTAATACTACTAATAATAATAATAGACATTTATAATGCGCCGGTATCCGTAAAAAAAAAGACACTCATGGCACAGTGACACAAACAGTGCGATAGCAAAACAAACAACAGTAAACATACAAGACAACAACTGCAAGCAAAAATGGGCAACAGTGAACAATTAATTAAACAGTTTTCATCAGATGAGTCTTGAGAGAGCGTTTAAAAGAAGCAAGAGATGGACTGTGTTGTACATGTTCTGGAAGGCTGTTCCACAGACAAGGGGCAGCAGCAGCAAAAGCTTTTTTGCCCCATGATCGATTTGAGCGATTTTCACACAGAAGTTAATTATTGTGTGATCTCATGAAACTGCGATTTGCGTGATATGGTTGCAGAAGTTCTGACAAGTAGAAATGGCGAAGTTCTAACAAAATAGCGATATGTGAAAATCAATAATTTAAAAATAATTCGGTCTTTGATCGGGAGCCAGTGTAATTCTTTCAGACTATGCGTGACATATTCTCTTGGCTTGGGACGGGTGGCAGTTCGTGCAGCAATGTTCTGTAGTCGTGCAAGACGGTTGATTTGTATTTCTTGCTTTCTACCGGTTGATCCTGGGCCTTGTAAGGCATATTTCCCTATGTAGGTATACGATACGACTAGTGGGTTATGTTTTCAGTTCATTTACGATGGTTGCCTTTGAAACAACAGCCGATATGATACCAAATTGGAATGCGAGCAAGGTAACTATATTTAATGGAATGAAACACGCAGGCAAAGGGAAAAATCAAAACTACAGTGTGACATGTTTCCCCGAAAGCAAATGGGGGCGGTATTGAAGAACTTAGCATGCAGACCCCGGATGTGTGACCTGATAAATTCGCAGATGACATTACAAGGGTCCTACCTGTACCGCGTAAGATTTGGCACAGGGGTTGTACTCGTAATGCGTAAGGTTGGCATGTAATATACATATCTGAGGAGTCAAATGAGAACTTCATTTCAAAATACATAAAAATACAATGTGTTCCTTATACGTCATTCGCCGTACAAACAGTTCTTTTCGTTATAGATATATTTTCCCTTGTTTTGTTTTTTAATGCCAACTTACGTTACCGTTATCAAAATAATGGACTAACCTGCAAACGATTTCTGTATTAAACACAACATATTTTAACATTGAAAGACATGTTAATTACATAATATCATCAACAGTAACTAATTTAATAGTACAAAGTTCAATCTTCCTTTGATAATTTTATTCTAACCTGTTGAATGTTTTTCTTACATTGACAAACAGTACAGACCTGTCTAAGAAATGGCGGTCTAGCTGTCGCTGACCAAGGATTTGCAATAACGAAGTCTTCGGCTTTGAGTACAGCGTTTCTGTATGTGTTGCCGTGTTGGACGAATCTAGCGGTAATAGTTATAACCGACATTGCGATCCGCGTTTAAAGTCCTTGCCGACATTGCAATCCGCGGCCCCCCTCACAATTTTGCAAGAGTGACTCCATAGATTTCCCTTTCGGGAAACCAAAAAGCATGGAAGTCCTGTTTCGTCAGTTCCTAGGTTTGCCAATGTGTATCTTGGTGAGGTGAAGGAGGGGGAGAGGGATGGTGGGGCCAATGGTGGGGTATGGGGTTGCCAGTCAGTTTTAAATCAGGTATTTTGTGCCTCGTTTTCTGTGACGAAAGAGAACAATGCTGATGAGGAATGTCGGCCTATAGACGCTTGTCATCTAATACGCTATACATTTTAGAACTTAAATGCCAATTCTTTTTTAAAGTTCGTTCCATCATAAGATATTCCTTGACTATAGGTCCTTTGCATATAAGTTTTCCTTCTATAGCCTCTTTAAATTAATATACTGATTAAACCATGCTAAACTAGCTCTGTAGCCTGTGTGCGAAATGCGGGCGGGGGCAAGGGGGTGAAACCTCACCTCTTTTACCAGTCGGGAGAAAACATTTAGCCTGGGAAAGAATTTCAGTCGGGGGAGGTTTTCAAAATTCGAATATCTGTATTAGCACAATTTTGCGTTTATACCTAATTATATAATTCATAATCAATATGTGCCTCCGAATGCAAAATGTGACGATTAAACATTGTTTTTTTTTTCTATCGGGAACCCCAAAGGAGCCCCATTCAACCAATCCACAGCCACACCCCGGATTCGTTTGTTTTGATCATAATAAAGTTAGTAAAATAATATGACCATACTAAAATTATTTGGAGATAATTTCGAATTTACCCTTCCCCTCACCTTCCCCTTCCCTCCCAAAAAATTACATCATTTGCAAGTCACTGTACTATAGCTGTTTTGTTTACCTCATTTTACGTTTTATGGATGCAGATCAAGCTACGTCTGTAATAGCCTACCTGCTGTGACTGGATTCTGTAAAGCCTATTTTCCAAAATGGTCCGCAGTGAACGGATAATGCTTAAATTTCATCTATGGTGGCGGTATGGTGGTGCTAATACATTACTGACGACTACAACATTAATTGAAAAAAAAAACTCACATCCCTCCTAGTAAAGAAGCTTTTTCCTAGGAATTACCTTGACAATAAACTACTGGAACATACCCGGAGGCTGCTTAATACACTTAAAAGCTTCAGTAATCTTAAATGTCTCCCTCCCCCAGTCTTTTAGATATTTTTCTGAAATAATAGTGTCATTGCAAATAATTTGATTGATATTAGTTTTCGTTTGGAGCCACCATTTATCGATCAGTTTGTTATAATAAATCGCCAAAGTATCCATTATAAGTCATTACAACATTGGTCAAACTTTTTACGGTAAACGTATTGTTAGCATTTCGAATCACTGACGTAAGACGGTTGTGGAACCCCGTAAAAATTCAGTCTCGTCAGTGCGCTGAATGAGATATTGTAAGAGTGCATGTTTTGTTATGTAAAATTCTGTATTGACACAAATTTCCTTTTTGGAGAAATAAAGTTTTACTTACTTACTTACTTAAGTGAAGCTTATTTGCGTATTGAAAGTATTTTGACGGCTGTTTATGTCAATGTTATTTCTGTTATGTGTATGTTAATTAGTTGTTAATTAGTAGCAGCTGTAGTTGTTGGTTTTGGATGGCATTCCAGTGCCGTGTCTTGAGGGAGACACGTCGGATAATTGATATGTGCAAGCACGCAACACCGACCATGTATGCTTCTTTTCTTTTACAAAGAACTTGTCATTCAGCCTCTGAAGAAGATCCTGCTAGGATCGAAACGTCATGCCCACTTACTTTTACACAAAGAACGTCCAAGCCTGATAAGACAATCCCTTTTAACGCACGTTACAATAGTATTAAATATTTTGTTCTTAGTCTTACAAAATTGCATTATACGTGACGTAATCCACTCATTTCAAGACTTTCGTCGATGACAGTGAGTGATTAATGGAAAACAGTAAACGAAATGATTATAAAATATACTAGAGTCATTGCAGGCCTGTGTGGCGTTATTATGAAATTATAATGGCAGGCCGTGCTTCATTTTACATGACGTTATTGAATACAGCTAGCCTATCAGGTGAACAACATGATTACATAATATACTAGTAAATTCATTGCAGGCCTGTGTGGCGTTATTATGAAATGATAATGGCAGGCCATGTTTCATTTTGCATGACATTATTAAAAACAGCTAGCCTATCAGGTGAGATATACTTTTTAAGTCTCCCACGAAAGAACCTGGGCACGAAAACCAAAGCACCGAATTGGGAAAGGACTGATCCGCTCTCAACCCCAGTCCCCTTGCATCGGGACTGTGACTGTGTGATCATCGTCGGGTGTGTATCACCATTCCCCTCGAAAGGGAACAGGTAGGCTACTAAACATGATCATAGCCAAAAGGTGATATTGTACGAAATGTATTTGAAGACTGGTTCATTAATAGGAATATCACTGTCGATGGGAGCATATATACAGGAAAATGATTTGAAATATCATCGATATTGAAGAATTCCAGTAGTATGCGGCGTGTTCCTACTGTTTTTGTGAATTCAATAACTCGAGGACATCATCCACAATCAAAACTACAGTATGAAATGTGTCCCGAAAGGTATAGGCCTTAATAAGGGCGGTGTTGGTCCCACTTACACAGAGCCGCATACAGTGAGCGCTGAAATCACTCGACCATTCAGAAATCGTTACGCATATTGGCCAAACTCACTCTGTAAACGTCTTTCAATGAACCTGTACCGCATAAGATTTGTCACAGGAGTTCTACTCGTAATGCGTATGGTTGGCATGTAATATACAGTTTTGAGTCGTCGAATGAGAACTTATACTTCAGAATACATAAAAAGAACGCGTTTTCCTTATACGTCAGCTGCCATGCAAGCAGTTATTTTCGTTATAAATATGTTTCCATGTTTGTCTGTTTTTTACATTACCCCTATCAACACAATGGTGCTAACCTAACTTGATTCAAGTACAATACATGGACCAATAAGGCAGGTCATGCATGCAATGTAGTACCGTGTACCGCAATGGAAAGTAAAACTGCGGCAGTTGGCTTGCATGTTTACATGCACGTATACGAGAGATGTTATATGGAGTAACTTTGATCGACTCATTAACTTTAAAGCGCTTCATACTTTAAGGATCAGGACAACTTTACAATGGCTAATCGACTTTTTCCGAACAGAATTTATTGTTTCAAGTATATTCTATGGTCACTGTTGTGTTTTTTAACCGGTTATATTCTTAGGGACATTGCTGCATCGAATACGTATTCGTTAATAGTGGGAACACAGAAGACTGTAGGTATACAGTATGAGAGACGTGTGGATGTACAGAGCGGTAAGTATAAGATAAGAATGAGAACCGACGGCAGGGAGGGTAGGCAGGGGGGGGGGGGGGTTGTAGGTTAGAGAGACTATCATGTAAGGAAAAGCTGGGAGATTACCCCGGAAGTTATCAGTACTTGCTCCAAAATTTTAACAATATAAATTTAATAAATTATTTCAAAGGTGAGCCTATACTTTTTTCCCGGGATTCCCAGTATTTAAGGCAGGCAACAATGTCTCAGTGAATAAAATGCTTCGTCGTGGTGACGGTCAGTAACATGCAGTTTTAAAGTTCGAGCTAAATTGGCAATTATTTGACATATTTAGGTGCAATATAATGATGACAATATAATGACACCAAACGCGTTACAATCAATATGATAATTACGTTATTATTAGTCTCAAATGATTGTATGTAGTAGGATAACTATCACTTTGCACTCTTTTATTACGCCTAATTCCAATCATGGTGAACAGATAATTTGGAACAATTCGATCGTTTATTAAAATTAACAATAAGATGGTATTTTAAAACTCAATGTTTCAAAAAGGGATTAGGCAGGTGAAGCATTCTGTTCAGTGACAATGACAATCGTCCTTACTGTCAATACTGCGTTTCAAAGTGAAGTATAAATTAGATTATTGTCCATTTACTTTTTTCAATGGAATTATTTCCTCTATCCCTAGAGCGTGGAAGGATGGACCGGTGAAGGTTAACGAGGATATTGTTGATAGCTTTTAGTGATTATCCCCAGTTTATTCCCTCAGTGTCTCTAGACACATTTATAATAACCTTATTACCAGCAGGGACGTAGCCAGGGGGGGGGGGAGCAGGGGGAGCGACCGCTCCCCCCCTTTCAGTGTCTATTTTTTTTTTATACTGTCGTTTTTTAGCATGGTATTTTGTCAGTGCTCTTTTGATCTTGAATACTCGTTAGCTCCGTTAACTCGATTGTAATCGTAGTAACATTCACGCCTACTGATTCAACTACTTACTTAGTTTGGCAGATGCAATTAGCTAAATTTAGCTTATAGCCAATTACAAGCCTACAGTTGGCCACTGCGTAATAAAATACATATTGCCTACCTAACCGCACTCTATGGAATGTCACGAACTGTATGCACAACAACGTCGACAACGTTCGTTCAATGAGTCGTCCTAAGTTGTTGCACGAACAGCATGTTATAAAGCTAAGCTAGCAATCGTACGTGATACGCACTTCCTATAAATAATTATTACACTGCTAATACACTGCGATAACGATATTTGTTTTTAGGCCACTGCATTTCTGGCTGTATTACAAAATATGAAAGTTTATATTGTCCATCAGTTAAGTTCGTCAAATGTATTAAAGTCCAGACATTGGACAATAAACAAGAATCATCCTACTGGAAAACTTGTAAAAGAGCACTATGTTTGTCTTTCTGATATATTATGTAAAAGAACATGTAAAAGAATTTAAACAGGAAACAAAATCTGCTGATAATGATATCATATGATCAGGACGTAGCCAGTATGTAGCACGATAGTTTCATTCAACACCCTACCCGCCGAAAAAGACTATAGGATCCGATGTCAGTTTTTTAACATGTAGTTTAGAACCCGTTTACGCAGATAATATTTCAGTTGAGAAAACACTTGAGAAATTTGCATCAGATGGCAATCGTCGGATAGCTCTCGCCTTCTCTTATTAGGTTAACTTAAACATTTACTAGCTACAGTTGTATCAAAGACATTTCTGGACTATCTTTGCATCTACAAGTATCAGAAGTTGAAAAGTAAGTAAGTCTACTCTGTACATGTACCTTCAAGGGCGGCGGAACCGGGGGGCACAGGGGGCAAGTGCCCCCACTTTTCCTCAGGTTAAAAATGTGCCCTTTTTCTACATAAAACTTGTACTCTTGATCACCTTATTAGAACAGCGATATTTCAGTAAGAGATCTAATCCTAATTTAGAACTATCAGGGGCGTAGCCAGTATGTAGCACTGTAGGCCCGGGCCTACACTTTTTTTGGCCAAGTTATCTTTTTTATTAAAACACCCATAATTCAAATCCATAAGCTTGCTGGACGAGTTTAAGAGTCTAGACAGGAAAAACTATTGAAATGAACGAAGCAAGATTATGGCTAAATTAGGTGACCTATTCTTCTGTCATCTAGGCTGTCATTCATATCGCGTGCCGTTTCATTCAATACTCTACCCGCCGAAAAAGACTAGGATACGATCTTGTCAGTTTTTTAACATCTACTTAAGAACTCGTTTACGCAGATAAATTTCAGTTGAGAACATTCCACAGTCAAATAAGCCTATCGTTGATTAACAGACTTTATATGTATAGAGCTGCAGCTCTTTGTTGCCTGTTGTAGTCACGATCGGCGTTCCAAGTTCCAAAACAGCCTTTTCGATAAACATTTACTAGCTACAGTTTTATCAAAGATAATTACTGGCTATGGTTGTATCAAAGACATTTCTGGCCTATCTTTGTATCTACAAGTATCAGAAGTTGAAAAGTAAGACTACTTAGACGGGGGGGGGGGGGGTGGGGGGCGTTGATGGAGTGATGTGTATACGCAAATAAGATAATACAATAAGATTTATAAAGGGTACTAAATATCAGGCTGCAACAGTCCAATCGAATTTCTGCAAAGTGCCCTTTGACTTCGGTGCCCCCCCCCCCCCCCAGATTAAAGGTGCTTCCGCCGCCCTTGTGTACCTTGCTAATTTTAATACATTATGTATTATTGAATTACGTACTTTTTTAACTCGTTTGTTTTTTGGGTTTAAAAGTGATATTGAATGAGGTTTCTCAAGTTAGCAAGAGGCCAGGGAACCAGAATGAACATTCGGGAAGGGCTGTTTCCTGCCATCTGGGGGGTTTGTAAAACCAAAAATTTTCTTGTACGCTCCGCGCCAACCGATGGTGGCGCTCCGCTCAGATAGTCGTGCCTACAACTTTGAAAATCCATATCAATCGCAAAAAGTGCTCCCCCCCTTTCAAATTCCTGGCTACGTCGCTGATTACCCGTGTTAGTACTCCTCCTGCGGCTGTAGCCAAAAGGAATCTTTATTTCAATATCACAGCCACCCAATGGGAGAATACTTTTCAAGCCCCGTTTCACTCTGTTAGAGATTTCAAGATGCAATATTTCCAATTTCACTTCCTCCACCGCATTATTGGCACAAACCACTACCGTCATAAAATAGGGCAATTCGATAACCCGGGATGTCACTTTTTGTGGTCGCTTTGATGAGACCCTGTAACATCTGTTTTGGGATTGCCGTATTATCGAACTTATATCGAACTTCATTTCTGATGTGGAGCAAGCTATTCTTGGCAGTCAGTTTATATTTTTGAAGAATGATATAGATAGATAGATATATAGATAGAAAGAGATTTATTTCGTCCATAAGATATGGAAATTTGTCGCCCTGCAGCAAAACATATAAAAAATCAAAGTTTTAAAGTTACATACAGAATACAGTTAAATATTAGTATCAACAAAACACAGAGAAGTTGAATGAAAAGGTAAAAATAACAACAGCAACAATATCCATACATGTGAGAAAAATATACACATATATACATATATATATACATATAACAAAAACAAACAGACAAGACTATAAAACAAAAGAAACCTATCTAACAACCCTCTGGTCGAAAAGAGAAACGGGTATCATTTTTTCCCGTTAATCACCCAATAATTTCTTAAATTTTTCATCTCATGTACTTCATCTTCAGTAAAAAAAAATTACAAACACGGAATGAGATGTAGAGATTTTCTATATAAGTTAAAATTTGCTATTAAACTTGAGAAAGAACTCAAGCAAAGAGGCAAGGCTTTTATTTCTTACGAGCAGTTAAAAGACTCAATAGTAATTGCGCTTTACTGTTCAGTTAACTACGATGCATCTTTGTTTTTGTATGTACTTATTGACCTTATTGTGTTCAAATATGTTCGAATTGGCACAAGAATGTTACCAATATAGATACCAAGCGTGGTAAAAAAAATTTTTAAAGGATAACTATCCACTCAGAGTGGAATTTTTTGGGGGGCCAGCATGTTGCTATTTATAAGACTGCGAAAAATCGCAATATTAAATGAACATTGTCCCGAAGTCTCGAAAAAGCATGTGTGAAAATGGCAATGAGACAAAACCACCGGTTTTTCAAATCATTCAATTTTATTTTCAAAAGGTATAGGCCTATTTGTTTGGAATTATTCAAATTATAACTGATCTAAGTCATCAACAACGCTCCAGTCCACTATTTTGATAATATTACATTACATGACATATCGTCCAGAGAAGGGTAAGCGGGACAGGCTTTTTCGTCCCCGCATGGCTCTGAAAAGTGATGAAAATTACTTTTGTTCAGTTCAGCTGATTCCTCTCAAACTGACCTCCAGGACATGTCGCAAAACGGTATTCCTGGAGTTTGTTGGGAACATGTTAAACTGATAGATTTTACAACTGCAATGGATATATACCATTGCGATGTCCCCTATATCTATTATAACACATAGGTTGTATCGCAAGTTTATTTTCCCACTAGTTGCCCTGTTCTTGTTCATATATTTTGATGTTTTCCTCAATGGCATCTATCATATTGCCCTCAAAACTGCTAAATGAATATTCCACGATTTAAACGGGGGATGAAAATTTACCGGAAAATTATAGACTAATAAGTTTGCCCTCTGCTTGCATTAATGCAATCTTAATGAACACCATTTGAAAAAAAAAAGTATTCGTCAATTTCTAAACAATAACCATTTCTATTTATGATTACAAGTTCGGCTTCAGAGAAGGTCTTTCAACTTGTCACGCTTTATTATAGAAACATAAACACAATTCGCTCTAACCTTGATAAACTTGGATTATATATCTCAAAAGTACATTTGATACAGTTGATCATTCCACTCTTGTAATGAAACATTTTCACTATGGTATTCGTGGTATAAGGCATATGATATTCTATCAAGCTCCTTGTATATGAGAGAAAACCATAATACCTACTGTCCACCGGTGTTCCACAAGGGTCGGTTAAAGGGCCCTTGTTGTTTCCTATCTATATGTAATGGTCTGCAAGGAGCTGTCCCAGGTGTTTCATGCCGTCTATTTGATGATGATAATGTTTTATCTTTAATAATGATTGTGCTAATCAATCAAGTTAAATGTAGGCTACCCTTAGCCAGCTGAATTTGTGGTCTACGTCGAACAAACTTACTTAACTTGTTGGTAAATACCACCTATCATACCATGTTTCATGCCAGCAATAAGATCCATGCCTGCTGTGAGAACCTCATTTTCGATCGAATTGAAATTAATAAGTACTCAGTATAAAATATTTAGGTTTAATTATTGATGATCGCCTATCCTGGCAGCATCATGACCTTTGTAACTCTCTGGTTAAGTACACTGGTATGTTTTTAATCGCATTAAGGATATCCTTCCAATTAATACGGCAATTCAAGTTTACTATTCTTTTACATTTTCTAAAATATCATATGCGATTGAAGTCTTTGGTACAGCTAAAGCTAGTACCCTGAAGCTTCTTCAAATTATGCAAAATAGGTTAAATAAACTGCTTACATACTGGCAACCACTGACACTTTTCCACTAATTTACTTTACAGGAAATATAATATGTTAATAGTCAGTGATATTCATAAATACTGTGTTTGTGGCATAATTGACAAGTATTGTAATGCATGCTTCCGACTGTTATATCTAATTGTATTAGAGTGTGTAACAAAAGACATAAATGCACGTAATTTTATTTTATTTTTATGATAAATTAATTCTAAATAACTACTTTTGTAAACATTCGGCAAGACATACCAAGTGTAATGAAAATCATAAAAGTCTCCGTGATTTCAACAAAAACTTAAACGGCACTTATGATAATAATAATTACGCCTAATGTTTTCTAGCGAGGTTTCCAATTCTGTGACTTCCACAGTTTTTTTTCTGCTGATTCTGGTTTTCTATTTATTTGTTCTCTTTTTCTTTTGTTAGGCCATTCTCTTTTTCCATCGGTGACTAGTTTGTTCAAGATAATAACAATAATAACTTGAATTGAATAGATTAGTGGTACAAACGGCAGGTCATACAATCTAGTTCAGTACGGTATACACTGTGTGCATAATACGAACGCGGTTTCATGCACACACGTATATATGTTATGCGCTATCGACCGATTTGCGCAATCGATCGATAGCGCTGCGCTATCTTTGGATCCGTCGTTAGCGCAAGCATCGGTAGATCGCGCTGCGCTATCAATCGATAGTTCGTGGGTCGTGTAGGATGAGATTTAAAGGGGAACTACAGGCCTCGTCTGCGTAAATACCCTTGACGTAGACTGAGTTCGTCTACGTGAATACCCTTAACGACATCGACACGTTTTCAGCATGGACAACTCGCAGGAACTTGGCGCTTCCCTCAAGGCCAGGAAGGTCGACAATCTGAAAATTCTGTGTTTTGACCCAATGTCGGAAGTGCGGGTCCACCTTGATGCTTGGATGAAGAAGATGAGAGTTTATGGCATCGTACTTCTCCGTGCTAATGACTGGGCTCTTTGTTGAAGCAGCTTGGCGGTCGACGGTCTCCTGCATGTGTTCTCGAAAAGCTGGCTCTTTTTCCATTTTTACGAATATCGTCACTATATATCAGTACTATATGATATCGATAGTCACTGTTGGCCCAATCACATCAGTAATTTAGCAGATTTCTTAGAACCAAGGCCTGAAGACATATGATACAACCTGATACATATGCCTGATTCAGCAATGGATTTAGGTTATCTCCATGATACAACCAATTTATTGAAACTCATTGTATCACTTTCAATTGATAAAATTTTATTGAATTTATCATAAATATTTACATAGAAAATGGTAATTAAATGGGCAATTTTTAGAAAAATAGGTAATGTGTCCATTAAACAGCACTTGGCGTCATCATGAAGTTATCAAAAATAGACATACAATCCGTCGATCTGCCTGCGCCATCGATCGATACCTGCGCGATCTACCGATGCTTGCGCTAACGACGGATCCATAGATAGCGCAGCGCTATCGATCGATGGCGCTAATCGGTCGATAGCGCATAACATATATACGAGAATTGCTATATTGAATAGTCAATTGGATATATTTTTAAATAACAATTTAATGGTTGGCAGGCAGACATTTGAAGTTGAATACAATTTCCATTATGATTTCAAACACGATTCCTAGTATAGTAACAAAGCGTTATTACCTATACTGTTGGTAGAACCATGATACATCAAGTACACATAACCGAAAATATTCTGACGACGGTGAAATATCGATCGACGAATTAATGTCTGAACCAATGATGACTATCTAGATATGTTCAGGTTTCAGTGTCGTTGAAGTCGAAGTATTGTGTGTATTCACAACATGTTCAAGTATAGTCTCATTTGTACTATTGCTAAAAGTAACATGAGCACCCTATAGAGAACTTATACGATTGAATATTACCATGTTCCATTTTTCATATAACCTTCATTAATCTCGGTGTTTCTTCTTTCGTCCTCACAGCTTTCGGCACAACCAACGGGAACATTATAAACATCCAAACTGTGAAATCGCCTCAGAAGAGTTCCGACAACCGGATATCAACAAACCTCTCGCTAGGCGTGACAAACCCAGTCTGCCGTTCTGCTCCAAATAACGGTCCCATTCGTAGAACCACACATCTTGTTAAAGCTACCAGTAAGACAAGTTCCTGCCGGGTCGTCGGGGAGGGCCTTCGTAGCGGTTCTGTTGGGGAACTTACCACCATTACCATAAAAGTCGATTCAAAGCGAAGAAACGGTTTTCACAAGCAATTCTTTTTCAGTGTTTTAGCAATAAGTGATAAACATATATTTTCCGTATCTCCATATCAAGTCGATATGAAGAAACTAACAGTAACATATAAGTTCAAGCCAAGTAAACCTGGTAAATATGATTTATATGTTGAGGAGATAACAGCTAACGCGCAGAAACAGCTCCCAGGAAGTCCCTTTAAACTAGTTATTGATGGAGCACCAATAGATGAAGACGCGGTCAGGAAGACAGCGGACGAATTACCATCATGTCAAACTCTCCCACAGAGGAACATTTCGTGGCTTGAAGGAGAGTGGGTGACAAAAGACCACGCTGGAACAAATCGTGGGGCCTTAAGGAGTGGCTGGGTCCTACAACCTCAACGATGCAGCTTTGACATCTTTACGACGGAAGACCTACAGCGGGCGGCAGCTTCCCCGACCCCTAAAACCATCGTTGTTCTCGGAAAGTCTACCGAGAGAGCTATTATTTTGTCTATGATAGACATAGCACTGAGGGAGGGAGAAAAGACTAACCTAAAAGCATCTCTTATGTGGATATGCTGGGGTTATATGGAAGTACGTCTAGGCAACTTGAGATTCATTTATCAAGATTTTCGTATTGAAGGAGCAAGTGAGGGTAGCATTAAGAACAATCAATTTGTCAACATAACTTGTCACAACGAAAAAATAGCCAGTAAGAACAATGACTTCTTTGGTGACGCGATAGGCTTTTTTCAAGAGACGCTCTTCACAGAACAAGTTTGGCCAGATGTCGTACTTTTAGTGATGAAAAATATCAATCAGCTTAAATATTTAGTGGAAGCAATTCCAAAGTCTTGGAACGGAGTAATTTACCCTCTTAATGGTTTTAAAAGCCACGTGGGATCGTTGTATACACCGAATGGCAGACGGGCAGACGTAGAAGAGGCTACAAAATTCATCTCTCTCGACCATCGTATACGATTGTTGGATGGATTTGCGTTGGCCTCGCCGATGAGGCACACGACCGACAAGTCGCCGATGATAATGAACACCATGCATTGGCACAGATACTGCAACGAAGAAGCCTTAGATATCCGTGTATGCAGCGATGCAACCGAGATGGTAGCACAGGTGCTTTTAGCACAGGCTCTTGCACCGAATGGTAAAGATGCATGGCTTGCTTCACTTGAGAAATGCACGGTCATAGACACGAGGAGGCCGAGAGAGATACAAGTTTGCCTCGACTGTGCTGATAGTCTCATACCTTGGCATATCAAACGAAAGCCCAATATTAAATGCTACAACACATCGACAGGGTTTCACCCTAGAGATACCAATGAGATGCAGGTATGGGATGGGTCGCTCTGTCCGGATAAGTGCATGGAATCAGACCCAGTAGAACAGTTTGCCACCCAGTCAGGAAGAGTAGATGTCAGAATTTGTACAATAGCGAAATCTAACACCTCATTATACTAGTACAGAAATATATGGGCAAAATGGCATCGATTTCTCTCTTTCTTCTTTTCTTATAGAGGGCAAGAGAGCTCCAAGTTATCCTCCTGGGCCAAAAAAAAAAGGGTGAAATAGGAGTAGACTAAGTGTAGCCGGTCAAAAACGCAGTGACGAGGCTTAAATATATTTTTAGGTTTGGGAAGATTACAAGTGGCACCTCCAAATTAGGGTAGGGCCGATTTACTCTGAGATCGTGGGGACAACTTAAAAAGGCGGAATTCTCACACAAAAACAAACAAATAAAGGTAAAGTGGTGTGTTTACGATGCACATGAACGTTGTATTAATATCAATGGGGTTACTTAAGGTTATATGTGAAATTATATAAATGGGTGTAACTTACATATCTCGGAACTCTTACTTCTTATAACGACTCCACTGAATTTAATGGAAAAATAATACTTATCAGTCCCAACGAAAATAATAACAAAGTCGCGGCGCGGGTCGACCGAATACAATTTGAGAACGAAATTGTCTCCTTGGGGAACTTCTAGGGCGGTTCACTTAGTTGGGGACGTCTCTGGATTGGGTGGTTCTCTGGACAGCTCGCGGTTCGGGGAAATAACCTCTTGGGGCGTCTCAGCTTGGGGCGTCTCTAGGAGAAACTGTTCATCACTCGGGTTGGGTCATCGCAGGGGTTCACTTCCGGATCCAAACATTGAGTTAAAATGGGAATTTACAGTTCAGTTCCATCACAACAGAAAATTATAGGGTTGCCAGATATTAGCACAGGATGAAATATAGTTCTGCCTCCATTGGTACAGCTCCAGGTGATAAACTTTTATTAAATATGAAATCTCCTTGTAAAACAGTTCCAGGTGTTTACTAAAATAGAATATCCATTTGTAGAACAAGCTCCAGGTATTCACTAAACTTCTATAAAAACTCCATGGGTAAATAGCTTCAATTAAGTGTCCATTTAACTTCTAATTAATTTAATACTGGTCCTCTACTCTATTACTGGTGAAGTTAGTCTAAGAAAATAATTATGATCTCGTGCCCAACCATTTCAAACTTAATCCTTCCCCTCTCCTCCTCTAACTATTACAAACTTAATCCTTCCACTTTTCTCCTCTAACTACTGTAAACTCAATCCTTCCCTCTTCTCCTCTAACTACTGTAAACTTAACTCGGCATCAGTGTCTTATCTTAATTTCCCCCTACCATGCTACCTTATTCACTCCATCCCATAATAATAAGAATACATCCCATAATAATAAGAATTCATCCCATAATAATAGTACAAGGCAACTCACACATGACCACCTTAAACATATTAAACACAAAGCTTGGTTCATTGAATATTCATGATTTGGCCTTTGTCTCAACTCCCCCCCCCCTCCTACTCTAGAACAGCTTGCCCTCCACTTCCTGGTATCTGAGGTCCAGTGACCAACCAGCTGTCAATTAATACTTAATACATAATTTACCAGACACATTACTTAATTTATGGTGTCCTTTGGTACATTTAAAATAATCTTCTATCACCAAAACATTCCTATCTAACCAAACAAAAGTTATAAAATTGTCTATTTAACCCACAGTTCTGAAAAGGGATAGACTCTTGGAGCCACTCATATATTCCTAGAAAATAGGACCACGCAAAACAATTACTTAGCTTAAGAAAAAGACAGGTCACACAGGGCCACCCTACCACTAACTGTTGCCATGTAGTAGTTAGCAATAAAAGTGAAAATTAAGGGAACTCATAAATCTACCAAGTAAAGGTTATTCATTGTCAAATGAATAAAAACAAAGAAACAAAAGAAAATGATCAAATGAATAAAAACAAAGATAAGAAAATGAAAGAAAATGATTAAATGGATAGAAACAAAAGGTGGAAAATAAAAGAAAATGATAACTATACAAAACATTAACCAGGTTATGCTCTGGTTACATAAGTAAGTCTTCAAATTAGAGAGAATCCCAGCACCTACCCTTGCACTCTTGAAAAAAAGGCCAAAACGACCGGTTTTTGAATGTAAACAAATCTTTAAAGACAAAAAAAAAAAAGTCCATGTGACCCCCTCGGAAAAATGTTGTTTATTGATGCAGGCTGTCTTATGTGCAAAATAAAGCTATGGGAGGCTCTCTAGTGTATTCCTATCTCGAGTAATGACTTTCTAAAAACAATGGTCCACATTTGGACCATCTTAATTGAAGGAGCTAAGAACCTAGACTAATATTCCAAAGAAACATTAAAGGAACTAAATGAAGTATATAGAGACCAGAACACCGTTTTGTGTGTGGTTCCTTGCTTACTTAAAGATTGTGGTCTTTACTATTTTGATATGAATATAGGAAAGTCAATAGGGTTTATTAAACTGCTAAGCATGATTAAGATCTATCATTCAGTTATCATGTACCATACAAACTGTTCTTAATACAATAACGTTAAGCCCCGCCCTTCATAGATATATCAAATGTAAAGTTACCATACATGAACATGTATACTGTACCAGTCATCAACATATATAACAATACATTAGTTGGAAACCAAATCGAATTCCAGTTGCCAAGTCATTGCAATTTTATATTTTGGCTTTTGTCAATAGAGCTCATCTACTCACTATGTGCTATCTACCCACCAAGTATGACAATGATCCACCAGTACCGTATCTTGTTGAGTTATTGTGTACATTAAACAAACCCATCGTTAACGATATAATGTTAAGCCTCACCCTCCCCCACCCAGCCCCCCCCCCCTCGTTAATATGCATGTCACACATAAAAATGTACCTTCTAGAAACAACCAAATATAAATTTTGAAGCAAATGCAAATTCAGAATTATTTGAAGATTCTTACTTTATACCCCATGCAACCTCATTAATATTCATGAGATGAGCACCATGGGCCATCCAACCACCAAGCATAACCACGATCCATCATTACCTTGTCGAGTTACAGTGTATACAAGATACATCGTCACACAGACATTCACTCCCCTCTCCACCCCTCCACCGCACACACAGGGGTGCATACATAGGTTCCTTGGCTGAAAACAAGGAACCAAAAGTGATAAGGGGGAAAGGCAACTCACTGTGTTTATACCAATCAATCTGTCAGGACTGATGTCCTAATGTTTAGTTTGAGGTAAAACTGAAACAATTTCAGATGAGAAATCTCCACAATGGTAACAGTTAGTTTGTACCAGTAGTTATAGTTTTCTTCAGATCAATAATTTATAGCATGGTATTCCAAAATGGTTTTCAAAAGTGCAGTAACTGCATGTGAGCATCTTTCCTGACAAACTTATAGATATCTTTTTAATTTGGTTCCAAAATGTTCCATTAATTACATTATTGACAATTGATATAAGAGCTGATCCACTTTGCCATAAATATTCCTAAAGCCTTCGTTTTACTAAATGATGCACAACTAAGGAATTGCAAGAAATCTTGCCAAGCCGCTTCTACTTTCTTTGCATATTAGGCAGTGGCGGACTGGGTCTTAAAACCAGCCAGGGCATTTTTCACCTAGACCGGCCCATTATTCATTGATATGTAACTTACAAAGTGATCGCCGTCCTGGGGAGGGGTTTAAGGGGAGGGGTTTCCCCTCCCCATTGAGATTTTTTTTAAGTTAAGGAATACTTAGATGCAAAATGGTGCTATATTTCTCAATTTTGTAGATTACATGATCCTTTAAAATAGACCCAATAATAATTTTCCAGAAACAACACTTGATTAAACTGATAAACATCAAACAATGATGGTTACTAATAATATGCTTAAACAAGCATTACGTTAGGTACCGTACTTTTACCTCTGTTCTCCGACAATGGTTATCCTTTCGAGCGGATGATTCTCTAATTGTGGTGCGTTACCGAAAGTGTACATTACTACTACTCCACCCATGCTATAGCCATGAATGAAAGTGAGAGGGTCCCTCAACCCCTCCTCTAATACAGATTTAAATTATATTAGGTGTGTATAGTGTCCTAGACAGGGACGTAGCCAGGGGGGAGCAGGGGGAGCGACCGCTCCCCCCCCCCCTTTCAGTGTCGATTTTTTTTTTTTTAAACTGTCGTTTTTTTAGCATGGTATTTTGTCAGTGCTCTTTTGATCTTGAATACTCGTCAGCTCCGTTAACTCGATTGTAATCGTAGTAACATTCACGCCTACTGATTCAACTACTTACTTAGTTTGGCAGATGCAATTAGCTAAATTTAGCTTATAGCCAATTACAAGCCTACAGTTGGCCACTGCGTGATAAAATACATATTGCCTACCTAACCGCACTCTATGGAATGTCACGAACTGCATGCACAACAACGTCGACAACGTTCGTTCAATGAGTCGTTCTAAGTTGTTGCACGAACAGCATGTTATGAAGCTAAGCTAGCAATCGTACGTGATACGCACTTCCTATAAATAATTATTACACTGCTAATACACTGCGATAACGATATTTGTTTTTAGGCCACTGCATATCTGGCTGTATTACAAAATATGAAAGTTTATATTGTCCATCAGTTAAGTTCGCCAAATGTATTAAAGTCCAGACATTGGACAATAAACAAGAATCATCCTACTGGAAAACTTGTAAAAGAGCACTATGTTTGTCTTTCTGATATATTATGTAAAAGAACATGTAAAAGAATTTAAACAGGA
This sequence comes from Apostichopus japonicus, assembly GCF_037975245.1. Classification (NCBI taxonomy): domain Eukaryota; kingdom Metazoa; phylum Echinodermata; class Holothuroidea; order Aspidochirotida; family Stichopodidae; genus Apostichopus; species Apostichopus japonicus. Next base: position 23,524,148 of record NC_092580.1, read on the forward strand.
AACAAAATCTGCTGATACTGATATCATATGATCAGGGCAGTATGCAGTAGTTTCATTCAACACTCTACCCGCCGAAAAAGACTATAGGATCCGATCTTGTCAGTTTTTTAACATGTAGTTAAGAACCCGTTTACGCAGATAATATTTCAGTTGAGAAAACACTTGAGAAATTGCATCAGATGGCAATCGTCGGATAGCTCTCGCCTTCTCTTAGTAGGCTAACTTAAACATTTACTAGCTACAGTTGCATCAAAGACATTTCTGGACTATCTTTGTATCTACTAGTATCAGAAGTTGAAAAGTAAGACTACTCTGTACATGTACCTTCAAGGGCGGCGGAACCGGGGGGCACAGGGGGCAAGTGCCCCCACTTTTCCTCAAGTTAAAAATGTGCCCTTTTTCTACCTAAAACTTGTACTCTTGATCACCTTATTAGGTCAGCGATATTTCAGTAAGAGATCTAATCCTAATTTAGAACTAAGTATGTAGCACTGTAGGCCCGGGCCTACACTTTTTTTGGCCAAGGCATCTTTTTTATTAAAACACCCATAATTCAAATCCATAAGCTTGCTGGACGAGTTTAAGAGTCTAGACAGGAAAAACTATTGAAATGAACGTAGCAAGATTATGGCTAAATTAGGTGACCTATTCTTCTGTCACCTAGGCTGCCATTCATATCGCGTGCCGTTTCATTCAATACTCTACCCGCCGAAAAAGACTAGGATACGATCTTGTCAGTTTTTTAACATCTAGTTAAGAACCCGTTTACGCGATAAAATTTCAGTTGAGAACATTCCACAGTCAAATAAGCCTATCGTTGATTAACAGACTTTATATGTATAGAGCTGCAGCACTTTGTTGCCTGTTGTTGTCACGATCGGCGTTCCAAGTTCCAAAACAGCCTTTTCGATAAACATTTACTAGCTACAGTTGTATCCAAGACAAATACTGGCTATGGTTGTATCAAAGACATTTCTGGCCTTTTGTATCTACAAGTATCAGAAGTTGAAAAGTAAGACTACTAAGACGGGGGGGGGGGGGGGCGTTGATGGAGTGATGTGTATACGCAAATAAGATAATACAATAAGATTTATAAAGGGTACTAAATATCAGGCTGCATCAGTCCAATCGAATTTCTGCAAAGTGCCCTTTGACGTCGGTGCCCCCCCCCCCCCCAGATTAAAAGTGCTTCCGCCGCCCTTGTGTACCTTGCTAATTTTAATACATTATGTATTTTTGAATTACGTACTATTTTAACTCGTTTGTTTTTTTGGTTTAAAAGTGATATTATATGAGGTGTCTCAAGTTAGTAAGAGGCCTGGGAACCAGAATGAACACTAGGGAAGGGCCGTTTCCGGCCATCTGGGGGGTTTGTAAAACCAAAAATTTTCTTGTACGCTCCGCGCCAACCGATGGTGGCGCTCCGCTCAGATAGTCGTGCCTACAACTTTGAAAATCCATATCAATCGCAAAAAGTGCTCCCCCCCTTTCAAATTCCTGGCTACGTCGCTGGTCCTAGAATAATAAGTTTCTTGAAAGAAAAAAACCCCGATCATCACTCACAGCCACCAGTTTATTGTATGGTCTGATAAGTAGCGGATACTTCAAAAGACAATTATAGAAGCCTTCATTGCAAGTTTTTTACGCTCTTTATGATACACTCTTTTGTAAAGTTTTATATTACTAGATTCGGTATTTTAAAGGAAACGAACGAAACTGTGTCGGCCGACGCACTGTGTGGTATCAGAATTCACAAAGAGGAGTCGTTACTAGTTCAACAAGGGTAGCCTTCTGCAGGCATCGTACACAATTTTGACGACCTTCCACCTTTAAGTGTAACCTTTAAGTAACTAACTGCAGCAGCAGACCTTACAGTTCTTCTTTGTTAATTAATTAATTGGTCCGAAATACAGTATATATCTCAGTAGTAGTACGTCGCATATACTCCATATGCTAATTGAACCTTTTCATCGTCCGTAGTCCAGACGACGATCGATAAGTGATGATAGCCTAATACAAGTTACGTAATCCTTTACGAGCAATTCGAGTTCGTTACGAACTCCCATACCAGGGTATCAGTATCACACGTGTACGTATAGCATTGGTACACGTAAATTTGCGTGGTACGTGCGATGTAAGTTACGGTAAAATTCAATCCTGTTGAGAAAAGAAAAACAAATTCGTTCAAAGTATGCCGCTGTTGAGATTTATCTAAAACGGGGTATACTATAACTTGAAAATAATCAAGCAACCGTCGACAGGTTAATATTCTTCTATGTATTTAGCCTATTGTTTGTAATATGTAGGGATATCTGTTGGACGAATTTCTTTGTTCCTAAGGTATCGTATGGTAGCCTAACGCACTACGCATTACTGTTAACTAACTAGTTCAGTAGGCCTTAGTTAGGGATCGCTAGCCTAGCTAAGGACAGTAGTATTACTTAGTAAAACTAAACGTAGTAGGCCCGAAGTAGTACTAGTAGGTCTAGATATACCTTGTAAAGGCCCCGAAGCCTAGGAAGTCTTACCTCATATCAAAATAAAGGATGATTGTGACACCCCCCTTCTTTTATGACCCTGGAGTGGAAGAAAGAAATTGTAACATTAGGCTACATAAAATTGGTACCTTTAACTTTAGCCAGAGATTTGAAGGAAATAGGCACTGGCCAATGACATGTAAGAAATATCACATTCACAATGGTTGAACTTGAAGGAATGTTACTAGTGTAACTAAATACCAGGCATATTGACAGTGGACATAGGCCTACAGTATCAGTGCTCAAAATTATTTACATTAGGCATGTGTGAAGCGTATTCTAGTTATTGTTATTGTGAAGCGTATTCTAGTTATTGTCATTATGACGTCACCCATGGCTCGCGCATTGGTGGTTTGCGCTGTGGTGTGGCGGGATATAAATCACGCACTATTAGAAGCATATCTTTTGTTTTAAATGATTCGGGGTTGGAAGACAGCCAAACTGGTTCAAATTGGTTGAGTGCCCATTTGCATATGCTCATCTGCATATCAGGTTGGCACTCAACCAATCAAGAGTTTGGTAAGGGGTGAGTTAAAAGTTTACACCAATCGGGTTCAAGGGCAGAGCGTGTGCCCTGTACAACGCGTCTTAATTTGTTATTTTGGAATCAGGGGTTTAAGTGTTTCTTAAAGATTTATCGAGGAGTTGAAGTTTATCATCCGAAGTCTACGGACGTAGAAAAGTAGGCTCCGTTATTTATATTTTCGTCTGTAGTCCTCGGGCTCTTTATATTTTAATTATCTGAAGTTACAAGTTACAGTTTTATCCTGAATCAATAAAAGAAGACATATATTATGCAGTACCCGCTTTTCCTGATTATTTCACGTTTCACGCTCGGTTCTACGGTATCAGTGTAAGGCTGGGCTTACAGTAGGCCAGATGGCAATACATTGCTGCAGTTTTAGTATCACTGCAACTTCGTTGGGCCTCTGCCTAGCACAAAACACTTACATTTTAAAAATTATGTAAATTCACATAATGATAGGGAAAGTTGACATGCCCAGGAAAATCTGAAACCATGCTAGACTAGTTAGAACTTAAAAACATTGTAGGCCTAACCTTCCACTTATGAGCATTTACTGTGCTGAACATCCTTGGTTTAGTTAAGTGTTTCCCAAGGTTATTGGAAGCCAATATAAGTTCATCTGGTACTTTATCCATGTGATGATGTTGGATGCACAACCCTCTGTTTTCAATGAGTATTCACAGAGTTGCAAAGCAGGAGGGTAATTGTTGCACCCATTGCTGCTCCTAGGGCCGCCATTTAATGTCCCAATCCATTGGAAGAGAGTGTACTTCAGCATCTGAACACTATCTCAGCATTGAAAGAGGTGAATGCACCCAAGGGCTCAAATTTAATGGTCAGCCGATTGTCCGAGATGACCAAAAATCACGTCGGACAATCTAAAACCCTGCTTAGGTTGTCCGACGAACGACTAGCCTATTTTCTGTAAGTGTTCAACACATCAAACAAAACTTGGAAAATCCCCATTCGTTAAAATCAAAATCTGCCCCCCAAAAAGTGATCTGAGCTTGTTGGTATAGCCTAATATTCATAATAGACACAACGTAAAAAATAAATCACATTTTGGTATGTTCCGTAAATGAGGGGAAATCCTACACTTTAGCTGCACGCACACCCCTTCGCATCACTAACTTGTAGTCAAAGCATGTTTTGTTATTAGTAAATACAGATGTGCATACTGTACATATATACACAAATGGTTACATAAAGTATGGTACACTTCGTACTACAGAATCTGGGGGCTGCGACCATGCTTGCTTTCTACTTCACGCCGCACACACATATGACAAGCTGGCTGGAGTACAACATGTATGCAGTGCTATTCTGTGCATGTGGGCATACCGCATGCTTGTTTGTGGTGCTGTAATGTACGTGCTGTATACTATGGGCTTACCCTCCATCTTTGGAATTGATTACGTAAATCGATCTCCATAAGACTAGTCACTAAGTGTAAGACTTAAGCCTTAGGCAGAAAGACTAGGCCTACCTAGCCTAACATTATGGCACTCACCTACAAGGCTTAACTGATACATTGTCGTATAACTTACATACTGTACGGCTCACGTGCAAGGCGCACCATTTTAAAAATCCAAGATGCTGGAAAATCACAGGACGTACGTATTAACCTAAAAGTATGAAGTGTTTATTGCATTTGGTCACAGGTTACACAGCTATTCAATTTGCATCCTTAAAAAGTTTTACTAGTCATGCAGTATATTTCTTTCTGGTTAATTCATGTGATACTGTTTCTCTATGTTCTCAGAGATATTAGCTGACTGCTTCATATAGGATTATCATCGATGCAGAGGTATTTTTGAGATTGGTTGCCATGGAGGTCAGGTTAACTTGGATACAGAGATTTCTTACATCGTTTGCATTGCTGTCTTTCTTGAACCTGTCGAATGGAAAACCTAATATCGAAAAACGTTGTTCAACGTGCAGAGAAATTACTAAATCTTTTAATGAGGTGAGGAACAATGACGATACAATTTCATGCTTCCCGATGGACGTGTCTGTCTTGCCTTTTAGTTTTCTTTTCTCTGAGGCAGACTCGGATCGATTGCATCTCTCTATGAATTTTAAAAGTTCCAGTTAAAACATGTACAAATGTAAGAATCATCAAACTCACTTTTACATGATCTGATGTCGGGGTACTAGGCTTTGATTGTACTGTATATGAATCTTTTTACAATTGGTGTACATATCTATTAAAGTAGCCTATAATAGCATTCATTCTTGAGACCACCATTGACCTTCTCTTCCATTTGTAACCTGGAGGGTGTTGTGGTCAAGTGGTTAAGGCAGTGGACTGGTGATCTAAGGATTACAGGTTCGAGCCCTGGTCAGATCATTGCGTTGTGTCCTTGGGCAAGGCACTTTATCTCCATTGCCTCACTTCACCCAGGTGTTTAAATGGGGACTTGCGAGGTAACTTGTAAATATAGTTGCGTGCGCCGGTTTCTGGCTGCACCCTATGGGAAGTCCCCCGGGGGACACGTGGTTGTGTTGCACTGTGGTGCCCCAGGAGAGATTGATTGAATTGCGCACACTTTGGTGTGTGGGTGTGACAAGTTACCAATGACCAAGGCTAATAGCGCCTTTGAACAATTTATGTTGACTTTAGCGCTATATAAATGTCTTCTGATTGATTGATTGATTGATTAAACACTGAACTAATGTAGTTTAAAATATAAATAACATTTTGTATTCATATATGAGTTGATTTTTAAGATAATTTCACAATGTACATAAAAGAAAAACAATATATCATCTCATCCAACATTTTTTTGTTTCTTTTGGGGTGGGGGGGTGGGGGGGAACAAGGAGTGGGGATTACCTATTGCAATACATGAATATGTCTATACTACTTTGAGGGGGGATGTAAATTCCTCAGGTTTTCAATGTTGCTGTGATCAAGCAGAGAGAGCAGTACTACATGTACAGTATTTTTCAGAAATGTTTTCTGTTTGATATTATTTAACAGGGTATCGACAGAACAGCCAGATATAATTTTGAAGGTGGAGATGCTGATTGGGAGGAGAAAAAACTTGGGAGTTATTCCACTAGGTAAGTATAGAAGTGGGGGTTTAAAGGGTGTGAAGACTCACGCACAAATTAACGTCTCATGCCGGTAATCAGACCTAGTTTTGAATGAGGTGTAACAGAAGTGTTAGACACCACCATCCATCCCAGAAAATACACACACAGCTTGCTACCGTCGGTAATTAGACACTAGTGTACAGTCAATACATACAGCTATGGTCAATACCCACGACACAGTGTACATAGCAGCGATGGACATCTCAGGTCTAGATAAAAAAGATAACAAGGTATCACGTTTCATTACTGTCTGCATTTGTAGCGACAAGAAGAAAACGTAATTTGCAAGCAACGGAAAGTTAACTTTTTCAGAGCGCGGCACGTGGTTTTGGGTAAGTCTTCAATGCCTTTAAATTTATAGGTCACAGAAGATCCATTTGCCTGTCATCAGTCTGTGATTGTTGGTATCTATGTATGTTACTGTTTATTGTCTTGTCTATTCTTATGCAAAACAAGACATTTTCAGTCATCCATAAGGTTAAATGTCCAAGCATGGATTAAATGTGTCAGGTATGGCATGGATATGTGCTGAGCAGTTAGGTTGGACCTGAGATTTTAGCATTTTCCAATGACAAGTGGACATATTTTATTTTATATTTTTATGATACCTCTCAACCCTCCACTGGGCTGCTGTGAGGTTGATCACATGGTCTACTGCAGAAGTGAATATTTAGATACTGTAAGACCTTTAGGTATCCTAGCTATCATCTTTGATCATCGATTTCTGGTGTTTTTTACCAAACTTTCTGTGCGTTGCTCAAAACAAATTTACAATGGATCAACCTATAACTTGAGACAACCCTTCACGATACTTTGAATTAATGATCATTAGTAGCTCTAATTAAATAGACTTCATTTGTTGCCATATTTGTAGTTGCATTCTGATGGTCTTCAAGGCATAAGTCCTTGCTAGTTTTCTTCATCATTAAAGGTGTATAAACTCGCTATATAAGAAAACATGTTGTGACAAATGTGACAAACGTGCTAAGAGTTGTAATCGATTAATCACCAGTAGTCATGATTACACTTTGGAACTTTGTTTAATCGCGCTCAAAACCTAAGTTGTGATTAGTCGACTTCAAGCTAGCACTACACGTAATCTGCTTTTGAAAATAGCCTAACCTATAAAAAAAAACACTTAAGCAGTTTTCAGCAAATATCACAAAGTACAGGTTCTCACAATGCTACACTAGCACTTATCTGTGTTAAAAATCGGCAAGCACCTGCTCCGGTTAGATTCATGCGTTTACTTTTCAGTAATATGCTTGTTCTGCTCTGCAACATTCAGTACTAGCAATGTTTGATCATTGCGCAAATTCGTAAATTATTAATTCTATTACGAGTGTTAAAGTATTAGTCAGTTCTTCAAACATGTTTACAAATATTTCATTACTGGTCTGGTTTACATTTATTTGATGTCTGATCGATTGTGTCGATTGCGATGTAGTTTAATTTCGATGTGAAAAAATATGTGTCTGCTATCGCACTAGGCTAGAGCCTAGAACGTTGACCTTCCTTCTACAGAAAACTCTTGCATACTAATCATAACACCGCTACAAGGTGTTACATCTATTCATTGTTTGCGCGTTTGCTTAAAATTATAAGTGCTAGCAGTTATAGTAGCCTTGTTAATTCATTCAAAAGTTTTTGATTTACTATAAAGGATTTAAGGAAAACGATGTAGATTGAAAGTTGTTCACAGTTTTTGTTTGGTAGATGTTTTAACATGATTTAGACACCACACATTAAGACCCAATAGAAAAAATAAAGACAGTGCACCATGGAGAAAGATTTGTTTTGACTGTATTTCTGCAATGTAAAAATGACAGTGATGACGCCATAACTGTAACCGAGTAGTCGCGACTATAAAAGAAAGAGTCGACTATCAGTACTAATACGCAAGCATCCTCAAGTTTGTTTCAATATATATAAGGGTATATATATATGTCAATGTGCTGCAATATTCAAATTTTCAATCACGTGCGTGTGCTGAACGTGTACCTGTCATGATCTTTCTTTCTTTTACGTATACATAAGAACGATAGCAGCCTTGAAATCCCTTGAATCTTGATCATACCCAGAGATCTGTTTCAGAGCTATACAAAATCTTTGATATCCTTTGAAGGTTGCATGTATGTCAATATGTCTCTTTCAGTTCCCTGTTGATCTATATGTATTTATACCTAAGATACAGTATTGACATGCACATCAGTGAAGGTGAAGGTTGCAAGTCAATTTAATACTTCCGTATGGAGTTGGAGGAAAAAGTCACTAATCGACGATCGCCTAGTTTATCCTCTGAATTTTGACCATTGACCTATAGAAACCACATATATTGATAGTACTTGACGATTGTGGGGTAATAAAATCATTAAGATGAGAAGGTTGTGTGCTGCTCCTACTGTACATGTTTGAGGTTAAAAATAGAATAATTTTAGTTCAAATGCAGAGAGTAAGAGCTTTTCTGTAGCTTCCGAGTAATTTGTCAACATTTTTTTCCTCCTCAACAGTGAAACAAGATTTATAGAAATATTAGAAACTTTATGCAAAAGATCAGAATATGAGGTAGGTTTTAAGTTAATATGTAATTGTATCTAAAAATCTGTAAATTTTCGCCTAGAATATGAAATAGTCAGTGGTGTTTTTTTAATGTTGCCAATGTGTGTACATACTGTAGACTGGTACGTATGCTGCCAAGGTAGTTACTTAATTTATGCATTTTAAATAATCTCATATTATGTCTAATAGATTATTTGTCATTGGTTCATTATCTTATTTGTAAGTTTTTTATGTCATAATATATTTATTAAGTCTTTAGTTTGTTTTGTGAAGCATGTAAGGTGGTAGTAGATTATCCCAACTTAGGTCAGCCAAAAGTTTCTTTTCCCCTTTAAGATCGCCACATGCTATCAACTGTCAGCATAGTTTGTCCTATGGTGCGCTAACACCACTCAGGAAACAGCTATTGGGAAAGACATTTGTTGAAAACCAGAGTGAATGAACTTTTGAGTCTGTGAAATGATGTATGCTTCCACCCTAGTGAGTGCAGTTACTGTACAATATGTTTATAATTCATGACATCTCAATAGCTGTAACACTAGAGGAGTGGGTTGTACATACAGTATATATCTTTATTCTTTATTTTTTTTATTTATTTTGAAATTATTTCGCTCAAATTTCCATTCTTATTCAGTGTAATGTATTTGTCGAAGAAGCAGAGGAACTGCTAGAAGAATGGTGGAGCAACCTCGACAGAGACAATGACGACTTTGAAAGATGGCTGTGTATAGAAAAAGCTTTAGGTAAGCGTCTCTTCCATCGAAGCAGTTCTCACATGCAATGGTAACCATTGACATATCCACACCCTCAATTCTCAAACTGCCAGCCGAGTCGCTCAGCTCTGTACAATAAATAGCCTTGCATGTAGTTGCCATGGTGATGTTGTTATCTAGTGAGACTTTTACATTCATAAATCCAGACTTGTGGATATCAGCATTAGAGCTGTGATCCAGGTATAGACATTCTTCATCCAACTTATGTTCCGTACTTTTCCCTTTTCACAAAGTAGGGAATAATTATCGAGCAGAGTCTAGCCAAGTGCTACACAAAATGGCAAATTATTTATTTTTGTAACACAAGTTCATAAACCTCCAATGAACCTCCCCCACCCCATCCCCTCCCCCCCTCTGCAAAGGTAGGTTTGTCTAAGTAACACAAATTCCAAAAACCAATATTTATTTATGTAGTATTCGGCGGCACAATACATCTTGTGTGATGACTGAGAGTAAATGGAGATAATCGTATAAGTAACTAAGCGATGAAACTCAGAAAATCATGCCATGTTTGCAACAGGATGTCCTGCATCAAACGTATCCTTAAGGGCACAAGTGCTTATACCTACAGGAATTCTTTTATTCTCCATTACAGTTTGTTGTCCTAAAAACCAGTATGGGCCAGATTGTAATGGTAAGTTTGATTTTACGTTTCTTTCTATCCCCGTTTAGCAGATCCAGTCTGCTGTCACAGCTCTGACTATGGAGCTTTAGTAAGGCATGTGGAAAGTTTCTCTTCTATTCCTCCTACCTATCCTTTTCTCCCACCCCTCTCCTTCCCCTCTCCCACCACTTCCCTCCCCTCTCCCACCTCTTCCCTCCCCTCTTCCACCTCTTCCCTTCCCCTCTCCCACCTCTTCCCTTCCCCTCTCCCACCTCTTCCTTCCCCTCTCCAACCTTATCCCTCACCTCTCTCTCCTTTTTCCCTTTACTACACTGGAATATCCAAGGTTACCATTCAGAGACTTATGAAAGGAATCATTTCATTTCTTTCTTTACTTCTTGTAGACTTAATGAAAAAGTTGATAAAGAAATTTTCACTATTATTGATTTTTTTCGAGATAAAAGAGAAATTCTCATTATATTTGCAGATTGTACAGGAGGGATAGAAAGACCTTGTTCTGGCAATGGAGCCTGTAAAGTAAGTTACCTGTGCGTAATGAATTGTGAAATGGGTTGTTTGTGTGTTCTGTCACTTTCTCCCAAGTATATTATTATACTTATGTGTGTTGTCAAATGTATGCTGAAGGCACTACTGAAATTGGGGAAAATTCATGTTCTTGTATCAGGTCTATAAACAAACATCCTGGCATTATGAGGTGTTTAAAGTATGTGCCAAGTTTGTTAGCAGGATGTAGATCCCCCCCCCCCACAAACTAAAACAATGTATGTATCGCCGCCATATTGTGTCACCGTTGTCGTAACGTAACTACAGCAACTAACAAAACATGAAATGTCATGTGCAGACATTTTGTTTTAAAGTTCATTTTTTTTGGTACTTTTAAGCTAGTTTGGGCTTGGTTTATTCCCTAATTGTTCCACAATAAACAATGCTTAATTTGACAGAGTTGATGAATTATCTTTCTGTTTTCCATGTTTATTTATTTATTTATTTTTTTGGTTTTTGGCAGGGAGCAGGAACAAGAGGTGGCAATGGCAAATGTAAATGTCACGGTGGATACAAAGGCGACCTCTGTGATGTTTGCAAGAAAGGATTTTACGAGGCTCACAAAAACGAAAGTGACATTCTGTGCATAGGTACGGCCAAAGAAATGCAATGACTTGTAAACAAGTGTATACAGTTTGACAAAGAGTGTTCTCAGCAAGAGTTACACTGTTTGGTTTCTAAGAAAGTTGAAAAGTGACATACTGGTCACTAAGAGGGAGGTATGTATATTTTGACAAAGCAACATCAAGTAAGGCCTGGTACCCTGATGGCTTATTTTATACTTTCATTCTCTTTAGTTCTTACATTAAATGACTTGGTTCAGAACTGAATCTTGTCAAAAAAAAAAATTGCCTGCAGAATTTGCATCAGTAGCATTAGGCATCTGGCAACACTGTGTGGGGTCATCATGACATGAGACGACTTATATAAGGCCGATCCTGAAGATTATTATCCAAAGAGAGGAAGATGCTTTTGAACAAAATATTGGTATTCTGGTGTTGCCTCTGAAATTACTGTTGATTGTTGCTGATATTTCAAAGTGAAGCACATTTCAGTGACAAATAATCATTAGATTGTAGAAGAAATCAATGAATTTGGAGGGCTAATGTGATCAGAGAGCAACCAAATAGGGATGCAAACATTTGCTTAGACAAACAGAGTTTTGAACTAACAGTATTGATTATCTTTCATCTTTCACTAATGTAAGTGTCAAGTGTGCATCTGTTATCCAACTGATATGTTCATAAAGTTTTTCATATCTCATAACTAATGTGGACTTTTCTAACAGCAGTAGATCAGGTCGTTGTTGTTGTTGTTGTTGATCTGTTTTTTAAATGCTGGTTCTACATTTATCTTTAGAATTTCACTATGTTAGCCACTTTATACAAATTGCAATTGCTTAAAGAAACATCTACTGGCTATTAAAGTCAAGTTCTCACAGGCATTTTCTTAATAAAGTTAAAATACACATCAGTCACTGCACCAGCTTTTCAGAGCAACCCTGATAAATATTTGCTGACGATAACCAGTAATGTGGGGCTTATGTTTCAGTAGCTCCAGGCAATCACGCCTGACAGACTCTTATTAACCCGACTTACTATGTGCTTATATTTTGTAATGTCTAATGGTTAAACAAAGTGTCAGTGCCTTCATTTCCATTGGCAACGATTCGAAATCCACTGGCATCTAGCTAGTAAATAGCCGGAATCATGAGGCCTGACATTGGTCGGTGTTTTGTTGCCCTTGGTATAGTGTGTACACGTTATTCATATTCAGTGCTGATTAACACACTCTGCGGCCCCCTAGGGCGTCGTATGCGTGAGCTCCTACCCTTCTACTTAGTGAGGCACAACCTGACTAAGAATGTAAGTTAGTATATCTTGCCTGGAAGTTTTCACAGAGGCCCCTTGACTTAGGGGCCCTGTCTGCATATTAGATCATCCAGCTCAGGTCATATATATATATAACCTGTCTATTACTATCTTTGTTCATTTTCAGCCTGCGATACATCTTGTGCCTCAACTTGCTCTGGGCCAGGACCTATAGCCTGTACGAAATGCAAAGGTGGCTACCAGTGGGATGATGAGAGCGGTTGCCATGGTGAGTACGGAGCTGAATATCCCGGTCAAGAATTTGGAGATGAGTTGTTGCTTGATTGATTGATTGATTGATTCATTTACTTCACAGACCATCTTTATATTGTTCTATTTAGAGAAGTTATTTCTGCATTTGGTTCATACAGTTTTTTAAGCAACTTTGTTTACACAGCCACAAACCATCCAAGCTACACTGTTGAAATATTGCCCATTTTCTTGCCTTCTTTTTCGGTGGAAATGATGAAAAGAAAGAGCCGGCTAAGTTTGAGTCATGTGACCAAGCTATGCTGACCCAATCCAACCCTGATCCACCCAAAAAAAAAAATGCCATGTGTGTAACAGCTGTCTGAATTTGGTGATCTCTTCCAAACCTTGTTTGTCCTTGTTTTTTGATAATTTTTTTGAAAACAACCTTGTCTGTTCTCTTTGGTAAAAGTGCAATTGACACGTGGGGGGGGGGGGAGGGGAAGGTGGGATTGGAGGGGAAGGTGGGATTGGAGAGGAAGGTGGATTGGAGGGGAAGGAGGGATTGGAGGGGAAGGTGGGATTGGAGGGGAAGGTGGGATTGGAGGGGAAGGTGGGATTGGAGAGGAAGGTGGGATTGGAGGGGAAGGTGGGATTGGAGAAGAAGGTGGGATTGGAGGGGAAGGTGGGATTGGAGGGGAAGGTGGGATTGGAGGGGAAGGTGGGTTGGAGAGGAAGGTGGGATTAGAGGGGAAGGAGGGATTGGAGGGGAAGGTGGGATTGGAGAGGAAGGTGGGATTGGAGGGGAAGGTGGGTTGGAGAGGAAGGTGGGATTAGAGGGGAAGGAGGGATTGGAGGGGAAGGTGGGATTGGAGGGGAAGGTGGGTGACAGGGAAGGGGTTGCTACATATATCCTTACATTCTACTTGGTAAGGGCATCGATGGTTTCAATTCTCATTTCAAAGATGTCGATGAGTGCAAACCAGATCCAGAAACCTTTCCTTGTGCGAAGGAACAGTACTGTGAAAACACTGTGGGCTCTTATACCTGCGGCAACTGCGACATTGCCTGCACGGAGTGTCTAGGGCCCGGCAACGATAAATGTGTGGCCTGCAGGACCGGCTTCAATATGGTGGACAATACATGTCACGGTCAGTACTTTTTGAATTTTTTTCAGACAAGAGTTGTAGGATTTATATGTAGCGTGCGTTGCGAGTATTACCATTGCAGATTAAGTCTACATGTTGGTGTTCAAGGTAATCACCTTTGATATGTGCAAAAGGGCAAGGCCTCTTGACACAACTTAACAACGGTCAACACCTAGTCATTGGTGTAACTTGTCACACCCAAGTGTGCACAATTCAAACAGTCGCTAACTCGCTACTGGGGCACTACAGGGCGCCACATCTATGTGTCTTCCGAGGGGACTTCCCATAGGGTGCAGCCACAAACCGGCGCACACAACTATATATTTGCAAATTACCACCCAGATCCAAATTTATACACCTGGGTGAAGAGAGACAATGAAGATAAAGTGTGTTGCCCAAGGACACAACATAATGAGCTGGCCAGGATTCGAACCTGCATAACTTAAATCGCAAGACCATTGCCTTAGCCATTGACCACGATGACCTCCAAGAGATATACAACATTTCCTCACTTGGACAATAAAGGATGACTTGTGGAAATGATGAAACGTAAGAGCCGGCTAAGCTTGAGTCATTTGACCAAGCTGTGCTGACCCAATCCAACCCTGATCCACAGTCCTTGTGTGAGACATTTTGGTTTCATATAGACACAATGGATGTAATCATTCCATTGTCAACAATAAAGAAAGGTCACACATGAACAGACAAACACCAGCCATCACCTTATTCTAGGAAACTTAGCACTGGGATGGCAAAGACTGAAAACTATGTGTAGCCTGTCATGTGTCCAACATTGGTTAGTTTTGTCGTTTTGGTCCTTGACTTACAAAATCAGATTACAAATATTCGATAGACACAATGCAAATATCACTGAGTTGTGTTTAAGCTGTAAATTGTCTGATTCATTTCTCATAGCTATCATTAAACACTTATCAAAAACACTCAACAATCCTTGAGAATTATGCTCTCGATGGTGGTGTGTTTTGTCCAATATCTGAACTTTGGTCTCCTAGATACAAGAGCAAGGTTACCATAAGATGAATTTGTGCAAGTAGCCTTATCAGATGAAATTATGTTAAGTGTATGTAGTATGAAACATAAATTTATCTTTAATAACAACCACAAAAATGTCAAGTGTTTGCCTAGTAGCGTTTGCCTCGTTTTTGCTGTCTAACAATGACATCTCAAGTTAGGGAGCCAGATTTGGGATGACGTATTTTCCAGAAGAGTGTGGGACATTTTTTGTGTGTAAATGATAAATTGTGTGGAGTTAAAGGATTGGTTCAGGTGTTTGACATGTCTATTTTGTATGAAAGAGCACAAAAAGACAAAAAGAACAGTGAAGAAACTACCATGATAGCATGCTCTGTTAAGGAGATATGACACTTTGAAGACATCAAAATTTCTCTGAAAACGACTGGTGTAGAAGGACTTACTGTGAGGGTGTGACGTCACATCCTCACTTCCTTAACATTTGTGAATATATTTCTTTAAAAATTATTTACATTTTTTAACACATATGAAAATAATATAATAAAAAATTCTTCAGATGTTTAATCTCAAATACTTCCTTTGACAAATATGAGATCTCCTGACATAACTTTTGGTTGAAAATCATAAAATCTCACAAAATATTTAGAGAAAAAAAACAAAGACTTTTCAGGAATGTGAGGATGTGACATCACAGCTAGTCAGATTTCAGCAGTTTCTACACAATCTGATAAAACTTTACACTTGAATATCTCTTTAACCGAAAAAGATATTTGAACAGTTTTTTCACCATTGTGTTTCTTTTATTGTCCTCTTTCATATAACATAAACATGTATGACAACTGAACCAATCCTTTAAGTCGATCAGTGTGATGTCTTTTCAAATCTTACAAAAATTAAGAAGAATTTTTTTTTATTATCAGAAACGAAATAAAGGACAAAGACAGCTCTGAGTTAAAGGAACTTTCCAAATGAGAATGTCATTGATCTATTTACTCCCTTGATGTCTCATGTTTACAGATACTGATGAATGCGAGAACAATCCTTGCCAAAATGTAGAACATATGGAATGTTCCAACTCACCCGGTAGTTACTTTTGCGAATGCAAAGAGGGGTACATCTCAGACGGGCAAATCTGCGTGGATAAATCTGTCTGTAAGTTCTAATGTTTTTTTCCCGTCAAACAAACCGGTTCCCTCTTCTAGATAAAACAGGCTACTGAACTTTTTCCTGAAAGAAACAGTTTGGCCAAGAACACCCCCCTGACTGGTCCTGAAAAGAGCTTCCCCCTCCCTCAAAAAGAAAACAGATAACTAGTCACTGGTTACAGATTTGATACAGAGTAAGGGTTGCTTGTGAAATTTTTATTATTTAAGGGTCTTAACATAAAATATTATTTGGAAGGTAGTAAACAGTTGTACATTTATATCGTTGGAGTACAGAATAATATATAGGTGATAGACATCTGTCGTCACTAGAGCTTCACAGTTATTGTTTTTATAAGCTTTGGCCGATTAACGATGTTTTCAAACCTCAATATCGGCTGATACCAATAACTATAACAGTAAAAAGAAACCGGTGTGTTACAGTAGTCTATATCTGTGTACAAACCCATCTTATCCAAACTTGCATATTTTGATCTTGTTTGACAATAAAGATTGTTCATTCAATGTTGTTCCTTACTAGTACTGTGCTCTTAACATCAATTCTTAATAAACATCCAAACAAAGGCTTTAAAAACCCAACCCTTTAAGCCAACATTTTATAAATTACAAAACATCACAGAATGAAGTTAAACTAAACCAACCACACTTAAACACTAAGGACCTGACACTACTTGAAGGGTGGAAAACTTCACAGAGAACAGTATGTTTGTTTTGAAGAAGCATTATCGGTTGGGAACTATCAGTGCGTGACGGTAATTTTATCGACACTGGTTTCGTCTAATATCTGGGATATCTGCCGATACCGATAATGCATACCCATTTATCGGTGCAACACTAGTTGGTTACAGACTATCGGCTGAACAGCTTTCTATCAAGATCAAGGATGCTAATTCAACGCTTTTGTGGAAATGATGAAAAGTAAGAGCCGGCTTAGCTTGAGTCATGTGACCAGGCTATGCTGATCCAATCCAACACTGATCCACTAGAGCCTATGGTGAATTAGCTGTCAGAAAAAAATAAAAAAATGACAAATTAACAATCCTCAGATTTTAAAGAGGTATGCAGTACTTTTGGAATCCATGGCACAAACAGAAATATATAGTTGGGGCGCTAGGGCCAGAAGGGCTTAGCATTTGTGGCGTTGGTAATACCGAATGAAATAGAAATTTCTAGGTATTAGATGAGGAAATTTTGGAGACAGAGTTTGAAGGAAATTTTTGTCATTGCATTTAGAAGTTCACGTTTATTGTGGAAATTTTTCACCTTCTGCATTGCAGGTGGTATCAAATGATACTTGGTATGGTACATTGTCATACACTATAGAAGGCCATTGGCTTTTGACTAGCACCTTTAGCACAGAACTACTATATAGAGTTATTGGGACCGTATCACGCTACCTTTCAATTGCTTTTTACACGTTAGACGTTGTCATGGTTGCTTGGAATGCGTGGAATGTGTAACTCTGTTCAACTGTATTACGAAACTTGTTTCTGCCTCTCTGTAAGAATAGCACTTTTTCAGTTCACACAGTTCAGGGGAAGACTAAAAGCGTTTTTAAACGCTACAATTTTTATTTTATTTTTTTGGCTGGAGAACCTGCCAATCTTCTAAGGTAAGACAAGCACTCATTTATTTGGAAGCTTCTAAGTTTTTCCCCATCTCTCCAGCCTGCTACGGCAGAGCTGCCCACCAAATGGCTAATATACCACTACCACCGTCCTCCTCTGACCCAACACTAAGGACAGAGACAAACTAATTTTATTAAATATATATATATAAATATATATTTACAAATATAAATTTATATAAATTATACATTTATAAATATATATATTAAATTTTAATAAAAAACCAGTTAACCCTAGGTTATACAAAACATAGGGTCGAAATTTATCAAGTTCAACCATCAGTTGCACAATGCTACAAATGCCAAGGTTTTGGCCACAACTTCAAAAATTGCAAAAACCTAACTAAATGTCTTCGATGTGGAGAAAACCATAGAGTCAAAGACTGACTAAAATAAAGAAGACAAAAAATGTGCCAACTGCGGCGGTAATCATGTTGCACTATACAAAGGATGCCCAAAATATCAAGAGATAAAACTAACTAAAACTGAACAAAATCCAAAACCACTCTCATATGCTCAAATATCTACCGTTCCCCTAATCTGACTAACTGGATCAATTTTAGGAACAACATCGACAATTTATTGACTGACCCTAACTACATGAACTTCAACAATATTGATTCTACCAACAAACCAGACGACTTGGCTTCAACTCTCTCTCGAGCAATCTCCACAAGTTTTAACAATTATTGCCCTCTCAAAAGAGCTAAGAGAAAGAAATGGGCATTAAGAAATAATAGCTTAAGCCTTATCAAGGCCAGGAGAAAGCTTAGGAGAGAGTTCTGCTTGACTAGAGACCCTAGACTTAGGACCCAGATTAATAAGATTAAGAATGAATCAATTATCTCATTCACCATCAAGAAATAACTAACATAAAGACAACCTGTAGTGAGATTTTTGGCGAAAAAGACCCCCCCCCCCCCCCGTACCTTCTGGAGGAAAATTAATAATCTCCTAAAGCCAAAACTAGAACCAAAGGCTCAGTGCTAAGTCCCCTTTTATATAACATTTATGTGAACGATCTCCCGTACAATAAACTCAACTCCAAACAATGCAGTCAGTTTGCCGACGATCTCTCTATTTAGCAAACAACAAACAGTGCACTACAAAGATTCTCCAACACGTAAGCTCCTGGTGTAGTAAATGGAGAGTTAAAATTAATCCAAATAAATCTAAGCGTGTAATCTTTAAAGTACCCTTTTTCCAATGACTTGACCGTGGACTACAGTATTAATCTTTTCACTACTGACATCACACCCAGCAAAGAAGCTGTTTACCTAGGAATCACCCTAGACAATAAACTTAATTTTAAGAAACACATTAATATCACCATCGACAAAGCTTGGAGAATCCTAAACCCACTTAAAAGCCTTAGTAATCTAAAATACCTAACCCCACATATTTTATGACAAATTTACCACTTGAAAATTAAACCAATTACTACTTATGGCATTATCTGCTTCCTTAGCTGTAATAAATCTCAAATTTCCCAATTACACATTATTAATAATAAAGCCCATAGAATTTGCCTCAATATCCCTAGCTATATCGCCAGTAGAAAGCTCCTTGAAGCAGCAAACTCTTAACCACTTTTTGAACAACTCATTATCTCAAACAAAAAATCCTTAAAAAAACACCCTCCTTCTTGATCCCCTAATCCACGACCTCTCAATTAAATCCTTAGTTCACAAAACCTATGCCAAAAAATAATTAAAATGTTCCATAGATACTTCAGATTTTTTAAACTGGGAGGAGGGTTCAGCCCTGGCAGAGGGAGGGGGCACCTTGTTTAGGTACCCTGTGGCTAGAGGACTTGTGAGTAAAACTCCATCGGAATTGTCCTCCTCTGTGGGGAACAGTCCAGTCACCGGGAACTGTTTTTTATTTTTTCTTAGCATAAGGTTACATCCCAGCAGGATGGGTTTGCCAGGTCTGGGGCAACCTCCTAATATTTTTCTAAGTAGCTCCATCCACTCTTCTAAAGCTTCCAAATATTTGTGCTGCTTGTCTTCCATTTCATTTGTTAATTTATATTGCTATCATTTGTCTGTTTCCCCCCCCTGCCCTCCCCCCCCAAAAAGTTCCAATTAACCTGCAGGAACAGGACTGTCATTCTGACCACGCACCATCCGTCTACTAATGGTTGATAGGGTCGATTTACTTGCTTTAGGTCACAGAGGATCACCAATGTGCAGCAGTTTTGTTTAGGGTTCTACATGTCTTTTCTCTTTCTTGTCTCTTTGGACTGTCAATGCTTTCAAAATATTTTAAACCAGTCCTACCTGAGCTGATTTTGTGAAATTCCAGATTCCGTACTGAGCTTTTTTTAAATTTTTTATTATTTATTTTGTTTTTTGCTTTTCTCTCATTTCAGTAACTCCAGGTAAGCAGTCAAATATCCAAGAACAAGGTTTTGACCTAAAGACAGAGTTCCTTCTTTACCTTCTTTACTTTTTACTCTTTGCCGGGACAATAATTGCCTCTCGTAGTAGTCCCGTCATTGCTGTGGTGGTCGGGATCGGACTAACAGCTTGGTTTGTCATGAGGATCATTCTTAGTAGACCATCTTTATTCCAGGGATTTCTAGAGTTTGTCAGTAAATAGCCAAGTTCCTTCCCCCCTCCCCCCTCCCCCCCATTCCCATCCATGTTTGTGTGTTCAGATTATCTTGGAGGAGTAATGCCTGTTTTCAGGGTTAAAAGTGTGACAACTGTTGTTTTAATAAGTTGATATAAGCTGATTTATGGGTTCTGATGCAAACTTGACAAAGAGGCTGATGTCGTAGGACAGAAGAGGAAGAGGTGTAATGCAGCTAGGAAATCTCAGGAATAATAACTCTTTGTTCTAGTCAATGGGGTTAAAGCTTCTGTACAGTGACCATGTGTCTCCTGACAGGGCCTACCAACCCCTGCCAGATCCGCTTTATAGAAAAAAATGAAGTTAATCAGAAGGTATAAAAAAAATGAAAAAAATTGGTTATTCATTGATCGATTAATTTCTCACAAAACGTATTTACTAGAGCATTTGCGAAGGTACCAACCCACAGTATCATTTTCAAAACAATCGGCCTCTGAATCGAGCAAGGTTGGCAACTTCTGCACTAGTTGTCTCTCCATATGTGCAATGACTGTAAATATAAACAGTAAGTTCTGAAACTCAAAACACTGTAGCATTTCACGGTACTTGTAATAGCACAGTACTTTTGACATAAACATTGGAATATTTATCATAACACAGTACTAATTACATCATATAGGTTCCTAACGTGGTACCTGTCTCATGACAAATAAATTTCAGTTGCAAGTTTATAAGCCTTGTATCAAGTCTTCTCACACAACTTAACAACATTTAATCCATTGTGATTGATAACCTGTTGCACCCACATTTGCACTATTCAAACCCCACACTTCTGGGTGGCATCCCATAGACGGCAGCCCCAATCCAGTACAGACTCTGTTTGTACAGGTTACCTCGCAGGTCCCCATGGGTGCAAGGCCATAAAACGCTTTCATCGTGTCACAAAATGTACGAAGATAACATATCATAAAACAGTCCTTTGTGGTACCTGATACGAACAAGGTAGCATGTTGTAACACAGTGCATGTTACAAAATTTACCTTAGGCTGCATATCAAAACACCATAGTCGTGTTACAGAATCAAATCATTTGCCAACCTTATCTCAAGTTTCAGTCTTCATGGTGCGGTGTTGGTGGTCTAATGTAGTACCTGGTCTTTCCATTTATAGTCCAGTACACAATTTGCTGAGATTTCTAACACATTGAAGTTTGGCTTATGTGTAAGAACATGTTGGTTGTTTAATCTTTTGGTATTTTTACTTTGTAATAACCTGTTTTGGGTGTGCTTCCGTATATAGTCCAGTACATCCATTTATAGTCCAGTACACAATTTGCTGAGATTTCTAACACATTGAAGTTTGGCTTATGTGTAAGAACATGTTGGTTGTTTAATCTTTTGGTATTTTTACTTTGTAATAACCTGTTTTGGGTGTGCTTCCGTATGTATGGAAAAGCTTTGTATTCAAACGAGTGAGATCAATTGGTATGCTTGGTGCAAATTAACTTTGATGTTAATTGGAAGTAAACTAGTAAGCTTTCTGTTCTTAACTGTATTCAATATGTTGTGAAATGTTCTTTTTATCTTTCCCTACCCAAATAGGTGTTTTTCAATTCTTTAAATGTTGCAGTCCAATTTAACAAGTCTACCATATATTACTATCAAAGACCAGTAGTGAGTGTTTACTCGCGCTTAACCAGCATATGTATTCATAGTAGTTGATTCGTTTCTGCAGCTAACCTACATTAAAAAATAATATTTTGAGCAACGGTTGCCTAAAAATTTGCTCTCTTCAATGTATGGTGGGGTCAGTATATAGATGTACAAAGATGAGTGATATAGTGTCCAAGTGTTTTCCTGAAAAGCAATAATAACTATTTGCAATTGATTTTGTGTTTAGCTGTGTTTAGTGTCCATATCGATATATTAAGGGTGTGAAGTAGTTTGTGGTGGTTGGGGTCTGAAGAGGGCCAGAATTAATGGTGTATGGTGGGTGGATGGAGCAGGAGTCCCGGAGGTACTAGATCCAAGTATTTTGCCAAGCTAGGATTTGGGGGGGGGGGGCTAAAATCAAAATGGGAGAGAAGGGTTAAAACATGGATCTGTTGTGGATTGGTAGGAGAAGTACTGCCAGTGAGATAGTAGAAAGGGATTAAGGAGAGTGTAAATTGTTGGGGAGATATCAAGGATGGGTGAGTGAGAAGTTGATGACAGGAACGGAAATTGTGGCTGAGACACGTAGGATGTGTAAGAGAAAACTGTTGGTGAAAGATTCAGGATGGAAAATAGAGTATTTGGGTGGCTGTTAAAATAAAACGGGAATTAATCAGAATTGGTGGCTGATAGTCTCAATTTTTATCAGCGGAAGGATTGAAATAAGTGATGTAGGATAAATGTAGCGAAAAGGCTATGGGTTGGGAGAAAAGAAAACTGTAGACAGATGGGATTTCGGGGGGGGGGGCTAGGAGAGGAAACATGGAGGGGATGTGAATTGGTGGATACTGAAGAGGAGGCTGGAGGAATAGGTGATGGAGTTAGAGGTGGTGGGTAGTGAAGATCCTGTAAGAAATGATGGCTAAGTGAGAGGAATGGGCATGGCTATAAAATGTCACAGTGAGATGCATATATATCGGTGTAATTTAAAGGTTGCACATTCATGTTGTTTACTTCCTGTTGGGCAGCTTTCAGAGAAGATGGGCATTTAGGATGGTACTAGTTTAGAATAGAACTTGTATTGTGTTGAAGGTTTTGTAGGTAAATTCATTCTTAGTTTTGTATATTTTTAGTGAGTGCAATATTTGCTTGTATTATTTTTCATGTGTTGTAGAGAATAAGTGAAGAAGTGTTGTTAACAGACAAGGAATTTGTGGGGAAGAGTTGTCCTCAATGTTTTGACAATCCTTTGATCAGCAAAGATCAACTTCAAGGAGTCATCCTTTTACTACAAAGGCTGTTCAAATGAGCATCATCTCATTGAAAATCTGTTTAAAAAAAAAGAGTAAATATTTGAATAATATGTTCTTTTTAAAATAACGTAGGTGGTATTATCATTTTGAAGGGGTATTTCTGTTCTGTCTTCCTAATATTGTAATTTTTCTTAGAGAATTTATTGCAAAACTAGTTTATAATGATACTTGATTGAATGTTATCTATTTTGACAGGCTAAATCATTGATTCTTCCAGGGAGTGGATCGCATTAGTTGATCTGTGATGTCATCACAGCAAATATTCTTCAAAAGCTTTACTTTCCTAGTATAACTATCTTGTCGATTTTACCCTCAAAACCTGACGTAATTTGAATTTGCGCTTAGCTGTCCATGTCCTCTGTGTTTAGAATTTCATCAAAATACAACTTTCCTTTGTAGCAAGTGTTACACTTTCCTCTGTGAATATTATAAAGAAAGACAAAAGACATTTTCAACTGAATTTGCCGTGATGACATCGTTGATTCTACTGTTGCCAGATGCATTTTAGAAAATATCACCAAATCTAAAAAATTGTGTATCTTTGCCATAAAAAATGCTACAAAGATTTGGTTATGACCTATGGATACAGGAAATTACCAGTATTTGTAATTAGGCAATCCACTCTCTTGATGTGAATATTCATGTAAGAAAATGTACGCTAAGTCTGCAGTTTTACCCTTTTCCATTTAGAATTAGATATGTTTCATGCCATTAAAGGTTTGTGGGGAGAGGTGGCTTTCTATGATATCAGTACAATTTGTTTACTTCCTTAATGAATGAAGATTTCCTAGAGTTTGAATGTTTTTGCAGTTATTGATTTTCCTTGATAGGTGAAATGAGTGAAATAAAAAACAAAGTTAACATCAGATGATATGGTACTCAATGTTTCCTCATTTTCTGTAATGTCTTCTGCATGTTTTGGAAAAAACATTTTTCCTTGAGACAGATCTCGAGGTAACTGTTTGATACAAATAAGAAGTGAAAAGTGAAGAAAAAAAAAAAGCTGAAAAAGAATACTGCAGTTCAGAAGACACGGTGCACAAAATGGGAAATCATTGCTATCAAATAATAATTAATAGCTAATTATGTTAATTACTAAATGCAAATAAAGTATTGATTTCTGAATGGGGAGGACATGGTGGGGGAAGGTGGGGGGGGGGAGAGCTTTGTCAAGAGTTAAGTTTTGGAGGGGATTAGTTTTTCTCTATTGTAATACGTACTGAAAACAACGGCTGAATATTCCTTTCTTGAAAAAAAAAAAACGAATGTCTTTTAAGTAAAAAGAAAGAATCTCTATGGCATATGAACTGAGGTGTGGGGAAGGTTTATTCCAATTACAAGTAGGGGTTTATCATTTGTTTACCATTGAGTGTCAACACATGTTCTACCACTGTATCATGGTGAATTTCAAAGAGCAGCTGAAGATGACAAAACCAGAAAGTAAACAGGACTCTCCTTGTAGGGGTGGCGCATCGTTTCGGGACAAAGTCTACCTTCCTCGGGGTGAAAATATGAATGACACTGGTAGAAGCTTAAAATGATACCTCAGTATTAATATTGATGTTTTCTTTTGGATTCTCAGTCAACAGCATACTGCAGTAGTCAAGACATCACTCATTAAATGTTTTATTGTTTAACTACTTCAAATCTTCTTCCCATGTGTAAATCTTCAAATTCAAAATCTGTAACATTTTCCTATAGACGGTGAGGAAAGTAATGACGAGGCATCTGATCAGGTAAATAGTGACCAGAAACCCAACAATGAGGAGGAGGAGGAGGAGAAGGAGGAGGAGGCTGACACACCTGATATGTCACATGACGAAAGAAAACCTGCTGGCCAGGATCCTCTTGACAATACTCCAGAGGATATCGCCATGGCTACAGGATCTAATGAACCAATACAAGAAGAAACTAACCAGAGCAACAGTGATCAGAAAGAAGATGTAATAAAGTTACAAGAAAATTTGAAATCAGAAAGAGACAATTTTGAACCCTCAAGCCAAGATATTCCAGATTCACCTCACATTGAACTTTGACCCTGGGTGATGGTAGGTCATGACTTTATTTGTTAGATCTCCCAAGATTAGATTTATTTAATTAATCATTAGATTTATTCGTTAGATCTCCCAAGGCTTTGGTTTAGAACTAGAAAATTTGGGTATCTAGAGCAACATTACTTTTTGTCAGGGTTTCTGCTTTAACCCTTTCCAAGGGTAAAAAGTTACAATTATAAAATAGTTGACTGTTTCTCAACAACTGTGCTCATTAACACCTTATGAGCATGTTTTCAACATTCTGTGGGATCCAACTTCTATGTACAACTCTGTCCTGTTAATGTCTAAGATAAGAAAGTATGTTGTCAACTCCTCCCCCCCGCCTCCCAAATAAACAAGATATGTGTGAACATTCTGATATGTGTAATGCCTTAGAATGTTTATCCCCTTCCACAACCCTCCCTCTGCTGATGAAACAGGCAATTTACGGAAGTTGTGGCAAACTCACATATAAAGTGACAGAAGAGCAAATAAACTATCACACCCCCTTGATATCCTAAATTTATTCACATACAATGTTCCTGCCCTGATTCACACACACATGATGCACATTTGATATGTCTTGCATCTGCAGTGGACTCTTTCGTTTAAGTATTAAAAACAATCATTCCTAGCAAAGTTGCTTTGTATCGCACTTTGGAGTTTAGAAAAGAACACAAGGCTACTGGTCTAGTTGTTTACTGATCTTATTTATTCAAAGTTTATATTTTCTACCTTTCTACACTTTCTTATGCAGCCAAAATAGTTGTATGAATCCTGTGCATCTTTCAAATTCCTCAAGTGCCTGTTTGTCTGAAAGAAACTGTTGTTGAATATAGCTTATAGACAAGTCTTATTTGCCTTAAAGTTGGTTATTGAGGTTATCATCAGCTGCTGACCGATTGTTTTAGTTGGCAGCATGCCAAACTTGCCAAAGGTTACTGACCAGAAAACCAGATACTTAGTGGAGACAAGATCACCACCCCTCACTGCTATTAACAGTGTGTTTGGGGTGTATGTATAGCCATGAGGGTTAAAATTTACAGACTACGACAATTAATCAATTGGAATTGACCATGTTTTGAGCCAAAGGTGAAGGTCTGATAGACATAAATGGTAGCATTTAGTTTCAAAACATTTGGAGGTGGGTGGGGGGAGGGGAGAGAATGAGGGATGGAGGTCAAGTTAGGTATACAGCTTGCGATGAGAGTATCATCAAGGACCTTAATAGATTACTGGATGCATATTGTCATGGTGAGGCTTTGCATTCATATTCTCTTTAAGTATTGCACTCATTTTTGGGTTGTCATGGAGACTTTATCACCTTGCAGTATCACCACACTGTATTTGTCTGTTTAATGTATGTGTTGTATATATACTGTTTAAGGTATGTCATTTATGTTAAAGGTCATTTATGTTTTAGGTATGTGTCATTATGTATTTTTCATATATATACTTTACCATAGAACATAGACAATGTGCAAACCTTAGCTGTCATCACAGTGCCACTCAGTTTGTAAACTGTCAGTTGGATGTAGTTTTAAACTCACCTTTTAGTGATGTGTGACAGCAGGCCTATAGCCAGGAATTCCCAGTTGGAGGGGGACCAACAATTTAAGGAGGAGGACCAACAATTTAAGGAGGGGGCCAACAATTTAAGGAGGGGGCCAACAATTTAAGGAGGGGGACCAACAATTTAAGGAGGGGGACCACCAATGTAAGGAGGGGACCAACAGTATAAGGAGGGGCACAACACATGTCTCTTATAACTGTTGAAGTTTTTGTCCTCTTGATGGTGGCACAGATATACCCCTTCCCTCCCCCTCCTGCAGTCTGTACAATTACAAGTCGGTTCAGTAGTGACCCCTATGTGACCTGGCCTGTGTGACACAATTGGTGAGTTTTTACAAGTAACTGTTCAGCAACTCTTCATTTTAGTTTATTTGTATTTGGAGCAGCTAACATAGGGTGCAATAAGGGAAGACAGTGCCCACATTTTGAATTGGGGAAGGGGGGGGGGGTGTTGATTCCTAGATTTATCAAACTCAGCCTGGAGATTATAGGTGTGGGGGAGGGGAGAACTGGTGCATTAACTCCTCAGTCCCTTGTGTAGGATTTTGCTCCTATATATTACCTCTGTAAAATCAACTTTTTTATCATTTTCAGGTAATACATGTGGTAATACAGGTAATACGTGTCGTCCAGTCGAGTACTTAAGTGGGGTGAATGATCTTTGTGGATGGGTTGATGGTGCTGGTTGCTAATAAGGGATAACTTTTCTCTGGTGTGAAGTAACTTATTACCACTTTTGGTGGGTTTGTCTCTGCTGCTCTGTGTTATAAAAGTGAAAAAGATGAAAGGAAAGAATGCCAATCTAACATTATGTAATATTTGTATGAATTGGTATTTATGACTCTCATCTTATAAAATATGCGTATTCTTTATTTAGTTGCAAAACATTCATCTGTGTTGTGTTTTCTTTTGAGTCCTGAAACATTAAACAGTTATTACACTTATTACACGTTCAACGCTCTCTTCCAGTGTAAATGTACAGCTTTGCCATCAAGTCTCTCTCGTTGAGTTTGAGCTAGGACTTGTGTTACCATAGGTCTGGATTATTTTTTATAAGTGTTGGTTGTGACTTAAAGGGTGTGAAGACTCGCACAAAAAGAAACGTCTCATGCCGGTAATCTGACCTAGTTTCGAATGAGGTTTAACAGAAGTGTTAAACACCACCATCGATCGCGAAAATACACACACACAGCTTGCTACCATCGGTAATTAGACACTAGTGTACAGTCAGTACATACAGCTGTGGTCAATACACACAGCACAGTGTACAAACAATACAGTGATGGACATCTCAGGTCCAGGTAAAGATAACAAAGTATCACGTTTCATTACTGTACTGTCTGCATTTTGTAGCGACACGAACAAAACGTCACTTGCAAGCAACGGAAAGTTAACTTTCTCACATGACCGCACACGGTTTGGGGCGAGTCTTCAATGCCTTTAAGCACCGGAAACAAACTACAAATTTTGTGTTCATCTGTTTTTATATTTATACACACAGCCAGCTATTTGAATGTTAACTACATTGCAAAAGTTGTCAATGCTTGGGCACATGAAACCAAACACATAACTATATCTCATAAGGCCAAAATTATAAAAAGAATGAATTAAACAAGTTTAAAGGCAAGTATTGGTAGCCAAAATTGCATTGTAGGTCAATGAATACAATATAATGGATTCTTAACGAACTGTCCCTGACTTTGCTCCAAAACGACAACAACCTTTTTGTTTTCTGTCTTCTCTTATTGTACACATTAGTTCAGGCAGTGAAGCCAACAAATAAAAGCTTTCAATTGTGTAGTGGTGCAATAGATGCTTTCAATGGTGTAGTGGTGCAATGGATACTGCTGAGTACATAGAAACCGTGTTTGGCACTGAATTTTATTCATTGTCTGCGTGGCTACAACTATTACACAATACACAAAAGTCTGACTTTTCCCTGTTAGGTCTCTCCCTGTTTTTCAGTTCTGTCATGATTTGTTGTTATCAGCAAAGTATGTAATACCTGCAAAAAAAACAATTTCTATTAAATTGACTAACCTGGAAAAGAAAAGAAATGTATCAGACAAGTTTTTTTTTAGCTCCAACTGCTAAATTTATTGTCCCATCAGTATTATTATTGATACCAGTTACTGGCAGATGCTGAAGATGGAGAATGTGATATACTCAATTAAATGAGTAAATAGGCCCAATGTTAATTCACCTCTTTTTAAGACAAGTTCCTTCACAAGAAAGAAAGAAATATATCGGATACACCCTGACTGGATCATTTTACAAGGAAACTCCTAAAATATAGATAACCACTGAAAATAGCTACCTGCCATACCCAAACTTAAAAGAAAGCTTAGTAATGTAATAAATCAGTCAACATATTTCCCCAAAGAAAGGAATGCTGGTCATAACAAGGTCAAGCCATTTGACAAATAGACCATGATTAAACAGCTCGGTGATTTTACAGCCCAGCAATTACAGAGGATAAATGAAGAATGGAATCGTTAAGATATTTGAATTTCTTTTTCTTTTTCTGGGATCCAGCAAAAGGCTTAAAAGGCATGTTTACTCTGTTTGACGGAAAGTTCTTTAAATCTAGTTTGTAACACTAACACCAGGTGTATAATAATATAATTATAAACCAAGATTAAAAAACTTGCAGGAGAAAGGTGAGGCTAATGTCCCTGAGCTGCAAACATTCATAATTTCACTTGTGTCATTCCATAAATGAGAGATCAAAATTTGTACTAGGTTCGAGCAGCCAGAATGACACCAAATCTGTAAGAAATTGTTACGAAAGATCATTTTTGTCACTGAGCATCTCCATCATATTATATGATGGTCAACGTAGATTTGGTCTGTTACAGGTAGCATGGACACTTAGAAGTTCGGACACCTAAGCCTTAAAACAACCCAAAACTATATCTTCTGGTATAAATCACCTGAAAATATACTTGATATGGTGGGAGAAGTGTGTTATATTACCATACATGGCCAAACTTTCTTTCCTGCAAACTGTTTTCACGTTGTATTCCAAGAAGATTCTTCGTGACTGTGAAACTGGTATTTCTTTGCTAGAGTATTGCGAAGTTCAGACACCCGGCCCACAGTGTGGCGCTGGTGATAAAATTGGTGGCGCAGTTGCTCTTTCAGTAATTATAACAGACTTCATAGATCTCCATTATTTTATTGACAAATATGTAAGTACTTACTTGCACACGGGTCATTTTGGAGAGAAAGTATCTGTAGCTTCGTAGTTTTTCGTGATATTGGCTGTTGCTATAGGTTGTCATGGTGAAATCGTGTATTTCTTAGGGCTGTCCGAACTTAGCAGTGTTCCGAACTTCGCAATACTGACTATACTTATAAACCACAAGATTGGATCCCTATTTATAAATGGAATGACCCTAAAGACACGTTTCACCAAGGTTCGTTTTCTGCCGTACATAAATTTGTATGCATTTATTTATCAGTGTTTGGCAGTGTTGGTCTCATTTATTGATTATTGACAATGTTTGCTAGCAAAGACTTCAAATTTTCCTCCTATACCTGAAAGTCAGAGGTGGAATTCTGTGACATTCTATGAATGTGAGTTTCAGAAAAAATTAATTAGAATTACTGAGATGACTATCATAATTTTAAATAGTTAAGTACATGATTTAATCAGGGAATAACATCATAAAAAGTTTTAATTTTGTGCAGGATTGGACCTTAACAAAGTGTTCTTTCTATTATTGCATGTCCCAAGGAACAAAGAAATGGAAAACTAACTAAATGCACCCAACTATGTTGTACAATTCTCATATATGAAACTTTAAACCCATTCAGTTAAGGTCAGACGGCATATCCCTTTCAAATCAAAAGTACCGATGGCGAAATCACGACCCAAAGCAAGCTGCAGGTAAGTGAACCCTGAACCTCCAACACCTTCAATGAAACAAAACTTTAAGGAATCTGATCAGAATATCCAGAAATGTTTAATATACAGTTCTATATGAAGTATATATATAGTGTATATATATATATAAAGTATCTGGCTATCAGACAAACTCAAATAAATACCATCCATTTAGGGGGCAGTCCTATCTCGCAACTGATGCAAGGGTATTTCATTCATACTTAGTAAAGATTCCTAAATCCTATTGGTCCATTCAGGTCAGCTGACCGTGGTTAATCCTGTGAGTAACGCACGCTAGACCGTTGATTAACCCCTTAATAACTGTTTTAGCAATCTCCAACACAATATCATGTAGCACTTCCACTGATTGTCTCTGCTCTTACATCTTCTCTCTCCTGCTTTCCAATAGCCTACCATGGACTAATTTATTCAGTACTGCATAGCAAAATGCTTTGTAAAATAATCAAAGTGCTATACAAGTTCACAAGATGCATAGCAGATACGGTACACAGAAACCACAATATTTTAATAAGAGAAAACGTTCAGAGCTGCTATGCAAAATTGGAACACTAAATAATTCCCTGCCTACATGTAATAAAAAACATAAAGGAACACCACGAGCCCCAAAAAAATCCAAGAAAAATATGAAAAAACCAACAATAAAAAGGAAACATTCCAATACTACAGTAGCACACCCTATCATACCCAAAAGCTGCTCAATTATTATAATAGTGGTAAAATCAGTTATCATTTGATTTGAGAGGTAAATTCATTTCATTAAGGAATAAGGATCAGTTTGTTCCCTGTTTTGCTGTATTGTTTAGTAATCACCCATATTGTCAACTTGCATAGGCAAAGAGAGTCTTGCCATGGAGACTGTAGACATCCTTTGTGTTCTCCTCGGTGATTTCTGTTGAAATGAAATATCAAAGACTGTCAGGCAGTGAAAAACAAGGAACAAACGATGACGTTATTTAGAAGACAACATTGAATAGAGACCCTAAAGAGACATGTAGACTAATGAAAATCTTATTTTTGTGATAAATCTCAAGTATTGTTAGCTTTGTGCTAGAGATGTGTAAACAATTGCCCCTTATTCTAGTGTACACAATAACTAGGGGCATACAATACTACTGTAGAAAAGGCTGATTTGGGTTGTCCAATACAAGATGTTGGTTTAGACATCTACTGCAGCAAGAAGTTTGTTTACTGTCTATTGCAATATTTACAATTGTGACCTTTCAACGGTAATATCCAGTATTCTATTAAAGGACCATAAATTAACTAGCACACCTTTTCGACACTTAAATTCTTCACTTGCAGATATCCATAGTTGACTGCTCATGGAAATACCTCATGGAAAAATTCCTTAAATTTATGCCTGTTGTAGCAAGATGTATTAGAAATGTTGAAATCCTGAATATTCAAATAATACAATACAACATGCAAATTTAGATACTGGTAGTTCACTCTTCACTCTTTATCAGCCAAAATACTGGTGTAAGAAAAAAACAGTTGAGAAACACAAATAGGTACAAACAAACAATAAATTACACAAACAAGCAATTGATCCTACAAACAAGCAATCAGTAATCTCTTACCGCCGACTTTCCCTATCTTTTTGTAGAGCCGTATCTTTCGAGCTGGTAATCCGAAGATAACTTTGACATGTTCCTTCAGCTGGTTAATACTCAATGTGAAGTCCCCTCTTGGGTTCTCTAGTAATACAGTGCCTGAAGAGAAATTAAAATCACATCAAATGTTAAAAGTGCTCAACTATTAATTTCTCTTCTCAAACTTTATTAAACTCAAGAAAAGTTTAAACTGTCTTAAGGTTCAAGAAAATGTCAGGGCATCCTAAATGTTATCAACACTGCACCTTGTGCCCAATCACAAGCCCCTCCAGCACCCCCCCCCCCAAATAACCAAAATAAATGTAACAAAGGTGACAACCACAATACTGGTTGCTTCTGAAAATTATACATTCAAACAATGTGATATCATTTCTCCTAACATAATTAAAGTTCTTGTGTTAATATCCACTATGTGTCATAACTACTTAATTAACTACTCTGTTTACATATTATCTACCCTCTACTTCACTCAATTGTAGATTTGTTCATCAAGGTAGAATTCCTTTCAAAATATATTTGTTAAAATTTGCTTGAAATCTGTTGACAAATTGGAAAGTGGTAAAAGAAGCCAGGCATCTTGTTGCAAATTTGCAATTTATATCTGATGATTTTTTCATAATTTCTGATGATGAAGAAAGCCTGATGAAATTCTCTTTAAAATATAACAACTTAAGTTGCAACTTTTTCAAACTTTTTTTTCAAATTTCAATTACCTTGACATGACGTGGCACCTCCTGCAGGGTTCACGTCACAGAGGGTGACATTCACAAATCTACAAACTGGACCCGGCCCGTTGGACACTGACTGTTGATTGCTGGCAGAGGATTTTGTTTGACTTGAAAGCCCCTGTACGTGATCCCTGACGATCACCAACTCCAAACTTGCAGTTTTCAACTGAAAGAGAAGAAGAAAAATATCAAAATTGAAATACCAGTAAAAGCAGTTAAATTTGGAATGAATGCTACTTCTATTTAACCATCAAACTGTATTTTAGCAGGTGTTTGACTGTTATAATTTGTTGGGGTAAACAGTTTAGCTATGATTTAACTTTGATATCACACAGGGTCCCAAACAAGTCTATACATTCACAGCTATGGAGGAGAAGAGAGCTGTTGCACACTACAATCACATTTAGTGAAACATCTTCTGTAGCTACAGTCATTAATTTGTTACACGCTACTTGGGAATTGTTTCTGTTCTTGAAGCATTGGAGTGACTTAACCGTCTTTGAGAAAGTGGTCATGAGGTTTGGATGGTGCGGTTTATGAGTAAACCAAATCCTTACCGTCACATAAACCCATGGTAGGGTTTCAAACCCTCTTAACTCAGGGATTAACTAACCCAGGAATTATTTAAATGCGGTTAACTGGGCAATCTGAGATCATTTATTTATATTTCAAACAAAGAAAGAAAAGGAGGATCCTTCCTTCCTACTTATGGTTGACAAGAATGAATATTTAATCCATGTGATTACAAGGAATAGAAACATTAAAGGAAAAAGATTTATTCTTTCTCTCACCTTAAATGTTTCTCTGATGATCTCTTCATTGTCACAAGAGACGGGGAACGTAACCAGCGGCTGTTTGATAGTGGTACTGATGAAGTCACCATGAGACTGGATGACCTTTCCAAGATGGTCGCTGGAGGGTGTGACCTCGTAGAAGATGGTGATATCTTCATCTGGTTGTAGATGAGCCTTAACAAAGAAATATTATAAAAGACAGGTTTAGGTTTATGATCAGCAATCTTCAGCTAAATGTCATTTATTGATCTTGGATATCTCATTTAACTTCCATTACATCTCAATATACAATCACCAATAATAATGATACATAGTAGTAAATGCCAGTGCATCAACTTTTCCAAGTCCTCAATGCTCTCTCGTTTTTAATTCCAAATAATAAAGTAGAAAGCATGCTTTAATCTTACTATTTCACTGGATATTGTATTTACAAACCTTTTTCCTAAGTTTTTGGACTCTGTTGGTGACCTCTCTTGCCAGACCCTCATCCACCATGCTCTGATCTGGTGTGACATCAAGAAGGACCAGAACCTGTCAAGAAATATGTCAGCATATCGTGAAATGTTACTCTGTGAAACTCTGCCAGGCCTGCAAACTGCTGCGATCAATCTGCAAGACTACAGTATGTAACACAACTGCTGGAATTATTAAGATACATTCTGCAGAAAACAACACAATGCAACCATTGACCAACCCCCCTCCCCATCCCCCCAACCTGCCTTTCCCCTCTCTCTCTCTCTTTACCCTTCTCATACCCCAGCACAATCTGATCATCACCGGAGTTATTTGTTTCTCTACAAAAGTATTACTTCAGGTTTAATCAAAGTTCCATACCCTCCAAATACACCTACTCCCCTTCCCCTCCCTTGCATCCACAGTTCCTACTTGGCTGTCAATGTGATCTTTATGTCATAATGTTAAGATAAAGATCCTGTATGTTCCAGATCTCTGGCTATTATTAATACCTGGCTATCGGAGTGAGCCTCATACTGGGATGAGGCTGCATCAGCTGATGTGTAACTAAGTCTTAGGTCTCCCTCTGTTAGTGTGTGTCCCTCTACCACGATCTCCCCTTTGCTACGGAACTCTTGCAGTTGTTTGTCCGTCAGTTGTCTGATGGCTTCCGACACCTTCTTGAAGTCTCTCTTGAGTCTTTTCCCGAGGATGACGTGGTCCGGTTCTGCTTTTAGACTCACTCCATATTTACCCTTGTCTTGCGACGCCGTGACAGACCTCACGTTTAATTCCTGTAAAAAGGAAAATAAGATCATATCACACTCCATTTTTCTTTAAACATTTTTCTATTTTTGGGGCAAAAGCTAAGAACCAGTTGGTAACAAAGTTTACTGGGTGAAGATTATTTAAGAAGAGGAGGAAGGCTCCATGTCTAACTGAAGGTGGGGTGTAAGAGCTTACCTATTGTCACGGTAAATGTTTCAGAATTTTGTCATTTTAATTTAGCATTTTTAGACATTTAATGACAATGAGCAGAAAATTCTTGAGTTTTTCCTGATTATTGAATGAGCAGAAAATTTCTTTTTCTGGTTGGATATATCTTGAATAATGACAAAACATTTTACTTTGAATTACACTACACACAAGGGCTCTCCAACTTAAATTATCTTAATCTTCCCTAGGCAACAAAATTAGAAGACAGGATTGTTTAATAGTGCTAAATAATGCTTTGGGTATTTCAATTATAATAAAGTCAAAACTTAGAAAGCTATTTATTTCACCGTTAACATCAAAACATGTGTCTTGAGTAAACTTGCCATTTTGGGGTAGCACAAAATGCATCATACTGTATAGCCTACCATGTTAACACATGTATAGACATCATACATAAAGTTATAGGGTTACCTCTAAGATGTACTTCTGTAGTGATTTGATTTGGTCCAGACTCTGCTGATCTGTATCGATAACAACTACCTCCCTCAGAGGGTACTTGGTGGGGATGGTCTTACGGTCCCGGATCACTCTGGCAAGTTCAATTACGCTCTGCATCTTAGATACAGACTCCTCAATGTTTGTGTCGATCAGCTCCTCCCTGTGGGAAATAAAAATATAAGAGGTTGATGAAACTATGACACCACTGGATTCCTTATCTGAATCATGGACACTGCAAGAACACACTATGACTATACATGTCCTTGCTAAAGACAAGTTAGGGGGTGGGGTGGGGGGGAATGGGGGGATGGAGAGGAACATGTCTGCACCCCTCATCCTTCCCTCTCCACAATCTCACACATATTCCTAAATACACTTTGAGCCAGATTGTGACAATGGGGCTGATGCTCATTTGAATGAACAATGGTAGGTACAGCATCTCAGATGTTTCTCTGGTCATGAACAGTGTCATAAAAGATTCACGAACCAACATGGTAAAACCTAATGCAATGAATCATGGGGTATTGGACAATACACTCGTTAAGAGGGTAACCGAGTCTCTGACTGGGTGAATCATGGGTCTCCACCAATATTGAACCCACAGTGCAACGAAAGGTTGCTACAATGATTTGGGTGAATAAGGGCTCTTAAAACATTCCCTCATAGTTCTGAGTACACAAACCTTGGGGAAAACTACCGATCAATAATGTGGATGCTTTACCATAGTGAGAATTAAACAGTGGTTCTCTTGAACATTAATAAGCACCATTATCACGGTGATGAATGGTTGTTTTGACAGTGCCTTCTATAGAGTTATTAAATGACTTCTATACCTTGGGTGGGGTACCATCAGGTAATGAACACTCTCAATATTCTGGTCCTGGGCACCATCTGGATGGATCATGTGCTTCAAATTCTGGTACATGTGCTCTGTAAGGAATGGTGTGAATGGCGCCATCAACCTGATCATAGTGTAGAGGACACTGTAGAGAGTGTGCAGCGCTCCTTCACAATCCTCCAGGCCTTCCTCACCCTGTAATACAATAGTAGTAATACAAGTTTAAATATATGTACTAAAACATAACGTGGGTGTCTTGTGTCATCAAACAAGGTCACACCATCAACTTGATCATAGTGTAGAGGACACTGTAGAGAGTGTGCAGTGCTCCTTCACAGTCCTTCAGGCCTTCCTCACCCTGTAATGCAATAGTAGTAACACAAGTTCAAATATATACTAAAACAAAAAATGGGTGTCTTGTGTCATCAAACAAGGTCACATGATCAACCTGATCATAGTGTAGAGAACGCTGTAGAGAGTGTGCAGCGCTCCTTCACAATCCTTCAGGCCTTCCTCACCCTGTAATGCAATAGTAGTAATACAAGTTTAAATATATACAAACTCTTAACTATATACAAACTGACCTTTAACCTCTTCCTGTTGAACCTGACGTACCAGTTGGTCAGCATGCCAACAAACCTAACCAGCCTCGGGACCACTGTGTACAGTCTGTAGCCTGCGTGACCAAAACAAGGTGAACTTTAGTATATAGATTAGATACAAGATAGTCTCAAGGTGTGCAAAGTGTCTTTAATAATACTCCTAGAATTAGCTCATACCGTGTATCTTTCTACTAGTTAACTTCCTTATTACTATCGGGTAACTTCACCCCCTTTAAAGTACTACGGACACCTAGCCAATTTGCTCCATATTCAGTACATTTGTTGTGTGTGATAATCTTGTTCAAAATCTGTTGACATTTTTGGAAAAGCTCGTTTTGTTTCCAAGATAATACACATTTGAAGTTTTGGTAAATCTGGGAAGCTCATTAAATATGTGCAAACTATTGCATGGAGTGTAGCACTCATCAAAATTTCTTTAATTTAGGCCTTAACAAGTTCACACCTGATTACAAGCCCACATACACCATTTCAATAATGTGATGTTAGTCTTTTCAAAGAAGACAATACAATATATTAAGAAATCACCTTAGACCACAAAACTGTGTTCAGTGTCCTGGTAACAAAGGTTGTAAAAACAAAGGAATAACATAACAGAAAATCAGGCAGTCACTCCCTTTACATCATCAATGTGCATAATTAGCTAATCTTTAGTAGTAAATAAAACTAGAATTAAATAAAGACTTGTAAATTGGTCAACTTTTGATGGATTTTGATGGGTTTTATGGAAGTTACAGCTATTTTCATGATAATCTAATGACAATGACATCTAACGACATCTAATGAGTGATTAGGACAAGGTTGTTCACAGGTTTCTGTAGACCATGTGAAGATCAGCAAATAGAAAAAAAAATCAAATTCAAAATTGATGAATAATGTGACCCAAACTGCTTCATGTATAAATTCATCAACCATTTTGCAACAGAAGGGTGTTCTCTCTTACTTAAAAGAACGACAAGTATACTAGAGTACTCTAATCTACCACAGAATCAACTTGCTGCTACTCTTACCTTCCATTTCTTCCCTGAAAAACTTGACAAGACTTTGAGTGAATGAAAGAATCCACCGATCCATGATGTTTGACGATGGCTGGAAGGTTTCCTCGTTGTGCAAGAATTGATGTTTTTCCTCCTACGGCAGAAATAGATCATATTTATTATCAGTAAGTAGCCTGCATGGTTTGGCAGCAAGGGCTTCATGATCTAAGTGAAGAAGCCACGATTTGAGAACCAACAGTGGTATTTATATTCAAATCACCAATTTGATCCAATCTGACCACTTAAAATGACCTTTGACCTCAAAGTTTACCACAAAACAAGTTATGATGTACTACTCAGTTATCACGAAGAGCAAGTTTGGCAAATATCGACATCATATCTGTAAAAGGGATAGAATTTTGAGCATTATCATGTAAATCACTCAAACTATCCTCCACTTCATATTGATATCAATATGCTTTAAATGGTGAGCCATTCAGTGCAAGTTCTTCTTATTGGCTATGATCACCAATCATAGACAAGAGCATTGTAAAACAAGATGTTTCTCAACTACTGGCCAGGGGTAGGGTGTGGGGGAGGTGGTAGAGCTACACAAAGGAAATTTCTCACTAGTTACAGGACCAATAAAGTGTCTTTTCCTAATAAACTTCTACTCTACTCAAGACTTAAAGTTGCTAATGGCTGTAAGAATTTTTGGCAAACTGGAAGGGAAAAATGGTGTGTGGGAGGGGGAGAGGTTAGCAGAAACCATAACTCCACTTTCCTCAGTTCATCTGTGATATCCTAATTCCCATTAATGATTTCACTCTCCTATATTGACAAGTTTACCAGAGAAATTGTCCTGGTAAGTAATGGTTGAACAATTGCACGGCTATGGACTTACATGAAGCAAACTTTTAGAGAGTGTTTCGTAGTGATAATAATGAATTACTCCATTTCAACTTTAATGGGTCTATGATGGGACTGTGTCACTCACTCTCTCAAGTCGTAATACATTCTGGATGAGGAATCTGTAGGCATTATACCAAGGCAAGAAGACATCCTTCAGTACATCACTGACACCTTCCTCTTTGAAACGTAAGCTCTCTGCTCTGACCACTGGGGAGTTGGTGAGATACAATCTGAGAGGGAGAAATGTACAGTTATTGTAAACGTAACACAGGACACATACTGCTGAGAAGTGAAAGCCTGAAATTACATCATAACATCATCGCCTGGAATTTATTTTTTTATTTTTATATATGTCTAACGGTACATTCCGAGTATAATAAGACTATAAGTAAGGCCTGTAATTACTATATAGTCCCTTTAATATACTTTGACTGACTACAAGTTAGGTCTGTAATTACTACAGTCCCTTTAATTTTCTAGGTCTGTAATTACTATATAGTCCCTTTAAGATACTTTGACTGGCTTTGATAACGATCTTGATAATGACCGTGATCATTGATCTTTTATCAAGTTAGTTGAAGTCCATTAAGTGACTACATAGTAATAAAAAACTGCTTGTTATGCCAAAATGGTCACAAAATTAAAAGAAGAAAAAAACTCTTTGAAGCATTTCTTGCATATTTTGTTTGGTAAAGTTGGTTAACATTGTGATCATAATTTTTGTTTACAAGTTGTCATGGTGACATAAACTGAGTAAGGGGGTATTTCAATGTATTTTGGTGGCAACACAGATGTTACTTCTCTTTTCTTCATTTTGTACTCCCTTTAGTTGACAAATTCACAAAATTTGCAAATTTTTGTTTCATCTCCAGTCAAAACTATTTATTGTAGATGACCAAAAGTGAGATCGAGCATTCCCACTGCTGCTACCATTTTGGCATCAATATCACTGCTGCTATAATTTTGTCAACAACTTGCAAGCAATCATGCTGAGTATGTAAATTATCACCATTTATTTAGAGCAAGTCAAACTATATTATGAATCTTAAAAGAATAAAACTGCAGAGAACAGGGTAACTTATAAGACCTGTCCCGTACTCACCTCAGGGCATCAGCTCCAAATTTGTGGACTATCTGCATCGGATCTGGATAATTCTTCTTTCTCTTGCTCATCTTCTGACCATCAGACGCAAGAACCAAACCGTTTACAATCAAATTTTTGAATGGTGGCTTGTCGAACAGAGCAGTGGAGAGTACCAAGAGGGTGTAAAACCTATTAATGTAGGAAAGACATGTGTTATAGCCATTGTAAACCATGGACCTGACAACAATGTAATATACTATAGGTGTCTACCACAATATATAGACTGTCCAGACATAATGGAAGTTAAAGTGAGGCTATGTCCGGTTTTGAACAGATAGAGAACACACTTTATGTAATAAAACTGCTCATTGTTCAGGAAACCTTCAAGGATGGTTTTGATGGTGCAAGAGTCATCAAAGCAATTTAAACTATTCAGATCTGATAACCTGATTCAGATCTGATGTAAACATTATTAGTTCATCATACTATGTTATCAAAACTACAAGAGACCAAATCAAGGCTATCTACAAATCTGATTAAGCTCCGTAGTAGTTCATTTCATATCCACACATTTTGAAAATCATTTAGTCAGCATTAATTTATAACATAAGAAACTTTCATATCCAGAGATGTCAATTTATTCTTTGGCCAGATGAAAATGAACTTTTTTGCCTATTTTCTCAACTTAAAAATTACCCCAAAAATTAATTACACATTGTGCAATCAACTTACCATCCTCGTGTTTGGTCGATACCTTCGGCTATGAAGTCAGCAGGAAAAGCGTCTTCAAATTCCTTCTTGTTCTCGAAAGGATAATGTGATTGGGCGTAAGGCATACTGCAGAATGATAAGCAAACATTGAGAATGGGGATTTAATGTTTATTCATCAAACATAGCACTGAATAAGCTTTGTTGACTCTGTTAATTGGCACTAACATAGTCTTTAGAACCAAACAGAATTCTTAAACAGCCCCCTCATCGGGAGAGGTTTTGTTATTCAATGAGGACTTGTTAAAGAAGATTCTTGTGTAGATAAATATATCTTGATGCCAAAGTCCAAAGTGGGGGGCAGAGGGCTAGAAATGTGTCAATTGCATCCTTATTTTGAGTTTTTCTTGGCAGGTTTGGTAACTTTTTTCACTGAATGCAAATATGGCTGGTTTTAAATGGCCCAACCAGTTATATCAAAGATTTGTCCATAATTATCAATTTACTTCTGTATCAGTCATACTTTTACTTACCTTCCACTTTCAAACCAACAATCAAATACTTCCGAGACCCTCTTGAGCGGTGGCTTGCCAGGTCTCTTGGATGGGATGGTCAAAACGTCCACTCTGTAGATAAAAGAATACTAAGGAAATGACTTGTATCGACAAGATTTTATTCATGAGGCAAGGATTTATATAGTTTCATTTTTAATCTTTTTTATCTGCAGGGAACATTCACAGTTGATTCAATTTATTGAGATGAGAGGCATGCATAGCTCATACATATATGCAAGTGCAGAAACAAAACTTCTAACAAACATAAAATATTGTAATGCTGTTACTGTTAAGTTGTGGAGCAATGGGGGACTTCTGTGTGGAGCCAGTGTGGTAGTTTACATCCCATTTGGAATTATATGGGGATTATCTCTCTTGGCATTAAGTAGACCAGTTTTAATTGTTACCAGATTATGGCTTTTGGGGCTGCACTGCACTGTAGTATTTGGGTAATATGTCTCAAGCTAAGTTCTAGGGTAAAGTACACCACTTGCATAGATGTGATATTTCTATGTATTATTAAGGAATTTATATAAAATGTATTACTTGGATGGGACAGGACCGTTTACTCTGGTTGCCACTGGAAGGAACATCTTGATGGTAGGCTTCAGGGCCACGTAGCCTCAAGATTGTACAACACATCCAATACAACACACTCAACCTTACTTTAAGGAGTCATTTTGTATTCAATTTATCTGGGTTAACTGTACAACTACCTCTCTGGACTTAATTTGTGTATGTCTTCGTTCTCTGGCCAATTAAAATATGACCAAGAATCCTGAACCGGCTGGCCCGCGCTACCCTAAAGAGGAAAGTGTTACATTGGTGGCAGCGGTGGGATCCAAAGAAAAGAAAAGGACGCAAAATGGCAAGTAGTAACAATAAGAGTAACCTGAGAGAAGATAGCCTTGTGACAGTAGGGAGAATAAACAAGCTGAAGCATTAAAAACAGGGCGTATATAGCAGCATGGAACGTACTTCATTAGGAACACGCAGAACACCAAATAATGTATCGTTGCACAACTTGCAAAGTCGACTTCAGTAGAAGTCAAGCAGCACCAGCAGAAGAGTTGTCCAGCATTCGGAAAGAGGAAAACAGAATTCTGTGCCACCTGTGGGAAGGGGCATTACAGATCGGATACGCGGAAGAGGCACGAGGCAATATGTAGGGGGGCTGCACATGGGCTTGCCCATTCAGAGCAAGCTCATGTACTGCCGCACCACTTGGGAGCAGCTTGCAGCCAGGGACAGAACTAATCGGAGTATGTCTCGACCCTTGCTAGAGATTTACTGGAGGTCTTCGTGGGCCAGGGAGAAGAGCTGGCCTTGGAGGCATCCAGGAGGCGACAGGCTGCCACCCAGGCACCGGACCCAACACAGAAACCTTTACTGGAACTCCCCCAGGGGTGAGACAATGTGTATGGGGAGGTTGGGGAGGCAGTAGAGACCGTAACGCAAACCACAGGAACTTCCAGGCTGGACGTCAAAGAGAGATGATCAGAGGAACACCCTCATCGGCTTCAACACGGAGGGTAATCCTTGGACAAGATCTGAAGTCACCCATACCTTCAGTTGTCTGGTGAGGTCCGTGCAGACTTACGGTGGGCCTTATAACCAGTTCTAACCAGTATAACCGGTGGGATCGTGCCTCCTGGAGCCCCAATACCACCACGGTTGCCTCCGGCATATGGCCCATCTTACGAAGATGTCTTGAGAGCCGAGACAGACCGCCATGCCCGTGGATTGTAATCTAAAGTTTCCTTTGTATTCGCACTTATCTGCAATGTTATTTTGTGCGGAATATCTCTTACAATGGACTCTATTATTCATATACTTCTATTCTGGATTTTTTAAGGTTCTGTATGTCTTTATGGATGAACAGGACAAATAACAGTATGTTTACGTAATGATATGATTATTATTAGTCTGTGATATGTAAGCGTGGGTGTGTTTAACCTATTCCATTTTCATTGCGTAAGGCCTATCCATTATCTATGGGGGCAGGCCTAAAGGTCTGGTCTGCTAACGGTATAGTTCACTGTAGTTTTATCTCAATTTTTATTTACTATATGAGGTCATATGGTGAAGTTCAGGTAGAGGAGTTTAATACGACATCTTAGGGCAAGAATACTGAACCAGCTGGCCTGTGCTACCCTAAAGAGGAAAGTTTTACAGTATCGTAATTTTTGTATGTTATCTATTTTCACTACTTTTCTCCTAAAATCTTGACTGCACCCAAACCAGTGCAAACCAGTGGAGGATAAAAGGATACCTACCACCTAACTATGACTGTGCTTGTTGTTGACCAGATCTTGGCCACTGGTGACCTCAAATGACCTTTTAACCTTAAACGATAACAGCCAAAAGTGCACCAAGAGGCATCTGCAGACCACGTAAAAAGTCCATGCAAAGCTGGACATGGTGAGTTATCGTGCTCCAACAGCTACACGCACACATACATGCGCATACAAACCACCACTCACACACAGATTCACCTTAACTTCTGCAAGGAAAGAGCAATGTAGTCATTTCACTCAACAACCTACTTTTACTAAATGGTAACTTACGTCTCCCGATGCAGGTCGGTAACCTTAGTGCCAGTGAGTTTCTCCAGTTCTTCAATGGAACCTACACACACAATCTCTTCAAGGTCATCGCTCACCCAG
The DNA here is from genome assembly GCF_037975245.1 of Apostichopus japonicus. Taxonomy (NCBI): domain Eukaryota; kingdom Metazoa; phylum Echinodermata; class Holothuroidea; order Aspidochirotida; family Stichopodidae; genus Apostichopus; species Apostichopus japonicus. The sequence continues at coordinate 23,568,238 of NC_092580.1, forward strand.
AGGGGTATGGGGGTACCCCAGTATCGGTTACGAGATATAGTCCAGTCGTGGGCATCTCTTAGCCAATTAGCGAATCGTTTCTCCTTGACAAAGCTTGGTACCCTGTACATAAATAGAAAATGTAACAATATAAGTAGCTGGATCCAAGAAAAACTGTCCTGGATTATTGGTAAGGCCATGATCGTTTCTATTTTGACACGGATATTTAAACCAACATAATAATAATAATAAATAAAGCTAGATCATGAAAGGAGATGAAATCATCAAAAATCAAATAGACTTGTTTCAAATAGCTCATTACAGCTTTGTTGATGCTACCAATCCAATTTTCTTTTGATTTTAATAATGATATGACCAAACTCATTAACCTTCAATAGACAAGAATCTAGGAGTGTACCCTGGTGAAGTCAAGCAATTCTTACTTCAGTAATTACTAATAGCCAAACAAACAGCTGCATGAAGTTAAAATCACATCACAGCAATATCAAACCACTTTACCAATATGTTTTCTGGTTGTTTTCCAAGAGCTTTGAGACGATCTCTTCCACCTTAACGAACCAACTTGGGACTCCCCTGTATATAAGTGGTGTGTCCGACCTCCAACAGAAAGGATAGCTATGTTTGATGGTGCTGTTATCCACCAGACGCCCATTCTGTTTCAGGAGTTTCACAATGTTCTTGTCAGCGTCCTGTTGGCATAAAGTAACCACACCCTGACAACAAACTGGCTCATAATTTGTCTTCCAGTACAAGATACAGAACAATTACTAACTAATAGCTCTTTCCAAAACTATTAATGATGGGAGATGATCCATATGTCTGTTCATTTACTTCAGGGCCATTTGTACATGCAAACCAGGATGTTATCAGTGAATAATTATTAATTAATTTCCTTAATCCTCTCTTTGTCCCTCCACTGTTTATCTCCTACCTCTCCTCTTTCCACTGTTGGTTTCTTTCTTTCTTCTCTCCATCCCTTGTCCACTAATCCCCTTACATCTATCTTTTTGTGTTCACCATGCTCATTAATCTGTCTGTATTCTGTGTGTGTTTTTGTCCCTTCTGTTACTGTTACTTGTCATTCAGCTTTGAAGAAGATCCTGCTAGGATCGAAACGTCAGGCCAACTAACTTTTGCACAAGTGCAAAGGTTGTAACATGTATGAATGGTGACCCATCTGTACTTGTTTTATGACATGATTCTAATGCCACATTGGCATTGAAATACAACTGATGCTGCCATTCCCCACTATGTGGCAACAAATTTTGAATAATTTTCAACTCCACTCAAGAAATAATGCCAAAGGAGACTGCAATGATATCTATTTGCTTCAACTTCCCACACGCAGGAGGCAAATTTCACCTGCCAAATCATGCAGCATCATTTACAGTATATTTCACAATCAACTATTTTCTACACAAAGGAAAGAAAGCTGAATAGCATAAAAATGCCTGAAATTCATGAGAATCAGGGTTTATGGATCAGGGTTTATGGATTGGGTCTGCATACCTAGGTCACATGACTCAATTTAGTCGGCTCTTACTTTTCATGATTGCCACAATGATACATACACTTACACACACAAAACAAATTCCTTAAGGTTCAACAGTAAGGGAAGCTTGACTTGTTTTTGCTTGTTAATATCAAGCTACTCATTAAATGGATAAGAAATCCTGACATTAAGATGTTGAATTAAGAAGCGATCCCCACATATATGCCAATCGTGACAAAAGTGACAATTAATCACTACAAGGAGTTTAGAAGGCAGCATTTATTTGCTTTCAAGGAATACTTTATCCCCTGTCACACAGTACAATACTATATACAAAATGAGCAAATTGCAACCACTAATGCAGTTTAGTACACAGACACATACTGTTTAGCTCTATGTGAGAGATGAAGATTATAATTATGGAAAGATGCTACACGACATGTGAGCACGAGATGATTTCCTGGCCTTACCTTGACATACTGTCCAGCAAAATCGGTCACTTCCTCTGTGAAACGTCCGCTCTCGTCCACTGGACAAATCACGTCGTCCTTTGTTATGATGCCGTTCTCCATGCAGACTGCGTAATCATCCTGTAAACCACAGAGAAAATAATAAAATTAATAAAAATTAAAAAAATAAGAGAAAAATAATGTGTCAAAAGTCCTTAGAGCAGTGTTTTGTGTCAATGTGAAATTGGTCAATTACCTTAAATACCAAAATATACTAAACTTTTAATAATACAATATTGTAGCTCATTAGCTAAGTTATGTCAATCTAATTCAAATAATGAAGAACAAACTGCAAATATTGAAAATGTTATATTTGTCTTTGCCATGTAATTGATATTTAATAAGAAAAATCTTAGAAACAAAATTGGATATTTGTTTACTGCCAAATAATTTCATCAGAGAAATAAAGTTAGACTGATTTCTAGGTTTCATCAATGGCAGACTTATTTTGAGTAATTGTCTGATATAAGCACACGCTCTGCTTTTTTGCCAGATACATTCCTAAAACTTTCAAATATTTCTAATACTATCACAAAAGAGGATGTTTCTAGGATGTAGATGTCTATCAAAAGATACAGAATTGATTACAGATATGATCTTCTCCACCACAGAAGAGGAAGATGAAATCTAAACATTAATATTAATGAAAGTATATCTTTGTAGATCAGGGTTGGATTGGGTCAGCATAGCTTGCGTCAAATGACGCAAGCTAAGCCGGCTCTTTCTTTTCATCATTTCCACAAAGAAAGGTAAAAGAAACACAGTACTAACACTAAGGCAAGATTGAATGGAAAGTGGTTGTTAAAACCAAGCTGCTCAGAAAATGTGTCAAGCAATCCTGGAACAAAAATGATAAGTCAAAGTTACTTATTTCTTTAACTTCAGGTTGTATCATTTTTCGTGATGGATAGATAGCGACTATAAGATATAAATTTATCGCACGAATATATCAATCGATACTCACATGTCCAAAGTAGGGTGCTTGGTGAACAATACCCGTACCGCTGTCGTTGGTCACATAGGTTCCTGTGACCACCTTGAAGGCACCTCTCTTCTCCTTATACTATAGTAGAAAAGGAAAAGACTAGACTTAGCTGTCCATACACATTTGAGCAAGGTGTAACTGCAATTTTTTTTTTCTAAAATGATAACAGTGTTTAACACTGAAAACAATCCCATCGTTGAGTTATGTTAAGAAGGTTCAATATTTGAGATTCAGCATATGCATAACCCATCCCCATGACAGGTAATAAACATTTTTAATAAAATTGAAAAACATAGGAAATTAGGAATTGAAGCAAACAGGGACTAGTGATGTCATATTTAGTCTTAAGCCTTGAGTTAAATCTCTCAAAGGGACTAAGTCTTTTCTTAGCTGTTTGGGGATGTGGTTCATGACAGTTACCTTTATCACATAGATCAATATATTTTTCTCTTTATTTTTTTTATAATTGCAAATGTTCTTTTTATATCTCCATACTGATTGGCCAGAAGAAAAAAGAAGATATTTTTGTGGATCAGGGTTGGATTGGGTCAGCATAGCTTGGTCACATGACTCAAGCTAAGCCGGCTCTTACTTTTCATCATTTCCACAAAGATAGGAAAAAGAAACACAGTACTAATGCAAAATTTGATTAAAGTTTGTAGAATCTATGGACTCGTTAAAAAATCTGGTGAATTTTAGTCTGCTCAAAATGTTTAACGACAGATAACTCAATAAAAATAATTAATATGAAAATTGCATAGAACAGTGTCATTTTTACTGAGCTTTTAGGGCAGTAAGCTGGAAAGGTCAAAGTCTAAATTTGGCAAAAACACATTGAGACTTTAAGTGAAGTGGTCAAAACTTTTTCAACACATATCAAACAATCTTACACCGTTTAAAACATATGACATTAAGTCAAAAAGATATTTTACCTCCACAAAGTAATTGAAGAGAGGCTTGTAACACTTCCCTTTGAGATCAGATCCAATGTATCTAGAAGCAGAATTAAACACAATAAATGAATTATAAAAAAATTTCAAATGTTTTACTTTAAAAATGTTTCAACAGAAACATGAAGGAAAGATAGTACATGCAGAAAGGAAATCCTTATTTCAAGTCACCTTCAGAAGACTGAGATATCAAGACAGCTAAAATATGCTTGATAAGTAGATAAAATTTAGAATACAGGTTTGCTAAGGAATTCCCAGACATTCCCACACACCCATTTGAGAACCTATAAGAAACAAATCTACAAACATGAAAACATGACAGTGTAAAGATAACTTTATACTCTCTCTTTCTTGAAGCGGGCATTCAACCTCTCTCTCATCATGACACACACCGTGCAATCTCTCAGACTAACATCAAACACACCATACCAGTTACCCTCATATTAGGACTAGTATGAAGTCAAATAAAACCAGCTGCCATGAAAACTGGCACTGCGAATGGAACAAACTATACCTCTTCCTGTGAGCATTATCTTCCGTGAGAACTGTACTTCTGGTGTTTTTACACCTTATCTCCACCCCTCCAAATTCCCTCACTTATATCTTCTCGCCACACTTCGCATGTATGAAAGAGAGGCATTAGTCATGAACTACCACTAAGCTCCTACCATTTAAACTCCCAATGGCCAGTTTTATGACTTAATATCATAAACCTTCTTCGGATGATATTATTGCCACGCCATAAATACATAACATTTCTTCTTCTGTTAACAGAGGCAACTTTGCATACATCAGTCTGAGAAAACCATGGTACAAGTTTTTCTCTACCTTGCTGTGTCCTCAGTGTTACGATCCTAATATTAAAAGACAAGCACTACATGTAACTCAGTCAAATATTATCTCAAGATCGGAAGAAAAAAAATCTTCTTTTCTTGGACTAAGAACACAAACGAGATGAGGTAAAGCGTGCCAAGCAAAACAAACCAAAAAAAACCCTGCTTACTTCTGTTGAACTTCGTACTCTCCTTCTTTCTTAAAGAGCGCACTCAACCTGTCTTCCATCATGATGTATACCTTGTCGTCCTTCAGGTGCTTTATCTTGACGTAGGTCATCGTGGGATTCACACACAGGGCCATGTTACTGGGTAGGGTCCAGGGAGTTGTAGTCCATGCGATCAAACTGACATTGGGGTCTTCCTCTAATGGAAAACTGATGATAACTGAGGGTATAAAGTAAACCAATCAAGAAATAAGTCATATTTATCTACAAGAAAATGCTGCCTGTTGAGTTACTAGTAAACCGATCAAGAAATCACTCGTATTTACTCACAAGAAAAAGCAGGCCTGTTAAAAAGTTAACTTTTTATTCTATCAAGTGGTATTTTATGATGCATTGCTTTGCAATTGCTTTAGCATGTTGGAAAAATGACATCAAATGCGGATCTTCACGTTTCCAAGGGGTATGGGCAGTCAGAGGTGACATATATGGCATGTAATGAGGGGTAATTGTGAACCCTCCATGCATTACCTCCCCCCCACAAAATGGAACTAGAAACAAAGAACTACAAAACTAATAAGAGAAATAATGTCTTATATCATGGCCTGAAGTACCTGCACCTAACACCCCACACTATCAACAGTTCCGAAACTTCTAATAGAAAATAGGACATTTATACTGCCGATACTGTCATTACAAGTGCTATGAAGTATGGTTACGCAAGTACAGATTATAAAAATTGTCCCAATCGGGGGGCGTGCCTCACACTTCTTTGCCGTTGTATTTGGTATTTGAGAAATTATGAGAACTACTTTAATACCATTTTTGAGTTATCGAATATACAAAGTTCGATGACCTCATCAAAGTTACCTGCTGGATCGACCACGTCCTTATAGTTCTGTCCAGATTCAAAGTTAGATAACGGGGTATTGCATGCAGTTGAGAAAGGCATCACCTATGAGGAGAGGAAACACAACTGATGTAATATTCACTTGAACAACTCTGAATCAATGGTTGTTCTAATAAGGGTTAATAAGTCAATGCAAAATGACTCAATGTCTCCTTAGACAACTATGACTAACTCCATAGAGCTTGTACCATGGACGACCACTTTATTTTACAGAGTGAATCACGTCACAGCATGATTAATTTGCAAATAGGAATGGTAGAAATGGCAGTTAGGTATCATTCATCAGTAACCAAATTCAAAAGGAAAATAAAAATGTAAGGAGACACAAACATTAAAAGAAGCAACTGGGCTGTCACATCAGGAGGTGGATATATTATTCACAGAATAAACATTTGCAGTTAACAGTTATAATTTGGATAACCTAAATAATTAGCAAGTGTAAAATTACTTACACTTAGATTTGTCCACTGTTTTTCAGTAACAGATGATGTTGTATTTACCTACCAGTTAGATACCAATACAAAAGCTATATCATACTGATGACCAACGTCCAATTGAGACATATTACAGACAGTTGAAGACATCGAGAGAAGGATATACTCCAAACTTTGGTAAGTCATAAATCTCACCTTGAAACCTCTGTAGACCAATCCACTGTCATAGAGCTGTTTGAAGACCCACCATACACTCTCCATAAACCAAGGGTAGAGTGTCTTGTAATCGTGTTTGAAGTCAATCCAACGGCCGAGTCTGTTCACAATGTACTGAGGATATGAATATTGGAAACGTTATTTCAGGTGTGCTCATTTCATGCAAGACCTATGATGGTGACAACATGATGCATTTACCATTACTATTAACAGAGAGCAAATATTAACTTTATCAGCTATGAGGCAGATCATCGATTCGTTGGTAAGAAGGTATCTTCCAAATGGATGCGATATAGCTTCATTGAACAACTCATTATAAAAATTAATAGTTTGCCGATCTAGTGTTTCATGAATCATACAGCATTCAAATTGACTTGTTCGAGTCATCAATGCTCCCTGAAGCCATCTGTAGACTTGTTTCAGGTCATCAAAACTCCTTGTGATTAGGCCAAAAAAATGACCAAACGGAAGTAGAATTCAAAAGAATGATCAACGATTGCTTTAAAGGGCTGCTAATGAGCAATGTAGGAGTGTAGCCAATGTAATGCACTCTACTTCAATATGTATTATAATACAGGTAAGTGTTGTTAGGCTGTAGGGGATACTACGTACCTCCCATTCCGCAGAGTATCTCATCACAATCTTTCTGCATTCATCGTTGTAAGCCTTGATGCCGATCTTTTGAACATCAGCTGGGCCAGTGATGCCAAGTTTCTTATCAATTTCATATTCCTGTGGAGAGAAAATGCAAAACGTTATGTTCTACTATGACATGGATCACAAGTTCTATAACACAGACTTACTCATGAAAGACATGAAAGTGGTGTTGGAAACCTTACTAAATATCATTATAAGCTTTTTGCATGACAAACAACCAGTTTATATCACAGCTAAGGCACTCAGTCAAACCTAATCTCACACCACAGCCAGTGGACCTTTCAGGACAAGCAAGTCTGGACTTCCATTCAGACCACCCAAAAAGAGTCCCACTTTTCTAAGAATAATCTCATTTCTTAAATGGATGGCCTTTTACGGCAGATATCACCATGTTATCAACCAAAATCATGTTATAGTACACATCCGACACTGTAAATGTATGCTGTCTAGCTGGACAATGACCAGTGCATGAAACAGTGTTGTTTGAGGTCACGTGGCCAGAAGAAAAAGAAGATATTTTTGTGGATCAGGGTTGGATTGGGTCAGCATAGCTTGGTTAAATGACTCAAGCTTAGCCGGCTCTTACTTTTCATCATTTCCACAACAACAGAAACTTGGTGATCAGTTGAATTCTGAAGCTTACTTCACATAATTTATATTTTACAGTAAACTGTTCCCTTTACTTGTGTCCAAAATATTTGGATCCTTAACAATGATATCTAAATCACCTCTGTGCAAAATGCAGTTTACGCGGTTTCATTAAATCAGAGCGTAAAACACTAGACTGTCAGTGTGACAGAAAGATAATGTAGCATAAGGCTTTTGATTATTACTCTCAATTAATAAACCAGGAAAAAAATTAGGTGAAGTAAGCATATTGTGTCTGTTACAATCCTTCAAACAGGTTTAAAGCTCATACAATCAGGTTAAAGCATACACTCAGGTTAATACATAACAAAAGGGACCAGCCCTTATTAGGAAACATTAGAACTTTTATTGATGAATGATCAATTTATATTGTTATGTTTCATCCACACCATAAATTTCAAGCCACTTCATTGATTCAATGGAAAACTTTGCAAGTACAGTCTTTGTTTGTTGTCAGCTTACCACAGGAAGGCCATGAGTGTCCCATCCAAACCTTCTTTCAACATGGTAGCCATTTTGATGAGCGTAGCGTGTAACAATGTCTTTAATAGTTCCTGCTAGTATGTGACCGTAATGAGGAAGGCCAGTTGCAAATGGTGGACCATCGTAGAATGTATACCTGAAGTAAAAAGGGGAGAAAGTAAAAAGATGCTTCAGTTTACCCTTTTGTGAGTGAAAACTACATACTTCATACTTTGTCAAAAGTAGCCACTGGCGCTTAATTTTTTATCAACATTGGGTAAAAAGATGTTTACATACTGTAATGGGAAAGGGGTCAGAACTGGTTGAAGTTTGGCCTACTTGCCTACAGTGGCTGCATAAAATAAAATAAACGGAGGAGTAGGTAGCTGGCAGCATCTTAAATATATTAATTTTACTTTAAATGCTGATTACCTTGGTTTCCCTTTGGATTGTTTCAAACATGTTTGAAAAACATCAAGATTTTGCCATAATTTGAGAACCTCTTCTTCAGTCTCTGGAAAGTTGATGTGATCTGGCACAGCCTCCACCATCTTGTTCACTTCTGGTAAAGAAACATATTTTTATGTGGTAAGGCCATTACATAGTATAATATATCTTGGGACTTAACATGATCTGGTACCTTTACTGTCACACTTAAAACCATTCTTTTGCCATTGCAATGCAAAGTATGCACATTGCAAAACTTACAAGTGAGTTCCTCACATGTTAGGCCTATTGACAATAGGAAACCAAAAGATGATGTAAATTTTTCTTGTATTTCTGAAATATTGATCATGTATGAATGCATGAATTCAGATATAAACTGTACAATCATATTAAAAGTTAAATTCCCAACTTCCATAGTCTGTTATGAATAAGTTAAAGCATCAACTTATTTCAAATGGAGTGACACTTTAAAAAAAAAATTATAAACAAAAACAACAATTTTGTTGCATTTCTTCTAAAAGAAATCAGAATGGCTAGGCTACATCTTTACCTAGGCTATAACATTATGTCTATGACATTATGCATATCATTTCGATAAAGGCAGTATAAGACTAAGTAAGAGGTGTGTTTATGCTGACACTATGCCTAACAAGTAACACATAGGCCTAGGCCTAAAATACTAACAGTACACTAGTACTAGTAATTGTAGTACTAGTAGTAACATAACAAGTAACAGTTACTTAGGGTCGCACTAATTAGGGTCCATTTCACGACAACTCAAGACAACAAGTTTAAAATACCATCAAATACAATAGTTGTAATCAGAGTGTATCTGGAAACACGTTTAAAACTGACTGGAACCATCGTGCATACATATTTTTCGCGGGAAAAAATTTTTTTTCGTAAAAATAGTCAACTTTCTCCGTCCGTAAACTTGGACGACGTGATGTTACGCTTGCGCAATGACATTGGACCGCACCATTACACTACAGGTGATACAGAATAAAATACACGGAGAGAATAATCAAACCAGGCAAAATGATAGTAAGTAAGACTCTGTAAAAATTAATAAAAACATATGTAAATTACAATGGAAAAACAAAAAGAAACATTCATTATTTTAAAAACATTCAATGATTTGGAGTTCATTCATCATACTACTTTGGTGCTTTCTTACTACGTCAACCCACCTTACTGACACTGCACACAAAGGTAGTTCCCAAACCCTAACACAAACCCACCCATATCATAATGGTGTGGTCCAAAAAAGTCATTGCGCAAGAGCAATAGCATCACTTTGTCCAATTCTACGGACGGAGAATTTGACTATTTTTATGCAAAAAACATTTTTTCCCGTATCAAATATGTATGCATGATGGTTTCAGTCAGTTTTAAACGTGTTTCCAGATACACTCTGATTACAACCATTGTTGTTGATGGTATTTTAAACTTGTCTTAAGTTGTCTTGAGTTGTCGTGAAATGGGCCTGTTTACGCTAATAAGTATGACCGGTTACTTAGGCCTTTTGACTCTAATATAAATTATACAAATTTACCTCTAGCCTTTGTTAGCCTGGTTAGGCCTAGGCCTTCTACTTTTTATGTATCCCTATATTATCAGGGAGCTTGGCGATTTGGTACAATTATAGAATACAGGGCCATTCATTAACTCTTCCCAGCATCCGGATGCGCGGATGCGCGGTGTGTATTTACATGTCCGTACACGTATGACGCCCTCTAAAATTCCATCACGTATTTCATTTTGACTCCGCATCCGCGCATCCACCCCGGGAGTACTAGGAAAGGACTTAGATAATTTTCGAAAGTTTACCCATATACGATATACCATCACGTATTTCATTTTGACTCCGCATCCGCGCATCCGCGCATCCACCCGGGAGTACTAGGAATGGACTTAAATAATTTTCGAAAAGTTTCGACATATACCATCACGTATTTCCAATACTGAAAGTCCCGTATGTACGAAGATATTCCACATCAATAGTGTGTCGTTCTTAAAAGGCATCCGTACATGTGTGACGCCCTCTGAAATTCCATCACAGAAGTACTAGGAAAGGACTTAGGAAATTTTTGACTCCGCATCCACGCATCCGCGCATCCACACAAAAAGAAAGAACTGGGATCTGACATTTTATACTCACATACGTACTGGGGTGAGACTGAGCATCCGCGCATCCGGATGCTCAGATAGTATCATCGAGTGGCCCTGTATTCTATAATTACTCCGGCGATTTCCAGGTCCCTGAGCTTATCGACATATGAGCTTAGGCTAAGCCTATATGCTTAGGCTAGGCCTATTTTGTGGGAGCTCTGGTGGCCTGGGAATATCTTTAGGCCCTAGGCGAGGGCTTGGAACATACTATATCCAGTCCTTATCCTGCGGAAACTTACTTTGCAGATTCAACAGTCCAGTTCACAAACACGTGGCACACAGTAAACCGGTTAAGTAAGCGTATGTCTTTGAAGTGACAAAATGTCCAAATGCTCAGCCTCGTTTCCTACTGAATGAATACTGAACTTAGGGTCGCACTAATTAGGGTCCATTTCACGACAACTCAAGACAACAAGTTTAAAATACCATCAAATACAATAGTTGTAATCAGAGTGTATCTGGAACCACGTTTAAAACTGACTGGAACCATCGTGCGTACATATTTTTCGCGGGAAAAAATATTTTTTTCGTAAAAATAGTCAACATATGAGCTTAGGCTAAGCCTATATGCTTAGGCTAGGCCTATTTTGTGGGAGCTCTGGTGGCCTGGGAATATCTTTAGGCCCTAGGCGAGGGCTTGGAACATACTATATCCAGTCCTTATCCTGCGGAAACTTACTTTGCACATTCAACAGTCCAGTTCACAAACACGTGGCACACAGTAAACCGGTTAAGTAAGCGTATGTCTTTGAAGTGACAAAATGTCCAAATGCTCAGCCTCGTTTCCTACTGAATGAATACTGAACATTAATGTAAAATATAGCTTAGCCTAGGCTTAGCTACACATCATGCCTTTACGTACGCAAGTTTGTGAAAACATGGTCTAATTATTGTACTTGGCTTATACAGCAAGTTGTATTACATCAATAAACCCACATGGTGTTACAGAAGAGTATACGTACTCACGTCAGACGGAAAATAAAGGTAAATATACACACTGATGCGATGCAAGCTCAAAGACAAACATACAACCTTGAGTACCCTACCGGGCGTAAGTCTCACACCAAACGTGGGTGGGAGTCAGGAACTGATTTACCAATAGGACAGATAAAAGAAAAGAATGAAGAATATCAATCGTGTTGTTAATTAGTAATGATCATTCATGTCGAATTATGCACTCGATACACTTATGTGTGATGAGGTTACTGCTAGATTTTAGATGTCGATCAAAATTATAGATTCCTGTCACCTAACGACGTTTAAAAGCTACCGTCTAATTTGTGCTCACGCTTTTCCCTGGATATTTCATCAGCTTACCAATTTTCGATGGCAATACGGCCGACGGCTTACATAATGTGAAATAGCGCCATGTTCTGTCGAAATTAAACGCAAGTTTGATGATCTACAGACTTTACACGATGTTTTAGGAGATTTACCTATCTTCTTTACGCTATACCATATCTTAGCAAAAGTCCGTGTTGTTTCTCCTTGTTTTCTTGGTAATATGTTTCAGTAACGTGGGTAAGAATAGAGGGATGGGGAGGCAATCTTAAGCTCTCGCGATTATCTGCTCATAACCAGGCAAACTGTGATTTCTGCTTAGTTTTCAAGTTAGGCCTCGTGAAAAATGACCGTCCGGGCTGCCCGCAATTTTGTTTTTTCGTAGTTCAGCGAGGGAAGGATATGAATTACACATATATTTTGCAAGACTAAGCTTATGATTAATTGATATTAAAACAGCGCGTGCTCTAGAGCGTTCATTCGCAGAAATTTTCGTACAAAAGCGAGCAACAAAAAAGTTTCTACCAGCGTTTGGTAAAGATGCCGGTAACTTTGTATTCCGGTTATGTTGGTCACGATCGAAGATTCCGACAGTTATGGTAGTGCTATTGTTATGGGTAGGCATGAGTCGTCCTCACTGAAGAAATCAATCAGTTATTTAAGGCCTTTAATAATAAGTATTTCGTTTATCATATTTTTTTATAGTACAAAAATTTCTGTCGTCAATGAGCTACTGACTCTGTGACAGTACTACTACTAGCCTAGCGTGATTCATGAACTAGTATATGGCATACCATATCATGACCCAGGTACACATTTAGCCTGTTGATTTAGATATAACTTGTTTAATGTTCAGGCCTAGGCATACTTGCGCACGTTATACTTTGCCTTTACTATATACTTGCTCCTTAATTTTATTATAAGTATATAATAGCTCAGTATCTGGACCATGCTTTCAACCCTTTTCCATGCATGGGAGTCCATGCATGGACAATATATCAGAGCGACATTCAATTATAAGCAGTACGTACGTGCAGTATACACTACGATTGCCACTATAACATGTAGCCTTAGTTATACGTTATCTCTGATTACGTACTTTTTCACAGGTCGTGACTACAGTGAATTCATATTTAAAACACCAAACACCCACATGAATAATTCATAATTCATCCCTCGCTGTACTCCAACAACAAAAATCGCCAGCTGCGCGTATGTTTTACCTGTGTTAGAAATAACTATGCTCCGGTAGTCTGCTACGTTAACGTACCAAGAACATTTATTTTAAGTAACCGTGACTTTTAAATTAACCCAATTATGCACATAATTTGGTACTATTTTGCAGCTAACCACCTAACGTTCTCCCCTTAGATGGATCCTTTCCAGCAGGGCACCGATCGTCAATGAACCAACCATGGGCGTCAGCAGGTTTCAGAAAGTGGGGGGGACACTATACTATCTAAGCGGAGCGCCACCATTGGTTGGCACGTAGCGTACCAGAAAATTTTGGGTACATAAGACCCCCTAGATCGCAGGAGACGGCCTTCCTGAGTCGTTTTTAGTTACATCAGAACCAGATCTGTGAGGAGAAATTTTGTCTCACAAAACTAAATTCCGACAGAAAGTACTGGTAGAAAGATGCCGTTCTGACACCAAGGGAAACGAATTACACAGCGTCCATCTCAAACGAAATATTTTCGGTAGTTTGGTATCATATAATACCCTGCATACAGGCAGAATACTGTCTGTAGGGCCTAAAATATATGATATTACCTTCCTGGTGGGGTCTTCGACTTGTTTTCAAGTTGAAATGCGTCGTTTTCTCTGATTCACAGTGTAGGGCAAGGGGAATTCCATTTCTGGCGAGAAGGGGTGCTTCCACAAAACACTCTAAAACATCGTTCAAACATCGCACAAACTTTTATCAGAGGTCTCGGACGAAGCGGGGAGGGTGAATATCGGAGGAAGGGGGATAAAGGGCCAAGCACTGTTCTAATTTCCAGTGCAATTTATTGATAATGATTCTTAAGTTAGATTCTACTTGAATCAGCTCAGCAATTGTGATAGAAAATCGCGCATATGCATGTGATTTTTTTAATAACTGCTCTGAAAAGTGGGGGGGACAAATGATATGATATCCCCTCCACTTTTGAAAGTGGGGGGGACATGTCCCCCCCGTCCCCCACCTGTTGACGCCCATGGAACCAACCGACCATCCTGGATCTGCCAGTGTTTTCCCTGGCCAATCTGAAATGCCTTCCAGCAGTGGCATGCACAAACGGTGATGAGGGCGACATGCAACAACCTCCCTATCATTTTTTATAGTGCAAATGTATCTCAGAAAGCACCATTTGCGTCCTCCCCCACAACCCTCAATGACCCCAGGTCCACCCTCCTCCTTCATAAAATCCTTGATTCGGCTCTAGCCCTTCCATAAAGTTTCATGCCACTATCTGAAGAAATTCTGTGTATGCTTCCTGCCTTCAGGCATCCCTCATTATTAACGATACACTCTGGCTCTAACTCATTTGGTGGAGCATATAAATACTTCAAATATTGGACTGGTGTTTTCTTCTTTTTCAGGGGGGTCATTTGAAATGTAAATGATCATGTGAGTTCATGCTGCATTAAGCATTAAACTATCCACAGCGTACGTAGCTTAACAAGTTATTAGACCATTAAAGGAAGAATAAGGTGGGCATACTTGAAAATATAAAGTATTACTCTAGTCCGCAGAAACTGCACCAGGAACTATGAAACAACGAGGCAATAAAGTTTTTGGGAGAGTTCAAAATGAAACTATAAAACATTATCTTTAATTTTGTGGGACACAAAATTTTCAAGGTTTGAATGAATGGTTATTCCCTCATTACCAAACAGTAAACTGGTAAACAATGGAACAAACTTCTTACAGTAGGTAGACCGAGGTATATCCAATAATGTGTGATTATCTCATAGCTAGGCCAGAATAAAGCAATCCAACACAAACTTCCACCTTTAGTCACTCAGTACTGAAAAGTAAAGTGAAACCAAAATAAAATGAAACAAAGAAAATAAACTCAAACGATATGGCCTAACAAGGTAACAACCCATATTGTACTTTAATATGTGAGGTGTTACACTTAGTTTTATACATGCCTTGATCCTCCAACAGTGTGAGTAAAATGATAGCAAGTTAACTCTGTCTGTCTTTTATTCCAATTTTTTATTCAATTACATATAGCTCAATGAATCAAACCAAATCAAGTAATATACAAAAAATTAAAAGACAAAATGAGGTGGGCCGGGTCTGAGAAGTTGCATACAACTGATCCAACTCTTCATTAAGATGCATTTTAATGTTTGACTTCAGGTGACACAAGATTATGATACTATACCGCAAGTCTTCAAACAACACAGCTGCACAAGAGGTCTGTTGTAACAACATTCAGAGTAACATGGCAGTGTAACTTCTAAGTCTTGGCATTCTTTTCCACACATTTATCTTCTAGAATCCCTCTGATAGCCTATGTATGTCCAAAAGGACCCCCCCAAAAAATTGTAAAATGGTAGAAAGGTATGTAATCTTTCAGCGATTTGCCATGTAACTTTAAAGACATGAAACATGATTATTTCCTGAAGAAATCTAAATTTTATTTCCACCCCAAGCTTAAAAAAAATATGATGATTGGTGAAAGTGTAATGGGAAGGTAAATTCCAGCATAGAAGTCACATGTATCTTCTGTGCAGCATGAATTTCTCCATTTTCTCTGAAATAATAAATGTGGCTGGATTCCAAGGCTTTAAAAAGTACATAATTCGCTTAGTTCGCCGATGACAGAATTAATTCATCTCTGATTTATATGCATAGGTAGTACTCCCAGACTCTGTTACTTGATCGTCTGTGGTCAAGCACGCAAATCTGTTCAGGGTTTGTAGATATGACCTAGTGACTCCAAAGTACATCATCGCTAAGCTTTACAAATCGTGGGGTATTAGGATAATTCATCTCTTCACTATATGTTGAGGAATTCCGAGACCTCGTAGTGCTTCGTCACTCAGCTTACGAACGGACGGATTGAATTTCAATATCCGCCTCCATGCTATAGTTACAAGACTAGGCACACACACCCAGATAAAGTTTAGTTTATCAGTTCTTTTGGATCCATTTTGAGTTATGACACCGCCATGACAATACAAACAGCCTTCCTGGAATTCAATGTGAAAGGGACGAAAAAAGAAATTGTGTAAGTGATTAAGAAAAACAAACTGCATGACAATAAAGAGATAACTATACTATTGTCATAACTGAGGATGCGCACATCCTCCAAGAAGAAGAAGACTGCCCTCACTTTCAGTGTTTTAAGAGATTGGTTAAAATATAGCTGGCTAAAATCAGGGTTACTAACTCAACCACACTATCTTGAATGTTAAATTCTACGAATTTTCTATATTCAAATTAAAAACTCATATGATATCTTCATAGCACATTATCATTATTTATCTTGGGCAAATTTACGAGCAGAAAAAGGACCATTCTATTTTACATGACTTTTTGATGTTTTTACTTTTTTTCATCACATTTCCAGACCTGAAGAATGCTCAATCTAACAACAAAGGGCTGAATTTGCATTTGTAACAGTTAATCTACCCGCACTCGTTATGGCAATCGTGCCTTTTCTGTTGCTGCGCCTCCTATTTGGAGCAAACTCCAATTTCACGTTTGGACTCTCCCTCCCTTTGTATTTTCAAGAGACAACTTGAATCATTTCTGTTTAATTCCTAGTTTCTTCTTTCCTTGGTTTCCTTTGTCTCTTTCCTACTCTGTAAAGCGCTTTGAAACGCTGCATTAAGAGCTATATAAATGTTATTTATTATTATTATTATTAATCTGATGAGATCCATTTGATATTTGGACTACTGCTGACCCCAAATGCCCTTCGACCTCCACCCATAATAATATGGTTATAAGAAAGACACATGCCAAATATGAGCAATTTGATGTAACATATCTTGGAATATCCTGTTTACAAGGTTTGTGTTTATAAGGCTTTACAAAGTAAGGCTATCCTACATGCATATATGAGCTCCCTTGATGTTCAGGTTCTGGAGATTTTCACATTTTTCCACCTGCTGACCCCAAATGCACTCAACCCAAAATGATAAGGTTCTTGTACTCATTATAGGGAAGCCACATGAAAAGTATGAGGACTGCAGAAGTTACTTATTTTGAGATATTGTGGTTTCAAGCTAGGGTAGCACATACACACATAATCCCCCACCCTCCCCCACCCCCAAACAAGCCAACTTGACTGCATAGGTTAATTGTCTGCCTATGGCAAGTAACCAAAAAGGTTTTTTCCGACTTCCATTGCTTGTCCAGGTTGGATAATTGAATGAAATGTTTATAATTATTTAAAATGATATCTGCCAAAATTTTGAAGGTCTAGTCGCTCATGCCACCCTCCCCTTACCTCCACTAGCAGTAACAACCAATGTAGTTAGTAACAGTTTGATAAAGATGTAACCCTTCATCGAATGAAACTTGTATACTTCAATTTTCAACATTTAACAATCTGCCAATATTGCACAAAAGAGCATTAAAAAAAAACATAAATGTGATATTTTAAATGCACCTATTACAAAGTTTGTAAAAGAATCTGATATTGTAAACCTTACAGGTGTTATTGCTGACGAATGAAAGTAAACAGGTTCGGGTAGTCTTGCGTCTAGTTTCATCCACTGTAACGTGTCTATGCTCAGTCTCCATATGTCGTCAAATATTCTCCTGCCATTGAAACCGCCTGTGATATATCCATCTGTAAGGAAGAGGGAAACACAAGTTTAAATATTTAGTCAACAGAATTTCAAAGAAGCAAAACTAAATTTCTGTAAATTTTTGTTTAGATGTCTGATATTTGTTTGTCTATCTTTTTGTCGTCCTTTTTGTGCTTTTGGATGTTTACCGTTTTTCTATTGCATCATTTTGTATATGTATTTTGTATTGAGGGCTCCTCTGGAAAGCAGTTCTTCTGCACTGAGCAGGACTACTCTCATTAAAGATCACAAAAATAAACAACAAATTATTCATTCGCAAACTGGAAAGTGATGTTTTATCCATCAGTACACAAATGTCTGTCAACACTTGTGATCTTGAGTAGAACGGATATAAAAGAAAGAAAGAAGAAAAAATGACTTCTACATAGATGCACCATTGATACACCTGCAATAAAATAACTGCCAGACATGGATATGGCAATTTTCATGGTTTCCATAACAACCAAAGGCTTTCTAGTTTCCTTCTAACAGAAGTTTTTACTGTCTGATTTAAAATTACTTACTATTTCCCAACTGACAACATCCGTGACATCTCCTCTTTGTAGGGAAGCCGTGTACGGGATCTGCTAAAGTAATTCTGTTTTTCCATTCATAGAGCTTTGTGTTAAATACATGGATCTGTGGAAGAAAGAAACACAGACAAATTGTAACGTAGGAGTGATAAATGTATAATCATTAAGGTGACCAGACGTTCCAACCCCCAGGACTTCATGTGCAAACCCTGGATTAAAATTGTTCCCAGATTTACTGACTGTCCCAGGAGGCCAGGAAGATCCCTGAATGTGTATAAAGGTCCTGAATAATTTCAATTTTTACTTGTTTTGGGTTTCATGTTCATAGAAACAGTTTAAATGTAAGCTGTGATTGTGTATTAGGCCTACAACTACGTAAAGGTAACTAAGAATGTTCAATAACTTCACAGCCTGTAAGTCACATGGTTAACATCTTGTTACAACTCAGCTACTTAGTGATGAGTACCGAAGGAGACACTTCCAGTTATCTTCAAGCTTTTTTTGTGTTTTGTACTGGAATTTCCATTTCCTGCCTAAAATTGTAAAAATCAAGGAAGGAGTTCAAAATGGAATATTTATGACAAAGTTACAATTATGGCCTTTTTTCTTGGTCTAAACGAGAGCCTTAAAGGTGTGAAGACTCGCGCAAAAAGAAACGTCTCATGCCGGTAATATGACCTAGTTTCGAATGAGGTGTAACAGAAGTGTTAGACACCACCATCGATCCCTGAAAATACACACACAGCTTGCTACCGTCGGTAATTAGACACTAGTGTACAGTCAGTACATACAGCTGTGGTCAATACCCACAGCACAGTGTATAAATGATACAGCAATGGACATATAAATGATACAGAGATGGACATCTCAGGTCCAGCCAAAGATGACAAGGTATCACGTTTCATTACTGTCTGCATTTTGTAGCGACACAAACAAAACGTCACTTTTTCAGATGGCCGCACGCGGTTTGGGGCGAGTCTTCAATGCCTTTAACAGAACGAACCAAATGACTGGCACTCACTGTCTCCAGGCCAAACGCATGAAGGGAAGTTCCTCCTCCTATGACATAGAAATTCTCTTCGTCTGACAGCATCTCATGTCTGTAGCGTGGATAAGGTACATGATCGTCATTCAACTGCCCCTTGACTAGCATGGTAATGTGCTTTTCAAAATCGAAACATTTTTCCCAAACCCCTGTCCTGAGATCTGTTTTGTGTACATTTGCAGAGTAGTCCCAGCCGCTGGTTCCTCCGAACACAAAGAGGTTGGGACCTATAATTGACATCGCCTGCGAATAGATTCAAATATTTGAAAAAAGAGAAAACACGATTTTTTGTTTGTATCAAAATAGTATCCATAGGGCAAAAACTTCTGATCAGCTTGTTACAGCTCATGTGTCAAGAGGTACTACTCAATAATTTCAGAAAAGTTTGGCCTCATTTCAAAAGCATTTATGAAAGGAGAATAACAAAAACCCATCAGATTCCTTCTAGTACGGTATTAAACAGACTTACTACTCTTTTTGTTTTTCACAATGCATTTATAACAGTTTTTGTAATGGGCCTACAATCAATATCATAATAGATGAAGCATTTACAATCGGATTTATATATCAAAATCAGTGATGCAGTTGCAATAGCATGGTGAGAAAATAGCAAGTGTATTAAACAGAAGTCATGTTATAATAATAGAATATGTAATAGCATGTATGAGAGAATACAGAAATATAACTTGGTCTCTGAAATGAAAAGAAACCAGAGAGTTTCAAAGAAACTTATCATGCAAAATTCTGGCTACCTAAAGAAAGCTTAAATAACTTAAAAGAACCATCCTTATTTGCATATATATCCATGTAGAATAGACGTTCCTAATCAGTGTCTGACATTATAAGACTTACTTGGCCATAAGTGCTCTCTGGTAATTGCTTTGACCCTGACATGACACGCCATCTATTGTCTTTGATGTCGAAACAATAGAGCGACGAACTTTTCTGGAACCCAAACGGGTATCCGGTCCCTCCATACAGGACAATGATGTCACCACATCTGACCATAGACATGGAAGCCAATTGGAAAGGTGTCGTTCCACGATTCTGTATCAGTTGCCATGATTGGTCATCAAAGTTAAACTTCCACATCTATTAGGAAGACAGGTAGTTATAAAAGCAAGTTATATTATGTTGGACCATGTACACAGTCAACCAGCAGAAATTGTTGTTTGACTGTGATAGTCAGTTGAAGTTTGACGATGAGTGAGTGACATTGCTGTTTAATTTATAGCTATTTGGAAGTTTGTATATATTCATTTCTATGACCTGTTTTATCCCAATTATTTATAGTACACCAACCAGTCTATGTCAGTTCTTCATGCAGTATT
This sequence comes from Apostichopus japonicus, assembly GCF_037975245.1. Taxonomy (NCBI): domain Eukaryota; kingdom Metazoa; phylum Echinodermata; class Holothuroidea; order Aspidochirotida; family Stichopodidae; genus Apostichopus; species Apostichopus japonicus. The sequence goes on from NC_092580.1 coordinate 23,589,103, forward strand.
GATAGGTGCAGTTACTATCATGTTAGTACGTAGCTGAATGCAAAGTTTTAATCTTTTTAATTATAATCAAGTTACAAAGTAGTGACTAACACTATGATTACCATCTTTATGCAGTTAAAAAATGGGACACTGCATCCTGTTAGAGGGTTCTAAATTGGAGAGTATGTCCTAATATCATGAAATAGCTAAATTAATGTTAGTGTTAGTACTTGGTTTGCTTTGCAGGGTTTATATGGGGCCATCAATCCTGTTTGTGTTTTGAACACGGCTACTTTCCCAAACAGTCACGTACAGTGATGCATATTTTGAAACGTCACAAAGACTTTAGAGATGGGGGGAAAGATTAGTTTGCATGAGGTAAAATGTAATTTTGATTGCAACCTAAAATTTGACCAGAATCCAGAATTATCAGGATGTATGGTTACCCTAACTAACACAAACTCTGTTACATTAAAGGTAGTCAGTATAGGCCCCAAACTATAGCACGCTATAATTGCTACAAGTTTTCAAAAAGTACTTTCCTGGAGGTCTTTACTCTCCAAATTGTTCTCAGACATTTTTAAGGTACACACAAGATGACTGAATATCCCAGTGAGGAAAATTTCCTCAAAGATTGCAATACCAACAGTTTAAGAATTTTGACCAAAGATGGCAAGATTTGAATAATCTAGCATATGTGGGGCCAATACAGCGTACCTTTAAGTCAGCTTCTCCAAAGTAACACAAAAACTCATCAGGAGAACAGATATCCCTGCAATACTTTACCTTGACTAATGGCTTATAAGGTAACTCCTCATCACTGCAATACTCTACCTCGTTGAACAATGTATTATAAGGTAACTCCTTATCACTGCAATATTTACCTCTTTGAACAATGGATTATAAGGTAACTCCTTATCCCTGCAGTGCTCACCTCTTTGAACAATGGATTATAAGGTAACTCCTTATCACTGCAGTACTTACCTCTTTGAACAATGGATTATAAGGTAACGTCTCTCTATGGTCAGGATTGTATCCGCCATAAATGTAAAGATTCTTGTTATTTGCTACAGCAGCATGACCACTTCTTGCGGAAGGCATACCTTTGTGTGGCTTGTCTAGATACAAGAAAGAGGGACCAAAGGTTAGCTCTAGTTTCTTTTTAAAGGTAATTTTATTGTGTCTAAACAAATACTGAAAGGAATGACAATGTGTAAAGTTGTACACTATGAATAAGCATCAGGGATTTGTTTCAGTTTCAAGAACCCCCCTTGAGATTACAAACCAAACAAGACTACATTCTGAACTGCTTCACAAAAATGTTTGCAAAAATATGTGGAACTAGTTAGAAAGCATAGTGTGCTCAGAAGACACACATAAATTGATAGTTCATAAATCGCACAACAAGTCGAGGAAATAAAAGCAGCAATGTCACTTGCCTCGTTTGGATGTATATATAAGAAGTATCCCTATTTCCATTTTTCTACATAACAAGTGTCTGTGTTTTTAATTGAAAAGCACCTTGTTGCTGCAAATTAAGGAAGAAAAAGTGCACTCAAGAAGTGCTCTTTTGTTGAAAAGATTTCCCAAAACTGAAATTTTTGGTGCTTGGTATGTTTGAACACTCACTGTGGATCCATTTTGTAAGAATGTCTTGTGTGTTGTGTCTTGCTCCTGGATATCAAAATAACATGCCCCAGTGCAGTAACCCTCACAGTTTGCACTCCACCCATACTGTACCACATTCCCCCCCCCCTTTCAGCAGTTCAGATGACTTCCATCAATTGATGGTAACAACCAGTTTATGGTTTCACAAACCTTATAGGAAACTATGCTCAAGCAACTTGAGTGAATCTGGTGAATAGTGGTACCCGGCAACTGGATAAAAGACGGAACATCTCGGAAGTCATATTAAGTATATTAATTATTTTACGGGTGCACTCGTCCTGTGCTCCCAACAACAGTTTCCTTCTATGCATACTTGGTTCAGTAATTGCTGAGCAAATAGTGATTGATATATGTCACTACATATATTTAGTCTTATCAAACTGAATGCCTTCCTAGCCACACAATATATAAACTAACTTCCACAGAACTAAGTATTTTACTTTTGCAGGCTTATATGATTATATCATGAAGAAGACTTTTACGATATGTGCAGTGTCTCTAGTACTTACTGTAGTGTATCTAGAACTTTTGATCTCATCTGCTAATAGAAAAATGCACACTAATTAATGCAAATCTAGCTGAAGCAGAGTGCTACTTATCCCGCTGCTGGGGTAAATGGGAAATGAATCAAGTTCTTCCCTCCGCTACCTTTCAATTAAGTTGTATTTACTGCCTTCATTTATCCTCAGGCAGTAACTTAAGGGGCAAAACATGTTCATATTTTTGTATTATACTGGCAGCTGTTAACAGTGGAATTCCAAATATTAGCAAAGTCAATTCTCATCACCGCAGTTTCAAATTGTGGATGTGGTTTACAGTATATTGTAGCTAGCTCCTGCAATATGCCAAATGTGGTGTATTATTATCTAGCCTATACTATAGAATATTAACTGTGGAATTTCTTTGAAGAACTAAGAAGTCTTACAGTTGAGTTAGACTACCTGTTGTTAATGTTAGTCACCAAAGTTTCAAAGAATGTAATGTGAAATACCCAATACTTTGAACCCTTATTTGACACTCCATCATTAACAAGGATATTCATATTTCTTCCTGATTGATTTTGACTGTATAGATGCCAGCGAAATCTCGCGTAACTACTGCTGTGTGGAACCCATCCTTCTAGGCCTAGGTGTTATTTTATGTCTGACGTCAGGATCCTAGACCTACTGTACGTCTTGGGATAACTACAGTAACCTACAGTAGACCTATGCCTAACGTTATGCCGAATGCCTATTTCTAAGTTTCAAACTTAGTGTACTCTTACTTAGTGTTACCGTAAGGACTAACTTAGTCACTCTAGGACTCTCACCAGGTTTGGAAACTAGCGAAACTGTGAACACTTTTCCAATAGTTACGGAAAAATTATAATTGTCTTCATCCATCCTTGTGGTAGATCTGCATTTCTTGTTATCTTACATTTAGTGGCAATAAAAATGACTAATTTCTTAGCCTGGGCCTAACGGACGATATCACTGGGCTAGTCATCGGCGTACACATATCAAATTCGATGTAGTAACAGCTGTAATACCATCAGTGTGCTGATCATACGCATACCAGTTACACGACATAAAACGACTAATCATGGTTGAGTCTTCCATCGCTTACATGTGTTGTCATCTCTTCTTTCATGTCATGTCGAGCACTACAAGAGATAATACCCTGATGCCTAACTTTCGGACTAAAAGTTAAAATCGCCAGTATATCCGCTTCAAAGACTTGGAAGGTCAATCGACTTCAAATATTGACACATTCTTTGGTCCCGAATTTGTGGGGCCAAATATTGTTGGAACTATTTGAGCCCATATTTTGGGGGATAAATGTTTAGGGGCAAATAGATCTTGTATTACCAATCGTATGAATACTGTTCTTTCAAATGGATTTTGGGGACCTAGATGACCTCATGTCTGCAATGTAAAGAAATTATGGGCTCAAATGGTCCCAAAAAATTTCCCTACAAAGATGTGTCCCAAAATGCATTTGAGATGGAAATAACATTGGAACCACCCAGCCCAAACATGGGCCCGGAATATTTTGGGGCCCAAATGGTCCCAAAAATGAGGGCTACATGTACCAGCTATTAACCAACAACTGTATACTAAGTTTGGCTACAATCCAACTTAAGGTTGCAGAGTTATTGCAATGTAAAGATTTTTATGTTTGACCCCATAACCTCATTAATATTCATAAGGTCAGCGCCAAAAACACCCAGTTGGGACAATTTTTTTCGATACTGTACTGCCATGTCCTTCTTCAGAGAACTCGTATTGTCAGTGTGAGCAGTATGAACATCATGTTTATATCAGATAAAGGTTAGGAACTGTTTGTACTGTTAATACGAGTGCTTTGAAACATGACATGTGAAGACATTAGGAAATTGTCCCATGCCGAAAACGATAGGGCACACCTTCTCACTATAATACATCTTCAAAGCAAGTATGACGAATATCCATCACTCGTTGTTGAGTTATCGCGGACCCAAGCAAGTGACACAGACGCGCACACACACGCACACACGCCAACCTGACTGCATATAGGTTCCTTTGCTTAAAGCAAGGAACCCCAAAAGCCTTTACCAGTTACTATCTGACTCAACCCAAATGATGAATTTATCATATGCAGTGGCCAGTTCTGTACTCATGAGTAATTGAAACATTAGCAAGTGTGTTCAAACGCCCATATGGAAAGCCATTTTAACATTTAATCGGGAATTTTAGATATCTGAAATTGTTTCTTATTTCAGATATCTGAAATTGAATTCGAGATATCTTAAATAGATTTCGAGATATCTGAAATTCTAATTCAGATATCTGAAATTGAATTCGAGATATCTGAAATTGAATTCGAGATATCTAAAATAGATTTTGAGATATCTGAAATTCTAATTCAGATATCTGAAATTCAATTCGAGATATCTGAAATTGAATTCAAGATATCTGCAATTCTAATTCGAGGTATCTGAAATTGAATTCGAGATATCTGCAATTGAATTCCAGATATCTGAAATGCATATGCATAAATTTCCGATTAAATGTTAAAATGGCACATATGGAAAGCCATTTTAACATTTAATCGGGAAATTTCAGATATCTGTAATTGAATTCGAGATATCTGAAATTGAATTCGAGATATCTTAAATTCTATTTCAGATATCTGAAATTGAATTCGAGATATCTGAAATTGAATTCGAGATATCTGAAAATGAATTCGAGATATCTGAAATTTTATTTCAGATATCTGAAATTGAATTCGAGATATCTGAAATTGAATTCGAGATATCCAAAATTCTATTTCAGATATCTGAAATTGAATTCGAGATATCCGAAATTGAATTCGAGATATCTGAAATTGAATTCGAGATATCTCTAATTCAATTTCACATATCTGAAATTCCCTGGTATTTCGAGATATCTGAAATTGATTTTAAGATATCTGCAATTATTTGTAGATATCTTAAATAAATTGGAGATATCTGTAATTTAATTTGAGATATCTGAAATTATTTCGAGATATCTGAAATTCCTTATTAAATGTTAAAACGGCTTTCCATACGCCCAGACGAAATGCAAAAGAAATCAAAGTCTACTTTATTTTAGCGGATTTTTCTGCCGCCAAGTATATTTTCAGTAGGATGAAATACACACAAACATCAAATAGATTAAGGTCCTGAAGATGTTAAAAAATCTGCATAGACTTAGGGTTATTGATATGCAAGTAACTGAAGCTATCCAAATCAGTATTAAGCACAACATTCCAGTCACCGACTACAATACAATGTGAGGTATTGAAATCCTCAATTATGCTTTGTACCTGATTGAAGAATACATGTGTATCAGTAAATATTAGGGTCGTAAAGAACAACCTGCGTGATTGAATAATTACACGTTTCAATAACAACAGCAATTGAATTGCCATCTGAATTTCAATGAACATGACTGATATTTAATTTAAAATTATCATATTAAAATTATGGCAACACCTCTAGAATTAATAGTGAGAGCGGCAATAAAACAATTTCTACCTCACTCGGGGAAATTGTATCAATCATACTGGAATCCCAATGAACATCTTGAAGGCAATAAACATAACAGCCTCTTGCTTGTAAATAATCGAACGAATAATCATACTTATTGAGAGTGTGCTCAATAGATTCCCTATATGTAGTAGTGCATTCGTGCATTCCCTATACGTATAGTGTCCCTAGCTCTCTTTGATAGCCTACACATAGTTGAGGCTCAACTCAACTGTTGAGCCAACATTGACAAATGATTGGTCAAACCTTGAAAATCGTTGGCGTTTGGCGCCATCTTTGGTCCAAGATAACGTAACAAATTGTGGGACTTATTAAATTTAATCAACATTTTCTCGACGTTTGATATTCAACCGCAATTGGGATACACGTTTTTGCAGGGGCAACATTGATGGAATGTCACCGTAACAATTGTTGAAATCATCACATACACAATATTGGTAATATCTAGTATAATATCCCCGAAAATAAGCGGCTATAGTGGAACTGGCTCAACAAAGACATCTTGTGAAAGAAGAGGCATGCGAGTAGGTTGGAGGAACGCGGCTCGAACTTGTTCATTAATAATGCTCATCAGATTTATTTTATTTTCGCTAGTCATATGATCATGACGTCATGTAGTGCTTATGTCAATTTGAAGCTGAAAGCCGACGGCTATTAAAAGTTGTTTAGGAAACAATCTCAGAAAATGACTTCTTAAGATAAGATCTGCACTTAGGAAAGTACGGATAACACTATAAATATATACACCAATCTCCCAATTCTGATCGCAATCATTCCTGTTACATCTAATGGTTACGTATGATACCACCAAAAATTTGTAAAGTGAATACGAAAGGCACCAATCAAGGCAATAGAAGTTCATTCATGTATATATTCAAGTTGAGCACGTAAATCAAATTTTGACTGCAGTGTTACAAAATCACGTGCGCCCATTTTCACTATAAGCATGTGAACAGGGTTCGTTGCCATGACGACTTTGTGCACAAGGAAACCCTCACAATTCCATGATCTTTACCAATAATGGAGAAGTGGGCATTTCAGTAATATATACCTTATATACTGCTACTAATCGACAACAACCATGGTCACAAGGGCGGCGGAAGCACTTTTAATCTAGGGGGGGGGGGCACCGACATCAAAGGGCACTTTGCAGAAATTCGATTGGACTGATGCAGCCTTATATTTAGTACCCTTTATAACTCTTATTGTATTATCTTATTTGCGTATACACATCACTCCACCAACGCCCCCCCCCCCCCCCACTTCCAAGGAAAATATGCTTACTAGCACTGCAATATCCAATGTGCAAATCGGAAAACAGGGAACAAGTTTTCTTTTAAGACAAAATGAGGTGAAATCATGCTAGTTGTAATATAGGAATCTTCCGAATTAGAGTTTATTCCTTGTTAATATCTTAACAATTTTTTTTCCATTCGAAATAGCTTTGAGTTTGACCCACAGAAATTCATTAAAAGTCAGGGGCGTAGCCAGGATTTGCAAAGTTATATGCACGACTATCTGAGCGGAGCGCCACCATCGGTTGGCGCGGAGCGTACAAGTTTTACAAACCCCTCAGATGGCCGGAAACGGCCCTTCCCGAGTGTTCATTCTGGTTCCCTGGCCTCTTGCTAACTTGAGACACCTCAATATTTATGTAGAAAAAGGGCACATTTTTAACCTGAGGAAAAGTGAGGGGGCACGTGCCCCCTGTGCCCCCCCCCGGTTCCGCCGCCCTTGCATGGTCACTTAAATTAGAACAAGAATTTGAAAATGAATATATGACTCTTACAGCAGTCATCATACTTTAAACGGCTAACCCTAACCTTACTCCAGAAAGTGGTCCAGTGGATCACAGTTATGTTCTGTGATTTCATCGCGGCAAATATATCTCAATTGCTTTAATTTGACTGTCGTTATCTCCTTGTTGGTGTAGTCTTGAAACCTGATACATTTAATTTTTTTTACAGAAACAGTTTTTTTGGCTCTGTGGATCAACATTTGTTGCCCTGACGACTTCATTGATTCAGCCTTTTGTCACGTGCATTAACAAAATATCGCAACACTTAAAAGGTTCATTATTTTGCGATACAAACTGCAATTAGGATATTATTTGACCTTAAGATGCAGACAATTTCGATCAAGATCGGTAAGCAATCAGTTTTAGCCAACAATAATGAAACTATTTCACATCTGGAAATAGCTACCTGCTGTTGATCCAAGAATTAAGAAGGCCCCTATCAAGTGAAATATTTTGATATTTTCATGGAAATAAATATGACTAGCGAAATATGATATAGGCACCGATAATGTAGACAATATTGATATGTTATTGGCTGATTCATATTTCAAACCAAGCATTGCAAACTGATTTGCACCAATTGAAGACAATATGTAAATAAGCAACCAAATCAATCCATACGTCATCGAAGGAGTAGTCCAAGTAATTCGGCGAACAAGTGAAAGCATTAAACTGATCGGGACACCGACGATTCCAGACATCACAGTCATCAGCGATGTATCGATTTTATCTTGCAGACTAGTTTTTCTAGCCACTATTCTGCTCGACGTCATCGCTAACATTGAGAACAAGGCCAATAAAACCCCGTAAAAATCACGGAGTGCCTCGTCGACCTGAGAAGATGTAAACAGTCCATGTGGATCAGACACGAGAATAATTCCGACCACATTTACCAGGAACAATCCCAGCATGCAACGTGTCACTGTTTCTCGTAGTAAAACGTATGCCATTATCGCGGTGGGAATGGTGAGGTTTAGCGCAACTGAATTGACGTTGCCAATGTTAGTGAAACTTAAAGCGATGTATGCAACATATATTCCAGTGACGTTGGTTATTCCGTATAGATTGTACAGTAACATGTCTTTAGCGTCATAACGGTGGCTTTCTCCCCAAGATACAGTAGAAAGCATCATAAACATTCCGACACTCCGTAAGAAGATGATCTGTTCGGTAGGCATGGTATCCATCAGTATACGTGCAGCGATTAGTTGCAAAGCTAGCGTTATTCCTGATAATACTCCGTACAGCAATCCAACTCGAAATGTCATTCGCTGGGAGATATCCCTGAATGCTGAGAGGAATCCATTTGCTAGCTTTAATAGATCACTGCCATCATCCCTGCAATTGAATCGGGAATAATAGTAACAATAACAATAACACAACATACACAATAACAAAAGTGATAAATAAACTGAATTTAGTTGTCAAGCTACGTTAAATGAGGCACAACTCCAACTCTCATCATTGGCCTATATGACAGAGATAAATATGAACTAAACCTAAATCTACGTTCACATATGAAACTGAAAACTTAAAGAAGTCTTAAATATGAGACATCAACGAATCACTTGTGCTTCAATTCTTAGGTTTTTTTTTTTTTTTGGACAATGTTTAGCCTATTTCCTATAACGGAGCCTCAAATGTTTAACTTACAGATGACTGCATTAGTGATCTTTGTAAGTATGGGAAAGTAAAGTAAAAAGAAGAGTGTGTTTGGCTTATCCTAACATATACAGATAAACTGAAGAGTACGAATGGCCCTGTCTGGCCTACGACGTGGAATGCTTCATTTGTTATCTCATGTATGTACCCTCAGTGACTGATCAGGTTTCTCGTCTAATTCATTAGGTTTATCATTGTGTGATAGAAATATATATACTGAACGTGGAATCAGGATAAATACTTAATGCCAAACAATAGCAGGAAACATCATAAGGTATGCAATTTGCTATATATAACTAATATATATATATATATATATATATATATATATATATATATATATATATATATATATATATATATATATATATATATATTTATATATATATATATATTAGTTATATATAGTAAATGATGCGAATATATAACAACATGAAAGATAATACTTGCGTATTATTCTCATCTAACAGTCCATCATTTTCCTTCTGTGCTGGTTGGTACATCTCGATATTATCCTCATTCTGAGTTTCCAATATGTCAGGTATCTGTGACGCCATATTGATTGATAACTAGCAATAGTAGAAACACACTACAGGCTTTGGACTTGGTTAATATAGATACCAGGATATCGTGCTTTGCGGTCTGTATCATAAAATAATAATAAAAAATATGTCCGAGCTGGCTCGGATGTAATGTGAAAGTTATCATATGAACGTACCTTAATAGTATAGTAACTCCCGCAAACTGCGATATAGGGAGCTGCACGTTTATAACATTATAGTCTGAACGGCGAACACAAGAGGTTTTTCTTTCAAGCCGGTTGTCACCGTTTCATATTTTAGTAAAATTAAAAGTTCGAAAAGATGATTTGAAGCCTTCAGAATTTCCAAATACGTGCAGCGCAAACAACAGCACTGCATACTCAATATATGCACCACTGGCTTAGTACAGTATTCTAATATATATAATCTCTTTTATATAGGCTTGCATGCATAAATTAAGTTATATGCTTGTAGTCAACAAAATGCAATAATTTATGATTGGTTACAGTTGAGGATGGGGTAAAGTCCCGGATGCTGTAGCTTTTTTAGAAAACCAAAATATTATCAGAATGAGGATTAATTCTAAAATTATTTGAAGTGTTTCTCGATCAGTTAATGGGAGAGAGGAGTTCAAATTCTCTGGATTGCAGTCCTATCCGTGGTCCAGGAGGAAAATTCTAGACTGAATCTCTAGCGTTTGATAATGTTCGTTGTTCTCTTGCAATGACGTTAAAAACCCTATACATACCATGGTCTTTATCATTATCAACGTCATTATGTCAGAGAGATGAATTACAGTTCTCTGGGATATATTCCAAGCCCTGAGGAGGATCTTGGGGATTTGACTGCTGTGTCCGACGTTTGCAGATATTTGTTGTTCACTTGCAGCGATCTCAGCAATACATTTCTGAGATAAAGTCAATTCCAGCGGTCCCAGCGAGGATCCGGGGAGAAACCAGCATATGTTAGTCTAATATTATCCAAATTTGGGGAATGTAGACGTTATGGAGTAAACAGTTTGCCTACTAACACTTACTGTCATGGGTTGTAAGATCACGCTGAACTCGGCTTCAATTTTTCGATTTTGGAATGGCTACTGAATTTCACTGTGGGGACTGTGAGACACCCCCACACCGTGCCCCGTATGTACGTCCCTTATGCTTATGAAAGTAACACTATAGTTAATATCCACAAGTGGATTATTTCATCATTTAGGTTTACATGCCACATATGCCTGCCTATATATGCCCAGTGGTGTATCTATAAATGGAAGTTAATGGTGGTATGGATTGACATAAGTTATCCTCATTTTGGATGGCGGCATGCCGGGATCTGTATAAGTAAACTAAGAATGTAAATAACCTTCTTCTTTTCTACATTTTCTGCCTCGCTACGTCAGAATGTTATGCTGATCACAAGCTTTGATATACAGTATAAAAATAAAATCCATCACGACGTTTTTGAAGTAAAGAAAAAAAAACCTCAAGTGATCATATTTTGGGTCAAGTTCAGAACCGTTTTTTTTTGTCGATTATTTTTATAAGGTAGAATAAAATTAAGTAATATCAGACCATGATGTAGAACTTGATATATAGTTGCTAGGAAATACACATAATTAGCTATATAGAGGCCAAACACTAATACTTATAAAGAAATATATACTTACAGAAATAACAGCAACATCAATAATCCACAGCTCTAGTGTAGTTTTTTCACTCACTAACATAATAAGAAGTCCTATCAAGATGTTGATTCACGATTAAAATTCTTAATGACATTCAATTAAACAGCAGCATGTCTCGGCATATCGCTTATGCATTAAAATGTTATCAGCCTTTGACAACAAACTTGCATGTACACACCTCTGTATTGTATACTCGTGTTCTGGTCAGGAACAGAAGCCAATCGACCTTCTCCACTGTGTGTGTCTATATATTGCTTTTTATAGATATTTGACTTTGTCATTTAAATTTGCACGCGAACCAAACAGACATCTGACGTATGCCATTTTCAGTTGGTTCATATACCGTATACTGCTACTAAATAACAAGAAGTATGGACAGGCGCGTAGCGAGGAAATTGCCAAGGGAGGGGCGACGGCCTGTAGGCAAAATATCTAAGCGTAGCGCCACCTTAAGTTGGCGCGAAGCGTTCAAGAAACTTTTGGCCGAAAATGCCTCCCAAATCGCTGGAAATGGCACTTCCCATGCCTTGTAAGTTGCATCTAACAGTTTTTTTTAATTTTGAAATTACTAGCGATATAAAAAAAATATAGAAAAAATATGCTCAAAGAAGGGGGGGGCGGTCGCCCCTTCGCCCCACCCCTTGGCTACACGCCTTAGCATGGATACATATGTAGATACATATTATATTAGAATGGCGACCAAGCAATGATTTGGTTTGCCCCCTATACACCAAGAAGCCTAGTTATGCGTCTGAACAAGGACGCTCAGTGGTGGGGAGGAGGGGGCTGGGGGTCAGAAGGAGATAAACGATAATAGATTTGTAACTGTTTAGGCTTATTGGTATGATTACCAAGAAAAGTCTAATCGTGCAAACTGTGATTTATGTTTCTACCACCACTTTCTACACGATTGCAAAGAAACAAGCAAATTATAATTGAAACATTTGCAGAAGCGATGGATACATTATAAATTGCTTTCTACTTGCTTGGGCTTTATAGATATAGGCAATGTATTGCATTTGTTTATCTCATTAATCAGGATACCAGCTGAAAGAACGCTCTTGCACTGTGTACACTGTATGTATAAATATATATATATATATATATATATATATATATATATATATATATATATATATATATATATATATATATATATATATAGTGCTCGGATCTGTTTATGAAGAGCCTGTATATAGTGATAATGGATGGTGTTGTCTGGACTAGATAGACATCCTACGGTTCCATGCACACATACAATATATACTTGTGTATTCGTCAGTGCCCAGAGTAGTAACACTGTGCATACCAACGTAAGGTTCTACGTCGCTACACTCAGTAAGTATTTGTTTTAGTGTCTGCATTTAGTAATTAGTTCGTTCTTTTGTTCAGGGTGCACAGGCCTGGTTCCAGTAGAATATGATACTTCTCGGCTATACACAAGTTGCAGGTTTTTGTTGCTGGGTTGTACGGGCTAGCTTTTGTGATGCTCCTCGGCTTGATGCTGTAGTCGTTTTGGTCATTTTTCAATTCCCCTGCAGATGTGTTTGCTTAATTCTGTTGCGTGTTTCTTTTTCTACTCGTGGACTAGTTTTACCTTTTTTTAAATTCAGTTGCGGTGAGTCCAATGCAGGATTATTTGTTATCTCCACTTGTGACCTCTGCCTGGTAGATGACCCCTGACTGTAGGCATTCACCGTTTAAGGGGCAGTTGTGTTTTGTTCTTCATTTGCATTTCCCTCCTTCTTTTGCGTTATTGTCCTTTTCTTTTCCCTCTTTGTGTATTTTTTTTCTGTTGTTCCACTGGATGATGGTTTTGATGTTTGGCATACAACTGTATGAGATTTTGATGGTATTCCTCTTGCATATTTAATGGAGGGGTAGGTTTTTGGGAAACAATTGTCGACGATCTGTAGGAATATTTGGCCATCATTTGGTCTTCATGTTTTTTTTTTTATCGTAGGGTGGTACGGACTGTACCACGTGGTATTTTGCTGTCTGTTCCTTCTTGGTTTTCGTCTTCTTTGTATATAAGGTTGCAAATGTATCCATAGTCGTTTAATGCCTATTGTTTTATGGGTTTAGCTGCATTAAGTTCTGTTTCTGATGAGGATATTGCCGACAGGCTCAGGTTAATACCTTTTGGTAAGTTTTTTTCAGTATTTGAGGGGGGGGGGGGGTGGTTAGATTTGATGCTTACGTAGAGTGAGGTGTTGGTCGGTTTCAAGTATGGTTTAAGGCTTGATGTGGACAGGTCTAGGGGGACGTCCAGGGAGTCTACTGTTTTCTTGTTGGCTTCTGCTGTTATCTTTAGGTTGTTGTCCTTTAAAGTCTTACAAATGTGTTTCTTTATATTTTCAATTTCTGTGTGGTTGAAGATGCCGAGCCCATCGTCTCTGTAGAGGCTGATGTTGTTCCCGTACTAAGCTTTGAGGATAAGATAACATGTACCAGACCAATAGTTCGCAGCATTCTGCGATCCGCCACCTCCTATCTAAGGGGCAAGAGGTACAAGGGGTAACACCATATTATTTTCAGATGACGTCACGACAACTGCCCGCGAACAAAGAAATAGTCCATGGGCTAGCAGGACCCACCAAGCACCCCCAGACTCTCCGCGATTGGTATCATTGTGTTCAGGAGACCCGTCCGAACAATATTTTGCATGTTACCATTGAAAATGTTGGGATCGACTCTGCATTTCCGCCATTATCCAAAATGGCCGCCGTTTGGAACTATTTTCACCCATATCTCGGCGTCTAAGGCTCATAGAGTTATAATTCTGGTGTTTATACCCCTGTTTTCTGGGTCAAGGAATCCAGTAAGAACAAAGACATAACCATTGGATCATTGCGCTGCAGCGGCCATTTTGACATTCAAAATGGCCGCCAATTCGGAACTATTTTTACCTATAACTAAGCTTCTAAGGCACATAGAGTTATAATTCTGGTGTCTATACCCATGTTTTCAGGGTCAAGGAATCCAATAAGAATAACAACATTAACACTGGGAGATTGTGCTGAGGAAGCCATATTGAAATTCAAAATGGCAGCCATTTGGAACTATTTTCACTTTCACAAACCCATGTTTTCAGAGTTAAGGAATCCAATAAGATCAACAACATTATAAAAATAAAACAAAATAAAACATTGCCATGTTTTTATCGTCAAGTATTTCACTAGGCTCAGTGATATTAATGCTGGGCCCCTTTGTTGGTAACATGTTCAACCATCTTGAATTCCAAAATGGCTGCTTGGCATTCAGAACTAACATGTGATGCAAGTACTTCTCTAGATTTACAGTTATCCTGATGTCACTTCCCTCCTGTACTACAATTCACTCTCACTGTCACTGTCATCGCTTTCTGATGGAGCAGGTAGTGAGTCTTGGTCATCAGAATCTTCATCATCTGATTCACAGCTTGGGTCAAATACTTCCACTTCGTCCACTAGCGCTTGGGGGAAGAATTGGTTCGTCCACCCACAATGGCTCCAGGAAACCAGACTTCAGAGTCCATCCATGTCCATCTTTTGGCGATGGAACGTCTTGAATGGGAATGTCTGCACGTCTTCATATAGCGACCCGATAGTTAACTCTACAGAAATGCTGTTGCAACACTGCGACCAAGATACAATACAATTACAATATTAAACAAAAAATTATGAATTAAGTTAAGTTTGCTTCCATATGTATCCAGAGTGAGTGATCTTCATTTCCATAGTTGTGAGCTTTGTCGTCTTTAAATTTAAGTTATTAATCTGTTTTACCTTGATCTGATCCGACTCGCTGTGTGTTTCCCGCGAGTTAAGTTGTATCAAGGGCGTAGGAACCCGGGGGGGGGGGAGCCCCTCCCTCTTCTAACTCTTTGCGATCTACACACAATAAATCTTTTAAACCAATTTAGGACAATACCAGCTATACCAATTTCATTAGATAATACGGACAAAAGAAAATTATGGTCAATGGTGTCAAACGCCGAGCTTAGGTCATGGAGTACCAGCACAGTGACATGTCCACTGTCAATGGCAACTAATATGTCATTATTCACCCTCAAAAGGAGGGTTTCGGAACTATGGTATTTCTGGTGAGCACATTGCCTGGAAATATTGAGGCTATTAGAATACATGTGAGTATTCAACCGCTTAAGCATAACTCTTTCAACCAATTTACCCGAAAAAAATAGATTGGATCGGTCAATAATGTTTTTAATTGTTATGATCTAAGCCATTCCCTTTGATGACAGGAGAAATATCAGCAAGTTTTTAGACCATCTATACTGCCAGTAATAAGCGACAGATTAACAAGATGACATATGCAAGGAAGAAGAAGATCAATATTAGTTTGTAGGAGATCTCTCGGAAGTATATCACTAGGGGAGCACTTAAATTCCAGTATCATTAATTTTCTCCCTTAACTCATCAATAGTGGTAGCTAGGTTCAAACTGAGATAAGACAACTCCACGATAAGCAGTAGCAAGCTGTTCAGCATCTCTATCAATGTCCTGAAAATAAGAACGTATATGTCCTATTTTGTTATTAAAATACGTATTGAAGTCATTAGTAAAATTTTGTAGAGAAACAGTATGGTGGAAGGATTTAGTTTGATTTTTATCGAGGTATATGATATTTGGTTTTATCATTATGTGGTTTACATTTAAGCGAACAGTTGACTTAATCTGAATAATCTATCACCTGATTATATGTTTCAGATTTCTCATTCTTTAGTGAATGGTTGTTAATATTTCCTTTTTCTTGTAGTAGAAAATTTTGATTGGAATATACCACCACAATTATTTACAAAATTAGGGGGAAATTCCTGGCATTCCTTTTTTTTTGCATTTCCAGGTGGCCTCAGATGCAAATTGGTGCAATATAGCACACTTCAACACCTACTCCATTTTGTAAATCATTTTGCATTTTCACCTGGCATTAGATAAAATTTGGTGCTCCAAATGAGATTTTTTTCTCATTTGGAAATGAAAAAGGGGTTTTCTGACTTGTGAAGCGGGGGGGGGGGCGGAATGATACTTCCGCCCCTCCATATTTTTCACTGGGGTTCCCCCGGTTCCTACGCCCTTGTATTCGTTTTTTGGCCTGCATCGAACGATGAATAAACATTTATGTGTTGCTAATGTGTACGTATACATCTCTTCATTCGAATAACCAAAATAGGTTCTTTCTTAATTCGACGAAGTTATTTTCATAGTTTGTATGATCTTGTCGTTTAACAAGATATACAGGAACTGCTTGATTGTACAGCTCGGAGCATGGCTGTCATCATTAATTTCCATGTAGTGTTCGTACATTATACTGGAATTGCAATCACGGTTTTGCAGAGACGAAATATTTCCGCGTTATAATCGTTATATGGTTCCATGAAAGACATCAGAAGCAATAGAGAAGGTGGCGTTGTCTTTCCAAGATGTCGTCCAAAATTGGTCGTCCACCAACTGCATTGCGGGGCAGGCAGGATGGGAATACATTTGATGGGGGGGGGGCGGGCTCCGGCTCTCCACCCCCTCTGGTTACATCACTAACTGCAAGAGTGATCTCGCGCTCGCGGTCTGACCCCCCCCCCCCCTTCTCAAGATCACAATCGGATCAGGATCTGATCTGCATTAACACTACAATCTTGACCTCGAACAGAGGATTTTATCATGAGCAGGAGATCAGATCCAAATTTAATGTTGAAGCACCCTTAGTGCAGAGCAATGAAAGGACAGGTTGGTTAGGTCTTGCACAAGAATATGTATCGCGTTGCTGTAACATGCTTGTTAGAAAGTTTGGGTTGCAAAATATACTGTATACTGTTGTCTCCTATTGATTAATTTAAACGATTTTATACAAATATACCCCAACAAATGCTTTAAGGAATATTTCATGGACTCAAACCACATTTTCAGGAATAATTCGTTCAATGGGGCATTACACTTCACTCAGAAAGTTTTACACAAAAATTGTATTCGTTTTTCATGAGAGCACTAAAATTTACTTAACTGCTGTTTTGTAAAGTTTCATATGGTCAGCATGTAACGCAAGTACAAGATTATTACGTTAAAATTTTGCCACCGAATTTTACATAGCACCAGTTCAGTAAACGTTTTACACAGGTTTTAGGTTAATTATTACTTAATAATTTAGTAAAGAGCAGCTTGATGCACTTTTTATTTAAATCGATCACAACAGAAAGGTACATTTAAGACACAGCAAAAAGCAATGACAACATAAATAAATCAGAGAACATCTGATGGATTCAACCTTTTATTTCCACACTTAAGAGGGTTTGCTATGCATCTATAGAATTACAATAATGAACAATGAACTTCAGTCATAAATTTTAGCTAATGTGTCCAGTTATGGGTGACAGTTTGCACCAGATACATTAGGCGACCGTAACTACATTGATATCATACTTTCAAACGGTTGAAATCTTTCAGCAATTTAAGCCCACATTTACCTATAATAACAACTACAAAAACTACAATAAAAAAACATAAACAAAAGGTACGTTCTTTTAAAAGATGCATGCTGATGAAAATTTAAGTGATTTGTACTTTCTGAGATGAGTGCATGTACACAAAGCATTTTGTGGTTGGCTAAGATCCCACTCCCTCAACATGTTAGAGCTAGAAGGTATTTGAAAGCTCCCAAAAATTAACATAATCAACTATCTGGTTGCAAAATTTGACAAAGATACAACTCTGTTTGCAGCATTAGCAGAAATTTCATGTATAGATATATAAAATATATAGATATATAAAATGATATGTACATATTTTATTTAATTCCAATCAACACAAAAATCAACCCATGAGCAACAAACCAAAAATAGGAACTGAATGAACGGGTAATAATCATGGGCGGGTTACGGGGGGGGGTGCAAGAGGGGGCATTTCCCCCACCCCCTACTTTTCCCAAACCTTAGTTCAATTTGTTGTCGTTTTTGTAGACAAATGTGAACAAACCCTAATCGAAATTTTCCCCCCCACAACAGCTCTATCAAATAGGCCTATTTGTTTTGAACTAAGTCGAATTTGTGTTTAACATCGTAACATATAGCAGAATAACTGGAGCTAGCACATGGTTCGCAGCACAGGTTACGAATCCTGGAGCTAACACACTAGCGATTCAATTCTGCATGTGATGAATCCGCGGTATGTGCTACAGTGCTAGCTTCAGGTATTGATTTTCAACGTTGCTGCTCTGCGTTGAATAACTAAATCCAGAGAAACGATTTACGAAAGCCAGATTTGCATATTGGGTATATCGATAATTAAATTCAATACACTAATACATGACACCCCCCTCTCCCCGTCGTCTACCCCTTCATTAACAGTAAGTATCATTCAAGTATTTATTATGCATTTCTATGTTGCCTGATAATCTGGCAATAGTTCAAACATAATGCTGGTACTGCTAGGTAATAATTTCAAAGAAGTGGGGACTGCGGGGAAATTTAGAAGTGGGTGCTGAACATATTCTTGATCGGTCCAATGCACAATATTCTAATAATTTTAGGGGGAAAGAACTGTCTAGATGCGATTTATTGTCATTTTTGCTGATCTAGGATTTCCTTTTTGCTAAAATTCCGACGCGCCGCGCCAACTGATGGTGGTGCACCGCCTAAATAGTGACTTATAAGCTTCAGTTGCACATGAAAATATAAGTTCTTCTATCCGTCCTTCCTAAATTTACACACGTTCATTAATTGTTTAGATACAATTTAATGCCTATATGGGAGTGTTAATTTTACCGATCTAACGGTACCGTTCATCGAAAATTTCGCGGCTTCTTGCCAACCGATGATGGCGCTCCGCTTAGATAGTGACGTATAACCAAGGGCGTAGGAACCGGGGGGCTGGGGGCGCCAGCCCCCCAGTGAAAAAAATATGGGGGCGGAAGTATCATTCCGCCCCCCCCACTCCGCAAGTCAGAAAACCCCTTTTTCATTTCTTAATGAGAAAAAAAATCTCATTTGGAGCACCAAATTGCATCTAAAGCCTGGTGAAAATGCAAAGTTATAAAATGGAGTGGGTGTTGAAGTGTGCTATATTGCACCAAATTGCATGTGAGGCCACCTGGATATGCAAAAGAAATCCAAAGGGGGTGTCCCCCTCCCCCAGGCCGGCCATCAGTCTTCAGCCCCTCACTCAAAAGTACCTTCCTACGCCACTGCGTATAACAAAAGTTGTACATCACCATCTGACCATATATGTTCTACTATCAATCCTCTTCAAATTTTTAAACGATAATTAACTATCTAGATACAATTGCAGACATAAGATCCATATTTCATGGATGGGTACATGCAGCTTATAGCACTCGGGAAGTGCCGTTTCCGGCCATCTGGAGGGTTTGTACGGCCAAAAAGAAATTGGTACGCTCCGCGCCAACCGATGGTGGCGCTCCGCTTAGATAGTCTTGCTGGCAGGTTTGCCACCCCCACATGCACAACTCAAATCCCGCCCCTGGTTATAATCTTCTTACCAGAATGTAGAATATATGTCATGGTGAACTCTGCGACTTCAACATGTTGGTATAACATCGAGCATTGTAGTAATGCATGTTTGTGGTAAATGATGTCAATTTTTGTACACTTCATGTAAATTTTCACCAAGTTCATACTTACTATCAGCTCTTTGACAAGATTAATGATGTACTTCTATTAAGCACAATGGATCAATAAATTTACATCCTCAAATAAAAGGAAGGTTCTTAACTTGAATATTTGAAGGTATAGCCAGCTAAAACTGAAATGAGTTGACTTTTCACATAAAACACCCCACCTCCCCAGCCAGCCGATATGCACAGAGATTACAGTATAACTACGGTAAATCTTATAGTTTTGTACCACAGTAAATACTGGATTGTGCTGACAAAAACTGACAAATCGGTAATCCTAATAGAACATGCTACCGACTTATATAGCACGATTCAGTTTTTACTTTGGTACTAAAAGTTTGAGATTTATAGTAGTAACTGCGTTCTCCATGTGTATCGGGTGCCTAAACAATTATAGTAGACATCATCTTAAATCTAACAAACTTAAATCATAAACAACAACTGTCGCCTTTGAAGACAATGACAAAAATACAACTCTTCCTGTAGTCACCCATAAATAAGCAACAGTTACAGTTTCATAATCAGCTGCACATAATAGTTTAATCAAGAGTCAACAATCAACCAGTACCAAATAAAGAAAGAAAGAAAAATGAACCGATATTAATCTTCTTGACACAAAGTGAAACAATAGTGTACTTTGTGACATCGAACATATATTTGCATAATGGGCCATTAGCATTCTTGTGACAGGGAATGCTATGGCAGCTAGTACCGTATATCAATTTCATCTACCGTTTGTGTAAATAATTGTTATATTTACCACATTAAACACACAATCATCACATATAGAAGGGATTTATTATTGCACACTGCTGAGTATTAAGCACAATGAATCTAAACACTTCAACAATAACAATAATGCCTCAAGTCATCCGATGTGACGGGTCTGAAAATGTAATGACAAAGAAACAACACTTACTGAAGTCAATTTCAAATAAGCAACAACTTTGGATACATTCGGATATAATCATTTTTAACAGAAACTGGAAGATATACATTATGTTGAACTTTGAGATGTGGATACATGTGGAATCCTGACCATGACTATTGCTAAGTTGCAGTAACATTGTCTTTGTTAATGGTACGGTAAAAACGAAAATCTGGTTGCACTTCACATTACCAGGTAAAACACGTAAACAACTTTTTTGATACATCCCAGACATTAAGACATACCTTTTGGTATTCCAGATTAATCACGTAGAATGATTTGAAGCACACACCAATGGCCTTCCTAAATGTCCTCTGGGGTAGGACATGTCTCTCGATGATCACAAATGTCTGCCAAGGATGTATTTTGATCACCCCAAGAAGTAGCACATATAGCTGAGGTCATTCTGAAATCTTTTGCAAATAGCTGGTGCCTAATAAAAAAGAAGATCCCATCAGGATAAGGCCATGTAAAAAACCTTCATGTTTCATAGGAATTTATTTCCATGTACCACTCATAAAAACGTGACACATGCATCCGAAAATGATAAACGTTGAGTGATTTAAGTGGTAAACAAATTTAACTGTCAAGCAATGACCTTCAACACATAAACTCTCAAGCTCTTTAATTTTTATATTCTATCATAGAACGTTAATTTTGCCACCGCGCTGATGCCGACATTTAGTTTCGACTGAGGTGTAAAGGCTCACTGCATGCATGGTGTATGTAGGCTACACTTTAATGGCCTATGTTGAAAATAAATATGACACGGAGTCACTGACAACTATCAGTTGACTATTATGACAAACAGTAGTTAGCCAATTATGTTAAGCCGTTTTGACCACCGTATACTCCACGAAATATCGCTTTAAAGAATGCGTTATCGCCTCCTTGGTTTCATTAAAATCCGAGTCCCGATGGATTGACTGATATCTTCCATTCTTCCTTCTGTTAAGACTATCACAGACCAGTTCATAACGTCAATACTACTCATCCAACAAGTACAGCGGCAACAACAACCGATTCAAAAGTCACTTTTATAGTGGTCTGTTTACATTAAGGTGCCCAAAATTGATGCCAAAGGTAGCAATTTTTCAAATAACAGTAACGAATGTTTACTCTTAATATATAACATTACTTATATCTGCAATTTATGAATCAGAATCAACCAAACTTTTAACTATTTTGAAATTATATTCTAGAAGGTCAAGACGTGAGACAATCCATAAATTGCCCAATTTTCCTTCATATTTATTAGTGGTGTGTCAATGCATTGCTGTTACATTTGGGATTATTGTTGTTACTTTCTATGTTAACATAAATATGCTATTATCAGACATGTTTTCGATGGCATTGGTGATGAATTAAAATAACAAAATTGGAGTATTGGTGGAAAAATGTAAAGTTTTCCTGAAATAAAGTTTAAAAAGTTTCTCCTTAATTAAAGAGCAAGGCTGAAAATAATATTAACAATTATACCATCAAATATAACCTGAACATAGGCAAACTTGAATATATTAACCAAAAGCTGAAAATTCTTGGTCATGTCCTTTGAGAACTTTCATTTCTTGACTCTTGTTTCGGATGTAACCCCTGCAAACAGATCTTGTTTCGGACATCACCCACCAGTTTGTTTCATTATAATTTGTGATTCTTAAGAACAAAACAAATAATATTTATTTGTTGTGTTATTAAGTTGATAACTCTTAAAGAGGGTATATAAACTCTTTTTTGGTTTGATGCATAGAAAGGTGATTACATGTTTCAACAAGAAATGTATTGTTATTTATTGTATACATGTTACTTAAGAACAATAAATCTCAATACATCTTAATATGCGATGTTCACAAACAGGATCAAATTCATTTGAGCCAGTGGAAAAAGCAAGAAGTTGTTTTATAGATTTGTATTAAAATGTCTCGGACTATGTTTCGTGTTTACTTTTCATGTTTTCCAGACAAAGCAAATAGTACCAAATTTAGATACGGTAATGAAACAATGGTGTGTTGACAACCAACCTATAGTGAGAGTTTTGAACTTATAAAGTTCAAATGCTCAATGTTCATTTACAGGTTAGTGAAAGAACATTTCGAACATCACTGAATGTTTCGAACATCACCTTCCACTGAATGTCCACAGACCTGCATTACAATAGTAGTATAGTACATCATTCAACAGGTCACAACAATATAAGGGATAATTGTAACTAGTAGAACATGTCTAATAAAGAAAACTCTACTTCAATATACACATAACAGTATAGCAGATCTACAATAGATATGAATTTGTGGGGGAATCATATTAAGCTTGTACTAAAACACGGTGTATACTGAAACATAATGGCACTGGAAATGGAAGACCAATGCCTCACACATTTCCAAATCACACCTCTGGACTGAGCTATAAGTGTATTTTACATGTAGTACATTGTTCGCTTTATTTCCAACAGTGTATGTATGTGTAAGAGCTAATTTGCAACAAACTTAAATGAATGAAATCGTATAACATTGCAATATCTTGAAACATCTATATCGATCAACTTGCTCCAACTGTAGACTGGGGTATGATTTCTGGATATGGTTTCCATCATTGAAATTGAAATTTGTCCATGAGATGTCTATGTTGGTTGGCCACAAGAAACCTACATATGGTTCCCTTTTCCATGCCAGATCCTGAAAATAATAACAAAATGTGCAATAGCAGTGTATTGTTAAACATCACCAAGACCAACAAATACATTCTGATAGACTAAAACTGTTTAGAGTATAAATCTGAAGGATCGGTTTATAACCTGTAATATCATGTCACTGGTTTTCTGCACTCTATAAAGGCCTACTACATGGCATTGCATACTCAGTTGAAATTCAGAATACACACGTTGTCACTTGTTATAAATTCTATATGCGTACCGGATACCATTCGCATAAAGTTAACCTCTGCTTCACCATCACCTGTCCAACATATCATTTATGATTGCAACTATACTGCTTGTAACTATTAAAGCCTATGACATAGGTTTCCACTTTAGTATAAGTCTCTATGTTAGGCTATACAGCAGCAAAACAGGCTATCAAATAATTCCTTTTCTTTAATAATTTTTAGATTGTCTTTTTTTCTAAATGATAAGAAATTCTAGTTGTAATTGTTTATAACTGCTGGGCATTAAAAATAATGATAAATATCTGTATACTTACAATTACACTCTGAAGGAACTCAGAATGAACATCTGAAGAAACTCAGGATGAACGCAAGTCCACTTTCTATACTGTGTGAAAATCAATGCGGGTATAGCTACAAATAGCTTGATTCAAACTAGCAGACAATCTTAGCATAACTACTGTATGCATATTGTCATCTCATATACACATGGACGGGAAAATGTTAGTGGTCATAAAATCAAAATGGATGATTGGAAAAATGTCTAGTACATACTGTTTTAATTGAGGGAGTACTTATGCTTTTATCATGTTTACAAAACAGTCCTTTCCCTGTTGTTTAACTTCATTGTGAAATGAAGTGTGGCTGAATTGATATGATTATGATATATACGTTATTTGTTACAATTATACAGCATCACTAAATCACACCACTTTCAACATTTGTTATTAAATCCCAAACTTTAGGTCACTCACAAATTGATATACAAATGTGGACGGAAAAAGTGATGTCAGAAACACGGGTCAGGTTTCGCAATAATTCGCAATATTTCTCTGATTATTTTTGACAGGGAACCTATAGCCACTAAGTTCAATCATGAAACAAATTGTAGTAATCCTCTTTTTGGAGTTTAGAATTAGTTCCAAGTACAAATAATGCATTTTGAAAATGGCAACAATTTCCGTCTTGTGGCACTGAACAGGGAGTATAGCATATCACATGCCTATTTCATGAAATTGTCTATGCTATGGCATGCAGGTACAGCTAAGTGGAATTTCTCCATGGGCATATTATTTGTAGGCCTATCTCTAGTCTCCTGGTAAATTTTATAATGCTCCAAATGTCATTAATACGAAACTGGGCTTTTAAACGTGACCATGCAGACCCATATTTTTTATATTTTATAAGACAACGGAATTGATGAATAGTACCCAGTTACGGTTCAGTATCTTTACATATTGATATTGAGGTTACATGCAGGCATCCTTGACAAATCTCTCTTCCTATCAGTATGTTTGCTAATAATACGGGTACACCCGTTAATGCAGGACAGAGAAATTAAAAAATATGGTCTATAATTCATATATCTATATATTATATATGTATGAGAATTAGTTGAGACTATTAGAACACTAGTAGTCGACTCAGAGTTTAAAACATGCCATCACACATTCTATCGACTCTCCATTTCGAGGCAAAATAAAGAAGCCATGTATTTGAGTTTATTCATTCGGTATTAATCTGGCCTTCACTCTTGTAGTTGATTATAAAATCATGTAATATTTACGAAACGGTTTTAGAGGATGAGCGTGCTCTCCAAAACAAAAAGGGGCAGAAGCTTTGTTTGAGGGGGACATTTGCCTGGATCCACCATAGGGGGACATTTGCCTGGATCCACCATATATTGAAACCATAAGTCTGAAGGAAATGGGGGGGGGGGGGGGCATAATCGAAATTTGGGGGAGGCAATTTCTGTATCAAACGCACATATTTAAACATGTTAACTCCATACTATTATCAACATTAACTAATGTATTAGTACCAAGTACAACTTTAATGTAACTTTTTCGCTGCTCAAATATCGTCAAATATAGTCTTCGGCCTTTGAGTACAACATTTCTGTATGCTGCCGTGTTGGACAAATCTAACCGTAATAGTAATTACCAACTTTGCAATCCGCGTTATAGTCATTGCAGAATTTGCAATCTGCGGTCCCCTTTGCAAGATCAGCAAAAGTTACTCCATAGTTTTCCCTTCCGGGATACCAACAAAACGGCATCGATTTAAAAAAGAAATCAAATTCAACTCAAAAAGCGGTTTTAACAAGGGATCCAAAAATAAAACACCGAGACGAGAGGCATTGACTTGCTGTGTAATGTTCTATTTATAGATATTTCTATCGTGTCTGTACCACAAACCCAAAACATATACTTTCTTTAAATACCACAAGGAAAACTTGTGTTGAAACTTAAACATATGGACATTATCAGCTCTTGCATGTGAAGTCCTAAATGTGGCTTCATAGTGTTTACAGATTGTAGAATGAGAATAAAAATAAATTAATTAATTGATATTAATTTCCTTGTAAGGTCAAAATGAGCAGATCAAAATAAACCATGTTCATCTTCTCTCTTTATTTCCCACTCTTGAATAGTAAGATTCGATGAAATTAGCCAGAAACGTGAATGGGTCAAAGGTCATATGGCAGGTTGCGAGTACGATGTGTTGACACATAACTTCCAGATGCAGTGAAATACTGTTATTCTACAATAACAACAACACAAATAGACATGATTAGCAAACGCTCCCCACTAGTCAATTCTTCATACATGGGAGCTACTGCTGCCTGGATAAACTATCATCAAACCGATAAAGGGAGGCGAGAGCAGGAGTCCAGATCAACTCTGTTTTACTGGATTAACTATCATCAATCTGATAAAGGAAGGCGAGAGCAAGAGTCCAGATCAACCCCGTTTGAGCTGCAATTGGTAGGGGCTAGATAAGGTGTAAACCTCACAGAATCGTTTCTTTATAATACCAACCAACTCTGTACGCAATGAGCTATGGGGACATGTATACAAACGACACATTATAACAACGGTTTTCCCCTTGGTCAAGTTCTTTGGTCCACTTTACCCCTACCAAAATAATCCCCTTCCCTGCCCCTGTCCTTACCTATAGAAATCATCCAATGTGCTAACATCAATTTGAAGGTTATAGGGTCAGAGTTTAGCTAAAAGATGAATCATACATAACCTGCCTCACATTGACAGTACAATTAGTTCTCAATGGTAGGAAAAGCGCTTCTTGTAGCCCTTTTTGTCCTGCATTCAAGTAATCAAACATTCTTGAAATAAATAACCATTTTGTTCTCGGTAAAATTGTTAAAAGAACAAACGGTAAGTGATGTATATGCCATGACTCTAAGAACAAAACAAAACTTATCCCAAAATAGCACCACAGTTAAACAAAGTAATACAAGAAATAATGCCATAAGCCCCCATTTCCAATGCTTCATGGTTTTCATTAACAAGAAGCCAATTCTTACAGAGACTGTAACAACTGGAGGGGGGGGGGGGTGAGTGACTTTACTGCCAGTCATCAGTAAGATAATCCACAGAATGCTACTAGAGAGGATAAAGAGAGATCAACTTCAAACCTAGAGAGGATTAAGAGTATCAGAGTCTTCACAACTGATATACCAAATTTGAACTCTTAAATTATCCCCTGGATTCTGCTTCAAGGAATCATTACACATTAATTCTATAAATAACTGTTAACCCCCCCCCCCCCCACTGCAGGTAATCTTACCTCCAAATATAATAAACATTACAAGTTAATGTTGTAAAGTTTGGTAAAACCAAAACCTAAGGTAAATGTTGCATCATTCAAATGCCCGCATGTTAGAAGACAAAAAAAACCAACGTCCATCAAAGTATGACATTAAAGTGTGGACTGCTCTTACATTACGAATTTAAAAGAATTCAATTCTGTACCATATTGAAAAAAAATTGAAATTATTCACATACTAAGTAAAATACTAACCTAGATAGTATTTAAAAGGGAAAAAAAAGGAAAACTTGTGCATCTGATAGTATTTACATCGGATTTTAAACAAGACTTTGTCACAATTGTGAGAATCAAAAATCAAACTTGCAATAAGTTTCTTTCTTTTTTTTTTTTTTAATATAAAGAACGGCAATTTCTTTTGCCAAAAACCAGTACTAATCAAAATGATAAGACAGAGTTGACAAAAAATGACATTTTCACTTAAAACTGTAAATTTGCATGGAATGCTTGAAGGATGCCGATTTTACAGATTATATTCTCAGTCACGACGACTGGTCGAGGTGATTTCACGGAGTGCCACGTTGTCTGGGGTAATGACATCAGATGGCAAAAAATTGACCCTGTCCATTACCGTCAACTGCTCACAATCTTACAACAAAACTTCTCTATCCACCTCCAGTAACATCTTAGAATAGCCTCTTTTCATACCTGTCAGAAAGAAGAAGAAAAAATTCAAGGGCACCATATAATAGGAATGACAATTCAAATAAATGACTAGGAACTTTGGTTCTCATGAACTTATCAAGGACTGAAGGATATTTTTGGTTCACATAGATCTGAATTTATAACCCATAAATAACACATTAGTTGTCTTCAGACTGCATCTCACTGAGGAAATCGCTGTTGACCAAATTGTTTGAGTTGATGATCAGTTTAACAGGAAGTAGCAACTGTTTGAAATTAACTATTTTCTGAAAACAGCTACTGAAAACAGGGTCGCCAATTTTTTCTGTGACAAAACCGGCCAAGGTGGTGGCAGAATCTCGTTAACACAAAATGGTTGACATCAATGTTCTTTGTAGGAGTTTAACAATTTTCTCTTAAATTGGTATCCCATGTAAAAGAACAGCAAAACTTGTTATTTTCTCGCGTTTTTCAAACCACAGGCTGGGAAAGGCTGATTGAAACTTGATATTCAAGCTGCTTCATCAATAATCATTCCATAATACCAGTTGAATTTCACTCGGTTTAAATAGTTCGAATAGGCAATTAATTTAATGAATGTTGACAAGTTCCAGAAAAAAAGCATTTAATAATAAATGTGAGTTTCAGTCTGGCTCCCATAATTAACTTTAACAGGGCAATTAAATAATGAATGTCACGAGTTCCAGAAAAAAAAATCTTTTTTATAATGCCTGTTGACTTTCAGTCTTGTTCCCTTAAGTAATTTAATAGGCAATTAATTAATGTCAATGACTTGCCAAAAAAAAAAAAAAAACTTTTTATAATACCTGTTGAATTTCAGTTTGACTCCATTAATTAGTTTAATAGGCAATTGCATAATGAATGTCAATGTGTTTCACAAGAAAAACTTTTTTTTTTATAATACCCATAATTAATGAAGTTCAATGAGTTATACAACCAACTACATCTACTGTCCTGTCATCTGCAGATAATGCCACAAAGAGAAACACTACAACTGTGTGTTGCATGTGTTACATTGGTTATATTTAACAGCTGCTGAAGTCTTTGATCAACGTAATCATGCACACAGTCTGCAGAAAATGTAAACAAAAGACACCACAGATGTTTTGCATGTGTTATCTGCCTAACCTAATAGTTCACAGAAAGTACTGTACTATGGAGACTTGAACAGGCGATCATATTGGGCGGGTGAATTTTGCGTTTTGTCGAGTAGATCTTTTAGTCACGGTCCCCGAATGGCCGGTACTTTTAAAAATATTTGCCGAGGTCTGAGAGACACCAACGATATTTTGGATGTGTTACCCTTAACATCTACTGATTCCTTTGCTCTGCATTATCGTGTAAAGAATTGCAGTACTAGAGTAAATGAAAGACACCAAAGATGTTTGCATGTGTTATGCTTAACACCTTGCAGTTCCGTGCTGGACTGACAGGCACCAAAATGTCTGCATGTACACAGGGGCACTGCAATGTAACTGACAGGCACCAAAATGCAATGTAACTGACAGGCACCAAAATGTCTGCATGTGCACAGGGGCACTGCAATGTAACTGACATTCACCAAAATGTCTGCATGTGTACAATGGCACTGAAATGTAACTGTCAGGCACTAACGATGTTTGTTAAGTCTGTACATGTGATCTTACACAAAATTGCCACCAATCTGCCGATTCATCTTAAAATTTTGGAATGTAACCCTGCATTCCGCTCTACATTCCTGGGTCGAATGTTAATGTAAAAGTTAAAAATCATGATAAACTTTAAACTCAATAGATTAGATATTAAACATATTTTTCATACAACTCAGAAGGGGGAAAAAATCTCTAAATCTTATTCTCAATAGTTTCAGCAAGAGACAGTGCAAGCAAATCAATGAGTTGACAAGAGGAAACTAAGAAGGAATCTGTAGCCCAAGACACAGGGTAGACTGCTGGTGGACTAATGCAAAAATTTTCAAACTATTTTGATCATTGTAAAGTGGTTTACACCCAAGGGGATGATAAGAAATAGCATAGCGGAGGCCTACAAGTTTTAAATAAATTTTTCTCCCAAAGTTGAGAACGAGATAATAAAGATTCATTAATCAGCAATATTTGTTAACATGTATGTAGCAAATACAGTCATTAATAGAGTTAGAGCATAGAGACAAGCAATATATGGTGCAACTCACATTACAATAAGTCCAAACAACCAGAAAGCAATTTAACATGTATCCATTGTTTCTACGTGCTATTTATTTACATCTACTTGTTTCTATGAACTGTGTACACAGTGGCAGAAACATAGGGGCAGTTCCGTAAACTAGTAAACCTTTTCATCAAAATTATAAAACGTTGAAGCATTACATGTATGGTATCACATGAAATTTAAACTATGGAGTTTCATAATATGTAGCTAATGTTTACATAAATCATTGAGTTCAGGCAGATAATGGTGTGTATTATTCAATGGAAAAAACTTCAAATTTGCTTCAGAAAAGTCACCCCAAAACAGAATGCCTATTTTTGCCTGTATATCCTCAGAGGAATAAATATTCTTGGATTTGCTAAAGTGATATAATATATAGATTCAATTTCAAAACAGATAAACTTGCAGGGACTTTCAATATTCCAGTGAATAAAACTTTTACAAAGGTCCCTTGTTATGTGTACATCCGTCTCAGAAAAATCACATTTTCTTAAAATTTCATACAGAAGGAAGTACCAAGATTTCAAGACATCAACAATGCAATGCACATTTGGAACACTCAATAACTACATAATTTGCCTTTAATCCCTTGGATTTTGTGTTTTCAGAAAATGCTGTGACAGACGTGTGAATTTTTTTTCCGGACGTCCGTCACGCGTACGACTGTCACATTATTTTAGTTTTGCTTCACAATGTATTTAAACATCTTTATCAATTCATAACCCTTGAATTTAATGACAAATCCCATTTGCACAGAAAATTAGGTAGTTTTGTGGTTGTTCTATTTAATTGTAGAGGTGTGTGGTATGCACACTGCATACTACAGTGTCAACAATCAACTAGCATATTCCTGTTATCGGTTAGTACTTGGTAAGATATCAATGAAACTGCATGGTTTTGAACCACATGTACAGTATGCTATTGTCTACATGATATGACATATACCCTGCTGGAGATCAACCTCTTAGTGTAAACACTCTCCTACTCAGGTTCAGACCGCGAGACGTTGGTTCCGATCTGGGGGATATCAGTTCCAAAGTGTGAACACTCTGGGGATCAAGGTGATCCGAG
The DNA here is from genome assembly GCF_037975245.1 of Apostichopus japonicus. Lineage (NCBI taxonomy): Eukaryota > Metazoa > Echinodermata > Holothuroidea > Aspidochirotida > Stichopodidae > Apostichopus > Apostichopus japonicus. Next base: position 23,620,426 of record NC_092580.1, read on the forward strand.
ATCCAATGCAAACGGACTACATAACACGCTGCCTGTTTCACGCAAAGTTAGGCAATTATCCATGGACATACATGGAACTATTAGCTACAAACTCGTTGTTTGTGTACAACATTGTTTCTTAGTAGTTCTGCCATTTATTTTTCCCTCTGTTCGTGAGGTTTCCTATCCATATTCCAACATATATATTATGCTGTGTTCAACCAATTTTGAGCAAAATAATAAATCAGTTTTGGAAGGAGAATTGTCAGAGAATGATCGAGTACTGTTATTGCAATTGTCAGTATGTTTTACTGCTGTAGTATGCATGTTATTGTTGTTATGTAATTTGTTCTACATATGCTTTAGGTTTGTTACCCTATATGATGGGCTTCAAGTTCTGGTATTTTTATGTGGGAGAAAGGTTTCTTTGAAACCACAGGTGCTCATAGTTTTAAGTTTGGGTGGGCAGAGTTACCAGAAGGATTTTCGTGCAGTGCAAAGTCATGCCCCATTGTACATTGACAATAATGTGATTGAGGTTGTATCAGATTTTAAATATCTTGGATTAACCTTCAGCAGCTCGTTTACTTGGAATACCCACGTGTACAATATGGCATCAAAAGCTAAACAGAGAATATATTGCATTCGTAGGCTCGCCGGCTTTGGCTTAGATTTTGATAAGCAGCTTTGGCTTTTTCAGACAATGGTGTTGTCCTTCCTTGTTTTTACTGTGGCCCAGTTTGGTTATCATCCTGTTCTAATGGACAATTACACTACTTGAATAAATCCATCAAGTTGTATTCTACCATCACGGATGACTTCATTGATCGGATAATATGTCAGTGTGCTTCTTCTATAGTCGAGGATTCCGATCACCCTCTCTTTGATTTTTACATGAAACCACGTAGATTTTACACGATCCCACGTATGCAGACAGAACGGTGTAGGCGATCATTTTTACCTAGAAGAATTAAGACTTTGAATTGTATGATGCATAGATTACTTTTTTAACCTATTTTTGAGATGCTGTAGTCCATTTTATTATATTGTCATGTTATGATGAATATCAATAAATTTTACTTTACTTAACTTTACTTTAAGGTGCAGCCTTAACTTCATCGTGTCTGTGTGTCTTAATTTTATATATGTTTCACTATGCTAACCAAGGGCGTGCCTCTGTACCTCTATGTCATAACATTAGATATATAAGAACTATTGCCAATAATTTCTGTTACCACTGAATAACTTTTTGCACACCGTAGTATGCACACCATGGTTAAACTGACTTCTTTCTCCACTTTCACCTAAATCTTGAATATACATTGCACGCGGAAGTTATTGGCACTCAGCTGTATAAGAAATTTGCAATACACTTTTGTATGCACACTTTTGTATGAGTAACCCAACAAATATTGTAACTTCCTGTTAATTGATCCAGAGCAAGCAATCAGAGCTGGAGCAGGACTTCAAGTATGAACACTATAAGAGATTTTGGTGTAATATAACACATTTGTGGTTGAATTGTCAACACAGGACCAAGAACAGGTGATCCAATGTGAACACAGCCTAAAAGTTCCTGAAGCAATGCAACAGACTGTATCACACATATGAAGTTCTGAAATTCTTGTTTGCTGAAAAGTGCTGTTATATCATCCATAAAGAAGCTTGCAGTACACACATTTTCATAAAAGATTTGTCAATGGAAAAAGCAGTGTGTCAAGTGAAAGAAAATTGGTTTTGGTGCTCATACCATCCTAATGTTAATAATGTTTTGCATACAACTTGTTTTGCATACAAGTGAAATAAGTACTTGCAATGGAACAGAAATTTTGTGGTAGTATACCTACGTTTCACTATTACTTTGACAGCCTATAAGTGGTTCCATTATGCACAATTAAATGCTGCATTATTGTGTACAGCTGTCAACACTAGTAACTCTGGGTAAAGCCCTGTCACAAATTGAACTTTTAGGCATACCAAGTAGTGCTTTTGTTTGTGGCGGACGTACATTTACTATATAATTTCACAAATGTACGTCCGTCACAAAAAATGTATGTCCTTTACAAAAAAATGTACATCCGTCACAAAGGAATATTTGAAAAATCTAGCAGGGAAGTGATATGTGTAGTTAAGTCTTCTTCATAAAATGTATAGTGGTTTTTAATTGTAACTCATTCCAATTCACAGAAATTTTCAAAAGAAAAATATGATCTGAAAAAGTCACTTTCTCTGCGTATGTCTGTCACAGGGCGGTTTTTTGAGTATTTTTGTAATTTGTTTGGAGGGACAAGGACTTATAATCCATAAAGTTCAAGGAAGATCTTCCATAAAACCTGAATGAAAAGTAATCTCCTATATATAGCCATTGAGATATGGATCAACAAACTGTCCGAAATGTTTGTCCAGACTTTACGGAAATGTCCATAGACAACTATTTACACAATCTAGAAACAGATTTTTTACTTGGTTATCATCAATAACTTACAAAATACCAAAGCTATTTTTTTTGTGGCCCACCTGACCCCCATCCTCCAAAACCAGCCTCCATGTTACACAGGCCATCTCTCTACTGAAACATTAATTCACTTCTGCTTTTCCTTTTGCTTACAAATTTTACTATAAATTTTATTTCCTACAACTGTACATCAAACAAATGACAAGTTTGAAAGTTTCTTCAGCCAAAACTTATTGGATGACTACTTCCACAAATAAATTTGAAGCTGTGGAGGTACAACTTACGAGTGAAGACTGTGCACATTTCCCTCTAGTTGGGCGGCAGGGGACCTCTTTTCAAAACGTAACTCTCCGCTTCGATTCATCTTCCTGCGGAAATGATTTCAAACATTCCATGTTAAACCGATAGGAATCATCTTCATCTGGTGGTTTCTCTGTTTCATGATGTATATATACACACACACAACAGGGTGACTAGCAACTTACAAACTATTAGGTTAAGGATAAAAATACTGAGGGGTGGGGAAGGAGTTCACGAGTCTCATTTAAGACAATCAGAGGTACTGTAGTAAGCTTCCTCCTGAATCCTAAATTATCAAGAAACACATATTAAGCTGAAACCTCAAGCATACATTTTAAAGACTTTAACACTTCATTTTGTAAGATTAAAGAATTGTGTCAATGACTAGACACTTCTTTTCAGAAAATGACCAAAAGTAAAAAATTGTCCCTGTCATCATAACAAAATTAGTGTTTTTATGTCTTTTTTTAAAAACAGGATTAATGATTTGGTTATACAGCTCAAGCAATTTAGGCTCAGTACGTGCTGCTTCAAAGTTGAATTCTAACAAATGACTGGTCTCCCGCAAACATAATTAGCCTTTAACACTTTCCAGTTAGCCCTGTATATGGGAAACAAGCAAATAGTAGATTCAAACTTTATAAATTCCACCACAGCTTCATATTGCATAGAAAGAACTGAATAAAACAAAGGAGGGTTGAGGTGGGGTGTGTGCCGGCCCATTCCTTTAAGAGATTACTCATTCTAGCCACTCTTACACACGTTTTCAAGGTAGTAAAATCCATTGGGATTTAACATTAAAGAAATTTTTTTTGGGGGGGGGGAGGAGGGGGGGAACTTACACCAGTTGATTTATACTTTTAGAACCAATGTCTTGACATCCGTGCTGAATACCCGCGATAAGGTACGGAACAAACTTCAAAATCGACCCTTTGTCCACGATAGCACCCGAGACTCCTTGAGCAACTTTTAATTTCTCGCTGTCACTGCAAAGGAAAAGATAAGAGAACGAAAACTTGAATAAATAAGACATGCACAACTTCGACGTACACGTCTGAGAATTATATCAAACTACTGGTAGGTAGACAAACAAACACCTGCTGTTAGTGTTTTTGTAGAAGATACGCTAGGCAACACACTCTAATCTAAAAAAGGCCAAAACAGTTTGACAGACCCGAGGTTAAGGATCTCTTTGGAAGTTATGATTAATTATAACAGACAGATATTATTTTTCATGGCTGCAGCGATTCTATGTATTATACGGCAAACACATAGATATCAGAGGAAGATTTCAGAAGGATTTAAATCATCTTCTGATTATTAACTTTTATGTTCACATGGGAATGGCTAACTAAATAGATAATGCAAAACTAGTATACACCAAAATGGACAGAAAGGGTGAAAAAAAAACGGAAAAGAAAAAAGAATGATAAGTTTTCAATACCTGAAGTATCTGCTTGCACTGCCTTTGTTAGCTTCCATAGCATCTAGGGACCCCATGCCTCGATACTTCTTCAGCCTCACACCGTCGGAGAAGAAATATTCCCCGGGACACTCTGTAGTCCCTGCCAACAAACTTCCCATCATAACTGTAAGTTGAGAAAATCAGATATTATATTCACTATATTCTAGACCTACTACATACAGTGCATATCTAATGAGGCCCTCCAGTCACCCTTAAAATTAGCAGAGGGCGCTGTTGCATCAGTCCTATCCTAGTTCCACAAAACTTCCACAAGCTGTAGATCAAACTGTACCACGAGTTAATCACTAGAAGTATATACAAAGTTCATTCCGTAATTAAGAGATCTGTTGAAACGTCTTTCAAAGTTTCAAGTCAACTTTTACGCACCTTTCCTATGCATGTTTTTCGTTTGGCTAAACTCCACCTGTGGAACCACCCCACTGTTAAAAGTCATCAAGGGGTGTTCGCAGCTTGCAAGCACTTTCAAGCGATCATGTTACCTAAATACAGAGTTTGTAAACAGTACAGATGATGCACATTGGTAACCATAGGACAGCACCCTTTGTTGAATCCCAGGAGAGCCCCTTTGTTGCATTCTCAGGAAGATATGCCCAACATAGGTTCAAGGACTTCAAAAGTCTTTTCAATCTCAAATTAAACTTCACATTCCACTGAGATTTTTGCACTCAATCATTTTAGTGAAATGATTGAATGAATGGTTATAATATAGTAATATGGCAAAAGTCATTTTAGAACAAATTTTGAAATTTTGGTGCATCTAAGCTTAACTTGACCTGCTGGAGTATGATCTAGCAATATAGTCTCAAACAATAATGGTCACTGGTTGTACATACCCGTCGATGCCCCCAATGCTAGTGCTTTGGTAATATGGCCTACTGAAGATATCCCGCCATCTGCAATAATTGGGATGCCCGATCTTGCTGCGAACTCAGCCGTCTTATAAATAGCTGTACCCTGTGGTCTGCCCACTGCCATAACTGAGAAAGATAAGCAAGCAAAGAACAAAACATGAAAATGAATCATAAATGCATTTAGCTGAACTGCTCAATCAACACTGGAGTCAATGCGTACATTGTTACAGTATAATCAAGGCTGTTCCATTTCCAATGAGGGGTGTTCCCGGCGTACATTGGTACGCAGGGTGTTCCAGTTATGCAATTTTTTTTCTCTAAGAAAGAGATTCAAATTCCAAATTATGAAAATTTACCATTCTGAAATCAGAGAGGATTGAAGGTTTACTAAAACACTATGTTGAAAGAATGACATGAAAGGGAGGAAAAGTGTTTTATAGTTTACTGAATTCCTCCCAGCATGCATCAATATCAGTAGAAATTTCAGAAATCAACTCAATAAAGCATTTCCCTTTATTTTCAGTCTCACTCAATGAATAGTTCATTTTTAGATATTGCAAAAGCACTGAAAGAATTTAAGTCCGTGCTTCATACAACTTGACCTTCCCAAGACAGTACTTGAAGAGATTGCCAATTATATTGTGTAAAAGTAAGTGGGCCTGATGTTTCAATCCTAGCATGATTTTCTGTGGAAGCTGTCTTTCCAATCCTTCAGATTCAAAGTAATCAGACGTTTTTTTTTCTTACCACACTCATGTTCTGTAGCAAAGTAACAAAATGTCTTTTAAAAAGTTCTGTAAGATAGAATAAAATGAGCTTTGAAATGACCCATAAATGCTGATTTTGATCATCAAATACTACATTATCACACAAACATGACAGAAAACAAACATGAAACACTTGATCAAGAAAGAAAGAATAAAAGAAAAAAAGAAAGAAATTGTAAAAATGCAACATGATAATCTCTCTGGATTAAGTGAGTCTGACGTTTGGACCATGTTGCTTTTACAGTTTCTCTAAATGGTTTACAATATCACTTGGTCCACAATATGTGCAAACACAGAGCATGCACGTTAACGTTATTTTCAGTCCTCCATAGATGAAAATAATCACAGGATGTTTTTCTTGGTTTGAAATTACTCATCAGGGAATGCGATCTCGTTGGAGGTTTGGAGAGGCAGAGTGGTACAGTAAGGGGCCTGTAACCTTTACTTTGCGATTGTCTATTCAGCAAGTATCACAGTATTATAATTATACAGAGAAACAGCAGTAGCACATGCATCACATATAGTATCAAACGGGTCACATTTAACCAAGTGATGTATTAAACAGCAACTCAACAGTGTTACTATGTGATACAGCTGGTGAGGGAAGGGGGGAGAGGGATAAGCAGGGCCCCAAGGGCTTCTTAAACCCTATAACTTGCCATGCAGCCCCAATTAGAGCCTTGAACAATATGCAAGGAGCTTATTTTATATAATGATTAGTACACCCAATCAGCCAAACACTAAATGACTTTTTTTTGTCAAAGCAAAAGTAAACAGCCATATCATGTATGGGCACGCGCAACCTTGCTACTATATGAGCTCTACAAGTCAAACAGGAGCATTTATAGAAAGCATTATAAAAAATCCAAAATTGGCCTCTGGTTGCCCTCAAATGAGCCCCTGATTTCACCAAACAGCTAAACCCACAGCCAATTTTTGGAAGAAAAGTGGCTCCTGGTACTGGAAACCCCTAATTCAACAAAAGAACAGTGAATTTCTGATAGGATTTGATCTTATCAAAGTGGTAACAGCAAACTGTTTTGAATATTCAACACATTGTGAATGCTGTAAAAATGCATAGGATGATGGAGGCTATATCTAACATCAAAATACTTTTTTTGTCATGTCCAGAGGGAACAAAACAAGTTTCCAGTATTTCAATCTGTTTTTAACCCTCCTCAGTTAAGCTAACATAAAATATTAGTAGTTTTTTACAGGATTTTCTTTTGACAAAGATGTAAAAGTTATATTTGAAGGGAAAATATTCCACACTATAGTTGAAAACCCCATGTCAATATTCTGCCCCTAACTCCAGATATGGTTGTATTGTAACCTAGTTTGACTGGCTAACCCTTCAGTTACTGTCCAGAGATGTTATCTGGGCAAATGCTCTTCAAAAGTTTACTTAGGGCTGTTACAATCTTCTTCTATATTTTTCCTTGCAACTGAATACACTTGGAATTTTAGCTTACTGTAACTGTCAAAGTGCTCTGTACTTAGAATTCCATTACAATGTGTCTCTTTTTGTGGGAAAATTCTTTCCTTTGTGGATGAATTATAAAGAAAAACAAACAAAGACATCTTTAGCTGAATTGCCCTTAGGACATTAACCATTTTGATATTGCCAGATACGTTTACAAGTATCACCAAATTTGAAAAATTAACATCTTCAAGACACAAAATGCTACAGTATGTGTGTGGTTTCCATGCAAAGATTTAGAAAATGTTCAGCAATTTTGCTAAGCAGTCAACTTTCAGGCACCAGAAAATCCTTTGAATGAGGAATCTGATCAATAGTTCACGGTCAACTTGAATTGTTTTATAGCAAAACAAACAAATTCTATGAGGGTCAGGGTTAGATTAGCACCATTAAACAAATCCAAAACAGGGAGATTACAGTTTGCCACCCGACCGTAAATCTACAAAGATATCAACGAGTGAGAATTCATATTTTGCTTCTACTCCAGAGCTATGTATGGTAGGTGAATGGAGAACCAGGGACACGATAAATATTTATGGAATGAACTATATATATTGGTTTCATGACTTAATATGAGTTGTACTGTTGCAAATTATTCAACCTATTGGTTTGAGTTCTTTGTTTTCAATGCCAACAAATGCATTTGATTGATGTGTAAGAAAACAACACAATTTGAAAAACATCTTTCTACAAAATTTTGTAAAGCACTCCATTTAAGTTTTCAATAGGTATTTATGGATGGGTCTAGACTCAACAGTCCTAAGAGGAGGCGATAAAATGAATGTAGAGATGAGAGAAAAACTGGTGAGTGATAGCAACAAACTGTATGATGATGTAAAACTTCACACAAAATGTGTAGTTTGTGTTCCTTTGTTTTAATATTTATAAAATCACCTCCAGTGTCAATATGTAAGCATTTTTTACCTCCCTGTCTCCTTATTTCTACTTATTTAAATTGAAGGAAAGATGAAGTATTGATCTGCAAACATAATTTAAAATCTACTAAAATCCCTCCAACAATGATGAAACTGTGAAAAAGGATTGGAATGAAACAAAGCAAACCCACTGAATATCTGGGTCAAAAAACTGTCATTAAAATTGGAAGAAACAAGGTCCAGTAATATGGCTGAGACAAATTGTCTTTCAGTTGGCATGAGGGAGGTATCCAAATTATCGTTGCATATTTATGCAAGGCTTAGTCAAATTGAAGCAAAGTAATAAACCACAATGTAAAATGCAGCTTTAGAAATTGGACAATTTTTGGCAGTATTACAAAAATGATCTGTCTTTCCAAATTTGGAAGAAATCAACCGATTTGATATCTCCACATAAGAAAATATCACTTTTCAGTAAGAGGAAAGTAGTGACATTTTCAAAATACTTTTAACATGCTTGGCCTCACTTCTGAAGACTGAAGGTTATCAAATCTCAATGTATTAATTTTCCTAAGAAAAGGGACCGTAATATGTCCGGTGTTCTTTTAGACTTCCCTCATATAGATAATACTTTAAGCAAGAATATTAAACTGGCAATGAGTCCACTCGATAACAAAATTGATTGATTCCTGACAACTTAAAAAACAGAATCAAGGAAACTAGGCAATAATTTTACTACCGTCCTTAGAGAATCGGCCGCACAAAGTCAAAACTTTCACCATCCTCACTTCTAAGAATGAATTTAATGGTTGCAATTGATAGAGCCCCCAGGAGTACCTAGGAAATTTTGAAGCAGGCTACAATTAAATGAATCACTGTATAGATATACTGTACTGTTAAAAGGGTGTGAAGACTCGTGCAAAAAGAAACGTCTAATGCCGGTAATCTGACCTAGTTTCGAATGAGGTGTAACAGAAGTGTTAGACACCACCATCGATCCCAGAAAATACGCACACAGCTAGCTACTGTCGGTAATTAGACACTAGTGTACAGTCAGTACATACAGCTGTGGTTAATACCCACAGCACAGTGCACAAACGATACAGCGATGGACATCTCAGGTCCAACTAAAGATAACAAAGTAACACGTTTCATTACTGTCTGCATTTTGTAGCGACAAGTAGAAAACTTCGTTTGCAAGCAACGGAAAGTTAACTTTTTCAGACCGCGGCATGCGGTTTGGGGCGAGTCTTCAATGCCTTTAACTGAGAAACTGTGTCTTTTGAATCAACATTGAACACTCAAGACAAACAGAATAAAACCAAAGAGAAATCCAACCCAAAATATTATCTTCTCTGATGGATATTTTGGAATCCAAGGAGTCCTTAAATTTAGAAAAAAGTAAGACAAAGGGATATATTTGAAGTAGTATAACAAGGTGTCACAGTACCATCAATCTCTCGCAACATGTTTTTACTTGGTTGTTTAAGTAACCTTGGCTATTCCTACCTTGTACATTTTGTTTAAACAATTTTGATGAAAAATACAACATTTTTGGGGGCATCAGAAGATTAGTGCAAAAGCTTTAAAGCCTACAGCAATCCTGAAATGCAGGAAAATATATCTTACCTTAATATGAAATCATATTAATTTTGACAATTCAGTCACATCGGCCTGATGTCAAACAAAATAACACCGGGGGTATCTTTTAGTGTCGTTATTTGATATTTACACAAAAGTTGTAAATTTTGAGGGAAGTTAGCATTTCTATGTCTACATGTTTCTCCTCCAACCTAAACTTTAAAAGTGTTAACAAGTAAAAAAACAAAGTTTAAAATACAACATTGATGATGACCACTCTTCAGAGCAGATTCAAACTATGTAAATATTTATCCATTTGTTTTTATCATTATATATATATTTCCATTTTTTTTTAATTACACCTCAATTACAAACCTTTCCTTAAAGGTTTAATTTGAACAATAACCTACACAACAAGATTTTTTTTCAAGGGACCCCCACATCTTCAACATCAGATCAAGTTTTGGCTGAAGGAGTCCATCTGAATGAAGAGCATTTCAAAAAATCAACATTTGAGCAGTGTTAGGAACATAGCAATGTGCAAACACAGATTCACAGAAGAAATAACGAGAAAGATGAAAAGAACATTTCTAAGAAATGAAAGAGAAGACCAAAGAAAACTTGCACCATGGGATAAGGAAAAAATAAAAATTACTAAAGTATCAAAAAGCTATTTCTATGGGAACATGTAACATCGGGACTGGCGACAAGTAACTGACCGTTTGATGTTAAATTTGCCTCCTGGGTTTCAGAAGGTGAGGAGAAGGCTTTCTTATCAACAATACTGGGTGCAGGAACTGCAAGTCCCCGAAAACGAAAGCATGAATAGGGGTGTAATGAAAAAGAAAAGAAAAAAAGTCAGGTAGAAGGAAACAGGACAGGAATCAAAGTAAGAAGAGAATTTTGTGAAAGCCTTAACAGGGAATATTTTTTAAACTTGAGCATCAATAAATATACATCGTCATGGTGACTAGAGTGTTAATGGAATGAGAAAAAGTTGAGATTCTACAGAAATTTTAATCGTTAGGAAATGTTAGTTTAGAAAAATTGTTGGATTTGTTTCATTTAGCATATATATGATGTTTAGAATGGCTTGGAGGGTTTGAACTTTGCATGTCTCGGTTTGAAAGTATTTAGATGTTTAGGTTTAAGATGACTGGTACCATTCGATACTTTGAGCCATCCCAATGACTAAGCACCGATCATAGTCATACAGATTTGTCTTTGCTGCATTTGCTAAACGACACTTAATATTCCCCGTTCTAGCTAGTGTCATTATATTTATTAATTTCAAATAAAATGAAAACACTCAAAATATTTCTCCAGTCTTTACAGTGGTGCATTAGCTGCGAAAATTTTGACAGTAAACCACAGAAGAATAAAGACCCCTACAATGAATGAAAGACATACAGAATGAACTTTGACCTCAGGTGAGGAAAGGAAGTGTTCAATGTCTTGCTAGAGAGACTTAAAATACATATGAAATCTTTGAAATACTCAAAATAAGGCTTTTATTTTGTAAGCTTGAAATACTATTTTGTTTTTATCACCTGAAATTTGCCACCTGTTTCAAGGAGAAACCTAGAGGTCAGAATTGTAGGTAGAACTCAAAATCGTATTCTGGCATGGTTGCCTGTAGTAGTTCTTGCCCGGTAGGATTTTTAAACTAACTCGAGACATTTTGGAATCTACTGTAGATACACTCTGATGCAAACTTAAGTACTTGTACTCACACTAAGAGTGCCTAAGAGGTACTCATATCACAAGGACTTCTAATTGTACTCACGAAACTCATGCTGATGAACTTGTACTACAAGTCTGCTAGAGTTGTTTGTTAATGAGCTAACACAACAAAATATAGTGATCAAAGGACACCCTGGGGTTCAAATCAATGCTTCAGAAATAAAGCCAAAGGTTAAAACTGGAATAAGTCAAATATCAACATTTTACCATATTTAAATGCAACCAACCCTTCGAGGCAATATGCAAGATCACATCAAAAATATACGAAAAGATTATGTCTGTGTTGATATCTCTGTGTACTGACAGACATGATCAACAAGTCAACTACAAACAAGGCAACAATATATACTGTAGTACACATAGACTGATCTAGGCAGACAGTATCTTCATGGCCTGACTCATTACAAAGTACTGTATCTTTTTCTTCTCATCTCTTAGATCTTTTCTCCCATTTAAAGCAAAGACCACAATATTGACACCGATGTATAGTATTGGTACACAGATTGAAACAAAATGCTGGCTCAACTGCCAGAGTTAGTTCATGTCTTGACCAAAACAAACCAGCAATGGTAACTACGCTATTAAGCAGCAGAGTGTCTCAATATCCCCCTGAGGTAAACAGCCCGGTCACCTGGTCGAAACTAGAAGTCAATGCATTTTATGCTTTGTATGAAATAATTCCACCTGATCAGGTGGTCGCCTATGGTATTCTATGCACCCCTGACGATCATAGACTCCATTAACTGTGGAGATGTCAGAGACATTTCAGTCAAAGGTGAGACTAAAATTCTTCATCTATTTCACCTTGATAACAATTCACTGCATTATGAGTTCAAATCAAGTTATAATGTGCAAGTATTCTACTTGAGAGATATCTGTAAATTGGTTTGCTGTACATCTTACCATTAGGGAAACACTTTCAAAATCTTGGGAAGCATTTCCAAAATCTATTGAAATGTTTTCCCTTTTTCGAGAATTGGTGATCAATCAATCCATAGCTGTAATGGTATGGAGCCACATAGAGAAGATTTTGTCACAACTCTTTAAACAATATCTTAATGTAAACAGCCACATATTTGTTTTGCTGAAGTCACATGTTATGTAACAATTGACATGAAACTGAGCCCAACGCCACCGTTCCTACAGTAGCTATATAATACACAGTACCATCCCACTACCACCCACCCCCATCTCTTACCAAATGAGTGTTCCTATGAAAGAAAGACTAAGAAAGAAAAAACTGTCAATGATATACAAAGCTACAACCAGTTGACCTTCAGTACAACCTTGCATATATGATTTATTTAGACTTTAAGACATACTGTACAGTAGACAATAACACTTTCTGAAGTGCAAATTCAAATAACTCCATGTAAGTGTAACCATTCCAAATTACTGACAGCCTGTGAACAGTATTTCAAACTATCTTACAAAGTTCTGTATAATAAATTTGTTTGCCACAAGCATAGTTTTTATATACCATTAACTCAATGAAGCCACTGTCTTCTCTTTCCATGAAAAAAGGATTGTCATGGAAATTAAGATAATCAAAATCTAGATATTTAATAGCTCAAATCCAAGAAAATCTACCAAAACCAGTCAGGTAAATCCTTCACATACATATACTTTTGAATTTAATTTGCCACGAACGAGAAGACGCTAATAGCTGCCCGAGATTCGAACAAAACAAGCCCAAAAAAAAAAAAATTGTAGCCATTATTAACATTCATGCAGAAAAAAGACAATTAACTTGAAGACGGTGAAACATTTTCAGCCAAGGTGCCAGTGTTACAATTTGTATCATGTCCAACTATGACTACAAGTAGCCGAGGCACAAATGAAAATATGAATAACTGCCGATCTATTCCAAAGCCTGCAATGTGACGATCATTTCACCTAATATCACAAACTGAGCAAAAACTTGGAAGGAAAATTTCCCAAAAAATCTGATGAAAACCTGTCTCATCACTTTAGGGGTCAATTTTAACAGTACTTATGTAATTTTGTGCTCTTTCATTCATCCATTGATCATCTTTGACAAGAGCCCAAGGGCACTATGGATTTGTCTTAAATTAATCGGCAAATGTACCACTTCTTCCGCTGTCTCAGGACATTTACCAGTCGGACTTTGTAAAACCTTATTCTTCGTCTCATTATTTACTAAATGGTTATTGAGCTTAAGGTATGGACACACACTGACGTGATCCAGAGAAAAAAGAAATTTGAACAGCTTATCGTGACAAGGAATGACTGTAACCTTAGAATGCTATGCAAAACAATCTCCAAGTGTATTTGCAAGTGGATCCATGCATGGTATCTAAGGAATAGCAACCCAGAAATAAGCTGTTTATGATGGCAAAAGCCTTCAGCCACATCAATCGGAAAAGTAGGGACAAATGTATCATTTGAAGTATATACAGCTTCTTTTTATTTTCACTGACTTTGTACTTTTCTATACTACTTTGATATGAAAAGCCTGTGTCAATGCAAGAATTAGCTTCAATAGCTAAGTTTTACAACAAATAATTTATGAAAAAAAAACTGAAGAAAGGTACAAACTTCCTGGTGATCTTTCTGCATGCAAAAAATATCAAAAGTTTCTGGGAAAAAAAACTCATTAGTTAACTGCAATCAACCATAATTACTTTTGATCGAGTTAAGATAATTTAGTAATATTTGATTTGGTAGAGAGAATCACAAGTGGGAGATGCTGCATTATAGGAGCAAATTGTATTGAAAAGGTGCTTACTGCCATGAAATGAGCATAGTCAAGCTTGAATCACATCTCATAGGTTGAACTTGAAAGTTTGTTAATGATTCTTGTATTTAAGTTAAGATGGGGAAGTAAGGTACATCGGCAGTTTTATTAGATCAATCACAAATATGTAAATCACAATACATCATTGTATGGAAATGATTCTGCCAATATGATATCTTAATTTTTCAGTTTATTAATCAGATCAGCATGTATCTTCAGATTTCTTTTATCAGATACTACATATCATATGTTAAGAGTACCAATCACTATAATATGATATTGTGAACATCAAAGCACTACAAAACATTCTTCGTTCTTGGTTTCTTTATTTTGTGTGCATCATACCTTTCTTTGTTCCAATGTTAAGCTCCCTCATTGTTTTGCCATTACCCTTGCTTCCTTCTTGTCAAGCAAATAAATGTAATTTGGGTTAATATGAAACAACAAAAGTGCCAAGAAAAACAAAATATGACAAGAAACAACAGAAAATGACAATTTCAAAAAAGTGACAAGAAAAACGAAAGTGACCAAGTATAAACAATAGTGACAATTTCAAACAAAAGTGACAAGAAAACAAAAGGGACAATTTCAAACAAAACTGACAAGATAAAATACTACAAAAAAAAAAGATTGTGCATCACAAACTGTTATAATGGTTTGGGTTAATGACATAAAAATGACACATACACATGAACAAGTCCAGGGAATAAGGTTAGTCTTTAGGTTCTAATTTTTTCTTTATCATAAAACCGTAAAGGAGAGAAGTTTCTATGTACAAAGATATGCTTTACAGTTGCGTAGCGTGACCTTAGTCACCTTGGGTATTAGTATTTCGCTATGCTCTGCCAGATAAGATTACTCCATGGAGTCACCAATCGTGTTGCATGGTGTCCTAAGGGTGTCATTAAGGGGGTGTCACCAGAATAAATACTAACCTTCTTGCGTGATGCAGATGGAACCACTGCCCATCCCAACTCTGAGGGCATCTGCTCCTGCTTGGATGAGATTATCTGCTTGATTGACCGTCACGACTAGAACCAGAAAAGAGGGGTTACAAAAGTCATCAATAAATAAAGTGACCTTTATTTTACCATTCAGTGCACGATGAGAAAGATGCATAACACATACCTCTCATTTTTCATCTGAAAGTTTCATTTAAATATCTTTAAATGGAAAAGAGCAAAGAAAATTGATGACTAGAATGGGATTCACACTGTAAGTGACCTCTGGGATTGCATAAACCCATACTGTATGTCACTGGTGCAAATCCCATCATAGCCATATATATCTTTGCTTTTAATTCCTAGTTCAGTTTTTTCCAATCTTTCATTTTATACTTGTATCATTTAAATCTATTTCTTGTTCAAGAGTGGAAAAAGTATTGGGCACCATTCGGTAAGCTAAAAAGATGTAGACCATTTAAGATATAAACTTACGTCATATCAAACAGCACGTTTTGAAAATTTTTAGTTTAACATATTTGCTGTTAGTTTCAAAATCATGGTGAAGTAAATAAATGGAGGGTGGCAACCAACAAAACAACAACTGGAAAGTTCTTGGTAAAAAACATACCAGAAGAAGGTTCCTCTGGCTAGATGCGTATAAAGAAACTAAACCAACATCTTCTATACCTATCAGGCTGACGATAAACTATAACAGATGATGCCCCATGAAATATATATAACTGTATCATGGTGTTGGCAAAGTTAACCATACCAAAGATACCAAAACTCTACAAAATCTCTAAATCCCTTCCCAAAATAAGTATTTGATTCATTGTAGTGCAAAAGATCCCTATTCCACACAGGAGGGGATAAAACATCCTTTGACAAATGATGCACTTTTGTGAACAGAGTAGTAGTGTTACAAAACTTTGTCGCACAAAATATTTTGCAATCGGATTTCCCTTATGTGTGACGTAAAATGTGGCACAACATCTTCCCAAACTCCCCCTAAAGAAAACACAAACTTGATGTGTCCTTTTTAATATTTTCATTTTTTTCCCTTTGTTTGAGGTTATAGAGGGTCAAAGGTTGAAATTGCAGTGAATGGTGAGGAATTTCAACAGATGACACAATATTTTAATTTATTATCTTTAATACTTGATATCCCTTGTGCTGCCTTAATCAGACAAATAGTTCATCTAACGGGGTAAATCAGGTACACAATTTATCATTTTCAAATATGCAAAATTGATTTATTTATGTACTGCCTTTATAACATGACATCCAGAAAATTGTGCATACAAATTCATTAAATCTTGACATTTTCTGAGAATATCACAATATATCTTTTGAACGTAAGACTTCAAATATCCATCTTGCATCTTGCATTGAATAGGAATTTTTTTCCCCCGCGTGCTAACCAACGTCATGTAAATATTTACACTTTAAATATAATATATAATATAATATATATTATATATATTTTATATAGATATAATATATTATATATAATATAAATTATATAATATATTTATATATATATATAATATATTTCACATATATTTTAAATATTACACTTTTACACGAATAAAAAGAGTATCTTTCAGAAAAGTGCTGCATAGTATACCACCGGTCATCTGTTCATGATTTGTGCATGTATACTCACCGTTCCCAGCCACCACCTGGATTTCAGGGAATTGGCTCTTTATGTACTTTATCATGTCAATCTGGTAGACAGAATTACCCTGTGATGAATCCTAAACACGAGATGAAGAATATGAAGAAGAAGAAGGAGATGAAGGAACAATTTACACACTGTTGAGGTCTGATACAAGAATACCATTTAATACATTATTCCCTACCCCCTTCCCTTAATCCTCTCTTTGTCCCTCAACTGTTTATCTCCTACCTCTCCTTTTCCCCTGTTGGTTTCTTTCTTTCTTCTCTCCATCCCTTGTCTACTAATCCCCTTCCATCTATCTCTATGTGTTCACCATGCTCATTAACCTGTCTGTATTCTGTGTGTGTTTTTGTCCCTTCTGTTATTGTTACTTGTTATTGTTACTAGGATCGAATTGTCGAGCCAACTTACTTTTACACATTTAATACATTAACGACACTGGATGCGAGCCTGTATTTGCCAAGTATTTTCACAACTGAATAGTAAATCCTCAGCCATACCTGTGTAACAATGTTTTTACTTTTTTTTTGTTTTTCATTTTTCAGGTGTCACCACCACTCACAATTGCAAACTGTGGGGCACAACGAAGGATCTTGATCGCAAAATTGACACTTTTCAAAGGAGACTACTTTGTAATATTTTCAACATTAGATGGACCAATAAGAATTGGTTATCAATCGATGAGCTCTACAATGAAACCAACCAAACACCTTGGTCATCCATAGTCGCACATAGAAGATTGAGATTTTTCGGTCATGTAGCAAGACTCCAGGAGGACGCTCCAGGAAAGGTTGCTTTAAGAGAAGCATTGAGACATACTGCTTAACCAGTAGGAAGGCACGTGACTACCTTGCTTGGAAAAATAAAGTCGCAATTTAAGGATGTTAACATTAACAATTTCGAGGAAGCAATGAACCTTGCGCAAGATGGTGATACGTGGCGGAGGTTAATCACTGAGCATGTCGGATAGACGAGACTCAACTTACTACTACTACTACCACCACTCACCAAAACAACGACATCGACTCCAGCCTGCACCAACAGGTGGAGTCTTTCCCTGTCTTCCTCTCGAGTACTGATTGCGGCTCCGACTAACAATTGCTTCTTGGAATCTTTGGAGGCGAGGGGGAATTCTCTATGCTTCTTAAGATCGGTTCTGGATATGAGTGAGACGAGTTGATCTTTCTCGTTGACTATGGGCAGCTTCCCTGTAGATGATGAAAATGCAAAATTATTCTTTAATTAACACACCAAAAGATAATAAACTCTAAGAGGCAAGTCAAAGAATTGATGCTTGCATAGACAGCTTTACCAGCTTTAGCACTTTATGCCAATGTAGCAAACCCTTGCTGCTAAAAATAGTCACTACACAAATCCCATCCATGGAGTAAGAAGAAAAAGGTAAAATAATACATTGATTATAATTATCTACGAATATTCATGCAATGTCAGCTCTTTTGTAAACAGTTATATAAGCAGTATGATATCTCTACTGATTCAATGTATGCGAACAATACCTCTGTTTAAATTCCTGTGGCATTTACATAAATAACACTGTTTTTGTTTTCACGTTTTCATAATTCTTACCTTTCTTAGCGTGTTGCAGTATGGAGTTGGCTTCTTTTAAGGTGATATTTGACCTCCCAGTTACGAGGTCTTCTCGTTTGGTCATGACTTCCATCAGAGGAATTTCATATTTGTCTGGTTTCAAGAAATCGATGTCTCTAGCCGTCACAATTCCCAAGAGTTTTCCTCCAATGTTACCGGTATCAGTGATTGGTATACCTAAAAAAGACAAGAAAAATACAGAGGAATACTCCATGAATACAGGCTACATCCAGAGGAGAGGATCGATAGAAATTAATTATTTCCTTCACTCTCTGTCATCGAGTGTTAGAACAACGTCTGGTCTCATTGGAGCTGTGACTTATCAATCTACTCAACGGTATTCGGTTACAAGTGAGATCTTCTCTGTTTTGATGCAAATTTGGCTACCGCGCAGGGAGTTTAATTCAATTTATCCAGTGTAACTTCATACGGAAAAATGGTCATACGAATGCAGAGAGATATGGCACGATCGGTTTTTATTACAGTAAATCATGACGAACATACTAAAGAAAACTCAAAAAAAAATTATACAAAAATGTTACCATTGTTTCTTGCCATGATGATGATGATCTACTAAACACACATTAACTAGGTCTTGCTTGTATCTTCAAAGAATTTTCAAACTGTATTCCAAAGTCGGTCAAACCATTGATCCACACACAAATTTGGATATAAACACAAAAGGATACTTTGGAAAGTCATCATAATCAATAAGACTTAAGACAAATTAATACACCTAATAGTATGGAATAGAGTAGGGTAGAAGAAACATCCAGTAATATATATATATATATATATATATATATATATACTGAATGTAAAGGCAATCGCTCATGATCTCAATGCAACTACCCAAGCCACACAAACAAACGACAAAGTAAAATATTAGGTCAACTGCTTCAAGTTAGCATTACAATGTGATGATCGAGATTTCAAGGACATATTTAGCCTGGAAAGACGACTCCAAAAGGACCTCTATTTTGTAATGTATCGGTCGTAGCACCATGAGCGGGCAGTACTGAAAGGGCACTCATGACATTGTAGAAACAGAGAGAGGGAGAGTGCAATTGTTATGGGGAGACAGGTGAGAGAGCATAAAATATCTCACACAGTTGGCAATGACAGCTCCTACACTTAGTATTACATAATTCTACTCTGGAAGTTTGATCTCACTGACATGGTAACTCTACTCAAGATCCATATTTTGGAAAAAGATTAATAAGATTTTATAATATTCACTTGACAACATCTTCCCCCCCCCCTCCTCCCTGCCCCACTCTATGCCCTGCATCATACCTTAATAGAGTCCATGAAAGTAAGAAACATGTTCATTTTTCGTCAAACTTTTAAACATGTTTCATTACAACCATCAGATCATGAGGTTCTATACTCTGAAGTTCTTAAAATTATTGAGAGGTTTGCAACTTGTTGCAACCTTCAGAAAGGCTTAACACAAGTTTGGGAGGTCTTAAATTTACCTCCCAATATATGGTTTTAATCCTTCATTATAGTTAACTGTAGCATTCCGTGTTTCTTAACCAAACCAAAGAGAACATATTCCCGTAATATAAGAACTACTATTATTATTATTATTGAGCAGCCGTGAACTCACAAATTAAATCAGAAGATGCTAAGACTACCCTCCTATGTATCACAATTAAACTTTATAGTCTATACATACATATATCACTGACATATTACATACTGTAGGCCCTTTATTAAATATGCATTGGTATGCAATGAGGACATATGATTGCATGATTCAAATGCCTTCTTGGTTGCAACCAAGGCCACAAAGCAGATGGATTATGACTTAAGGCAGGGGTGGGCAACCTTTTTGAATAAATGGGCCAGATATAAGGAGTGAAAAATTGACTGGGCCGCACCTAACCAACGACCTGCTGTTGATTTCAAACCTTCTACATGACTTAAGGGGTACAAATGATGCACATTATGTGTGAGAATGACACTGAATGTAAACCATCTGTAAATTTTTGTAGCACATTCCAAGTCAAACTCACATTTTTCGTGGAAACATGAATTAAAATCGCATTATTCTGAGAAAACCTTAATTAAAATCCAAACAAAAGGCAGTGTTTACTTTAACACACATATTAAATATGTCACTTGCAAGTGAGTGTGGACATGAAGCCAACAGACAAAATGGTTTATGCCAAGGTGACATGCCTTTGGATTAAATTGAATATTATTAAAAGATAATGAATTTTCACTACTGGTGTATGAAACCAGACAACGCTGGCTGGCAGACGTTCAATGTATGATTACAGCAGCAGCGTATGACACTGTTATACTGCAGTCAACTGTGTACGTATGTGTTGTGTTCCTGCATCTGATAATTCACAACTGTAGGCAAGTTGTCAACAGTCCTTACCCTCTGTACAGTCAATTTCGACAATACTTGAGTATTCATAACCAGTGTTTAAGTTTACTTAAAAACAAACCTTGGCCTAAAATATATAAAATACACTGCGATAATCAATTGCTTGATAAGCTTCTTAAGCACCCATTTATTCCCATACATCTCCTTGCTCTTTATAATATAACAAACTAATGAGACTACAGCTAAAGTCAATGTTGTATCCATGGCAACTGCAAACTCAGCAAACATAGCACCATTATAAGAAAAAAGAGAAAGAGAGAGAGAAGCGATAGGTGCTGTATGAATGATGACATAGAATGTGAAGCAAACACAATCATATATGATAATTAGATTGCACACATGGAAACAGAATGTCGCATTAATGTGTCATAACTGTGCTGGGACACAGGGAAACAGGATGTGACATTACTGTGTCACAACTGTGCTGGGACACAGGGAAACATGTCACAATACCGTGTCACACCTGTGCTGGGACACAGGAAAACAGAATGTCACATTACTGTGTCATAACTGTGCTGGGACACAGGGAAACAGGATGTGACATTACTGTGTCACAACTGTGCTGGGACACAGGGAAACATGTCACAATACCGTGTCACACCTGTGCTGGGACACAGGGAAACAGAATGTTACATTACTGTGTCACACCTGTGCTGGGACACAGGGAAACAGAATGTCACATTACTGTGTCACACCTGTGCTGGGACACAGGGAAACAGAATGTCGCATTACTGTGTCACACCTGTGCTGGGACACAGGGAAACAATGTCACGTTACTGTGTCACACCTGTGCTGGGACACAGGGAAACAGAATGTCACATTAATGTGTCATAACTCTGCTGGGACACATGGAAACAGAATGTCACATTACTGTGTCACAACTGTGCTGAGACACATAAGTGATGAAAGCTGTCTGAAAGAAAGAATTCTTTGTTACAAAATATGGATAAGACTGATTGGCAAAAGATATGACACTGACAGTGAGTGGAAGCTCTTTTTAATACTGTAGAGTACACAGGCTTGGAATTTCATATTAGCCACATGCTAAAAAACACCCAGTTAGCAGTACATAAGAAAGCTATTGGCTAGAATTAAATGTCGACTTGCGAAATCCAATGGCAATTAGCCAGCAAATGGCCCAACTTCCAGACCTGAATACATGTTCATTAGCCTGGTTGTCCTTTATAGAAGTTTAAAGGGAAGTTAATAATATTTTGTCAAATTAAATTTCTGTCTATAATAACTTAAGCAAATGTGGAAGAGCAAACTGTTACAGGTGCAGAAAATCATAAACCCTTTTTTTTTGGGGGGGAGGGGGGAATAATGACTCTCAGGTAGTCCTGTGTTCTACCGAACTGCAATGTCCAGCTTTCTAATATGGGATCATCTCCATAGGGTCAATGGCTTTACTGGTAATGCTAGTCAGAGGTCTAGTATCTTAAATATCTTACAGCAATTACTGCATCATCAGGGATTTAACTTTGGGAATGCTCAAGTCAAAGAGCACATGCAGACCCCTTTAAATATTGAGAAAACAGACAAGGGAAGGGTTGAGGGAAAATTTCCCTAATTGTTACTTTCAATTCTAGGACGAATCGCCCCCATAAAGGATTAAGTGGCCTGGTAGAATGTTAAATACTTTCCACTGTAGCTTATAATAGTTCTGATTCAAACAGCTTGATAGCAAAAGATGCAGTAAAGAGATCACCATTCATACTTACTGGGTGAACTATTAACAAACATGTGATTACAGAGTCTTGAGGAGTTTGTGATCAGGGGAAAATTAAAACCTGTTCGGTTGGTTATTAATAAAATCATAATAGGTACAGGATGTGCATATAGATGTAGAAGAAGAGGTTAGAGTATCAGTAGATTTACCACCATTTCATCTCCCTCCAATCTCCTCTGCCCCCTCCATCACCCCCCCTCCCAATCTCCCACCCAACCAGCTCCACCCTCACTATGTTGCTAGTACTGAATCTAATCAAAAGGCATGTTGCAACACTACAAAAATGTCAATGTGATGTGAAAGTGAAAGGACAAACTCTCAGCAAACATGCACTTCATCTTCCGGACAAACTGTTAGATAGCTCATCTAGATAGGCAATGATATGCACTGAAACACACTTTACACAACCAAAGGTGTGCAAACTCACCAAAGATGGGTTTGTCTGGACCTGTAAGTTTTCAAGAGACAATTTTAAGTCAATTCAACATTGAGTGCAAATTATTTCAATCTTTACATGATTTTGTCATTAAGGAGCAAAACTAAATGCCAGAGACAAATGGAAATGTAAATAATATGTAATGTGGCTAATTAAGTGAAAGTTAATGCAGGGAGTCTGCAGGGTAATAAGAATAATCACCCACACAATATGGAGCAAGCGCACCACACACATATTCAGCACACATACCATTGGAAATGGCAAAAGACTTTTTCAAAGACAAAGGGCCTGTTTACAATGGATATGGTCCCAACATCAAGCTCTGCATCAAATTTGTATTAATGCTCACACAAATACAATATAGGTTAAACTCTGTGGATTTGAACCCTGCCAGAGGTCAAAGTTGAACACAAGAATTTTGTAAGCAACTCTGTCTGTAAAACATTCTCTGATCATACAAAAGGATTCCCCACTGATAAAGTGAGCCCTAGGTAAATATTAAAGAGATTATCTAAGCAAGTTATTATGCAATGCTAGTTCTTTCCTTGTTTAGGATTTAAGAACCGTAGCTTCAAGTGGAAAGAAGCACAACCTTCTGCATTGGTACTTTGGTAAACATTGAGTACTTTTTTACACTAAGATCCCAAAATAAATACCTACATGCAGTTCATTGTACCAAATAGTTTCAGTTATTAAGAGGAATTCAAGTCCATAGTTTTGAAACATTCCAATATGCTGTTTGCAAGCACATGACGAATATGATATGAAAAAGTGCCTTGAAAGCAAAACTTGTTAGGATTGCAATTAAATAGTTCATTTCTGACCGGTTCTTGGATATTTAATGAAAACATCACAAGAGTGTCTTAAAGTGTCACAAATTTTAGTCTCAATCTCGTTACTACATAGTATCATACACAGAGAGCTACGTTAGGATAAAGTAATACAAAAATGTTGATGAAACCAGAACCATTCCTAAGTTTCCTTGTCAAAGATAAAGATATAATAACAAACAAGGGAAACATTTTCAAGATGACAGTTCAGGATACTATGTATAGGGAACTAGACCTTTTATGAGGAAATGAACTCTATTGGGGAAGCTACAACTCTGAACTTCTGCCCTCTAAGGTAGTACAATGCAAGTCCTTCACTGTTCTTTTCATTGAGCCTTGAGTGCTCTGCAGATTGCAAACGTGCACATTAAGAATCCTTTATTCTAATTATTATGATTTGAGGAGCCGTACCACCCTAGTGATCAGTCTCAATAACCTATGCTTTTTAGGTTAACGTTTCTTAAATGATTTGTTAACCTCCTCTTCACTCCCACTAAACTGAGACTTCTGAAGAGGAGACAGATAGTAACTACCGTACATCCAAGCTATTTTGTTTCACTCTACCGCGCAACAAACTCTGACATTAAGGATGAATGTGACTGACTTTGAATACTGCCGCCAAAAACAAGGAAGAAATACACATTTAAAAAAAAAATAATTGCAATTCTTCTCCATATTGATCTCACAAAACTAATTTTAAAGTAAATTAAAACTGTTAGCAAACTGCTTATCCACTAGAGAGCCTGTGTAAGAGAATGTGTAAAAGTAAGTTGGCCTGACGTTTCGATCCTAGCAGGATCTTCTCTGATCCTGCTAGGATCGAAACGTCAGGCCAACTTACTTTTACACAAAACTAATTTTAAACAGACTGATGAAGCAATTATGAATTTGGTATAAACAAGCCCATCAACCTAAAGAATATGTTAGATGTTTCATGATAACATAACATACATAAGGCAGATTCAAAGGCTTCCTTTAGTGGAACAAAATTAAGAAGAATAAAAACTACAATAACAGATAAATTATGCTAAAAAACTTCCATCAAGATGTTGGAAATATCCGTCTACAATCTGTTACCATGATTCTCAAGGCCATTGCAGATGCATCATGGTCAAAAAAGAGTAAAAAAGAAGGTCTTCCCTCTCGAGATTAATTACTACTCTATTCCAAGAGACAGGGAATATGTTTTCTAATTGCCGCCAAGGATTCTAATATCCTAATATCTTTCTTTCTGGGGGGCATAATATTATCTTTATATATTCCATAATGAAATACAATTTCCAACACTTCTCCGCTTTGTATTGAAAGCATAGGTCGCTTCGATCGTTGCAGTTCCTGTCAAGACAGAGCCTCATGAAGGAAGACAAAGGCCCCTGTGGGGTATTTTCTCAACTCGTAATTACTGCTCAAGGGGTTATCCAATCCTTCCTGATGGGCATTACATTTTACAAGTTCCTTTCGTCTCATAAATGAAATTGTCCAGGTACTCAGGTCATATTGTTCTCAGAAAACAAACAAAAAACACTTATTTAGTTTATTTTCCTTTTTTTTTCTTATGTCTCACTGGAATAAATTTCTCCAAGCATATTTTTGACGTAGGTCTGCAATAGGCAAGTTAAATAAAGCAGAGTACTCTGTATGGTGGAAATAAAAGCTGCATTCTCCTTCTACATAAATATCATCTTTGAAGTATTCAAAGTCTCTTGTCAACCTCAACAAGGGATCTGTTACTGGGAATAATAACATTGGTGAATGTACAAGCTATTTTTGGTTGGGTTTTACTTTTCTATAGGACCACTACAAAGATCTGTTTAGAAATACATATTTGCTGTAAACTGTTTACTCTTAAGCAATGCTTACACAGTAATAAAACACTGTTAAAATTGCTTTTCACAGCACTTATTTTCCCCTAATCTTCTGGCTTATAGAAAGGCAGCATTATATATATTTTGTTAATTTTATGGTTGTACTAGAGCCAACATAACTACTGCAAAGGATTATGCAGGATTGTGTTATGGGTTCCAGAAGCCATAATGTGCTTTTATCATAACGTTCCATTCATCGAACGTTGTCAATCGGGGTGAACTACTACTGCATATAAATAACTACAGTAGCCACTAAAGTTGGTCACTTGAAAACTCACTGCCATTCCTGTTAATTAGTGCTAAGAAGCGCCAAGGTTTGAAGAAAACAGTTCTGTTGAGGTTCCATCTCTCGAAATGAATCTCAGTCATTTTGACTGTCAAATCAGAAGAAAGACTGTCGCAATGCTTGACAATGTGAAAACGCAAGAAGACAATATTTAACTAGGGGACAACTTGTAAGTATAAACTGGAGGGGAAATTCCCCTCTACGATCATAGTCCTGCTACATTCTCTTTTTTCACACTTACACTAGTAGCAAATTTTCATTTTGGGTCAAAAAATCTAATGATCAAAGAATTTCCTTTCCTACACAGCCCCTGTTCAGCAATAACACTGAGATGTGCATAAGTTGGCCCTACAGGAACCATCTTAGGTAACTGGCTACTGATGAAACAATATTTGCAATCTGCAAGCATTCCTAGAATCCATTCAAGCGCAAATATTTAAGACCTGCATGAGATATTTTATACCCTTATCTACAAGGTGGTTGATGTAGGAAAAGGGTGGTGGTTGGGGGTGTGGTAGGAGATGAGTAGGCCTAATTCACACCAGTGAAATTTCCTTACAAAATGCCATTCATTAAACTGCTTATTGAAAGGTTGAATGAAAGTGAAGATTTCTTGACTTTCTACCACAATTGGTATAAAAACTGATCATCTTTTAAAAGCTTTCTATCCCTAACTAAAGTATTTCCACATGAAAATGTTTCAACTCAAATGCACAGTCACCTAATTCATACCTACACACAGTCAACAAATACAAAAACACATCGACATGAGTAAACAACGTGAATAATGAAGTGAAGGAGAATACACATCTGAACTGTCGAGTAAGAGAAACTTAAATAAACGTTCAATTGAAGTTAAGAATCTCACCTGAGAAACCGTGCCTAGCTTTGGATTCAAAGACATCACGGACGAGATGGTCGGGTTTCATCACCACTGGATCCAAAATGAATCCTTGTTCATATTTCTAAACGGAACAGAAATGGAGTCAAATAACCAACCCATACTCGAGTCCTATCTTCTTGGACGATCAAGAACCATCGGGCATAGATACTAGAGCACCAGAAAGTACAGAAGTAGCTCACATCAGATTTATCATTTGGACCAGTGTCTCAAAGAATGAGCCTATTTGGCGCCTAAATTTAGGTGCCAGCAGTTTTTTATACTTCACTCTACCTGAAACAACAACTGAGTGTTTGACTGGACGGTGCATTAACTGAAAGAAAGTCGCTGAAAAAATTGGAAAAGTTTGACAAAATCTGAAACACTGTAACCTCACACACAGTAATGTGTGTGAACTATAAATGAAAGAAAGTCCTCATTAGTGAATTTTGTGGTGTACAAGAACTGAAGGATTAAACTGGTTCCATTGTAAATATAAATTGGAGGATAAGAATGGTTAACATGGTAACACATGTAATCAAGTGGAGGATTAAAAGGATTAAACTGGGTGTCTATCCTATGGTGTCCTAAGGACAATAAGACATTGAAACAATAACAATAAAAACAAACATAAATAACAATAATAAAAAAACAATATTAAGACATTGAAAAAGATTAAGACAAACGAACCTTGACCTTCTTGACTTCATTGGCTTGGTATTGTGGAGTGCAGTTATGATGTAAGATTCCAATGCCACCACATTGCTATCGATTAGAATAAAGGGTAAAGGTTAAATGCATTGAAGACTCGAGCATAAAGAAACGTCTCATGACGGTAATCTGACCTAGTTTCGAATGAGGTGTAACAGGAGTGTTAGACACCACCATCTATCCCAGAAAATACACACACAGCTTGCTACCGTCAGTAATTAGACACTAGTGTACAGTCAATACATACAGCTACGGTCAATACACACAACACTGTGGACATAGCAGCGATGGACATCTCAGGTCTAGATAAAAGAAAACAAGGTATCACGTTTCATTACTATCTGCATTTTGTAGCGACAAGAAGAAAACTTCACTTGCAAGCAATGGAAAGTTAACTTTTCAGAGCGCGAGTCTTCAATGCCTTTTAAGTAGTTACATTTATAGAGCTATGACATCACTACTGTATACAGTACTACTGTACAGTACAAGGAACAAATCTGTGCTCGAATTTTGCATTGCAGTTTTGAAGGCTCAGAACATTCCCTTACAAAATATTATGTATTTTTTATAGTACTTTGCAATCCGATACTCGGATAAATTATTTCCCTGCAGTACTGTGTATGCTACAGTGAATGTTGATGTTCAATTTCTATTTATCATTTTGCTACAAACAGTAGCAAACATGTGTTGTGACACTGATGGAACAAATTGAAGACATTTTTGCTCATCATGCCTATTTTTCTGTGACAATGGTGGTGATATTAACTAGCATTGAAAAAACAATCTCCCACATCTCCTCTTCCCCTGTTGGTTTCTTTCTTTCTTCTCTCCATCCCTTGTCTACTAATCCCCTTACATCTATCTCTTTGTGTTCACCATGCTCATTAACCTGTCTGTATTCTGTGCGTGTTTTTGTCCCTTCTGTTACTGTTACTTGTCATTTAGCCTGTGAAGAAGATCCTGCTAGGATCGAAACGTCAGGCCAACTTACTTTTTACACATGTATCGAAAAAACAAAAAAGACATTCAGCTCTGTATCAACCTAGAAAATTGACAAAGAGTGACAAATATCCAGCATGCCATGATACATAATAATATTACATGGTAAGGTATCTAGACAGGCCAGGGGGTTGTGGCTGCGTTATAAATAAGCAACTCCCACACTGCCTATATGGACTATGGGCCTCCTCGTGTGTGCCTCCGAATCAACACATTCCGCCGCTGAGAAGTACGAAGGAAATTCTCTGAGCACTTTTAATGTACCATCGATCTTTAAGTTAACAGCATGGATTCGATTAAGCGAGTGTAAATTGCACCAAGGTATACATCCTACTATACAGACTTGGCATGCACCTGTTCCAGCATATTGGGACTACCATGGAGATAACAACACATACAGTACCAGCACATTCTTAGCGATGCACACCTCTTTTACCTTGTCAAATACTATAATTTTAGAGGGTAATTCATTCAGTAGCCGATGATTCTTGAAACAAATCGGCTCTTCTAACAGAGCACTGTACTATTCAGGACGACTGTTATCTAACACAGAAATGGAGAGGTACTGTACAATGTAATGTACAGTATTACGATAGTAATCTCTCCTCAGAAATCAGATACAACGAGGAATGGATTCAACGCTCCCAGGCAGAAAACATACAGTCTTGAAACTTGTAGCAGTGGTTAAAGAGCCATAGGTTGAATTTGAGTTGGGCAGGATATGGATGGTGATGGGTGGGGTGGGTTGAGGTAAACATTGAATTTAATATGGCACATTAAAATGCATCAGCATCATTTCTTGCTTGATGACACTAACTGTTCATGCAATTCTTTATGAAGGAACCAAAACTGTCTAATACTGTACCTCCCCCTTCTTCAACCATACCATTCCCCCTGTCATCCCCATCACACTCCCCCACCACACCCCCCCACCTCTCCACCCAATCCTTCAACCACATCATCATCTCTGCTGCAAGCAATGTGAGTAAAAAAAAAAAATTGTACCTTATCTTGAAATTTCTTCCAACATCATAAACAATGTACAAGGCATTTGCAAATGCTGATCTTTTGGTTCATAAAAGTACTTTTAATTTGCAAAATGTTGCGATGCATTAGTCCTGATAATCAGGAACCCTGAAACAGGGGAAACTTTAAGGAGGGGGAGTCATTGCTGTGACAATTCTTTATGGGTCATTGTCAACTGGCTCCCCCCCCCCTCCCCCTCCGCAAGCCATGATCAATTGGGCATGACTAAATTGACCATTTTACCAATGTTATAACTTACAGCCATTGCAATAGCCATGGCAGATTCTGTGACGGTGTCCATCGGCGAGGAGACCAGAGGAGCCTTCAGTTGAATCGTCTTTGTCAGCTTTGATGACAAATCCTGAAAGATGATGACAAAATAAATTATAATGGATATCCTCTTCTCATTATTTTAACCTACCAAAAATTGTCACAGATTTCAACCTATTCATACAAATTAAAATTGCAACATCAGCTATGTTTATGATTGCTTTTAGCCTGCTGTAAACTCTACCAAAAGTTTAACAAAAGAAAAATCACAAAATTGTTGACAACATATTCAGTCCACAATCTGAGCTTTGAACAAAATATTTAACTTAAAACATAGAAATGTAAAACCACTTCAAAGCTGTATTTTGCAGGAACTTTGTGTAATTATTAGCGAACTATATAATATGCATTCATTGCTGGATATCACTTACCTTTACAGTAGATACTGTGCATTGCCTTAATCTTAAATTTCATTGCTCCTTAATTATTAACCTTTAATCCAAGTGATTTAAGCAGTGAACTTGCTTTCAGTCACAATCCTCTGAAATTTTGATGTCAAATGTCTTCCTTGTCAATTGTACCAGTTTGATTGACTCAAGTAACAGAGCATATTCTCAGGTTCCTTTTTGTTATATACATTGAAGATTGAGCATAACACCACCAATTTAAAAAAAAAATATTAAATTTAAGATTTAAATCTGTATTTGTGTTCCCTGTTTAGTCTGGGTACTGTAACTACAGTATGTATCAACCTCATTACTGTTAACAATACTCAGTGTACACATACTGAATGCATAGTACTGTATACTGTAGTGTAACTGGATATATCCCACCATGCATGCACGCACCGAATGTACTCAATGAACACATACGCCTTGTTCACACTTAAGAAAGCACCCGTACTTCAAGTCCGCAAGGGCGATTAATTCCCTTAGTGTTAACGCTCGCGTACTTCAAGTCTGTGTGGGGTCTTAAGAATAACCCTCCTTTCGGGATTTCTTCAATCCCTCTTGCGTTGTTAATAAATGTAATGTGAACGGTCGCGGACTGAAAGGTGACTTGAGATTTCCCGTTAAGGTTCAAATATCCGCTCTATCCAGTTGCAATTGGGCGGGTATTTTGTATGTGCAGTACATAAGTGTGATTGTTTGTACCAATCGACGCTACACGTGAACTGTTTCATTTTCTTTAAACTGATTCGACCAATACTGCTGACAGGCAACCGAAAAGGTTGGGAGAAAAAAACAAACTGACGGCAGTCCAGCATCAAATTCGACATCAGCAGTAAAACACTGACTAGCAAGATACTCTTCCATTTGAAGAGTTTGGAAGAAATTCTTATATGGGTTAACATGTTGTGGTAGTGGTACGGAGTGGTTTGTATACTTACTATTCATGTGCCATGGTTGAACGTTGTGGCGCAGTGGTGTATGGAGTAGTACATACTAGTACAGCACAGGGAAAATGTAAACAGCTGATATGACCTTTTCACGCCTGCGCAGTATATTAATCTCGCAAGTGAACTTCATACGAAACTTAGTTGTTATTAAATGTGAACGCGTCTTGTTCTTAACTAGTTGATCCTCTTTGCAGACTTAATATCAATAATCGCCCTTGGGTTCTTAAATGTGAACAAGGCCATACTGAATGCATAGTATAGTGTAACCGGATATCCCAGCATGCATACATGCATCGAACATACTCGGGGAATGATTTAGAACTGTGTTCATATTTTTCCTGTAGCAATACTTTTAATGACTCCTTACTTTGCCTGTTATAATAAAATACTGCTGTGTACAAAAACTGCATCTCTGCACTTGAATAGCAGTTTCACCACTTTGCATATATGTACCTGCACTACTGTACAGTAGATACTGGAACTAACAGTACTTAGAAGAAATTACAACTTGACCGCATCTTACAATGTCAGCATGTTATATACTGTTAAGTTTTATAAACTGTTTAGTTCAATAGAAAAAATTTGTGCCCCACAAAATTTAAGATTAATTTTGGCAATCGGAATTTGGCATCAATTGCCAAACCTTTGCAATTTTTGGTACTTTGGCCTTAGAACAAGATTGATGGCCTTCATGTTTGATGCTCTTCTTCAAGTACCTTCTTCTTTCCTCTTTGATGGTCAAGTAGTATGTATGGTATTAACCAAGTGTAGCAGCTACAAGACCAAATTTATGCAGCTTCAACAGACTGTACCTGTTATCTCAATTGATATGTAACAGAGTAAGTGTGCCTTGATGTAAACATCAATCGAGAAGTCGCTTTATGGACAAAATTATATTACCTTGGCAGATGGTCATTTCATGCTCTTGAAACTAAGTGTATCTGACAAATTTAGTACATCTCACACATAAGACAGAAAGAAGGTTAGGTCATAGCATAACAGTACTCTATCAGAGCATAGATAGAAACGGTGGATATATGTATTGTAAAAGGAGAAGTTTGAGAGCGATTTTGATGCAAGTTTTCAGGTACTTAAGCTTCCTACTTTTCTCCAATTGGATTGTGCATGTTTCTTCATTCGGCAAAGACCCACAGAACTGCAAGAAGGTCGAGGTCACAGTTAATGAGAGAAGAGAATCTTTGACTTGCCGATTAAGTGATGCGCCTTCTGTGGTTTATGTCTAATTCACAACCTGGATTGTCCATTTCTTATTAGATTATAAAACTTGTTCACTGAACAATTGAACTCATTAGTATACAAATAATGAGAATCCTATAAATAATATATCGTAATCCTTTTATGGCAATCTTTGACAGCTCACAGCAGTCTTTGTCAAATTTAACTACAATGCATTCATTTTCAGACCTTGAATATATCTAGTCTATGTGTTCAGCCACTTGGGAGGATAACTAAAGAGCATAATTTTTAGAGTACCTTTAGCTGAGGTCTGAATTAAGTTTTTTTAAACGTAAAAAGAACTGTAAGAAGCATCGTTTTCAAACATCCAATTTGGGGACTGCAGCACTATTCATTTTGCACAAAACTTGGCTGATTTCCAAGAGAGTGAACAGATGCAACACTGTACTTCACTGTATATTAATTACAGTACAGTACTGCTATTGTTCAGTACTTAAGTAATATTAATCTACTGTACACTCTCTGTAAGGAAGCTGGTCACGAGTGCATAACAAATATGGTGAGCATTTGAAAGGCTCTATCCATTTTTTTAATAACACGCACCCAGGTTAGGTCTGAAATACTAATTTGCAATAACAGATCAATGCAAAACTTCTGCATTCTAATTTGTAAAAAGAAATGTTGAATTGTTTTATTTAAATTAAATGTGTTAAGCAGTCCAAAGGTCAAGCTAGAGAACATGATACTGGTATAACAGAGGGCTAACCCTCGAGCTGTTTCACAGTTATAACCACTGTACTCTATGGGATTTATGAATTAAATGAGTGAAGTTTAGCATACATTATTTCCCTTCTTAATAGTGACAATACTATATTGCCTTCTACATCTTCTAACACCAGCAAAACTTAAGATAGAAAACTACAGAATATATATTTATGCAATCCTGTTTTTGTTAAATAATAGGAGTTTATAAACATGACATGAGTGTACAGTAGGAACATCGTCTGGCAGGTTGCTATATCTACTGTAGTGTACATATTAATACTGTACTTATCAACTGTAAATCAAAGGTCTGTAACTGACTGATGTGGTCAAAAATCAATAAAAAAAATTGTATGATAAAGGCGATATTCGGTGATAATGATGACACCTTTATTCCCAGGACTGTCCATGAACCGTCACCTTAACTATACACACTACGACTCAAGTTACATTGAACAGAGCAAATTCCAGCTTTACAGTTCACAATTTTCATCATTCTCTGCTGAAATAGGTCTAGTGCAACATCTCCTTTACTTCTTACAGTATCTACAGTTTTCCAATGACCAACCGTTCTCAGATTTGACGAAGTACTACTGTAACGCCACAAGTCCAAACTTCATTTACAATTTGCAATATGTCACATGACAACTGGTGACGATTCACAATACATGTCACAGTACGGTTCTCTCTCAACCTGCTTTAAGACTTCCCTAACTGTGCACACATACTGTACCTGCTGGTGTATTACCCACTTGCATTTCAAAATAGTATACATGTACAGTAATGCATCTAAAAGAAGGTTGAATTTTAAGTAGGGTCATTTTAATCCCTCTAACAGAATATCACCACTTCCATTTCATCAAGCAAATTGGTTGTCATAGCAGCACTGCATCTTCTGGGAATCTTGAATTTGATCATCCTCACAAAAGAAATTAAATTAAGTCAACAGACACCTTATCAAGAATGCTGAATGGCTAAGACATGTCTGAACAGCAGGGAGCTACTGTAGGTACAATAGTACTGTAGATGGATTTTGCCAAGGTGAAGTAATATTCAGTATTGTAAGGAAGTGCCTTTCTCATTACCAAATGATGTCAAAGTCAGGTTTGGTACGGTAGTATACTGAGTGTTATATACATATGAAAACTTCTGACCAAATGAGAATTATTGCTCCAATGTACAGTACAGACACTTTTAGAAAGCGATGGATACATCCTCACAATAAGAATGGGAATAATATTTGTGCAGTATCACTTAAATAGTACTATATCAATGAAAACGAGAGTGCAGTAAAACTTGTATGGGTTAATTACTTGTAACTTGTAAGTAACAATGGCATTCAAATGTCTTCTTAAGACCCATCTTTTCACTTGTTCTTTTGTAAATTAATCTGCTTTCTTTGTAAAGCGCCTTGAGCAGTGTTGTTTACACTATTCAAAAGTCTACTTAAGACCCATCTTTTCACTTGTTCTTTTGTAAATTAATCTGCTTTCTTTGTAAAGCGCCTTGAGCAGTGGCTTTCGTCTACTGATTTGGCGCATTATAAGTCTCATTTATTATTATTATTTTAATCTATATACCTAGATATGGAACAAAAAGCTACAGTTTTCAGTTTACAACAAAACAAAGAGCTCAATAATTACTGCATCTGTTTTCGATCATCAGCCAATAATAGAATATTGGATCTCGATGTTTATTGCTTTTCATAACTATATCAGACCAAGCAATATTGAAAATTGAACATAAACACAAAATCCTAAACATTCAACAACAAAAAATAGACAAGTGTATTTTTCCAAGTCATATATCATTCAAGCTGTGTTCAAATGTGAAGCTTCCTTCAGTACAGTTTATACTGTGGGATAATGACACAGGCATTGAGGCCTAGCTAAATCTAGGCTTGAAAGGGCACCAAATTCTACTCAGATACGAATCTCAGGTTAAAACAATTTTCATATATTTGTTTCCCTTCACCCCTTCTTTCATATGGCTACATTGGGGTGGGTGGGCTGATGGGTGCGAGTCTTCAGCCTGATCATATGATTTGCATTGGATTATAACTTGTGTGATTGTGACAATGCCCAGTAGCAATCACACATACCGTAGATGGATAGCCAGGTCCCTTCAACCTAACAGAAGTTTCTATGGTAATAACCATTTGTTTTTAGTAGTGCTTAACCGTACAAAGCATGGAAATGTACACTTTGTGAAATATCACCAAACCCTTCCCTCCACACCTGATTTGCTTTGATCTAATTTAGGAGAGTTAATCTCAAGGGGGTTGAGATCTTGTGGGATAATAATTGACGAGGAGATCAGCTACGTGTAGGTAGAAGGGCGATTGTTTGCAGACTTCTATCCCAGATCTACTGTATATCATTCTGGAAGTAACAGTAAGTCCATCATATACTGTATGTAGTGCATAAACATCGACGGGTGAATACGAAACAACGACCATTACATGTGAAAATTGTGTGCCAGAAATATTTCCGACTTGGTTTGAACAGTTCAAATTTTGCTAATGAACAGCAACTAATCGTTAGTCATGAGTTAGAACCATCAATATGCTGGGAATAATTTATCCGGTATCGCATCACAAAATGCTATGCAAAATAGCCAAGCTGCTATACAAGAGTAAATATGCATAGCAGTTATTGTATGTGCACAGAAACCATGATAATTTTATGAGAGACAAAATTCAGGACTTCAAAACTGCTTTTTACAAACTTTGATAAATTATTCCCTGAAGTCATTTATTACTGTACATCACACTGTCAAAATTATGTAATACTGCAGCTCTAAAGGTGACATCACTTTATTGCATGTTGAACATATATCTAACCTCGGTGCAAAGTACAGCTTAATATGTAACATCACTTTATTGCATGTTGTACATGCCTCGGTGTAAGGTACAGCTTTACAAGTAACATCACTTTATTGCATGTTGTACATATATCTAACCTCAGTGTAAGGTACAGCTTTAATAGTAACATCACTCTATTGCATGTCAAGTACATCTATCCTCAGTGTAAGCCTGTAAGGTACAGCTTTAAAAATAACATCACTTTATTGCATGTTGTACATGCCTCGGTGTAAGGTACAGCTTTAAAGTAACATCACTTTATTGCATATTGTACATATAACCTCAGTGTAAGGTACAGCTTTAAAAGTAACATCACTTTATTGCATGTTGTACATGTGTATATATCTTGCATGTTGTACATATATCTTGCATGTTGTACATATACCTTGCATGTTGTACATATATCTAACATGTAAAACTCACCACTTCCTCTGCTGTGAAGTCAATATAGCCGGGGAGGATCAGGAAATCACTGCAAGAGAAACACAAGGAAATAGAAACATTTTTAAACCATGCACTTGTCCTAGACGTCATTTTTTTCATTACATCCTTAACCATTACAACAGTACCTGTACAAGCATGCAGAATGCTATAGTAAAGCCATCATAACTCAATCCGGGAATATTTTATCTGGTGTGGCATAGCAAAATGGACGAATTCCTATTCAAGTGCAAAGATTTGTAATTAGGAACCAATGTAATTTACAATACAAAATTCAGATCCTTCAAAACTGTTAAGAATATCTGAACACTAAATTATGGCCATTTCAAGTTTGAGGGGGAGGGGAGAGGGAGAGGGGGCAGGGTCATATCGTAGTCATAATTCACACCTTCCCCCCACTCCCAACTCCCCCCACCCATCCCAGTATACAACAATCTAAACACTCATGACCAATGCTGACATTTGGGAGATGAAAGCTGGTTGTCTCTTGGTCAACTTAGAATTCTTTTTGCTTAAGGTTGCTTTCACAACAAGGTTTCAAGTTGTCCAACAACTGTTGTACATGACAAAAATAGCTTCTACTGGAAGACATTCATGACCCAGTTCAGTGTTTTAATTGTTAGCATAAAGCGCTTGTCCCTCTGGCGATCTGAATCTCAGTTTTGGTTTTTGGAAAAGAAATTTAGTCTTTCCTTCCAGTGGTCACCCAGTCGGTAGTCCCTGGAAACACTGTTCAGCATTCACCTATGTACACATTCTGGTATGAACTTTCTGTTTGCACAGTTAAGGGTACGCTGAGTATATCAGTAGATTAAATACAGCTCAGAATAATATTTATATAATATTCTTCCTGTATTACAAGTACTCACAGACCATACTTCCTTGATGCTTTACAAGTACTGTACCATTATACCATACTTTCATCACAATACAGTAGCTACAGGTAACCGTTAGTAGGTTATTAGAGGGATAAGGGTTCAATCATAGGCTAAATGGATCGATTATAGTAGAGCAACAAATGCGGGAAGAAACTTAAAAAAAGAGGAGCATCTAGATAGTAAATTGTTTCATTATTTATTTATTTTTCATGTACAAGCTAAAGAGATGTAAATTTGATTCTTTACACTACTTGTTTTTCACTTCTTCAATTTGTGTAGTCTGTTAAAAAGAATGAGCAGCCCAACTAGTTATGTATACTACATTCAAATTCCATGCAACTTTAGTACTGAGCACTGTTCACAGCACTTGACAACCAAATACAATCACAATTCTCAGTTAATTAAATTAATCTTTATTTCCAACTTATTTGCAAGAAGAAAACAAGAGCAGCAATGTTGCAAAGGTTCACCTACACGGGAGAGACCTCTGTTTTGATTGGCAATCAGTTTCTGAGCAGTTTATCCATTTGTGCGAAAAATGTAAGACATACTCCAAAAAACAGTGTCCATTCCTATGGTGGTCACAACGTTTTCACATTTGAGCCAGTTGACATCAAATGACTTGTGTCTTAAATATCAAGGGGTTTGTCTATTAAACTCAAAATAGGTAACCTACATGATTCCACGTACACGGTTTTCATTGTTTTATCCTGCTGACTTCAGATGATTCTTGACCTCCAGTAAAATCAATAAGGTCCCTTTTCTAATACGGGCAACCAATGTATGCCAAGTATTAGGGTTGCCAATGATACGCTTTTAGAGATTCGGGTGTTACAAGAAGGCAGAGCACACACACATACTGTACACACCAAAACAAATACACAGAGCCGTATATATACAGCTCTGCATTGCTCTGTCATTGAATCTATACAGTCACACACTTTTTTATGCTATTGATTGTTGTACTTATTACTAGGCATAAACTATGCCGCACTGCAAAAACAAAGAACCAACAGTATACATTTCGCAGTTTTCATTCCTGTAATAATAGAACGAACACATAAACAAATATTCTGTGAAAGTATCCATTATAGATCTTTTATGTTTGAAAAGAAACAAGATCCAGTAACCTCCAAGATTGCCCGATTCTCCCTGACATAATGCAATTATCTGGCTCACTTGCGCTATCTGTGATGCGTTTCACAAAATTTCACTCATCGTTGACTCATCTTCACTCAGCTTTTCACACTTAAGGTGACGTTTAATTAAAGAGTGAACCAACACCAACCAACCCTAATTGTTGAATGGAGATATATCCAAAGATACTTTCAAGTATGGAAAAGTTTGTGGGACCGTTCCACTAAATTTGACATGGGTATGGCCACGTTATGAGCTGTCCAAGAGTACATCACAACTGAAACTTTATACAGCCTTCACAAGACGACATTTCTTTTCCCGAACAGCTTTGGTTCACCATCATTCAAATGTTATATCCACAACATTTCAGCAAATTTGGACAAAAGCTCTAGAAGGAGTAGTCTGACTTTCCATGTCTTTAATTTCTTTAAAAAAATTACCATTTAATTAATGCAGTTATTGAGGCAAATACATGATTGACAAGAAATTCTGTCATTGAACTGTAGGTACTATTGATACTGTATGAGGTTGCCTGTAAAGTACCAGACTCCAATTGCATGTTAATAATGAAAACACATGACACAATTTGGGGTTAATGAGCAAAATACCATGATGTCATATAAAAAAACAAACATATGAACCTGATAATTTCAAGGTATGCATGTCAGTGAATATACTTACTTGTAGGTCATTCCATCTCCTTTTCCAAACAGTTCCTCTGCACTCATGCCATCTCGTGAATAAAGGTTGTTCACATCATTCCCTAAATTGTTCATGTTTGCTGGCAAGGAATTGGTTTAGTTGGGCTTTGAGAAAATCACTGCAGACAAGAGCAATATATTTACTACAATGTAAACAACATAGTGGCACAGTTGTTCGACTAAATGGTTTCTTTTTTATTGAACTTCTATTTTAACAGTCTACTGCTTTACCCATTTCTGGTCACTTGTAAAGGAGGATTTAAAAAGTAGTGGGCTAAATCCCCTCCTCCCCCCCCTCCCCTACCCCAATCTGATTGAATTTGTACGGGCATGAATCTTTATGGAAGAACCAGACATAAACTAATGGTTTTATAATGGTGGGGAGAGGCCTTGGACTTGTTGACTCCTTTGTAGGTGGGAGGGGGGTCCTAGGGATGAAGAAGGTAATATTTAATGTACTCAAACTGTGCATTCTGAGGCTTCTTAGTTGACTGTTATTATGCCACATCCAAGGATTACATATAAGGATGAACATTTTATTTTGTGTACTGTAGTGTCAATCTTAACAGGTAACTTGAACATTGATTGAACTGTAATGTTTGCCATTACAGTATGTGAGAGAAAGTGATAGAAGAAATATATGGTACATTTTTGTAGAAGTATTTGGGATGGGGGCAATGAGGTTAATATATTTTCACTCAGGTGGGGAATCTGAGAGAAGAGGTTGAATAACACTGATATCAAAGAAATTGCCTTCAGATGGAAAGTTAATCCCAGAATGTCAATCTTGGGAGTGTTAGCTCAGTGGTTAACACTGGCACTCCAAGATTAATGTATGTTGTCCAGTTACAGAGTTGTTGACAATTCATTATCATGGAAGTTAAAATATGAATCTAAAAGACTGACTTCGGTCAGCTTGCAGCTGAAGAGTTCCTGCTTGCAGGAGGATCTAAAATACATACATACATGTATATACAATCTCCCAACCCTTCCCCTATTTTTTTTTCTCCACAAACCACTGCTCAATTCAATGATAATAGGCCTAACCCATACTATTAAGTAAAGTAACATTTTGTGTTGACTGTCACTTACTGACTTAGTATCAGTCAGTAGTATCAGTTTCAATTTGAGGTTTTAATTGTTACAATGATTTGATCACAGCATTGAAATCTGACAATTAGACCGCCTTGGCTAACATAGCACTTATCAGTATGGTTTGGACAAGGCTAACACTATGTACAGTACACTTAACCAGAGATATTCAGGCAATATTTCTGTATGACTAGTTGGAAATGCAACTTAATATTTTGTCTGTAATTTGTGTAATCATAGTGTAAATGTGAAGTTTTACTTTCGGTTTCATAGTATACAGTAACTATAATAAGACCACATTACACAGGTGAAGATAAACGAACTTCGTATTTTTTGGAGTCGAGGGTACTGTGATCAAGATAAATTTGACGACTCGTACCACAATGTTACTGGTACAACTACAATAGAGGTAGTATTACTAGCCTACTCAGTACTACTACTAGCCTAGGTAAGAAAAAGCCTGCACTTTAGCCTAGGTCCGTTCTTTCCAAGGCTAGCCTAGATACCTGTCTAACAGTAACAGTACTAACACAGATACTGGATAGCACTCAGGCCTTAAAACAAAGGAGAGAGGAGGATAGCCTAAGTATTACACCTGATTTAACATAGAAAATGAAAATAGGTCCTTGAAAATGAGAGGAAGATGTGTTACGTTCAATGTAGTTGCAATAGCCTATGGCAATATTTCGGTATCTTACCTGGCTCGGCTAACTTCACGTGGTAATGGTATCACACGAGTGTAGAGTTATACGACAGTCAGCGTAGCTGCATTGTGTTTTATGCTATGAAAAACCGCGCCGTATTTATATCAATAACATACTGGAGCAGTGTAACACATGGTTATAAATACTGGTGTACGTACTGTATTGTAAACACTGATTCATACGGAGCTTTAAAGGTGTCGTTGAGATTTAGAGACGACGAGTTTTTCTACTAAAAAATATATTAAGCAATTGGTAGGTAATATTGTTATTCAGGTGCGTATCCAGGGGGGGGCGTTGGGGGCGCGCGCCCCCCGGGTAAGGAAAAGAGGAGAGAAAAAAAAGAGAAGAAAAAAGAGGGGAAAAAAAGAAAAGGAGGAGAGAAAGGAAGGGAAAAGAAAAAGAAAAAAGAGAGAAAAAGGAGAAAAGGAGGGAGTAAAAGAGAGCCAAGACCTCGGGAAGAGAAAGAGGAACAGTCAGAGTTAAAGTGCTGATCCTTATTATATACACAGGGTAGCCAGTGACAGATCAAGGATTACGGAGGGGGTGTGCGCCTCACCCTACCCCTTACACCGACAACTCCATTTTGACGTTTCCATTTTTCCTCTCTCACTAATGTATCTATATAAATACTATATATGGTCTATCATAACGCGTGTGTGTGTATGGACGCCTTAAACAATTGTATAAATTGTAGTACAATTGTGCTATATGGAACCAACTGTGGCTGGTCTTGAACTCGACCGCGTCGTCGGGGAACATGACGCATTTCGGGAAGGGGGCGACCGCCCCCCCCCCCCCGTGCAAATTTTCTTTATGACATCGCTAGTAATTTCAAAATAGACAATGCTTAGATGCAACTAACAAGGCCTGGGAAGTGTCATTTCCAGCGATCTGGGAGGCTTTTTCGGCCAAAATTTTTCTTGTACGCTTCGCGCCAACCCATGGTGGCGCTTCGCTTAGATAGTTTGCCTACAGGCTTCGCCCCTCCCTTGGCAATTACTCGCTACACGCCTGTTCGAATTTGTAAAGCAAAGAGCAGATATAAGATCATATCAGTGAGCATTGAAATGCATGTTCCACGATGAACAGCCTCAAAAAACTGTTTATGTGTATAGTCAAAGGCGTAGGAGCCAAATTGGATTTGGGGCTGTAACGACTTGCCCGAAAAAAAACCGAAATTTTTCGCGCGCCTCGCGCGCGTTCAACATATCGATGCCAATATCAGCCCCCGCCTCCTACGGGACCTACGCCTATGTGTGTAGTGTTCGGTTTCGATATACATGATATCGGAAATATCTGCTATTTTTCATTTCCTTCAACCAAGTTTTATAATAGCCACTATAAGAGGTTTTAATATTTCTACACCAAAAAATTAACTGTGTCGGAATTTTCGAAAATTTCCTCACCAACATTCTTCATCATACTTTCTTCTACTCGTGCAATTTTGACCTGTCTATTAGGGGTTCAAGGAGGTTTTTCTATATTGGTTGTCCATAGATTGAATTTTGTGCAACATCATGGGTATGTTTTGAAGTGATTTTTATTCACGAGAAATGTGAATTTTCAGATTCTCAACAAATAATCGGCTTAAAACCTTGAAAAGTGGGGCTTTCGGATATTGTGGGCGGTGACGTAGAATCACCTACAAAAGCAATGATCCATAGGACATGCAATGAGGTCGAACATGATGTGTGACTGGTTACAATCTTCAAAAAGGTTATGGATGGAAAAAAACTTTTGGGATATACTTGGTTCTCAGGCAAAAGTGTACATCTGGTTGGTCATTTTCAAGCCCGAGAAGTGGCATTTCCGGTGATCTGGGGGGTATCAAAACCAGAAATTTTCTTGTACGCTCCGCGCCAACCGATGGTGGCGCTCCGCTTAGATGGTAATTCGCGCCCCCCGGGTTAGAAAATCCTGGATACGCGCCTGTTATTATTGTATTATCATATAAATTATATGTTATAGAAATACCTTGATCTTACTATTATGGAATATGATCGTAGGGCTTTATTTTTGGACTAACAGTTACATTAGCAGGCTGAATATATTTACATATAACTGGCTCAATCGAAGAACTTTTATTTGATCACAGGTTTACAGCTATAACAACCATTTGTCTCCCTCTGGCATAAAAAATATTAAACAAGTATTGTCAGGTTTGGTTTTAACATCTGAA
Source organism: Apostichopus japonicus (assembly GCF_037975245.1). Classification (NCBI taxonomy): domain Eukaryota; kingdom Metazoa; phylum Echinodermata; class Holothuroidea; order Aspidochirotida; family Stichopodidae; genus Apostichopus; species Apostichopus japonicus. The sequence goes on from NC_092580.1 coordinate 23,663,720, forward strand.
TGAATAACTTTCTCAAGGTATTTCAGTATGTTCCAATACCTATCTTCAAACACATTGCCCCAATATATGCTACACTGAAAGACAAGGATCGAGATGTCTATGGCAAGCCAATTGCTCAATAAATAAATTAAAAAAACATGGATTTTCGGTCGAAAAACATGTTTATCGACCGATAAACATGGTTTGTCACCGGTCTCCGGTGACATTGTAGTGATATTTTGTTAAGGGGGGGGGGGCGGTTTTTATGACTGGGTTTTGGTTGAATGCCAAAACCTTGACTGGCCTGGATCGTGGTCTAAACAGCTGCCTGTCGCTGGTCAAAGTCGATGCTTTGTTCGTGTCTGTGAAGAATCCGGACGGGCATATCAATAGTTTAGCCATCTTTCAGGAGCCATGTTGCGCTCAAGACATCAGGCCTTTTCAAAGAAAGCTTCTTGGGTTAATTTTGATGACTTTCTTTTCCATTCGCTGTTCTAAGTTACTTAAATTCGCTTGACTAGTTAAGAATTAGGTTGTCCAATATCTTAAATTAAATATTTGGAAGTTTTCCATTTCACTATTTACATGTCATTAATACTACTATGAACGGTGGAGAAATATTGAGAATCGGTTCAAAATCATTGATAATTCGGTTATTTTACATTCATTTGGTGAAAAAGCTTGACCAATTGCAATCTCAGTTTGCGTTATATGGTAGGTTTTCTTCAAATTGTTCCTAACCAAACACAGACAGCTTTCAATGATTTTGAATCGATTCTCAATATTTCTCCACCGTATATCTAAGAGCAGAGCCCATGCATGGCTCTAGTAAATGTAGAAATTTTGGTGGCGCTATAAAATAAAGAGGTAACCGAACCCTTGCGCACAACATTATAGATTACAAACTTAGACGCCTATACCATACATTGGAATTACCTTTAATCCATGCTGTGAGGTTTTGGTAAGTTGTAAACCTTCAATGTCTGTAAATTCTGTGAGCGAATCGTAGGACCTACTTTACGTAAAATGCGGGGAAATTCAAATTTAATGATATGCACGATCGTTGATCTTTCTTCGAGGTCACGGGGTCAGACTTCCAACTGGAGAGGGTGTTTGCAGAAAGGTTGCCTATTAAGCACGGTGGCTCAACCTTATTAGTATTGTTATTTAAGAACCTTTAAATGCGTGGTCTAGAGTTTGTTATGCAAAGTTACCCAGCGCATGCTCTGTGATTTCCATGTCAAATGAGAGTGTTTTACACATGCATGGAAGATTATATTATTTAAACGTCATACATGAAAAGTGCATGACGATCAGGTGAACTTTAATATGATGCCCACACGTGGCATGTAATCAGTTTGGGACATCCCTCCACCACCCCCCCCCCATCAAAATGGAACAGCCGAAAGGCATTGGAGAACCCTGTTTGAATTGGAGATTTCGAGTTGCAAATCGGTTAACCATGGAATTATGGCTCATGTTCGTAACAGGCTTGTGAAATTCATCAAGAGTTCTGTAGAAAGACAGACCCAAACTGTTGATACTGTTTGTTGTACTGAATTGTGTTCACGACATAATACAAGTAGTAGAAAGCCTTATAGTGCGGCTTCTACTTCCAAAGACAAAAAGTCAATATGAATTGAATCAAATAGAAGTGAAAATAATTAGAGAAAATGGTCACGGTAACCATAGCCAAGGGGAACGTTGTAACCCCTAAAGAAAAAGAACCCCCTCCCGCAAATACTTAGATGAACACCCGCAGTTGGTGGCTCTTTCTAGTGTGGATTATTGTTATATAGTGTGGAGTATGTGGTATCCCCAGATTTATGGAAGGCTAAAGGAAATTTGCTATGAGAGAAGAATTTGAAGCACTAAAGGAGAATAATACGTTTGAACTAACTGTTTTACCAGAGGGTAGAAAATCAGTGGGTGGGGGAGACGGATGTGGGAGGAGGTGTACATACCATTAAAGAAAATGCCCAATATCTAGCGAAGGGGTTCAATAAGGAAAATTCGCCCCTTGACTGCTAATACCACGTTAGTAATGCAATTGGCAGTACAAAATGACGTCATCGTGCATCAAATGGATGCCAAAAAAACTTATTTGCAGGCTTGGATTCTTGATTTTATTAATTACAACCATATGAAGCTTTCATTACTTCAAAACAGTCTACCATGTATGAACCTCGCGGTTATCATTTAGAAAAGATGTGCGTTTTATTTATTTATTTATTTATTTATTTTACAAAATTTCTATAGCGCCTTATCCAATCAGAAACTGCATGCTCTAAGGCGCTTTACAGTAAAATACAAACAAACATGATATACAAATAAATAAATCGTTAATGTAAGATATAAAAAAGGGTAGAACATTTGTTATATACCATTTGACAATAAATTGTATAAAAACTGCAAATGGGAAATTGAAAATTATACATACAAATTCTTAAAATTTAAAATATATATATATGTGTAAAATTAAAATTTTAAAAGCGCTATAAATTCAAAATGGAAAATGCGTTGTAATAATGTGACAATATAAATATTATAGAAAGCACGGTTAATGGAATGCAGATCTAAAAAGAAAGGTTTCGACTAGTTTTTTAAATTCATCTATATTTTTTTCTAATATTTCGGATCTGCCAATAACAGGACTTACAGATAGAGTCAACTTGATTATCCATGGTAAGATTGTGATCAAGATATACACCTAACTTTGCGAATGTGATCTGGTTTATGCGTATTGATGTTGAGACTTACAGCGTAATGATCACAAGTCAAATTTCCATTCATATTACTAAGACATGCGTCAACAATAGATGGTGAACCATACAGTATGTCACTGTGTTCTCGGGTTATCACTACATCCAGGGTATGTCCAGCACGATGAGTTGCACCAACGACATGTTGTTTTAAACCATGGACATTTAAAAGTCTAGAAAACTTCTGTGAATCAACATCATTAGGGTTATCCAGGTGAAAGTTCAAATCACCAACGATGGTCACACGATCTTTCATGGCAGTAATACTTTCTAGATAAAGTGCCCATTCATCAAAAAATATGGAATTCTTGAATCCATTTTTAGAAGAGGGTGGGGGTCGGTAGATAACACTTAATGCAAATTGTAAATCACCAGTGCTGATACAGCAATCCATATGCTCAAAATGCGTGTAGAGATTATCCTTAGTTGAGGCAGTGGCGTAGGAAGGTACTTTTGAGTGGGGGGCTGAAGACTGATGGCCGGCCTGGGGGAGGGGTCTAAGGGGAGGGGGTGTCCCCCTCCCCATTGGATTTTTTTTGCATTTCCAGGTGGCCTCAGATGCAATTTGGTGCAATATAGCACACTTCAACACCCACTCCATTTTGTGAACTTAATTTTGTATTTTCACCTGGCCTTAGATGCATTTTGGTGCTCCAAATGAGATTTTTTTTCTCATTTGGAAATGAAAAAGGGGTTTTCTGACTTGCGAACCGGGGGGCGGAATGATACTTCCGCCCCTCCACATTTTTCACTGAGGGGCTGGCGCCCCCCAGCCCCCCCCCCCCCGGTTCCTACGCCCTTGAGTTGAGGTGTTAATCTGTATTGATAATCCAGATTTAAACAGCACCCCAACCCCTCCTCCAGTCTTTCCGGTGGAACGGGGGACATGCTCAAATTCATAACCCGTAGGGACAAGGTTACCTATTAAAAAGCTGTCAGTCACATTTCCCAGCCATGTATCACTAGTTAGTGCTAAAATGTCAATATCATTCGATACAACAAAGTCAGAAACAGATATCGCTTTATTGCTGATGGAGCGAACATTTTGTATATTAGCGCGGCTTGGTATGCTGGTTATTGAATTTAAGTTTATGATCCTTTTTTTATGACATGTCACATATTGCGGTGCGTTTTGATAGTTCTAACGTGGTTCAAAAGCCTTGGTTTAATTACAGTTTGAATTTCATATTGCATATCATTATGGTATGTTTCTTTGAGTCCTGTAGGTAGCTGAATTAGATTGTTGGTAGGTAGCTGAATTAGATTGTTGAAATTTATCCCTGATTGTTATACCCTCATTGATTTTGTTATTCTATTTAGCATAATCTCTATTTATAAGCACTGGTATGCATCTCCTGAATTTAATGCCAGCCTTTGTTCCTCTACGAGTGGGTCTTCTGAATAGAGTTAAATCATCTATTGTCTTTTTTCTATGGCTGAAAAATATCACACAAGACATAACAGATTTCTCTACAGCAAAAAGAAATTCTCTTGTGTGTTTAATGGTTACTGCATGCATTCTCTTAACACTAATAAGGACAGAAAGTCAAGATTTTTCTTACAAATACCCAGTGGTAATTCCAAGTACAAAAGTCACTAAAAACATGTCCATATCAAACAGAATAACAAACACAACAAATACTGAAAAAACACGGCAACTTTCCAAACAATATAACACAGGTTATTGCCAAAACATTGAGGAGCACTTTTGTAGAGCTGCCATTAGATAGCGCTGCTAACTGCATATTAGTAGTCTCAGTTTTAACAAATACATATAAATTTACTGTGTGCATACGTGAGTTTGCATAAAACAATTCTAAGCTTTTTTTGCATATACCCATCAACCTATATAGATCAACCAGAGGGTTTTGTAGTAAAATCACAGAAACTGGAACAAGTATAACGGAAAACTGTAAGCATAGGGCTGTAATTTGAGAATTCACGGGGTCACTGTTGATTTCATTTTGGTATTGTTGAAAAGGTGGCTTCTACAAACATAACATACACAAGGCATTGTCAGAAATGACTGGAGCGATTAGCATTCCCTATTCTCGGACCTTAGTATATGTTGCTATATAGCACGCTGGGCCTGAGTTGTTAATTTCAGTCTAGAAATCGACTTGGTAGATCAGTCATTTGAAAATGGAGAGGAAGCGACACTGTTATCTTGGATCTTTGATTTTGTTAATTACAACAATATATAGTGTTTTCATTACTTCAAAACATTCTATTAAGAATGAACCTCGAGGTTATCATGTGGAAAACAGGTGCGTTTTATTAGAAGTCTCAGTTTTAACAAATATAAATTTACAGTGTGCATATATATGTGGATACCCAATAATGCTTCTCAAAGGTACTTATGATACCATATGTGTGCATGTTATAATCATCTGTATAGCAAGATGCTTTTATTTAATTTTTTGTACAAAGATTAAGTACGTTTCTGTCTTAGTCTTAAGTTTCAATTTTATTAATTATAATAAAGGATATTAAATAGACAAGTCTTTCTTTGGTAAAATATGTTTATGACTGACATATCAATTTAGGTACCAAACGAAATGAACTGGGAAGATTTCTGCGTGAGAGTTCGCCCTATGCCCCGCCGGGCTTGGCCCCCGGACACCGATGGCATTTCCTGCATCAGTTTTACCCATGTTCAGCAGTCATTAATCCACAAATATATATATATATATATATATATATATATATATATATATATATATATATATATATATATATTTGTGCTGAATTGAGCAGAAGTTTTAGAAATTCGGATTGTTTTAATCCGCGTCGGATTATTTTAATCCGATTCCGTCGTAATTGCAAAGGAATTGTTTTGGGTTATCTGGGACGGCAAATCGTTTATGATGTTTATATATATTTATATATATATATATATATATATATATATATATATATATATATATATATATATAAATTTATGATCGATTCCATGTCAAGCGATGTAGCATCTGTCAACTGTTTGGGCATTATCATAAATAATGTTCGAATAAAACCACCCCTTCTTGTGCCATCTGTGCAGATGACCATGAAACCAGACTGTGGAAGATCTCCGTTGATGAAATAGATAAACATTTTTGCATTAATTGCAAACGTGCCAACTCTGGACCTCGAAATCACATGGCGTCATCTATATATAACTTGTCCTCAGTACGTCGATGCGCAGAACAAAGTAAAACGATTGATTGCTCGTTTAAACTAGACATTAGTTCCAAGACGGCAATACTTAGACTTGTCGGCAGTCACAAATGAAATTTATATTGGAGACTGTTAATGTTCGATCAGCTCGAAATAAAACTTCTTTAATTGTTGATCAAATTATTCATTCTGGCACCGACTTACTTTGTTTAACCGAAACTTGGCTTAAGTCAAGTGATACTGTTTCTGGAGCTGTCTTAGCACCTGGTGGTTATTCTTACCTTGGAGTGCCTCGCCCGCTGGATAGAATTGGTGGTGGGACTGGTTTGGTTTTTGATCAACCTATTGCAGTGTGATGAAAAGTCGTCTTTTGAATATTCTGAGTGGCTGGTCGCTATTGATAATCTCAGAGTTCCGTCCTCCATATTCCGAAGCTCATCCGGTTACGACTTCAACTTTTTTTTCTGAGAATTCAGTAATCTCCTTGAAGACTGTATGCTTTGTCCTGAAAAACTTATTCTTACTGGCGATTTTTATCCATTTGGATGATCACACTAGTACTGATGCGACTAAATTTACTGATATTATGAATACGTTAAGTCTCCAGCAACATGTCTCCATTCCAACTCATGACTCCCGACACACGCTTGATTTAATCATCACACGATCTACTAACGATATTGTGTTATCGTCTCCACAAGCTGCTTTAAAAGTGTCTGATCATTGGTCAATTAGATTTTATCTTGACCTGCCTATTACCAAACATTCAACTAAAGAAATTAAATACCGGAAATATCAAAGTATTGATATTGATCAATTCTGTACAGATATTTTGCAATCCTCAGTATGCACAACTGAATGGCTCGATTTGGAGAGTTTAATTGAATGCTATGATCGTACTTTAACATCTGTCCTTGATATTCACGCACCAGTTCTGACTAGAGTTATTACCGTTAGGCCAACAGTGCCTTGGTTCTCCGATCAATTGAAAATATTACGCTCCGCTTGTCGAAAGGCTGAGAGAGTCTTTCGTAAATCTGGTCTTGAATCTGACAGACGGGTCCACTGATCTTTGCGCAATGAGTATTCATTCCATCTGGATTCTGCTAAAAAGTCCTATTATACATCAATCATCCGGGACTGTGAAGGCGACACCAAGAAACTATTTACTGTTGTAAAGTCATTGTGTAATAACAAGCAAGTTGTTTCTTATCCGCCACACCAGAATATGGAACTTGTTAATGACTTCGGACAATTTTATATATCTTAAATTGATAAAATTAATGCAAACATTGATTCGACAGCATTTCCCATCGAAGTTGACTGGGTTCAAGCCACTTTCTAATGATGAAGTTCGCACAATTATCAAATCTTCCAACACGGCTACCTGCAATCTTGACCCTATACCCACTTGGTTACTTTGAAAGTGTCTTGATCTCCTTTTGGCTGTATTGACTACCATGATATATCTTTCACTAAAGATTAATGTTCCTGGCAAATGGAAGATTGCTACCGTTACTCCATTGTTAAAGAAAGCAGGTCTGGACCCTATCTATTCTAATTATAGACCAATTAGTAATTTGAGCTATGTTTCCAAGTTACTTGAACGAGCTGTAGTTAATGAGATTGTCTCACATTGTTCATTACATGCTCCTTTTCCTGATTGTCAATCTGCTTACAGGCAAAATCACTCTACAGAAACTGCTCTTATGAAAATACATATAGTGCTATATTGATGAATATGGAACAACATCAATTTATTTATTTTACAAAATTTCTATAGCGCCTTATCCAATCAGAAACTGCATGCTCTAAGGCGCTTTACAGTAAAATACATACAAACATGATAAACAAATATATAAACCGATAATGTAAGGTAAAAAAGGGTAGAAAATTTGTTATATACAATCTGACAATAAATTGTACAAAAATTGAAAATCGAAAATTATACAAACAAATTCTTAAAATTTAAAATATATATAAATGTGAAAAATTTTAAATTTAAATGTGCTATAAATGCAAAATGGAAAATGCGTTGTAATAATGTGAAAATATAAAGAGTATAGAAAGCATGGTTAATGGAATGCAGATCTAAATAGAAAGGTTTTGACTAGTTTTTTAAATTCATCTATATTTTTGGCACACTTAGCTTCCTCCGTTAAACTGTTCCATAATGTCGCAGATGAGTAATCGAACGCCTGTTACCGTATGTAAAAGTTTTAATGACAGGTTTGGTAAGTGAAGACTTGGATTCTGAGTGTAGAGATCGAGTAGGCTTGTATTTATGAATTAATTCAGAGAGGTAGATAGGGGCTAAACCATTAAGTGACTTATATGTATATAACAGAATCTTATAACTGAACCTGTAATGAATAGGCAACCATTGTAAGTCACGTAATGCAGGTGTAATATGCTCATCACTACGAGTGCGACTTACAATTCCGTGCAGCGCGATTCTGAACTCGCTGAAGGCGATCGGTCAGCTTGTGAGGCAGGCCATGTAGCAGGGCATTGCAGTAATCCAGTTGTGATGTCACAAGAGCATGGATTAAAGTCTTACACGCATCATCTGAGATATACCTTCTAATTTTGCCAATATTTCGGATCTGCCAATAACAGGACTTACAGATAGAGTCAACTTGATTATCCATGGTAAGATTGTGATCAAGATATACACCTAAATTCTTTACTTTAGGAACTGAACATATGGTGTTAGGTCCCATATTTATATACAAGTCTTGAATAGCATTACCTTGAAATTTTGGTGAAAATACAATGAACTCAGTTTTGTCCTGATTAAGTTTCAAACAATTAACCCGCATCCACCTGACTATATCTGAAAGGCATGCTTGGAGCTTAAAGATACATCATTCCAGGACTCAAGGGCACCAAAATTCAAATACAATTGCGTATCATCAGCATAACAGTGATGGTTGATGTTATGGCGCTGAATTATTTCTCCAACTGGACGGGTAAACATACAATATATCAAAGGACCAAGTACAGATCCCTGTGGCACCCCAAACCTTAGCTGTTTCTCATCAGATATAACATTATCAATTTGTATACATTGCACTCTGTCCCTAAAATAGGACTTAAACCATTTTAATGAGTTTGACGCAATTCCAAAAGTATGTTGGAGACGATTAAATAAGATCTCATGATCAATAAGATCGAAGGCTGCCGATAGGTCCAACATGACCATCATTGTTTGGGACCTCTTGTCAAGAGCTGCAGCAATATCGTTATGTACTCTTAGTAAAGCTGACTCAGTTGAATGGTACTGGCGATATGCAGATTGGAGATTATCATGCAAAGCATTGGCATTTAAGTGATGTTGAAGGCGTATTGCAACCATCTTTTTCTACAAGTTTGGATATAAAAGGTAATGCACTCTTTTAATCCTGTTGAATTTGAGTGCAGCGTTCGATACTGTCAACCATGATATTCTTGTTAACATATAGCGTACCCAATTTGGTATTGTTAATAATGCACAAAAATGGATTGGTAATTATCTGTCTTTCAGAAAACAGCATGTATCTATAGAAAATATCTCATCGAAAAAATTTCTTTGAATTGTGGTGTATCCCCAGGGCAGCTGTCTCGGTCCTATTTTTATTCTTTGTTATGTTTCTCAGTTGTTTGTCATTTTCTCTAAACACCTCCCTAACGCACATAGTATATGCTGATGATACACAGTTATATTTATCTTTCAATGCTGGTTCTCTGTTATCTGAAGAACGGGCTGTTCTGGCAATGCAATCACTTATCTTCGAAATAAGACATTGGATGATCAGCAATAGGCTAATGATCAATGATTCCAAGACTGAGTTTCTTTTAATTGGTACTTGACAACAAGTTGCTAAGACTCGGGTTCAGATGATAAAAGTAGGTAACGTGGATATTAAACCATGTGATAGTGCAAAAAATCTAGGGGTTCATCTTGACAGCAACATGTCAATGGACATTCATATTGGAAAAGTTTGCTCTAAGGCATACCATGGACTCTATAATATTCGTCAGATCAGAAAATTCCTGGATAAGGACTGTACTAAAACTCTTATTAATGCTTTTGTAATTAGTCATATTGACTACTGTAATGCACTCATGGTTGGTTACCTGATTATAAGCTTCAAAGAGTTCAAATGGTACTTAATGGAGCAGCTCGGTTGATTTACGCTCTTCCTAAATTTTGTCACATAACTTCTACTTTACAATCTCTTCATTGGTTACCTGTACAGCAACGCATTGAATTAATCTTGCAAGTATTTAAATGTTTAAAAGGTCTTGCACCTAAGTATTTATGTGATATGATCGTGGTGAAGTCTAGTTCTTACTCTTTGCGCTCACATTCTCGAATCACCCTGAGTGTCCTCGTATCAATCATAATACGTTAGGCAATAGGGCTTTTGCCTACAAAGGACCTCGGTTGTGGAATTCACTTCCGGTGGAATTGATGTGTATTGACTCCTTGACTCTGGATGCTTTCAAGATAAAGTTAAAAACGTATCTGTTTAAGCTTGCTTATTTTGATTGACACGACAGGTTGGCTTTTTCTTTGTTAAGCGCTTTTGAATGTTTTGTACAAAATTAGCGCTATATAAATGCATATATATATATATATATATATATATATATATATATATATATATATATATATATATATATATATATATATATATATATATATATATATATATATATATATATATATATATATATATATATATATATATATATATTAACATAAAGTCTGTTCAAAGTATCTCCTTCGAGATCCGGCTTTAGGAATCACAAATGATTTTCGAGTTGGTTAGCATCATGTTTGATCTCTAGAGTAAGGCAAAATATGTCACCAAAAACAGAACTAGTATTGTTCGATACAGGTGACAAACGCCTACAGTGGAATTACGATCTTCCTTACCGGTTTCGAACCTCTGGACATACAATCAGCGTCCATAGCCTAGTGGTTAGGGTGTCCGCGTACAGAGCGGGAGGCCCGTGGTTCGAATCCCGGTGGAGGCTGAAAGTTTTTCACTGTTCTTGATTTTCCAACTCATTACGATTTTCATTTATATATATATATATATATATATATATATATATATATAGATATATAGATATGTATATATAGATATATATGTATATATAAATAAATAGATATATATATATATATATATATATACATAGATAGATAGATATATATTCGGGTCTGTGAGGCTTACTTTACAAATACATTTTTCCCCCTACTTTATTCCAGTTTTGGCGAATTTTTTCTTCTTATCCATTTGCAGAGTCGAGGCAATTATTCCAAAGAGCAAGTCTGCGGTCATCTCAAAAGAACCGAATATTGTCTATAAAGAGCGATCTCGGTCTGAAAATTGGACACAACCACCGCCTAGGATATCTACTACTGCACAAAAAGTCATCGTGCTTGCTAAGACACATAAAACTGCAAGCTCCACGCTAGCGACAATCATTCAACGGTTTGGAATCACTAACAACCTCAGCTTTGCTTTACCTAAGCTGGTGGTCAGGTTTGGCTTTACACCCTTCACATCAGATATGTTAGCAATACAACCAAAACATGGTGGCTTCCACATATTTGTAAATCATGTACCTTTCAACAAAACTAGCATACAACAAGTCATGAAACCAAAAGCCAAATTTGTGACGATAGTTAGGAACCCTGTGACTCACTTTTCTTCGGCTGTTAACTTTTATAATGTGGCGAAACGTTTCAACATGTCTGGCAACATCTATTCTCCAGATTTCGCGTTTTCAACTTTACTAAAAAGAATAGAGCAGAGTAACCATATCTCTTGCCGTTATACCTACAATGGCCAAATGCGTGACCTAGGTCAATTTCACAAGGAATCCGATTTATCCCGAGAGGTGATAGCCGAGCGGATCAAACTACTTGACGAACAGTTTGATTTAGTTCTTCTTCAAGATTATTTCGACGAATCCTTGATTTTATTGCGAAGAGAGATGTTCTGGAGTTTCGAAGATATAGTCTACAACTCAATGAAGGTAAGGGAACGCGAGAGGGAGTTACCAAGGCAACATCATATCGATGTGATTACGAAATGGAACTACGTCGATGTAATGTTATATAAATACTTTAAAGAGGTACTTCAGAATAAGATCAAAGAGTACGGTCCTTCTTTTGGTAACGACCTGCGACACTTTAGGAGAGTAAAAACAGAAGTATTAAATTTATGCCAAAAGAAACCTAAGTCAGAGGGGTGTCACGATTTTCGGAAGGATGTGCCTTCGTATACAATTTTGTCAATCAGGAAAGAAAACGAAACACTTGCTAGAAAACTCCTACAAACCAAACAGATGAGGAGAAAGAACTTGACACTATTTTGAAAAATAGGGTACATTTGCTTCTCACGTGCGTACTTCCTATTCCTGTGAAAAATATCCACATACCCAAGTATGAAGTGTATCTAATCATTAATTTTGGAGTTACTGAGTTTCCAAAGGTTTTCTTCACCATTATCATTGACATCAAATAACCTTTAACCCCCCCCCCCCCCCTAAACAATTCCCAAGGATATTTTCATCCATTGTGAAGTCAAAACTGATTACTGTTTCATATACTGTATATGATATGTAATATCATGATATGATGTCATAAGTTTGCTGTCATATCACAAAATAAGTCACAGTAGGAGTGATATGGGGAGATTAATACAGCAGTCATCCAAAAGTAGAGAATGCGGGGGACCAGAACAGGTTATACTGGCCATATGCTGTAAATTAGTTTGTAAAGAGATAAAGCATTCACACTGCATTACAACAACTCTGGCATTTCACTTCCATAATTCTAGTCCAATCATGCTAGTGCATCATGCAATCATGCAAATCAATCTAGCCCATACATGTATCCATTGTATACATCTCCACTGTTCGCAATTGCAGAGACACACGGAATTAACATACACATGTATGCTAACAACACACAGTTATATGTTTCATGTGATCCAAAGGATGCTGATGCTGTGCTACGTCGACTGGAGAGTGTGATGTCAGAACTACGAGAATGGATGACAGACAACCATCTAAAATTGAATGATACTAAAACCGAATTTCTAATTATCTTTAAAAGAAGTAAAAAGAAGTTTCTGTCACACATCACAAAAATTACGATAGGAACTACAAAGATTGCTGCAAGTGTATCAGCCCGTAACAAAGGAGCCGTTTTAGACTCAGAATAAGGCATGATGCCCCATGTTAACAGTGTTGTTAGGACGTGCTACTCACATCTCCGCCAGATATCACATATCCGTACATTCCTGACTCGTAATGCCACTGCTACATTGGTCAATGCTATCATCACGTCCCGTCTGGATTATGTAAATAGCCTGCTGTTTGGACTCCCAAACTCACAAGCTGGAAATGGTTCAATAATATGCTGCTCGTATAGTTTGTAAGAAAAGGAAAAGAGACCATGTCACACCACTACTGGAATCATTGCATTGGCTACCAATAGATTTTCGAGTGAAGTTTAAAATTAACCTACTCACCTACAAAGCTCTGCACGGTCTCGCCCCCTACTACCTGTCTTGTCTCCTTACACCGTATAAACCTAGCAGACCCTACGTCATCATCACAGGAATTGCTCAAGGAGAAGAGAACAAGATGCAAGACCGGCGACAGAGCCTTCTCAGTCAGCGCTCCCAGATTATGGAACGCCTTACCAACTCTGTGCGTGTATGCATGTTCTCTTACCACTTTTTAAACTGTTTTGAAAACATATTGTTTTAGACTCGCTTTTACTGTGTAATTGACTGTGTTTTAACTTTTATTATATGTAGATACTACGTTTGGAACTACGTATTTAATTCTTAACATTTTTAAAAAAAATATATTTGATTTATTTACTACGTTTAAGGGTTCTATTTTTTATCGTTTAGTATTGGGTGTTTATTACTATCTGTTTTAGGCTTTTACAATAATTGACTTACTGTACTATATTTTAAAAAAAATATCATTTTTTATATTGTTGCTTTTGGCTTTCATATTTTTTGCCTTATTGGTTCTATATATTTAATATTTTGGTTTTTGTTACTATTTGTTCTTAGGTGTTACATTTGTAAAGCGCTTTGAGCAGCTTTGCTGATTATGCGCTATATAAATATTACTTTCATACTGAGGTCCACTGCCTCTCCCCCCTCATCCAACAATATAGAAATTCTTCATAGATCATCGTCTGCCTCTGAAAGTAATACTTGGAGGAAGAAGGCTAACAACAATGTATAAAAATTTAGGACAAATGCAATTGATATACTGTAAACTTTCTTGTTGTATTTAACAAGCTTCTGGACAAGCTGATAGAATGTGCCAAATTCGTAATAAATGCTGCTTTATCTATATACCAGACTCTGTGGCTGAGTATAATCAACGGGCCTAGGCCTAAGTACTCAACCAATACATTTTCTTTCATTTGACACCTGCTGAACTATTATTATTGGTGGTGAGTAAATCAATACAACTAACAGGCATAAAATAAAAACTGTTCTTTTTTGTCAACAACAAATGAATATTGATGTCCTCATATTGATCAGCCTTTTTACAAGTTGACCATGAATCAATCCAAATCTATGACGGTCATTCACCTGCCGCCTCTTGACGAGGTGTTCGTGCAATATATTGCCATAAATAAGCAACAGCTCTCAATCTTAAGTGACTGAATCATCATAAACTAAAGTGCTTGTATTGAAAGAAAGAAAAGTAACTGGTTGCAACCTAGCTTCTTCTCTTCACAACTGTGATGATAGATAAAAACAAGTGATGACATTTACAATTCTACTACATAGTGTAGCTGCTACTTCTTCTCCCCCACCAGTCTTGTAGTGATGATGCATCATCGATAGATTCAGAACAAAACTAATCATCCCCCTACTCTCTAACAATGGCGTCGTGCTTCAACAGCGCCTTTCCTCGTCGTCGTCCTCTTAGCCTGGTGCGTCCTCATGATTCCTCTCCAAGGGACTGGAATTCACCGTCCACCTGACGTCTGACCTTTCATATTTCTTCTTCGTAAACCAAGTCACCATCTCCTACAGCAAAACAAATGCAAATAAGTGTTATATGACCAACCCGAAGGAAGAGAGTTTTTTTTTCAATTCTTGCAGTGACGATGATGACAAGAAAAGGTAGACTCACCGATTACCTTTAGCATTGAAAATGTCGCTCACATCGGGAGCACCCTTTGGATGGTTGAACCATGGCTTTGGGGTATCTCTCGGAATAACTGTGGTTGCAGGACGTTGCAAAGTAGCCAACATTTCTGCTAACGAAAAGAAAATACACTGAATCATTGCTGAGCTTGCAATTGTACAATTGTACCAGTTTGACTGGTTAACGAACGATGATCATCGTCACGCAACAATGTCACCGCAATATCGTGATCGGGTTTCTCATTTCTCAAAATATCTGTACAGATTTAATAAATCTAGATATTTTTTACAAATTCTGCATTTCTGAAGCTTCCAGACTTCAGCAATATTATTATGAAAAAGGAAACAATAGACTTATATGACATGCTTAAAGTAGAAACTTGCTTGCAGTTCTTCAAGCAAGAGCAATTGTTGTATTGAGAGCATTAATACAGTTTGAAACTGGAACAGCCTATCAACAAGAGAAACAGACTACTTTCTAGTTTTCGATGCTCGAATACCAAGTCCAACAAATTACAGCTTTAGACAGTATTACAACAAAAAAGAAGCGAGGGACTTTTGACCCTACGTCTTTCGCTTACCTGGTCATCCTCTTCACCAGCCGACGCAAGGTCTTCATCCTCGTCCATGCCGTTAACATCATCGGAAGTCTATCAGAAGAAAAATCACACAGAGACCACTTAATAGGGTAATAATCACAGTAATAAGAAACCAGTCTATCAGAAAAAAATCACACAGAGGCCACTTAGGGTCCAACAATCACAGTAATAAGAAACCAGTCTATCAGAAGAAAAATCACACAGAGGCCACTTAGGGTCCAACAATCACAGTAATAAGAAACCAGTCTATCAGAAGAAAAATCACACAGAGGCCACTTAATAGGGTCCAACAATCACAGTAATAAGAAGCCAGTCTATCAGAAGAAAAATCACACAGAGGCCACTTATGGTCCAACAATCACAGTACTAAGAAACCAGTCTATAAGAAGAAAAATCACACAGAGGCCACTTAATAGGTTCCACAATCACAGTAATAAGAAACCAGTCTATCAGAAGAAAAATCACACAGAGGCCACTTAGGGTCCAACAATCACAGTAATAAGAAACCAGTCTATCAGAAGAACAATCACACAGAGGCCACTTAGGGTCCACAATAACAGTAATAAGAAACCTGCAGGAAAGTGCATCTTCCAATATGTCTGAACACGCACAAAGCTGTTAAGATGAACACAATGATGTCACACTAACCGATTTATCTACTACACATAGGCTAAATCTATCACACACTTGGAACCAGCTTTACCCGATGAACATCTTGAAAGACGAAAAAAATACAATACAATACAATAAAAAATAAAAATTCCACATAATCAAACCCCCTCCTGTAAAATAAATTATACCAATCAAATAATTGTTCAGTTCTTGCTTCCCACTAAAACCTTGTTACTACAATGTAGTGCAACATACATCAGGCCAATTTCCAAACCTAGAATTTTTACTTTGTTGCCCTGTTACAGTGATTGTTATGTGTGACACGAACATCAGATTAACGTTAAGATTGTCTTCCACATACCTCCTCTTCACCAGTAAGCTGGCTTTGGCTGTTTGGGGCGCTGTTAAATCCATCTCCATCCGCATCAACCTCCATCACGGAATCAGAATCCTCGTCATCTTCATCATGTCAGAGAAACCAGCTAAATAGAGAAGAAAGGGATGTCTTTAATCATCACAACAAAATTTGCTTCACGAATTAAGGATGTGTATTAAAAGGACAAATACTTGAAGAAGAAAAGAAAAAACCTTGACATTTAAAAACTCATTCACATGCTACATGAGTTTCAATACTATTGTTACCTTTATGGATATATATAATTATGCCACTGTATAAAAATATGGAAACCAAATTAACTAATATAATGATAAAATAGATATCCATAAAATGAAACCAAATCATTGTAACTCACATAACCAACACAATATACATTTAACCAACATAATATAATTTACATACATAACATACAAAGATTGTCCTCATGATCCCCCCCACCCCCACCCCTTGGATTACAGTACAGAATGTGTAGAATCAGCTAAGCCTGACCATAAAGCTTTCATAACCTGCAAAGATAAAGCTTCATTTAAATTGAGAGTTTTATGCAGACAGATTGACTGCTGGGGTCACCCCCTAATAAGTAATAAGATCATCAGCAGTTCATCGTTAGATACACAAACTGTGCCAATTATTTAAGTCTAAAAAGATGGAGAAGAATCCTATCACACAATTTCTACATCCACATCAACACACCAGGCGTTCGAGGATAGTCTTCTGATTCATTCTCATCTCCCTCCATGATGGAAGGGAGGTTGGGATATCCTGTCGTATCATCAGACTGATTCATCTGTTGTTGGAAGGCAGCCAACTGTTCTGGTGGTACCTTCTCACCTATAAAGAGCAAACAAAAGATCAATTATTACATTAAAAGGGGAAGTCAAACATTTTGGATAGATATCCCTAGAACAAACAAGCATCTACAATGATTGCATAGCATCTTTCTCCTGACATTTCACTGTCTGAATACATCAACCAATGAGATTAAAAGATGGAAAAACTAATGACACATCTGTCAGTAAATAGAGAAGCAGTAAGACCAGAAAAGAATACAAAAAGATGAGTTCATGTTTGGATAAAATGATTTGTTTAAACACCAGAATATGTCAGATCTGTCCAAGCTTCCCTTCTTGTGATGTCATGTTTACCAGCTGGGCCTCACACACAAACTTTCATGCAAACTAATTATCGTACAGCCCATGACAAGTGCAACAGGTTGCAATTGTCATCGCACTCAAACCCTCGCTTTATCATAAAGTTGTTCCTCTTTATCCGAATGTAAATGCATTTCTGACACATATATACCCCACAAACAAGAACATTCCCTGCGGATATATGGGGAGGTGGGGGAGGAGGAGGGTGGTGGGGGTTGTTGATAATTGGGTGAAAACCTTATATGACAATATGACAAGGGCTTCACACATTTCCAAAATCCTGTTGTTAATGTTTGACAAACTAGAAAGGTTTTCAAATATATTAGAAACCAGTCATTCATGAAATCTTGAATTCAATTCAGAGAGTAAATCGATTCTTTTCTTACTGAGCTTCTTTAGACAATCCCTCTTTTAGTCTGCCATGGCTTGATCGGCTTCCTCGATATCGGCGTAAAATTTCAGCTTCGGTCGAAGACACTCCACAATGTCCGTGAGAGCATTATCACAGTCTAAGGGGAATGGTCTTGTCTCTGGATCAAACACTGGTAAAGATTTCTTGAAGAAATAGTATTGCTGTGGAGAGATGCAGAGACAAATTAAAATGACATAGCTTAACACTAAAAGAACATCATTAACTACGTCAATGCTATTTAGTTCTCTTCTTATTTATTTGCCACCACACACCTGCATAAAAAGTTAACTACTCAAACTGAACAGAAATACAAACTCTTTGGTCCGATCATTAAGGCATATATACATTGTGTGAAATACTATTTGCACACATAAGTTGGAGTAAACATGGCAGCATGGACCATGTGAGCTGCTAGTTTTGGGTATCGTCATCTTGCAACTCATCTGAGTAAACATGTAATCCCTACAGAAAGGTTAATCAGAAGCATATGAGTGCTGTGCGACATTATGTAGTAGATTACATATCATTGCTACACAAGCAATCCACTGAACTAGGATCACTTGCAAGTATTATAGACAAGAGGGTACTCTGGCAAAGAAATGAAAGAAAGAAAAAAAACACCCCTGGCTTAACCTATTCCATTACTTTTACGCACCATCAATTTAGAAAGCTTTTCCAATCCCTGCTCACCACCCAGGTTCTTATTCACCTGCCTTGCTACCCTCATGGGCTGAATGCACCACAATCTAGCCTCTTCTTGCTGTTGCCTCGATCAAAGAAATGGCAACATGTGTCTAACCATGGAGGTAAAAACAGAGTTTTTACCTCCATGGTCTAACAGGGTGCAGACCAATCGGATGCGAAACATGTGGTCAGATGGATCAAAGGGGGTAGGGTTGTTTGCTGGTGCGGGAAAATGTTGAGAAAACGACAAAGCATTATTTCTATTCAGCAAAATGCAATTGGATGACCCAATGGAAGTAAGCACACACTGTGATGGATATGTGGTTCAGAAGCAATCACTATTGTGCAGTAGTACAGCAAGAATTACAGTGACAGAAAAGAATGGTAAAACTGCACTGAGATTTAGGTACTGAGAGTAGTAAAATGAGATACTTTACCTCAGATTGGAACAATTACAATAATAATAATCAAATAATAATCAAAAAAATAATCAAAATAAAAATTATAATAAGAATAATAATAATAATAAAACACAATACAATTCAATAATATACAACCAAAATACAACACAATAATATTCAATACAACACAATACAATAAAATAAAATAATATAATATACAATACAATACAATAAAACACAAGATAATACAATAAAACACAATATAATAAAATGCAATACAATACAATGATACAGAAAACTTTGTAAAAACAAAGACTATAATTCACATATTTAACTTCACAGATTTGCTGAAATATTGAAATTGATTGCTTTATGTGAAAACAGTATCACCAGACTTATTTTGGGCTTTCTTCCAACTCTCTCCCTCCGCTAAGAAAACAAGTCAACCAGAGAGATCATATACTTACACCAATTAAAACAAGAATTATTTATCTATGAAACAGACAAGGTGACACACTTTTCCTCTGTTTAGACAAGCAACTGTTTAATTACTGTTAAAAAGGTCACAAACTACAAAAAGAAAAGAAAAAAGGAACAAATACCAGAGTACCGAGAATACCAATCGCCAGAACCAAACAAGAAGCTTCCCCGATATGACCGACCTTTTATTCTCTATTGCACCTCCTTAGCTTTGGAACATACTTCCCAGTTGACATTAAAACCAGCTTGCCATGTCAACTCTCTTGAAATGAGACTTTAAGAATTATCTGTCCTCATGAGCTATTCCTGGATTCTAAGCATTGATTGGATATTAGGAACGATATTGATTGATTGATTGATTAATTGACTGATTGAAGTAAACTCACCATCTAAACTTACTCCGACTCTAATGAACAAGTAGAGAACACGGAATATAACTGTGGCTTCAACCATTTTATAGTTATACAACTCCGACTCCCCCATGAATTTGACCATACTGAGTCGACGCTGGTTAAACTTTGGGTGGTTTATCTGAGGAGGAATGAGTTCTTGAAGTATAAAGTAGTAGACATATTTAAAACTTTGTGAGGGATACTATAACATTGTATATGTCACGTCCTCGATCGTTACAAGACGGAACTGGAAAGTCTGTAGATGCCGCCTGATTCAAGCAGTAAACGGAGGAAACTAACTTTTACCTTTCCTTTCATCTCTAACAAACCTTTAAACGACCTGTAATATATCTGGGCTTTATATACTTGACAACAGGGAAGTTTGGCAATTCCAAAATGGTAAAATCTGCCATATATTACATACCGTCTAACTTATAATTTATCCACATGTACGGATTGACAAACACTGGCACCTTTGGGAATCTCTAAAGACGTAACTTTCCGGCTCTTGGAATGAAACTTTGTTTGAATTAACATCACAAAGTCAGTAAAACCATGGAGGTAAAAACAGACCTCCATGGTAAAATTGAACAATAACCTTGAGTTGTAAGAGGGAGAGACTCGATCCTCTCTAATCAAATCTAGTGTCATCAGTAGAGCCTCAAGTTTTATTGTTCCAAACACTTTTCGGATTCTTCAAAACTGCTCTGTGAATATTCTAATCAATCCAAATTATTGTGAAACACTCAAAACTTGGTAAATCCGCTATTAAAGAAAAAAATCAAAAATTGAGGGGAGGCGGCGGTGAAAAGGCTTGTTAATTTTTTATATTTGTAACAATAATTTATTTCATTGCATGTTAACCTACGTTCGGCAAATATCGGCCTTCGAGATAAAATCAAATCCAGAGTTAATAATAATTTTCTATCTGTAGTCATACAAGTGATGCGGATCCTTGAATCACCAGCTTTGTGGATAGAGTAAGAAATATATATAGCCGAGCTCAGAGAGCCTGGTATAGAAAAGAGCTAATCATTGCAGGGCATATTTCGCAAACTCCACACTCTCCACACATGCATGTGGAGGGTGGGGAGTTTGCGAATATGCTTTGCAAAGATTATCTCTTTTCTATGCCAAGCTCTCTGAGCTTGGCCATGATACAGCAAGGTTACTCTGATCACCCTTACAAACATTGGGATTAGGCAGTAACTGAATCCCTTGCCCCTCAAACCCCTTTCGATTCACCGTGGAAATCAGTCCTGGTGCAAGGTTTACGCATGTTCCGATAAGCAATTCGTGCAATTAGCTTATATCCAAGAAATGGGTGTGGTGGCGTATTCCACTATTTCCTGAGGGGTTTTGTGCTTCTGAGCAATGAAACGAGTACTGACTCGAATTACGGTTACAAGTATAGTATAAAGTAATTCGGTACCAATTCTAGACACTGCATATAGAAATTAAAAGAATGGCACAATTCCATGTCAACTTTTCATGTAATAAAACTTATTGTTGCATTATTTAGAACCAGTAAGCTGTAATCCCCTCCATTAACATCGACTGTGCGAAAAACAAAACGGGGAGAAGATCTGTTTTAATTCCAAATTTTGGACGCTTCAAACTTAAACTACATATAAAACGTATACTTAAGCTCATGTTAAAGTTGAGGTTTTCGCGATGAAAGTTAGTCAAACGTATGTAGCATGTTGTGCGTACTTGCCAATACAATTGTGTACAGATTTGAGTATTAGGGAACAGAAAAAAAGGTCGACTTACTTCATGCAAAATCATACATGGCCTGTCATTGGATACTGCAAGTTATAAGCTTACATTTTGTCCAATCAGCTTGAATTTTATATCTTAGGAATAGGGAATTTTGTCTTCTTACGTAAATTTGAGAGGAAGAAGTATTGATGTTTTTCTTTTGAAGAGCCTAAGTAATCTTGCTCTGAAAGGCAAGACCCTCAATTGATGAGAGGATAATGATACAAAGTGTTAATTGTACATATAAGCGAACACCGACTATAAATGCGATAACAGTGTTTATCACGACTTGAATCAATATACATAGCGGTTGGCGGGATGGCTCTATCATTTACAGAAAGGAGGAAGTGCGTCAATTAGAATCGCTATTAAATGTCGCTAGCGCCCTCATAAATTTCTAGTGAGGCTTGCTGTATTATGTTTATGACCCTAAATGTATAAAATACGGGCCTGAATATATATGTATAGTATTGCCATACAGCATAAATGTTTTCATTATTGCTTCAGTTGCGCAATTATGACAACTTTCCAGAAAAATTCGAATCTTGATCACCCAGAATGATTTACAGTAGTTTGATTTCTTGTTTACAACGAAAGACGACAGACCGCGGAAGTCATATCCGCGCTAAAGCAAATATTACCTCTGTTCAGTGTTCAGTAAGTCTAAGCAGTTTGCTTGTCCTTTGTAGTCTCTGTAACTTGTCATTCAGCCTCTGAAGAAGATCCTGCTAGGATCAAAACGTCTGGCCCACTTATTTTAACACATGCTCTTACACAGACTCTTTAGTGGATAAGCAGTTTGCTAACAGTTTTTGTTTTAGTTTGTTTTGTCTTATTTCGATTTTCAGTTTGCTTGATGATATATCATATGGACAGAAATGAGAGTTGTCTGTAAAGGGGATAATGGGAGGTTATATACGTTGTAGTGACCGAGATCATGATTATTCGGTTACAGTCTCGATGTAAGGGGACTATATTAGGGTCAAATTATTTGCTTTTCGTAATGAACCCAGGCTCTATTTTGGCTGAATCTACTTCAGAACCGTTATCGAGTGTAAAGTACTTATTATTTTTTTCAGATACACTAGAATGCTCACCAACCAGTAACCGAGATCATGTGTAGTATATATTCCCTTTCTCCTGGGACTGGTGATACCGTATCTTGACGTAACGCCGTATTGATCATACGGTTACAGTCTCTATGTAAAGAGACTATATATAGGCCGGAATACGGAGGGGATCAAGATGTTTGATTTCCGTGCTCTATATTGGATGACATTTCTTAATTCAAAAGCATCTTTGCTGGGCTGGCTAATATCCTATCATTTATAGCATCTGTCCTATCAGATGCACAGTAGATCGCTTATCAACTCGCCTTTAACCAAAACCATGTGCACGATCTCAGCCAGGCGCGTAGCCAGGAATTTGCCAAGGGAAGGGCGAACCTGTAGGCAAACTATCAGAGCCGTATATATGGCTCTGCAAACTATCTAAGCGTAGCGCCACCATAAGTTTGCATAAAGCGTACAAGAAAATTTTGGCCGAAAATGCCTCCCCGATCGCTGGAAATGGCACTTCCCAGGCCTTGTATAAGTTGCATCTAAGCATTTTCTATTTTGCAATTACTAGCGATATCATAAAAACATATGTTAAAGGGGGGCGCTCGCCCCCTTCCCCCCACTTTCCCGCCCCCTTTGCCTATGCGCCTCATCTCAGCTCCTTTTCTTTTGAAGGGACTCGTGATACCTCCACTTGACGTTACACCGTCGTGATCACGTGAAAACAATTCCCTAAAGCTTCTCTTGGCGTGAGGGGACTTGGGTTGGAGTGTGGATCAATTTGCGGTTTGGGTCTCTGTGACCAGGCTCTATCTTGGGTGACGAGAGTGCTCAGTGGGGTCACTAAGGAGAGAGACTAAGTCTAGTACTTGTTGGAGCTATAGGGCGTCTCAGGCTAGATGGAGAGATGCATGCCTAAGATATGTCTAGTCTCTTGTAACGCGTATTTTCCAGCACAAAAGTGTCAGACAAAATAATTATAAGAAATGTCTTTTTATGAGCAAATTGGGGGAAGGATATACATGATCCCTTTACATCCGCTGGGCTCATACGCCCTGGATACACACTCCGTACATTTTACTCTGGATCTATAATTGCACGTTAAGTAATAAATGCCTTCACACTGCACGCTCCATATACAAATCATGGATACCGTGAGTCAATGCAGCATATATCCGCACTGAGCGTTGTAAGCGTGACATTATAGCAGCTGGGTGGAATGATAAGGAAATAAATATAAATGAGACACTATAAATAAATATAAAAACATGCTGATGTATACTACCGTCCGGTGGACAGTGTGGTCTGCACAAGAGACCACAGCATAGTGCCTTTGTATTTTAAAACCAATGAAAATATGTCTGGCTCTTGCTGACATGCTCCGTACCATCCTCCCCCCCCCCCCTCATCTAGGCTCATCCCTTTGCCGGGGTTCCTGTGTGACACGGGCAATATTTCCTCTTTCTTATTTTTTCGGTTAATAACAGGTCACAAAGTGTAGGCTATTTTTATACTGTTATATCTGCGGGCGAAGCACTCGACAGCGTTACGATATGATTCATATTTATCTATCGATAAATCATACAAATGAAACACCCACTTATGAAATATTTATTGCGCATAAATCAGATGATAGAAAAAAAATAGATTGTTCTTTCTCTAAATATATGACAGAAATACCATACATAAATACCATACATAAAAAGTTTCTTTACACCACAGAAAGGAATTTCACAATTACTTATAACGTTAACACCTTAAGAACATCTCAGTTATATGGAGCGATTGGTACTATGAGTGGAACATGTTTAAACTTGAGGGGTTATCTGCAAATATATAAGAGGATCTCACAAATTGACTGTCAGGAATTTCACCTTCTGATATGATATCCATATATACGCGCTGAGAACCTGCCGGCTGTTATACTGTCGTTGACCTGAGTCCCTCTGTATATGCTCCCATATGCGGGAAACGGGTACGACAAGCCACATGTTATATTTGGGCGATACATAGGGCCTACTTTAGAAATTTGTTATCCATCTTATTTTTGCTTTATTCTTTTTTTTATGAATTGTGATCTAAACATATAGTAGGTTACATATTCTTTGATGGTGACATTTCGTGGTACCACCAGATTAACAATGATTCCGTTCTGGTATACTTCTCGTATTCTATTATTGTTGCTTGTAGTCGCCATCTTGGATCTGAACTCGCCATCTTGGATCTGTATACTCGTCCTCGTATACTTGCATATACTCGAATTCTTAAAATCTAGCATAGATATAGTCATGATAAAGGAGTACAATATATTCAATATCAGTTATAGTACTCGCGCTCACAGACTTGTACTCCTTTTTTTCCTACTAATATGAACAAATGAGACATTCTTCTTATATATACTCGCACTCATGTAGTTGCACTCGTATCCACAAGTATATATCATATAACCACAGAAGAGTATTTATCGTGTATATTTTATTAATATTGGAAATTTAATACGATAGCCCAACGACAGACCTACCCACCCTAATTTCACGGAAGGTGTGTCTAAAATGCAGTATATATGAGACCTGGCCTAATATGAACTGGTTTTGTTATCACTAAGTGTTTACGACACATCATTTACCAGCTGGGTACCGACCTATCAAAGATGGGGGAAAGGACTTCGCACAAGGGTTTTATTTTATACTGACTCAGTCACTTTCATCATATATAAAGAAAAGCCAAATGCTCATATTGTTGCATGCGTGCGAAATCCATAACCCCCCCCGCCCACCCCCCCCCCCACCAAACAGCAAAGAAAGAAAGAAAGAAAAGACAAAGAAGAAGAAACATAAAAACGCTGTATCACAGATACAGACTATGTGAGCAGTATGTAACTATAGTTGGATAGTTATTACTTTACCATTGTCATACACATGCACGTGCACGTTAGTATATTACTCAAGTTATACTATGTATATACTGCAGTGCATATATTCATGTATGTATCTAATAAGGGTTATTACGCTATATACATCTACCGTTACATGTCATCGTTGCAACCTTTTATTGTACCTCTGTTTACTGAGTCGACCATGGTAACGCTGGGTAGCACTCAACAATAATCAATACATTATTATTATTTTTCTTCATATCGACCGGAGAAATCTTTTGAAGAAACGAGGCTGAAACGAGCGACAACGCCGACCTGTTAATATTAACTCCATCAAGTCTTTGTCTATTGCATGAGATGTGAATTTTCATATTTCATTATTTTCATATATATATATATAGATAAGAATTGGCCGATTGTTCTAAGAGATGTAAAATCGATTGTTATTTTTGGTAAATGTCGATTATTAACAGATTGTCATAAGCCTGTATGGATATAGTCATATAGCAAAGCCTATTGGTGCAAGGGATAGGTGACTGAGGCGGTAAAATAAATCTTCGGATACAACGGTCGCGGACTGTGTAAGCCTTATATCTAACATAGAGACAAAAAATCACAATGTCTTTTGAGACCCCCATCTCAATATATTGTCCCTAACTCTAGGTATCGGGCCTGATATATACTCTATTTTGACTAGCTAAACTCTCCAGGAAGCGGATCATACAAGTATAACTAGTCTGTGATTTCATCATGGTCCTTCATGGTCTTTCACCGTGGTACATGTACATGTATACATATATATGAATATGTGCATGTACATGTTTTTTTTTTCGTCATAAATGCAACTTTATTATATAAATATTAGTTACCTCTACAGTGGGTAATAAACTTACACACTCTACCGAGAAAATAACTACTTTCATCTCAATTGCCCGCTATATGACATCGTTCTCTCTGCTCTTCGCAAACACGCATTTTGTATAACTCATATATTGACCAAGCAAAAATGTTATTAAGATGTGATTTCGACCTATAAAGATGTGCTGAACATTTCAATATTGTTAAGAAATCAACTTCAGCCAGTGGAATGTCCCTCTCATTGGGTTTCATGTTGTTTTGTGTTTTTGTTTTGCATTCCCACTGAAATCTTGATGCAAAGTTTAGCTAATATCTCCGAGGAACTCATGGAGGCTTATTCACACTTCTGCAAAGATGTTTCGGGTGATGTGTAGAGTGGTATATATCGTCTAAGTCATACAGCAATATCGTTGAACACTTTTTACTGCTTTTCCCGGGAGGGTGGGGTAGGAGGTTGGGGTGGGGGATGGGAAAACTTTGCATGGAAACTTCATGAGGTCAACATTATACCCCCACTATATTCCCCACTCCGGGGCAATAATGCCACGGAGTCGTACTCTTATATATGTAAGAAATGGGTTTTTTTTGGCGGTTTATTAGGCATATACATATCTATACTGAAATTAAGCTTTAACAGTATGTATGTACTCGTCGAATTGATTATGGACTAACTAATGCATATTCTTGTTGGAAATATGTTTTGCATTTGTGCGCTTGAGTAAACTGGCGATAAATATTGTTGGGTTGTGTTCTCACATTGAGAAGGAATGCTCTACATGATTTGAAACAGAAAAAAAATGCTGAAATCCTGCTAAGCGATTAACTTTATTATAGAACACCTAACTAAAACCATTTTTTTTACTGCACTGTGATATACAGTGACAATTTTATTTCTCCTAACTGTTTTTAAATGATCATAATTGACAAACTTAAAATTAAAATTTAACCTATTGTGTAAATCGTGTAATAAATATTTAATTATCAAATGAACGGCGTCAGTTTAAAGTGGACGGAATCCCGCACGTCAATGTATATCATGGTGCAAGTTGTAATTTGAATTTCTTTTCATCCGTTCTGCTGGTATAGTTCTTCCACATGACTTAGTACGTATACATATGACATTACACACTCACACAGTCTATATTCTTGATTCAATGCCACAACCGATCTATATACCTATAGCACGTTTAGAGAGAATAAAGAACCAGCGAGATATCTGCTCTTTTAAGTTTATTTTACCTCTTTTTTTCTATCTACGGAACCGAATATCTATCCACCAACGTTTATCGATATATCCATGGTGATGAGCAACAAATGACTTATATTTGATCTTCAAAAGTTATTGGCAAATTTATGGTTCAACAAGTAGCTATTGTTCCGTGTTATTTGCCAGTTAGTCAGCACACAATCGTGCAAGCGACGCGCGGAAGTTAAAGTAAGGATAAAAATAAAAGCCATTTCTCTATGCGTATATGCATTTCCAAGTATGCTATTTGCTGTTTCTTTCTTTCTTTCTTTCATTCTAGCATATATATGTAAGAGTCAATTTCGGTTACACACTAATGGAGGTTATTTTCAAATAGTTATTAATGAAAACTAATGAAACTTATTTCAAACTCCGCACAGTGAAGTATATCAATCATGAAAAAATAATGAAAATAATTCAAATGTCTATATAGGTTTGACGGAAAGTCAATTGTACATTAAATTTGTACTTCCCTCTTCACAAATTTCGCAACAAGTCTATACAAATTTCTTTATCGATGACGTAATATTGGTCTAGATGCTAGTTTGGTACGTATTATGTAGTACGTACTATTTTGGTACGTACTATTTGGTAAGTACTATTTTGGTACGTAGTGTTTAGTACGTACTAGTTTGGTACGTACTATTGTACCAAAAAGTACGTACCAATATAGTACGTACTAGTAGTACCAAAATAGAACGTACTAAATATTAGTACAAAAGAGTACGTACTAAATAGTACGTACGTACTATTTGGTACGTACTATTAAGTACGTACTATTTTGTACTACTATTTAGTACGTACTATTTTGGTACGTACTATTTGGTACGTACTATTTTCTATTTGGTATATACTATTTGGTTCGTACTTAACCTTTCCTGTAACGGTAGAGTACGATCACATCGGCCAGGTCGTGATCAATTCAACCGAACACATAGCTTTAAGTAAAGAAACCGAAACTCCGTTGAGTTAACGTTGATTAGCATTCATATTACAATCATCTATATCAACTAACAGATAACATATAGAGCGTAAATGACGTTGTGGGTATTAGGCATATACCGCACACGTTCTCCCTGCACATTGGACACTGAGCTTTATTGAGAGGATCGATATGTTTGGTATATATATATATATATATAATCCGAGGTTGCTACTTGCTCGGTGGACACATGGGAGACGTGGGTGAATTCATTGATGGTAACAAAAAATTATAAATTTCCCTCTTGTGTATAACTTGTAGTTCTATATATTATGTGAAATAGCCATGCCCTTCTGTATCTTACACCGCTATGCTAGCTAATAAATTTCACGTGTACTTGATTTATTGACCTGTGCAGCATTATATAACCTCATATGTATATCACATTGCCAAGAAAGTTAAGCAGACCAAGACCACTCCTCCCATATTATATCCCATCCCATTCTTTCCTGCAAAACTTCAGTGCCCCCCCCCCCCTTCCTCAAAGAACACTTTCCACACCGCGTATGAACCAAGTTGAGATATTGGCATGAATCTCTCTCCTTCTTTTTCTATTCCTCTCATCTCTTTCAGAAACCTTCGAAGTCCTTGAGAGTTCAGATAAAAGTGCTGTACGAACGACATGTCATTTGACATGATAACATGGCTTTATAAGGCATCCGTACACTTATTATTTTGTCCATGGTGTTTGTTCAAAACACCGCGTCCTCCTCGACGGATGGATTTGAAATGTTAAAGTAATAGTTAAACATCTCCAAAGGAGCGTTTGGTTCGGTTGATTAAGTTAGAACTTTTCTAATGTAGCTAGTTCTAACATCCTTCTACAAATAATACAGATCATTTTACAAGTTTAAGTATGAACCAGAAACAAAATTAATTTTGATCATATAAATCATTTAAAATAAAAAAATATAAATAAAAACAGAAGAGAGAAACAAAACCGTCGCAGCAGCAGGACCATCACCATGGCTGCTGAATATCTCTTCTGGAAATTTTCAATATTTTTAATACTAGCGATTGGAATATTTCGTGATTGTAATGGATATGCACTTTTTGAGAACGCTGGCAATGAAACAGTTGCCACGGTTTGTGACACTCTGGTAGCGGACCACTCCATGGCGTCTAATCAATCCGTACAAGAACCATTCCCGGTAACGTTACATATTGGTTCACCAATCTACACACCAGGAACCACCAAGAAAATTACAGGTTGGTTGCATTCTATATCATTTTAAGATTTTACCAACTAAATTGTGTGTGAGTGCGTGTGTGTGTGTGTGAGTGTGATATTCAGTGGTTTTAATCCATCTTCCATGTATGTGAAACTTCAAATAATCCCATTCATCAAAATTGAATTTCCATTTCAAGTAAGGAAGAAGGAACGTAAATTTTGAAATATTCTGTTTGTGTGTTAACTTCTTGTAAGTTTCTTCGAATGAGCTTTCAACGTCCGTAAGATTGCCAGTTATTTTCATCAATCTGTATTGTTATCATTTATACATATTATCGCCATAACCGAAAGGCCCATACCCTGTATGCAGTTTAACCTATATGCACACATTATACAGCATGCTGGGCCAAGTTCAACATGCCTTGCGTTGTTTCACATACTACACTCGTTTCCACGTTACCAAGAGCAACGTATGATTAACGTTTGATAAAAAAAATATGTGATTAATATTACCAAATTTTTCCAGAGGATGGACTTTTGTAAATCGACAGTGTGTTTTAATGACTTGCCATAGTTTAAAATCTAGATGTTCGTCTTGGTTTGATCAACGTATAGGAAATCATACCAATCAGTACTTTTTAACAATATGTTTCAATTCTTTTATTCACCCTCCCCCCCCACGCCTCAACCCCACCGCAAAGACTTTAACTATGACGTCATTATACGTAAAGTGACCGTTCATATATAATCGACCGACAAATCAATAATAATTAGCATATACATGTGGGTCACACGATATATGGATGCCGTACACCCTATAATTACGTATTGTTTTATATTAATATTTAAGTTGTGTCAATTTTCATATTTATATTTTATCATCTTTTAAGGGTTTTGTCATTTTGTTGTCATTGTAAAGCGCTCTTGAACATGCTTAAGCATGAAAAGAGCGCGATATAAATTTGGTAAATAATAATAGTAATAATAATAATAATAATCATCATCATCATCATCATCATCATAATAATAATAATAATAATAACAATAATAATAATAATAATAATAATCATAATAATCATAATAATAATAATAAAAAGAATTTTGCATAATATGACACTGAGAAACCTGCAGGTGTCCATGCATGGGTACCGTAAAATTCCACATATCATTGTCAATGGGAATGGCGATTGGTGACCTACTCACCTCTTGACACTGAGAAACATGCAGGTGTCCATGCATGGGTACCGTAAAATGCTACATATCATTGTCAATGTGAATGGCGATTGGTGAAATGCTTGTTTGAAAGTGTCATGATTGTGTCCTCCTGTATATAATATTTCGAAACTTGAAATTACAATACCTGGCACGTAAGATTTGAAACATTCGGCATATTGGCCTGCAGTGTTCCTTATTGGACCTGAATACTACAAATGACCTTTATTAGCAAATCAATTGGTTACGAAATTGCGACGCAGTTGGAAGCAGCGATCATATGGAGATTAAAGGTGATCAGATTTGGCCCTTAGATTGTAGCACGCCAAAAATTTGCTGCAAGTTTTCAAAAGTATAACCTCTTGGTGGTTGTAATTCTTCTACACTTTCACAAACTTTCAAGAGTGTTCAATTTAGACAATGAAATGTCTCAGAGGGATACACGAAGTTGATGCTGGCAGTGCAATGCTAGTTGAAATTTGATGATGGGTGACCATTATTTGAATACCCTGCTAATATTCTAAAACTGTCAAAGAGGTATACTGGGGAGTGTATCATACATTCAGTTTGTATCGCTATTCAGTCCCTTTATGTATTGGAGGTCTCATCTTGTTTATGTCAAACGTACCTCACCTCACACTCGCACATTTTATAGAAACTATAAAAGGAGTTGCAATAGGGAGCCCGCTCTTTAAGGAAAGGGTATAACAAATTTTCGACACGATAGTCATGATGTAAGAATGAGCATAGGTCACGTGATTACACGTGATTTTACGACACAAATTTAAATTGATTTTCATAATTGATTTCGTGATTCACAGTTATCGGCAGGAGTGTCTAAAGTTCGGCGACAGTCCCCCCCCCCCCCCCCCTCTGTCCAGACCCTAAAAAAAGACACGGATTTCACATAACCCATGATTCTCCACTAACTCCTATAGGGCCATGGATGCTTACTTCCGCTCTATTATTTGTATATAACAAAAAGTCTAATAACAATTGTAAACGAATGTCGAAATTTCGAGATCAATTGTCAACTTATACAACTTAAAATGCATTAAAATTTCGAGATAAAATTTTAAACAATTGAGATACAATGTCGAACTTTGGGATAAAAGGTCAAACATGAGCGTTAAAACGTCGGTAAATTGTCGCAATATAATGGCAAATATCATATTTTTGAGATTAAATGTAGAAATTCTTTGATAAAAATGTCAATATTTCCATTTTAAATGTCAAAAGTGCGACATAAAAAGTTTAACTTTTGTGGAAACACGTTTGTTTCTTTTAGATGAAACTGCAAAATTACGTGATAAAATGTCGAAATTTTGAGATGCAACTTTGACATTTTCAGCTAAAACGTCAGTATTTCCAGCTAAAGCTTTGACAGTTTGATATGAAATATCGAAATTTCGATATCGTCATGGTAGCCCCTGTAGAGCGGCCTCGTCGCCGGCTTGAAGGTCCTCAGACTATGAGATCCTACGTTAGGCCACCGTCTAATTCTTAGCTATTATGAAAACTGACGTTGCGTGTACATATCAAGAATCCAGAATCACTTGGTTATGTTCATTTTATTATTATACATTGTGTACAATACGACCACTGTGACTGCGTGTGAAGAAATTCTGCTGCGGAAGTAGCGGCAGAATTGAAAACGCTGAATATGCAAATTTCTTGCATACAAACTACAGGTGATGATGTGAGAGATAGCAGAAATGATCGGTTTAGGTAAAAATTGTAAGTATTTTTGTAAAATAACATCACTGTTCATTTATTCAGACAGTACTGGTTCCTTTTCGCGAGACAGACATGGCGGCCATCAGTCTACCCGATTGCCTGGATGGATCATCAACCTGATGAGATTTTAGAAGTTTCCGACTACTACATCCCCTAATGTCATGATTTTCAAACCGCATTTTCCCCGTGTCGCTTTGGCCAGACGGGAAATAATTTCTAGGTGAGAGGAGGGGGTGCGTGGGCGTGATATACCCCTTCTCGGCCTCATAGCGATCCCCTGATTATAGGCTCCTTGTGAAATTGACAAATTCAAGATCAAACATTGTCATTGATGTCTAACGGTCTAATAGTAAAACAAAGCTGTTGTTTATTTAGCCATTCATTTCACATTTTGGGGATTAACAGAGGTCAAAGAAATACATAATGAGGTGTAATAAATACATTTTAGGTTCATTAGTCAAATTATTGAGATAGAGAGTTGATTGAGACTCATGTTCATTTCTGGAAAAGAAACTTCCTAATGAGTTTGTCTTCTCGATATTAAAGGACAGTCAATAGGAACCGATTAAAAAAAAATGACAAACAGCCTTAACTTTTGTATGCATGTTTCTTAGCAACATTAATTATTTCAATATAGCAAGCGTTTGCATCAAATATTACATCTTTTGATGGAGTGAATATGCACAGAATTTGTTCTCTAAAGATGTATTGATTTAGTAAAACTTCGTCGCTTAAAAATTCTTAACAATAGACAGGCATAGAACCCGCCTCATTTCATGTCCATAGATGACACACTACTAATCAATTTCAAACTTAGCTATATGCTTCAAAGATCTTCCACAAATCGTAGTATGAAATTTCCATCGTTATATAGTTGCTAATAAACTTTGGCGGGAATGTTGCAACGATTTGTTTGAGCCCTTATTGCAAACTGAACAAATACATAAAGCGCGGGTCATCGTATAATTCATCGCCGAGTTTCAAAGCTTGGATCCTTTCTCTTTTCTAAAGCAGTGTCTATTCAAACAAAGATCTCTTCGGTCAACAATCACATGAATCAGATATCCTATATGGAATAATAGAAAACCGTTTCCATGGTTACACGCAGGCATTTCTATGGTAACGTGCTTTTCTGACATCGTCTGCTGCAACTATAGGTAAAGCAATACATATAATATGTGCAATGGGGAGCAAGGGCGTAGGAACCGGGGGGCTGGGGGGGGCGCCAGCCCCCCAGTGAAAAATGTGGAGGGGCGGAAGTATCATTCCGCCCCCCCGCTTCGCAAGTCAGAAAACCCCTTTTTCATTTCCAAATGAGAAAAAAATCTCATTTAGAGCACCAAATTGCATCTAAGGCCAGTTGAAAATGCAAAATTATATACAAAATGGAGTGGGTGGGTTGAAGTGTGCTATATTGCACCAAATTGCATCTGAGGCCACCTGGAAATGCAAAAAAAATCCAAAGGGGAGGGGGACATCCCCTCCCCTTAGACCCCTCCCCCAGGCCGGCCATCCATCTTCAGCCCCCCCACTCAAAAGTACCTTCCTACGCCACTGATGGGGAGTAAAATAGAGCTGCAACGAAATAAGGTATCTCACACAATAATGTGTGCAGTGGTTGTAAATGATCAAACTTTTTAATACCTTATCCTCGTGTTAGTTCGAACAGGTGCATGATTCCAAGGTTAGAAAGAGATTGTTCTCTTAATGCAGCAAAGCTTTCCCACCTCCAATATCATGCTTGCAAACCTCCAGGCAATATCCCAATCTCGATCCACCCTTACCCGCCTCCCTTCCACATACCTGTAAGTTCTACAAGTGGACAGAGGCCAACCACCATGTTTGTACTGGGGGAGGGGTGGGATGGATTACATGTTATGGTTCCGAGTTGCGGGGCCTTAGGAGAGGCGTGGCCCAACCCCTTCGATAATTTTTGGTAAATGGTGCTATAGTTTGAAACTTGTTGTATCGCACTCGTGTATCTATTTATATAAAACTTATCTAAATGAGGTTTGTTTGCAAAATTCTTCTAAGCCCCCCCCCTCATAAAATTGTTGCGCCCCTGCCAGTGGACACTGATAGAATAGATATGATATAGAAAGGGACTGTACCCGCTACACTCACAAAACAAAATATACCGGTTAAGTAAAATATTACTAAACCATTAAGTAACATAAGAACTCCTGAACTTCTAAGTGATATTTTATCTAACTACAGATAGGTAAACGTTTACATGTAATTGGGGATAGGAAATTACATTAATCTGTGTAGTGATCGCTACCCAACTTCTGTATAATGTAAGTTACTTCGCATTGAAGTATTTCTCCTACCTAAATAAAGTGTAAAGGATACATAATGTACAGGTAACGAGCAATTACACAACAAAGATGTAAATGATTTTAATAATTATTTAGGTATTTATTGCACAGCTTGTCTTCCTTTGAAAAGTCGCAAATCTGACACTTAACACACAGAGAAAGTAAAGATATTAGAAAGAACAGTTCTTGTATTTGCTGAGATCAGACATTTATTAAGAATCAACCAAGTGAAAATATATCCATCCAGGTATTTGATACAGCATTGTAAGAGATTCTTTTGAAGATGCGGTTGAAGTATTACATTTTAAGCTGAAAATGTACAATTTAGGAATTCCCTTAAGTAGGAATATCATTCTAATTATGAATACCATATATGGCAATATAACTACATGAGGGGAGGGGGACACCATGCAATGTTTCTACAAGTGAAGCACTCTGTAAGTTTAAATATGTTGTACATACACTCTAAGAAAAAAGGGTTCTAGAGGGGGTTCTCGAAATGAAGAATGGTTCTCGTCAGAACCATGTGCCCTTGAAGAACCAATAAAGGTTCTTGATTCGTTTCTACTTGGTTCCATACCCACACAGAAAAGGTTCTGGGTACAAGATGGTTCCACAAAGAACCCCTAATTGCACGAATAGGGGTTCTAATCGTACTTATCACAAGTGTGCACATGATCTATGAATAAACAAGTTCGGCAATTTTCATCGGGAAATGTAATTGTAAGGGAATAATTAAGTGTATAGAAGTGTTAATAATCTCATTTTCTCACTTTACCATGGAATTTGTTTTGACTTGTGAACAAAATCGTTTATTTGAATACAACGCATTGAGTGGAATTTGCGTAATAATTTCGACCACTTTTCGCGGGCTCCAAAGTTCCGTCTGACCGAACGTCACGTACATGTTACATGTAATAGTATAGTGAGTGCACCGAAGTTCGCCGCCCTTACGTACATAATATGCACTGTGTGTGTATATTACCTACGTCCATCATTATATGTATATTGCGTGCAGTTCTTGCGTCACGTACCGTCGATCATGTTCGAGTAGGAGAAGTTGAAGCCCCGATGCGGTGAGTTTTTCAGTTTTAATTTAGAAACATGTAGACCGAAAATTAAATTCAACTCCAGCGCAGACCTGCTAATAAGTTATCGGGTCGACCCTTGGTGAATAGACGTGAATGCCAAACGATTCCTTCATCGACATTAATGTCCATTGAGCAAATAATATTCGGCTTAGGCTAGCCTAACGTATACTAGGCCTACTTTATACTTGTATGGGCACAGCCTAACGTTAGGCCCATTCTATAGCCAACAGAATTCTGTAGGGCTATAGGCCTAGCCTAGGCCATATTTGTAGGAAGACCGGACATTTAATTAATTAATCACGGTAACATTATAATAGTCTCAAAGAGCACTAGAACCTTACTGTCTCTGTCACAGCTCAACCGGTTTCAGCCACATACGATGGAGTATGCCTAGGCTAGCCTATACTGAATTGGGATGCCTGTATAGTGCGCACCTAGGCCTAGGCCCCCCTAAGCTTTTTCAGCACAAATTTCTTCAAAATCCCTTTAAAAAATTCAGATGATGTCTGTACCGAACCTTTAGCATCTGATACACAAATCCACAATCCTGATATGAATCTTTATGGTCGAAATTGTACAATATGGAGCTATTAAAAAGACAGTTCTGTCCAACTTCCAAGTTAACGTTTGCTAAAAGGGCGGTTGTGAACAGGCACACAGTACCTAGGCTATACCTACACTACAGTATTGATAAGGTAATATCCTTTAAAAAATAAAATAAGCGTTTTTACCAGAATTTTAGGGTTACGGGGGAGGGGGGCCTAAATAACAAACTTAGCTTACACCTGATTAAGCAGATGCAGTGTACTATTACTAATGTAACTTATCAGACTACCGAACGAAAGGCAAAAAAGACTAAGAATGAGGCAGAACTTGGAGTAAATTTACAACAATTCCATTCGAAAATTTCTTGGAAATGAAAATTTCGAATTATCATACAAAATTTAGATTTATTTGGTCAAGACGAAAAAAACCAGCCTGTTTTGCATATATTATGGTTGAAAATAAGTAGCTAAGTTGTTATTCGTTCATAGCGCTTTTAGAACACGTTGCTATGGTAATATTAGAACATATTGTTAGGTTCTGGGCACCCGCAGTATTCGGACACCTTGTTATATAGTCCTAGCCTAAGCCTTATTCCAGATAAAGTATAGGCTACTGAGGGTGCTTTAAACACGGGCAAACGTCAGTTTTTAGACAACATTCCAACTTTAGTCAACTTTAAAATATCCATAAAATATGTTTTTGACCAACCAACAGATTGAAACCATAGAATAATAAAAAGAATACATTATGATGAGCTCATGAAGAATGAATGCATCACTAACACGCAGAAAATTGAGGGAAAATTAAATCAAACCTATGGGGTTAGTTGGAACGGGTGGTGGGTTAGTTGAAAGTTGGATTCTTGCTCAAAAGAAATAAATGAGGACTTATCACAACTATACACATTGATACCTTGGAATATGCCTATTATAATATATCAAATGATATTAAAGCCAGACTCACTATATGGAAGTAAATGAGAATATATAACTTTGCTATCAAAATTCTGGAGACATTTTCCATCCCAGCCCATTGAAATTAGGCAACATTGGTGAATCAGAATATTTTAACATCTGCTAACCTTGCAGTAGGCTAAGTTTTAAGTGTTTTTGGTATGTTTTTATGATTATAGGTGAATATGACCAAATTTGTGTGCATGTTCCAACTATTCCCGGCAGTAAATGTTACAACTAAACCCCTTGGGCTAATCAGACCTTTGTATGCTCATTGCGCAGAACAGAGACCATCGACATAATCTTTTGCCCACCTCATTTTGAAGCTACTTAATAAAGCTGTAAATAACCCCAACCTAGTATATTTTGGTTATTCCCTCCATGGAAATAAAACAACATTTTTAATTTCATAACAAAATACTCAGAGTGCCGAAAAACAAACATTCCTCCCTATTTATTCTACTAATTATTATTATCATTATTTATTATTATTGTTATTAATTATTATTATTCCACCAATTTATTCCACTAATTATTCCACCAATAATGATCGATCAGGTCTGGAAATAACCTGTCCATAATGAGAATTGATAACTGCACAGTAATTGGAAACAAAGACATGAAATAAAGGCTGATTATAGTTTTAATTATACTTAGGCTATAGTGGATCACATTTCATTTACCTACATTGATTTGGGGGCGCCCAGGTCAATGGAGCGGTTCGCAATAATGGAATGGTCCTCTACATTTGAACTAACTTCACGGTATATAAACAAACACACGCTCATAGCATTCTCTCCAGCCAGTGCCGTGGGCAAGTCTATTCATGTAAAATTTTGTCACTAAGATACGAACTCCCTAGCATTTGATATAGTATTAAAATTAGGCTTCTTTAGAAGTATTTCAAAGGCGTTTAAGCGTACATTTGCCGGCTATATCACCAGTGCATTACTGTATTCTGAGCTCAGAATTAGTTTAGCCCCAAGTTTTATCTATTTCTTCGCTAGCCAATTTTATACCACTCACGCGCGTGCAACCATAGACGAGCTTTACCGTGCATGGTATCAGTTTAGCGAATCTTTATCATAGCAGTTAGTATATGCGTACTTCATATACAAATATTATAGTAGGTTTATGATATAGGTGTATTTTGCCGTTGCGTCGCCATTTAAGGAAGTGAAGTATAAATAGGACTTTCACTGTGCATCCCAGCTCTACAAATGACCTGCTGAGGGAGCTTCAAGTTGGACTTCTGACGCAACCCTGCGACCCCTTAGCAGAGTAGAAAACTGATCTCTAATTAATCAGTCAGGTGGATATTCCTTTTCAGTGTGGCTTGGAGGGAGTCAAATGGGCTGCCTTTTCAACAAATCATGTCTAATTTTGGTATATATTTCACTTTTATCTTCATATACAGCTTTGCAATGAGGTGGAAATGCTGACAGGGAGGAACGTTGTTGTTGAAATGAAGACTGCATTAGAAAAATATGCACCAAAGATAATCCAGAACGGTTCCAAGAAGACCAAAGCAAAAGAGCTGATGCGTGCCTACCGGTAGGAGGAGGAAGTCCTTCTTGAAGAGGACAAGAAGTGTATGTTATCACAGATTTTACCTTACAATTACTAGTATAAAGTCGATCAGAGTGGAAAATGATGGGCGGGAATTACAGGAGGGTAAGCGAGAACCCATAAAGATATTTAGGTAGAAACTGGTCCAAAAAACCGTACTGCATGAAAGTAACTAGACAATTGCAATCAAACTCCCATGTACTCTGTTCTATTGTAGACAGAGAACGGGGAAATTGGGTGAACAAGTGAGCATAAGGTGTGAGCAGAGCAACTTTACTGGGGTGTAGGAGCAGCTGAACAATTTTGATCGAAAGGGGAATATTGTTAGGAAATTAGGATTGCAGGGAGAGTGTACTCACAGTGCAATCATTGCCCTCTTTGCATTCAAATTTGTCTAGTTACTTTTTGGCGGTACTGGTGGTCTGTTATTGCATAAGGGATGAAAAGGTGTCAGTACTTGTTGGTTCTGAGACACTGGATATCTGCTATTCAACAAGTAATTAGAAAGAGGCTAAGCTGCAGTCGACCAGCATTTGACACTGACAGTATGCCTACGTATATCATACTGTCATACTGTACACTGACTGTACAGTACATACTACATAGGCATAGTACTCCATATGTACAGTGTGTGTGTATGCAAATCACGAACGACAACCGTTGTTGAGGAAAAAGTTAAGAGGAACTGCTGCCTGCTCTCTGTATGTTGAACTGATCGATTTCGCAGGCTATGAGTTGACCCCAATTCACCCGTCAATTACAATGTCAATTACAATGTTACTCCAACGTGGGAATATTTGTGCTAACTGCTCATGTAATTCCATAAATCACTGTTCAAAGGCTATTTGTCGGGCCGACAAATAAACGTCCAGTCCGAGTTATGATAAATTATCTCAGGCAAATGGGACAGAGAGTGGTGATGATTGGGTTGTTTAGAATCCTTGGCTCATGAGGATTCAAAATGGGGTGGGCGAAATTCACATACAAGCAACTTCGTTTTTTGCCGGTCCAGAGCAAAGTCAGCAAGGATCTTTTCTTTAACATGGAAATCCCAGTTACTAGCCAGAAATTAAAAGTGTAGCCGATAAAACCACAAGTATATTGTTGTTGCTCTTCATCATGGGTTTCACAGCAGTTGGAACTACCGACAACAGAATATGGTTATTGGGGACAGGGTTCATAGAGAATCTTGACTTCATGCCCCCTATCTCATGATTTCAGTGACGAATGATACTGATTCGTCACTGAAATCATGAGATAGGGGGCATGAAGTGGGTAAAGTTAACATTTCCCCATTGGAATAGCACAAGGGGTATAGATTTGGTGTTCATTCGGTGACGTCATAGCCTCATAATTATGAATATTTGGCTCTATTTTGGGAATGACATCTCTGGGATATTCACAGTTTGAAATCAATTTTCTCCACATCGGTACCTCCCATTTTCTTAAAAATGGTACCGTTGGAAAGGGAAAAAGCTACTCTGTTTGCACACATAATGGAATGGCCATGTTATGCGGTCTTTAACGTTGAGCTTTGGTGGACTCCGACAGTGACGGCAGATGCATCTATGGTTCTCGCGGTACATTCTCCTGGGTTAGGTTGCCCTCGTACAGATCCTTTATCAGCCGGAGTACTTCTTTCTCTTTTGGGCATTTCAATACTTCACTTTGGGGCACTCTCTCCAGATCTATGAAGATACGCTGCAGCTGTCGTTGGCCTTCTCTGTATTTCTCCATCAGTTACCGCAATGCATAGACACATACATACATTGTACCATGGTGGTACAAACCTCTCACAACATTGCTCATTGTCTGATTATGACTGCTGCCTTATAACACTTGAAAATGTAGTGATACAGAACTTTATTTTCCAATCTTAGGTTTTATTGGCAGACCTGGAGTATTCTGTCGCTCTGATGGCTCTACCATACATCTTCGACGA
Source organism: Apostichopus japonicus (assembly GCF_037975245.1). Taxonomy (NCBI): domain Eukaryota; kingdom Metazoa; phylum Echinodermata; class Holothuroidea; order Aspidochirotida; family Stichopodidae; genus Apostichopus; species Apostichopus japonicus. Next base: position 23,705,258 of record NC_092580.1, read on the forward strand.
GAAGCCTGGGTTCTTGTATGTTTAGGACAAGAAGGTAAGTTCCTCTTGTATATGGTCATTTTCACAGTAAAGGGTGTAAATTGACGCACTCTGACACCAAAGTTTCAACATGATTTGTCACAAACATTTCCACCAGATTCATGTACATAAATATCTTAATTATTGGGGAAAACTACTTCTGAAGTTTAATCTACATCATAAAGTATGAAAATAGTTGTGAATGTCCTGACAAGCTATCATGTGGCAAAGTGTCCTTGAATTGTGTCGCTTCATGAGGCCACTACTGACGAAAAGTTCTTAAAACGCAAAGTTACACCCTTTACTGTGAAAATGACCATTTGTCCAGGAGCAGATAGGTTGTTGCTGCACTGTTTAACATTTAAGGTGTGCCTGTATTCAATTGATTATGTCATTTTGGAACTCTCAGTTCTTCAGGAATGATCACAGATTGTCTATTGTAAGTATAAGGCTCGTATCTTCAGGATGCCAAGGAGGGCTGCATCTGGCATTGTGAGGCTTGACCCCATCAAACTAAAGGACCTGACAATGGTCAATGATTATACAGTATAGCTTTGAGTACCCGCTCTGGGAGCTGGTAGCGAATGTATTCCTGGAACACCCATGGTCAGAATCCTTGTGTTCTAGAGATAGCAGAAGAGTGCATCACTGAGCTCCCAACAGCCCGGCAATTAGGGAGTATCCTGTGATCGGGTATGCGAAGTGAAACCCCCCCCCCCCCCTCCCCTTGGTCTGACTTCTCACACGGAGGCCGCCGTTACTAACAATGTGCTCTACCCTTGTAATACATACAGTATAGAAACTGGAATTTGAACCGAAAAGGGAAAAAACACAGTATATGGGGAAATGTAATCACTACCATTAGAAAATACACATTGACACGGATTGACAGTGTCAATATTCACTTTAACCGTGCAGTTGCGTTCAAAATCCCAAACAGTCCTGCCTTTAGATGTGAATCAGCCGCTTGGTTTTCACTTGTATATTGTTTTTTTTTTACTAACTCTGCCGAGTGCCGATACCTACAAAATGTTCATATAAGTTTGGCACAAAATTGCCTGCAGCGATTGAAAAAAATAGTACCACCATAACTCTGACACATCAGACAGTCCCAGAGTTAACAATGGAATTTTTGTGGTCAAAAATATGTCAATGTACTCTAATTGTTATCTATCATTTCCTTTTTCAGGAGATAGTGTCACCATCACCAGTTTAAGTGCTATAGTGTAGTACCATCAAACCTGATGCCATCTCTGTATGGGCCGAAGGATCACAAGTCTGTCAAGGGATTTCCAGTATCTGGTATGGAGTGGTACTCTTGATGGCCGTGTACTATGCGCATGGGATCAAGTCCCCTCCAGAGACGGGCAACACTCTGGGATTCCTACAACGTTACATGATGAGTATCAAGAAAGAAGATGAGGGGCCAAAAATACCAACTCCAATACTGCGACTGCTTTCTGCATTGATCTGAATCAAATTTCCACAGCACAATGCATATTCCATATGACTGTGACTTTTGCAGCGGTACTCGTCAAAGGCATTTTTTCTCACTGCAGAAGCTTTGTCGACACCTCGAAATAGCTCATGCACATCAAGCCAACTTCATACTGAGGTGTCGAATTGACGGCTCCCCAAAGCAATATCGCAAAATGGGATCTTACAGAAAACATATCCGTCGTTGCCACAATGCTCGGCATTCACAAGAACCTGAAGCTGAGGAGCATAATGATTGCTTTGTGGTTGAGTTGCTTCATGAAGAAGAAATCCCATTTATTTGTTGAAGTCAAGTATATGTTATATTCTTGTAATATGTGGCTTATTTGCAGCTGCATAATGAATTCAGAAGCATTTGAAGAACATTACATTGCCTATAAAGTCAGAAGAACCACTGAGTGGTTAAGCTTTTCACCAGGTGAATAGAATGATTACCTTGCCCTGGATACCTATAGGAGTGCTGGAAATATGTACATTCCATTGAGGTATAAGGTAACTGCTACAAGATAAGCCAGAACAACATACATCAAAGCTTTCAGTGTTGGTCACAAAAATTGTAGGTGGGATTGTAATATCACACTGAATCGCAATATACTAGTCGAATTAGCAGGGATGAGTAAATGACCACTACACAGCTTATAGTAAATGTAGGAGAAGTCTTTGAGAACACATTGTTTCACCTGATTAATTTCACTTACATGCACTTGCATGTTTGAATATTTTGTGGTGTGGTGCAGTTGTTATTGAGTCATTCTTTAGTTTGTATTTCATGATTGTGCATGTACAAAGCATGCAGCATTTGGCATAATCCCAACATTGCATTCCTCAGAGAACTGTTAAGAGATTGAATAATTCCACATTGTATATCAGCTCATTCTACAATTTTTGGATGTAAATCACAAAGTTGTTGTGATATGACGAAAGATGATGTCTTTTGATTGTATTTCAGCATTTTGAATCTAATTGATATTTCATGCAATAGATAATTGACAAGATTTGTTTGTTTCGTGGTTTGCTGAATTTTAAAGTGAATAAAGTTATTTGCAAGTTGACAGAACATCATCAGACTTCTGACATTATTGTAAGCAAAAATTGTACACATCTCACAATAGCTGCAACTTAATACTATTTTCTGGTCTTCATGGCTTCTGTGAACAGTAAAAAGTAAGAACCTTCCAAAGAACTTGTGAGAACCATTTCAAAGGGGTTTCCCTGGGAACCATATTTGAAAAGGTTCTCGGTAGAACCTTAAGGGTTCTGCACACAGCTACGAATTGAAAGAACCTTTCATGGTTCTGGTGAGAACCATTTCAAAGGGGTTCTCAAAAGAACCTTAGTCATAAAAGTTCTTGATAGAACCTTAGGGGTTCTGCATACGGGACAAAATGAAAGAACCTTTTATGGTTCTTTCGAGAACCATTTCAAAGGGGTTCTCAAAAGAACCTTAGTCATAAAAGTTCTTGATAGAACCTTAGGGGTTCTGCATACGGGACAAAATGAAAGAACCTTTTATGGTTCTTTCGAGAACCATTTCGTAGGGTTCTTATTAGAACCATCATGAAAAGGGTTCTCGGAAAGAACCATTGAAGGTTCTGCATACGGGACAAGTCAAAGAACCAGTTTTGGTTCTATGTGGAACCATATTTTCTTAGAGTGTATAGGGCCATAACCATGAGATACAGCTCGGGTATAAATCAAGGGAAATTAACTGCCTTGGTGGTTGTATCATCTATCTGCTGGGCTGATGTTCAGAACGAAATTATGGATATGTCCAATGGCATATCTCGTGTATAGTATCCCAATATTCTGTACTAGTGGATAATTCCATTAACAAAGAAGCTTTAAAGTCATTGTCACAAAAATAGTTCAGAGTTGAGATTATGTATCAGAAACTTTGATTGTGCAGCAATACATTCTCTAACAATGAAAACATGAAAGCATGTTAAAATAAATGGAAGAACATGGAGAGATAATGAATGTAAACATGTTGATCTTTGCAATCCACACTAACACATCATTTGATTAAATGAGCTTGCATATCACTAAAACAATTGTAAATACAACATGTGATTAAGTTGGGATACCCTCAACAATGCAATAGATGAACATGTTAGGAGAATTTAAGTATAAGAATATCAATGAAAAGAACAAAGTAACAATTATTAAAGGGGACATGTCCATCATTTGATGGAAGTATGATTCCTTTAAACTGTGACATCCAGAGACATCAACTTTGAGTGGAAAACTTGAACTTAACTTTTAATATTACATGATATAGCAATGATAAGCAATTGGACACGACCAAGTTCGGATATATAGTAAGGGTCGAGAGAAGTCCCGAATTATTCATATCATATTTTTAAAGATCGTGCTGGTGGTTTTTACTTGAGGGTTACATAAGTGACAGAACGACACACGCTTACAAATAAGTATATGCCATATACATTTAGACATTATTACGCAATAACATGCATGGATATTAGTAATTATAACAACATACTTAACACATTTATGCATACAAAGCTCCTCTCAAAATACCATACAGTGGCGTACAGTAACAAGACATTTAGACGTACGCATGTCAATGTAAATTGCATACAGTATTCTAGGCGATGATCAGATGAGCAGGAGGATGACGTCAAACTATTTTGACCAGATAAGATACGCATGCATCATTGCGTATACGAAACAAAGTACAGATATGAATTGTTTATATAATCCAGTTAATTTGATGAATTTTGGAGTATAGCTAGGGTTCATAACTTAGCTTTATGAACCATGTATATTTGTTATGTAATATTTATGTAAAATGAGAAAAGTGAAAAGACTTAGAACTAATTGCTAAATATCCCGGTAAGACAACAAAACGGGAAAAAAAGTGACGCTTTGGATCTTTGGATTGTTCTAAACAACATAAGACAAGAAATTATGTGTCTCAGAATCGATGTCTTTCAGCAATAAATTTGAAAAATGTTCTGTTCTTGTTTATGCTTCTGCTTTCTTGCTGTAGTCAAATAGCGACACCGAAACAAATAATAATTTAAATAATAATTCAACCCCCGTTCTACAGAATGTCTTTCCCAATAAATTAACGTATTTCTACATATACCAGGGAGTTGTTTTAACAACTCCCTGCTTATACCACATCATGACGTTTAATTCCATATAACTTTACGTATAGTTAACTTAACATCCCATAAAATGACATTCCCTGTAACTTTACGTAGTTTAAATATTTCAGTTTCAAGTTTACAGTGGGTGATTTCTTCGAAATACCTCTGATAACGTTATTTAATCTAATCCATATATAACAAACGTCTTTTTCGCGTTGATACATTTCTATTGAAAACATTTCAAATTTCATCTTCATTATTTGACTACTTGGCTCTAACAGAACAGACGATTGTTACTTTTATCGTTGGTTATGGCTAACTTCTAAACTTTTCAAGCTTTAACTTGTTATACCCACTCTTAGCCTATCTTGCTGTGTATATATATATATTTACATCATACACAATATAGCCATATAACTCATGTGGCGTTCCCCTGCTAACATTTCAATATGGCGTCTCATTCATTTTTATCATATTTTTTAGTTCGTTTAATGCTTTATTATGGAAATCGATTGATTATGACAGTCACCCACAACGTGTACACGTAGACCTTTACAATAATCAATAACGTATATGTGAGGTCAGTAAATAGTGCCAAGGCAAAGATACTGTTTACCACTATCAACTCTTACTAAAAGGCAACATAGTGTAAGTTTATAAGAACAATCGCTCACTACAAAAGCATCACAGGCCAAAGTGATCTCAGGGTGTATGGAAGAACGAGGGAAATGAGTACACTATATATAGAGAAAGGAAATGTATCTATAAGCTTATATACTTAGGCATTACTCATTTTCATATATATATATATATATATATATATATATATATATATATATATATATATATATATATATATATATATATATATATATATATATATATATATATATTTATATATATATATATATATATATATACACATATATATATATATATATATATATATATATATCAATAAATATATATATGTGGGTGGGGAGGGGTACGTGTATGTATGTGTGTTTCTCGACAAAAGCCTCCCCACCGCCTAATAATAACTGTGAAATAAATTTGTCTTCTGATTAGTGTCATCAAGTCGTTATTGTGGGACAAATTTATCAGTTGGGTACAATTGTATTTAAACAACGATCAATTTAGTCGCTTCCACAAAGTAAATATATTACATTGATTATCCTGTCGCTATGACGACTGTGTTCCCTAGATTTAATGAGATGGCGAATTTCTTGTAACTTTCAACAGACATTCATTGTAGGTTCTGTTTGTTATCGATTTTGATTGCCTTTTTAATTTATTTCAAAATGTTTGGAAACAAAAATTTTTACCGGTAACAAAACTGTATACATTACAAGTTTTTGTTTTGTCCAAATCGAGCAAAAACTGAACTAAAAATCGTAAATTAAGTTGCATGTGAATCACTTCACGAGGAAGCAAGTAATATTATTGTTCGCGCTGACGAAAATAGCAGAAAAATCAATCGAGTGGTTGGTTGTTCATAATTTCTTTTAAAGTATCTCATTAAAACAACATTATTCTGAATTTGTTGTCTGATTTTAAGGGAAAACAAAAACAGGTAAAACATTTGAGTGAAACCGGATACAATACGGAATGAATTCATCACATTGATTTTAATATGAACAACGATGAATTGTATACACACCTGTTGAATAATTTTAATTTCGCGTGATGTGTAATCATGGGGTCACAACCGAACCCTGTTGTAACCAACAGTTTCTTCGTTTATTTTTTGCTGGGTTTTTTTTTTTTTGTCGAATGTGTTTATATCATCCTAGAGTCAATTTTATGTTGTTTATTTTTCTGATAAAAATTAGGCAAATTGGATAAGTTGCAAGGACAAAAATGAGTTTCCCTTCTTCATGACATATACGGAGTAATCGTTCCGTCTTAATCAATGGAATTCCATTACGTTTTTGTTATTCGCAAAGTTTAATGTAACTCATAGTATTATTTCATTATTTCATCGAGGTGTTAAAGAAGCATTTTCTATTAAGTGTTAATTTAAACATTTTTCTTTAAATTTTCTTTATATTGCTTCTTTACATAAGACCAACTGATCTAGCTTAAAATAATCTTACATTTCATTTAAACTATTCTCATAAACATCGATGTTTACTCTTCCTCTCTGTGTTCGATATTCCAATTAACTTGTCTATTTCTTGTCTGCCTCCCAAGAAAAAAATTATTTTCAAAAGTAACGTAGTCATTAGTACAATCTTTTACTTGCTAAACATAATTATAGACTTAAATGTACAGCCGTTTTACCATAATAATATACAACTTTCAAAACTTTGAAACGAAACTTTGTTGCCCTCAATAGTTTGGTATTTATCATAGTTTTAGTTTTGTTTTTGTTTTAGTTCATTGCAAGTTTATTTATCATCAAACTGGTGTTTGTTTGTTACTTCATGTCACTATGTACTCCCTTCAATAATTATTCACATTGAGACACTGTCATATATTGCGTGATTCCCATTTCATAAGAATATGAATATGTACATATGATCATAATCATATGTACATATTCTTAATCCTGACATTTTTGTCAATAATTTATAAATCACAATTTTTGTATTTTGTTTTGATTTGTTTATTTATTTATTTGTCTTTTGTTGGTTGTTTATTTATTTTAGTATCTATTAATAAAAACTAGTCATCCTTTAGTTTCCTTTATATCAAATGATGACCAGGCGCGTAGCCAAGGGGGCGAAGGGGCAGCCGCCCCCCCCCCCCTTTGAGCATAATTTTTTGTATGTTTTTTATAATATCGCTAGTAATTTCAAAAGAGAAAATGCTAAGATGTAACTTACAAGACCTGGGAAGTGCCATTTCCAGTGATCTGGGAGGCATTTCAGCCACAATTTTCTTGTACGCTTCGCGCCAACCTATAGTGGCGCTACGCTTAGTTTGCAATGCCGTATCTACGGCTCTGATAGTTTTCCTATAGTTTCGCCCCTCCCTTGGCAAATTCCTCGCTATGCGCCTGATGATAGCATTACGTCCAAAGTTCAGTCCTAAATACTAGAGTTAGTATGTCGATTTGGCAAATAATTAAGATTAACACATATATGCTCAATGCAATAAATTTTTGAGTTGACCTGTTCAATGAGATCACAGATAGAGATTGGCAAAATTTCTTTATAGGTATCGTATTTCTGGATTTTAAGTTACAATATTTTCACATCGCCACTACAAAGTTCTTGTTTGATATGGGAATATTGGATAGTGATAATGGTTCTTTCTGTAATAGCAGGGATTTGGGACGTTATAAGTGCCCTTGTTATGGGGAGTAAAACGTATAATAAATGCTTTCACCTTAGAAGTAGAAAGCAGTTAAGAAAGCATTTGTTTTCAAAGTAAGATATAGTTTATTTGTTTTGGGAAAGCAGGAAATTGTTCTTTTGACCGTTATATTTGTTTCATAGTTTACATAATGATGAAGAAATATATTGATCCGTGTAAACGGCACTATCATAAGCCTTTTATATTGATGAGTTCTTTTCTTTTTAAATTTCACTTTGCACTAAGAATTGAAAAAATACAAGTCTTTAAAGAGTCAAGAATAAGAAGGACAAGAATGAGGTAACATTTATGGAGCTAACAAATGTTGTCTCTGAATAAATTGATGACAGTTTGTCTCCGTTACTTCTCAGTGACTATAAAAAATGATGACCAATATAATATTATAATATTGTAATCAATGGAGAGCGAATGTTCTTTGGTAATTTCTTGCGTAATCATCGGGACATCTATATATAGGGATTACTGTTAACTGGCGTGTGTCTATATAGGACTAATTATAACATGTTCTAATACATGAATGTATTACTGCCAGTCACTTTTAATGACTTTATATGTAGTAACAGAGTCTTACATAACCATCACACAAGACAAGCCGACAACGCTCATTGCAATTTTTACCATAGCAACATAGGGAAATTCGGTCTTCGTAACAGAGCAATACAAATTTGGAATGATCTATCAAAAAATTTGAAGTCTATAACTTCAAAGCCCACATTCACCAGACATTTGGAAAAGGAATTTATTAACTCGTACTAGTATTATATAATCTATTCACGTATCCATCTCAGCATCATTAGGATATTATTACTGTATATTTAATCCTTACGTATATTCTGTATAATATACATTTGTACATTTTTCTTTTCTTTACTCCCAGGGAGTCGCCTACCTTGTTAAGTCTTTTTAAGACTTTATAGGAGACTTCCTTTCCCATTTTACACAATTGGCGATAAAACAAATAAATGAATTCAATACATACCAAAATATATCAACTATTTTTTGGCTTCATTTCGGTTATGTAAATGTTGTAGGCCTGTCAAAGAAAATGTTGATTTCGACCTATATTGGTAACTTGAACATTCTTGACGTTACCTGCAGAAGCAAACGCTTGGTATATATGAAATTAACGTTAATTTGTAACATGTTTATTGGATATTATGTTCTCATGTTTCTTCTATTATATGTAGGAAACTATCATGAAAATGACTGATTGCTAGCTAATTTTCTTTTGTCTTATTTCCGATGGATGCCCCGGTCCAAGCCCTCATAAAGACCTTTCCGCATTAATTTGTTCCTTTTATTCATTTGTTATTATTTTTGTTGTTGTTGGCTATTTTTGTTGTTATTGTTGTAGATAAAGCAGCTAGCATTATCAAAACTTGCAGATTTATGTACGGTTTATATACCACAACTTAATTCATTTCATTGTTTTATTTGATTTCCAGTTTCATTACGTCACGCGATTATCAATTCCGACACCCAAAGGACATTAAAGGGTTTCATAATTCAAGCCAGGGTGGCATCGCAGTTCTTTACATCCAATGTAGGGGTCGGTACCTGGCTTCCTGGCGACAACGAAATGGTTCTGCAGTGCGGGGAAGGGTCAAGCGCAATCGTCCAGAGGAACGGAACAGTCGGAAGAGATCTACCTATTACCCTTGTATACAATGCCCCGGCCACGGATGTGGGACCAATCGTTTTCCTGTACGTATTTTAAAATTGGCACGAAGTAGTAAAATAGCAAGATTATGAATACAAGGGAAAAAGGTGAAAATAAATTATCAAATTTGCATGCGGCGAATGAAATCTACAATCGTTAATGCAAAAATAGCGTAGCGTCAGGAATAGTCACATGATCAGTCAATCAGAGGCAAGCATGTAGGTAGAATAAAACAAATAAAGGGTCTTCGTGAGAACCATTAGAAGATTAGAAAGACCTCGTTTTAATTGTTGTCACCCCAAAATATTAACATGACACATTGTTTGAATTATCTTTTTCATTTTTATTTCACGGAGCCTATATTAGTTAATTAAGTAAGAAACTTTAACTAGCTGCATCAGTTTCGTGAGGATTTATTAGTTCGATGGCAGGCCTGTATCCCCCTCCCCCCCCCCCCTCCCATACCAATGCAAACTGAAATGCCACCCCTAATTTGCATCACCGCAATGTGCACAAAAATTATACAGGTCATATATAATAATATTGTGCCCCCTGCTTAATTTGTTTGTCTCCCTCTCCCATTTCAAATACAATCATGACTACGGGCCTGTTGTTCGAACCGTCATTTTGTACAGCTGATTTAATTAATGGTTTGAAATGATTTCACGTAATTGTTTGGTTCTATTAATTTGTTTTTAAAGTTGTTTTTCATGCAACTCTCGTTGTTGTTGTTGTTGATGTTGTTGTTGTTATTGTTGTTCATAACAAGTGTCATTCGTCTTCTTCTACCACTAGGGCTTCTTGGGTGGAACATTTGACAACATATAAAGAGGAACGAATCGTGTCATCAATCATTGTAGCTGGAGGTAATTTTAATCTTTCCTAGCTAGCACAGCTATATAAGATATCTAAATTTCAAACCCATTTGTATTAAATGTATTTCTATAATTTCAGTCTCCACGTAGTCTCAGGTTTAAGTTGTGATTATTCGTTTTTCATGCACTATAGTAGGTCAATGTCTCACGTCATTGTATAAATGTTAACTTTAGTCATTTTACACAACTCCTGAACTTCATTTTCACTTTGAGAGTCGATTGACATATATGGTCTTATATTTAATGATAAATAAAAATGTATTTATAATGCGCAACAATGTCCATTAATACAATGTTCACAGGCGCTATTATTACAAAACTACAAAGCGTTTAAACTTTTTACCTTTTTTTCTCAACTTTTACTTTGAAACTTTGGAACCTAAACCTTAATCTTTATAAACTATTAAAATACAAAACTTACAAATATTAGAGGTTAAAAACAGTTTTGAATAAATGTGCTTGGAGGCGACCTTTAAAACAACGATTGACTAGGACGCACATGTGGCGGAAGAGCGTTGGAACGTCGTGGATCTAAATTTTTAAAACACGATGTTGATATAATGTTAGGCATTTTCACATCACTTTTAGACTCTGTGACTTTTCTTCGCAAGATATTCTTAACTCGATGATTCCAAAGATTTGGGTAGGGGGGGGGGGGGATGAGGTGAGGGGTTACGTTACGATATTTGGCTTCATTGACGTTTCCCCGAAATAGAATAGAACGTTAATTGAATAATGAGCACTCATATTCCAAGCAATTTTCTCTCGTACTGCCTGAGACAAGCCAGTCAGGGGTGCCGGGATTCCTTCAGAAATGACAAAACAACACAGGTTTCATGAAAATTACGAATAAAGAGTTAATTCCTATAAGGAGGCTTCCTGCAAAATCTTCTCCACAATAAGGTTCTTTCTTCCTTAAAATGTGGTCACTCGTTAGAACACGAATGATGACCAAAATGAGAAGAGAAAAAAAACCGCACCAAAAAAATACAACGATGATATTTCATGAACTGTTTCCGTTGTTTCAAGTTGAGTGTTTATGTTTTATATATAGGACACAACTATTATGATACTTGTACTAAATCCTTGCTTTCCAAATTGCTATATAAAGACTATATAAAGTAAAGAGTGCCTTGGAGTGATAACTTAAACCTGTATATATATATATATATATATATATATATATATATATATATATATATATATATATATATATATATATATATATATATAGCGGTAATTCATTGAAAACTTGGTCGACCAATTTTAAGTTGAGTATATTCATCCAGAAATAATCATATTCTTTCTTTTCTGCTGAAAGTTATTTGTACCGTTCGTGAGTCAAACTGTACAACTCACCGCCCCCCCCCCCCCCCAACCCCACCACCGTTAAATCATTGAACTATATTCGGGCAAAAGCTTTACAACTAACTACATTAAAACAGTTTCATATAGGTTTCCAGGTATAGCTTTGTGAACGGTTGTTGCCAACCATTCCCTGCAGTATTGTTTACAAATTAATGCACGTTAATCATTTTACCCTTCTATAATTGGACAAACTTTCAAAGCGCAAGATCTGGATAATTCAAGTTATCGTTCATGCATTCGGCTTAATCAGTTGAAATCACATTTTATAATTTATGTACGTAGTTGATTGATTGATTGATCGATTTAAGTGAATCAATTATATATATATATATGTATATATATATATATATATATATATATATATATATATATATATATATATATATATATATATATATATATATATATATATATATAATCGCTATTTTTGGTGTTTATTTTTCTGGAGAGCTAACGTATATATTTGTTGAATACTGTTGTATTCCAGGTGCTTGTGAAGGTTCTCCCTGTTATAATTCGGGGTCGTGTATCTTGGATGAGACCGATAGTCGTGGACACATTTGCGAATGTCAGATTGGTTTTACAGGGCCGAATTGTGAAGAATTTGGTAAGTTTGGAAGAAAATATCGCTTACCCGCCGCAGTTAGATCAGGATTAATGAAGGGCATAACAGACTAACACATGGAAGATATATAAATAGACGAAAAGAGTGATCATTTCATATGTACCATTCCAAATATATATTACAATATATTACAATTGTCAACTCATATATATATATATATATAAATATATATATATATATATATGTTGATACTGATACCAGTTGATACCAGTTGTCTGACGATCGCTATAACGCGTGAAACTCCGAGTTACAACTACTAGTGTTCCACTAGTCTCACCTAGTATCAACATATATTCCGCTCTGTCCACTGGACATAGAGCACTCTGCGCCAAGATAGACGCCAACCAACCAACTATATATATATATATATTATATAAAAATATTTATGAATATATATATATATATATATATATATATGATTATATATATATATATATATATATTGATGTATTGTTCATTCATACTTAGTAAAGATTCCTAAATCCTATTGGTCCATTCAGGTCAGCTGACCGTGGTTAATCCTGTGAGTAACGCAAGGTAAAATTACGGGGCATCACTTTAATAAATCTTTGGTTATATGTAACCAAAAATGTTTTGTTTTATGATTTTTCCCCCACACAAATGGTAGTGTATGAATGAACGGGGTTAATCAACGGTCTAGCGTGCGTTACTCACATGATTAATGCACTTCGGGTGTTGATGCTATCGCTGGATGCACTCGGCCTCCGCCCTCGTGCATCGCTTGCATTATCCCCCGATCGTGCATTAATCCTGTGAGTAACGCTAGCTAGACCGTTGATTAACCCCTTATTAATACTGAAATCCTTCCATATTGTAATTCTTGAGAGAGAAAGAACGTTTATCGCATTGATAATGCTTGTTCATTAAGTTTGTTCTGTTGTTCTTTTTTTTTTTGTCCATTAAGTTTGTAAAGCAGACACCTGCAGCATCAATAAAATCTGTCGTCTGGACATCGATGATGAAGATCCTAATGAACTCTATCTTTGTGTCTGTACGAGGCCTACTTACACTGGCGAAAATTGTGACATGAGTAAGAAAAAATGAAGAAATTAATTAATACTCTAATAAGCATAGTTATATCAACTTTTGGACAGAGAGGGTTAATAAGAATCTTTCTAATATATAATAGGAAACATTTTAGATATTCTGAGTAAAAAAAAAAATCAATTTTGCGATTTGTCACTTGTTTGAAGCAGTTTATTTACCAAACATACAGTGTTTCAATCAAATTTTGATTGCGGTTGATCATAGCATGGGAACCTTCTATGTTTCATTAGTGTTGGGAGGATACAAGAGTACGGTAAACCAATTCTCCTTGTGGAGGGGAACAAATGGGGAGGGAAATTATTAAGGTTATAGTATTAAATTTTGTAGATACTTTTAATATGCTGCGTTTGAGGTTCAAGAACGTTGCAATGGGATAAGCTGGCGTGGGGGAAATGGATCATTTCTTCTACCCCTTATATATCCCATCCACCTTTTGCTTTGCTTTATCTGAGTATATATTCTTGTCTTGTGAACAGGTCCTTGTACTTCTGATCCTTGTTTGAATGGGGGTACATGCTATGACACCAACTCAATTACAACGCCCTTCTATTGTGCATGTGCACGCCATTACTCTGGACCAAGATGTGAGGTCGCCGGTGAGTTTAATATCAAAGTTGTCTTATCCCGCCCATCCTACAAAATGGTTTATATCTAACATTTTCTGCCTTTTCCATTATTATTATTGTTATTGTTATTATTGTTATTATTTTTATTATTGTTATTATTACTATTGTTGTTATTATTATTATTGTTGTTATTATTATAATTATAATTATTTTATTATTATTGTTATTATTAATATTATTATTGTTATTATTTTCTTCTGAATGTAGGGCCTTGTGCTAACAATCCCTGCAACAATGGGACCTGTTTGTTGGACTCTACGAACGAGCTAGGATTTAGTTGTGACTGTTCCTTGATTCCATTCGTCGGATCATTTTGCAATATTGACGGTAATAAAACGGTTCAAGAATTTTCATTAATAATACAGCATGTAGTAAAGTAATGGTTCATTCTATATATATATTAGTTATTACTCTAAACCTAATAGCACATGCTACCGATTCATCATCAGCACGACCCTGCAGTTTTAACTTTCGTACTAAACTTTAAGATTTACACTACAGTTTACTGTGCTCCCTGCATGCAGTGATTATCGGCTGTATATATCCGTAACAAACATGGCTCTTATTTGTGAATCTTGTGTACTTAACCCACATAAACATTGATATAACGTTTTCCTGTTTGCTAAGGAACATGTCAATAATATTAGATCCCACATGCTATACGCTAAGTAACTTTTTTATATAGTGAAGTGGGCGTATATAGCGACTCGCTGTAATCAACATTAGCCAGTTTCCGTGCCTTTCAAGTATATTACTGTTTGTTACATCAAGTAATTAAAAGAAGGAGACGACTGGTTCTCATCAATTCCTGGTTTTCATTTAACCTATACCACTGATATCGTATTGATTGCATTCTGACCAAACTGTGCATGCGGGAACATTTCAACTATCATTTGTATTGTACATGGTATATTTGTCCTCATAGCACTGGGTTCAGCTTGGAAGATAATGTCAACTATTAATGGACCCGGAATAAATTAAAGTTCATATTTTATGCAGTGGCTTTGAGGTTTATGTCTTTTACTAATATTTCTTATAATGCTGTATGCATAAGGTCTGCATGTGTCTTTGCTATAATGACGCAATTTACCAGCTTATTCCGTACAGTCCATTAATTGTTATATGACGTAACTTAGTTGATTTTATGAAAGGAATGTCTGTGTTCATTTAACCATCCCGAGAGAATGAAATAACTCCTTTGATTTTTGACCAAAATTATTTTAACCGTTAGTGAAACAAAGATTCAGTTGGTATACTATATGCTATATATATATATATATATATTATATATATAGATATGTATATTATCGCCAAGTTTGATGTAGCTAATATACTACAACATCATGCATGAGTACCAGTACGGGTACAAGTAGAATTCTCTCCTTGGTAATGATGATTGCGATTACCAGCAGAAAGCTCTAGAGTACAGGGAATTAATAATTCGGACTCACTGCAAATCCGGTCATGATGTGTTGCAGTTTTTCGTGAATTATTTACTTTTTTTTTATTTCAAAGCATGTTCCGCGAATCCCTCCTTGCTCGGCTGCAAGAATGGTGGCTCTTGCTACCTTTCAAATGGATTTCCAAATTGTGCGTGTGCCACTGGATTTACATCAGATGACTGTAGCATGCATTGTAAGTATAGTCATTCAATGTTGTTTGCTTATGCGTGATATACATTGACGTTCGAGTCACATTTTATTTACTCTCACGAACCTATACATAGACCTATATATTTGTAGCGGTTAATTTTGACATAACCTATTTTTCAAGGACATTTGCATTGAGTGATGGATGGAATGTTTCAGCGCCTTGTTTTTTCACTCATGTTTTGAAGCAACTTGGCAACAGGATTTATGACAGTGAAAGAAATAAAATCACCGCGTAGAATTGATAAGTGCTTGATCACTTCCTTGAGAAGAAGGCGAAAAATAACAAACGCAGACCCCGCCTCCCTAATCCCCAGATCCACATTAAACTTAAAATAAAATTTCATCTAAGACAGTTCCACAATTTGGGAATCTTTACATTTAAAGAATTGTAAACGTCATCTGAAGCTGAAAATTAACTTCAAAGGAGACCAAGAGTTAGTGTCATGTATATTGTATTTAAAGCTTTTTATCATTTACAAAAGTAATTTACGGTTTTCAATGTTTCTGCCACATTTGTTTTTGGTTTTTTGGTTTTTTGGTTTTGATATATTTGAATTCCATTATCCTCTTTTAGTGTGCGACTTGGATCCTGGTCCCTGTGGCAAAATCAACAGGCAGTGTCTACATACCTCGGTAGACTCCGGATTCTACTGCAACTGTACTATACTCTTCACAAACCCACCTGCATGTGATGTTCCAAGTAAGTAGACTATCATTCTTAATCGCAAGTTAATTAAAAGATGAATATTTCATCATGGTAATATTACTTTATGATATAGCCTATATGAATATATATATATATATATATATACATATATATATATATATATATATATTATAGGCTATATTATATATATATTTTTCAACCATTTTCATATATATAAATATATATACATATTATATATATATATATATATATATATATATATATATATATATATATATATATATTTATACATATATATGTGTGTGTGTGTGTATTGTATGATTAGGCCTTGTACGACGGAAGAATTGCCAGATGGGAAAACATTTGAAATTTGCTCTGGGAATTCAATCCTAGGCAAGAGTTTCAATAATGACAAGTGACTGTTCGGACATATTTAATGAAGACTTTACTCATAATTAAACTTATTTAAGTAGCATTACTTTACATGATCTGTCGCAGATTTCGATATAGGTTTAAATTTTTGGAACGTTGGTTTTTAACTTAAAAGACATGAACAACCTTTGCAGTACAAGTCTAACAATAAAGTTTCCATAGCCAACATTGCCGTACAAACTTCAGTGTGGTCTTGTCAGAATGCAGAAGATATTTTCCTGATTACAAATATTTTCTACTTTTCGTAAAAAAAAAACAGTCATAAAGGAAATTACACTTAAAAACCCTTATAGACTCAAGAGATTAAAAACAAAACGTCTGGAATTAAAGACTACTATAACGTGGATACTACAGCTTTCCTTCTCTCCTATACTTTAAAAACTATAACAACTCTACTTGAAAGTAAAGGAAATTAACACTTTTTTGAAAGGAAAAAGTCAGGATACATTTTCTTTCTTGTCTGAACCTGATCAATAAAGTATATTTAGTAGTAATCATCTACATCATAATTACATATTGAATTTTGTAGACATAACAAACCAAATTTACGATAACGACTTTTTTTTGTCGTGTTTTTTCTTCTTTTGACAGCTGGGATACCAACCTCCTGCACTCCTGATAATCCCTGCCTAAATGGAGGTGCATGTACAGATGTGATACCCACTGACCCCAGTCCTTTGCCTTTTGAGTGTACTTGCACAGTGGAATTCAAAGGGACGCTATGTGAGCAAACAAGTAAGACTGAATGCTGGAACCTATTGATCTTGTTAGGCTCACTCTATGCAATGCCCCCTCCTCCTCCTCTCCCCATCCCCCCCCCCCCCCATAATCCTGTTCTCTTACAATTCCAACTCGCTACCGTTTGAAATTAGCAAACGGGCTTCAGTGATGTAAAAGCTCAACGACTATAAAATAATAAATCATAAATCAAAATCGCACAATAGAATGGCGCTTAATACTGCATGAACCCTTTGGCATTAGCTCAATGGTATAGAAGACAATGCATGGAAGTTTGCATAATTTGGATTATTGTGAAGAACGTGTTCTCTGTGATCACAATGCAAATACAAATGAAACTCTTGGTAATCTGATTAAACGACTGGTGTAGACAATTAATTTTCGACAATAGAACAAAGTGCATGTGCATGCATGTGGGACATTATCTATTGTTTATGCAAGGGATCGGACATATAAGACAATGTTAAAACATGCTTTACTTTACTTTATATAAAGATGAAGATGGTGCAACAGCCAAATGTTATCTATGTATGGAATCTACTACTGCGAACTGTTATTTTAAAATTGATGCTCTTCTGTCGAAGACATGGAAAGGAACAAGTGAAGCCATTCTGCATACTTTAGTCCTGTCGATGACTGGAAAGTTATATTGGAAGTCAATATTGTATGGGTTTATTTTCCCTTTCTTACAGAAACAAGATGCGAGATAGCTGGCTTCCCCTGCGTAAACGGGGGAATATGCAATAACAACGAATCGAAACCAATTTGTACTTGCCTTCCCGGATACAACAACACATTTTGCCAGGATGGTAGGACATTGGCATGAATTCATTTTGATTTATAATTGTATATTGATAATTATGCTTTCATTGTGTATTACACTTACAATGAAATTTGACGACAGAAATTTGTAAGAATTCCCTTATGCGACTTCGATAAGCAAAGATATATCACTGTTCCACCCATAGAAGGGAGAGAGGGAGGGAGGTGGCGTCCGAGAGACAATTTAACGGTAGAAGGACCGCATCTGCAGTATGAAAACTATAACAGTTTGGAGACAACTTTGGAAAATTAACTAATTCTGTTTGGACAATCTTCAAAGAATATCAAAATTGTCTGAAATGCAAAAGAATCAAACGTTAAGACAAAAAAGAAAACCCCACACTGTATTCAACAAAACCATCAGGAGTGGATTACCATACCGGTTTATCGGCTCGGAGTCGGTGCGCGGCTTTTTTCCAGGTACACATCAGATGCCGGAGGGGTCGATATCTTCTTGGTCCACCCGATCGTATCAGCAAACACAGGCGTCGTCGAAAAATGTGCTTGTTTCATGTGAGGCGCCAAATGCGTGCGTATTGAAAGACCCCAGTGCCGCCAGCTGAATCACCGTGCCGGTTCCAATTTGTATCTCAGCATCCCCTCCCCTCCCCTCCTCCAGCCCACACCCCCCCCCCCATATAAACCATCGTCTATTTCTTTGAAACATCTCTTCATTGTAGATATCTTGCCACCCGAGATTATTTGCGTCAATAAAACTGTGACCGAGCGAGGGCTGTATCAATATGATGTAACCGTTATTAGTGATTATGGAATTGAGGTAAATGGAGACGGCTCTTATTTCACTGTGTGGGATCCGCTTCCTCCGGTCGTCGTCCCAGTGGGAGCAATGAGGATGTCGGTAACAGCTTATGACTTTAGCGGCAACTCGGCGGAATGTATCTTCTACATTATCTTACCAGGTAAGTGTTTTTACAAAGTACGTTGGTTGCTTAAAACAATGGTTACTTTTTTAATGAAGTTAATGCGATACATTCATATGTCATTTAATATTCACTTCTAAAATTGTTATCGATACGTATATAAAAAATTCAATTTATATTTGATCTGTATTTTTTATATTTGATCTGCATTTTTATATTTGATCTGGGACCGTTTTTGTTTTCCTTCTTACTATAGTGATGCAATAGTCAGAACCATAAGAACTTAAATATGATGAAAAGAAATATTATACACAGTGTCATATTCATTAAAACGCAGGAAAGGGATTTCGTGACTAAATTTGGTTTTTAGGGACTATTTAAATTGAAAAGAATTATTATTATTATTATTATTGTTGTTGTTGTTATTATTATGATGATGATTTTACCATTGTACACAGACACAATTCCACCGGACTTGACTTGTCCTCAAAATGCAATTTTCACTACAATGCCTGGGGAGGGAGCTACACTGATTCAACTACCGCCCGCAGTGTCAGTGGACAATTACAGTAATGTGACAATGTCGGCTAATCTGAACGATACCGAAGCTATTCCGCAGGGCGTTCACGAGGTTGTAGTTACGTCTGTGGATAATGACGGAAATGCCAACAATTGTACCTTTTGGATCCGAGTTGAAGGTAAACATTTAATTTACTTTTTCTCCTCCCTTACCTGTCTTCCTATAACATATGCACTCTAATATTTCCCGTTTTTTTGCTTTCCTTCTCTAATTTTCTATTTATGTTTTCTCATAGAACCTCAAGTTCTATACGTTCGGTTCTCTGTAGATGAGCAGTTTGTTGACACGTACGCAAATACCAGCCATCCCCACTTTATGGAGTTTGCCGCAAGAGTTGACGACGCAGTAAGTATTACCGATGCCCTTTTTTTTTTTTTTGAAAGAGTAACATTGCTAAACAGTTCTATGATTTACCCTGACAAAAGAAAAAAAGGAAGCAACTACTAAGCTTTATTACATTAATAGGTCTGTATAAAGATGATAACTCAATGATCCATTCCGTGTGTTTCTTGCATGTCTCACTCGGAAATGCAAACATTGGGACAGTCTGTTCTGAAAATATAAAGGTACAATCGTTAAAGGCATTGAAGACTCGCCCCAAACCAGGTGCCGCCCTCTGAAAAAGTTAACTTTCCGTTGCTTGTAAGTGAAGTTTTCTTCTTGCCGCTACAAAATGCAGACAGTCATGAAACGTGATACCTTGTTATCTTTTATCTAGACCTGAGATGTCCATCGCATATGTACACTGTGTTGTGGGTATCGACCGTAGCTGTATGTATTGACTGTACACTAGTGTCTAATTACCGACGGTAGCAAGCTGTGTGTGCATATTCTGGGATCGATGGTGGTGTCTAACACTTCTGTTACACCTCATTTGAAACTAGGTCAGATTACCGGCATTCTTTGTGCGAAATGAAAACAGCTGCAAAGAAACGGGATGTATAAGCTGGCTTGGAATACCTTTAACGATGGGAGGGACATAAGATGGCCACGTGGACCTGATGGAACCCATAAAGGACATTCCACATGTAGTACACAACATACATATGTTAATAACGGAAACATCATTCTTACAGTGAGCCTTATGAACAAATTCATTGAAACAAAGACATTGATTTCTTATCAGAAGAGAAAACGCTTGTCACGCACTGGCGTATACTGACATTCCTTGGTCCACATAGAGCAAAATATTCCAGGAAAATCAAATGAAACTATATAACCGCATTTAGAGAGTGGGCATGTACTGTCCGTGTACATTTCATAATACAACCCAACTCCTCTACATTTTAATAACTTTTTGCATACTTTATTCACATAGTCCATTCTATAACCTCGATCTTTCAACACTCAAACTGAAAATGCCTTCAAACATTTCCCTACAGCTTTAACGGCTAGGTTAGTAACGTAAACAATACTCCTTCTTATTCTACCATGGATTTTATTTATCTGTCTCCCTACAGATGTTGACAGAAATGAATGCTACAACTTTCCGAGATGCATTCGCTGGTATCATGATCAACTCACTAAGGTAAGGAAGACACCCGTATATTTACGTACCAGTCGTTTCGTAATTGTTGTGATATAATTTTAAAAAAAATTACATTTATTTAAATGAATTTACACTGACCTAACTGTCCTTCTTTTGTGTGTTTTTCTTCGACCTTTCTGTTTAGTGCTGGGAGTATACAGGTCGACTCGGCTATTCTATTAAACAGTATTGTTAACTTATCGGACGCCGACGTGGTCACAAACTTCACAAACGCTATGAATGCCTCTTTCAATGATGATGGCATGATGGGAAATATGTCTATTGTACCTGGCTCTCTCGTTGTATCAGGTAAAATGAAGGCTTTACTCCCTGTTAAGAAATACGTCATAGCAAATTATGAGTCAAAACTGCTCCTTTGCACATGACAAGTAAATCATCTGTCAAGCTACTACTCCCTCAACCCATGTTGAGAAAAGGTAACAGAATGCCATAAGTAGGGGATGGTCATATGTGACCCAAAAGGAGACCACATCATATAGAGGGGCAGGGGGGGGGGTATTGTGGATGCACTTTTAAAGCATCAAATAATTTGATTTTAGAAGTTAAGTATCGTCAATAACCCAATATTGTAATACACCTGTAACATGCACCGTAACATGATTAGACCATATACTACAAGCAGGGGCGTCAATCATGGGGGGGGGGGCGCAGGGGACAGAGGACACGTCTCCCACTTTCTGAATGGCGGGGGACACAATATCAAATGTCTTTCTTAATTTAAGCTTGATCACTTGTCAGATGTCACTTTTGTTAAAATATATTTATGACTGACATATATCAATTCAAGGACCAAGCAGAAGCAAACTTGAAGATTTTCTAAGATGTGAGTCCGCCCCTATTGCATATATTATTGTTATATAATTATTGCTATATTATTGCTATTATTAATATATATTATTTTCACAGAGAATGTCTGCCTCCTCTCGTTTTGTCTTAATGGTGGTGTCTGCCTGGGAGGAACTGTCAATAATGTGACTTGTAATTGCAGCAATACTGGATACACTGGTCAGTTATGTGACCAGAAAAGTGAGTAATTTCTGCTAGCTTTCTCAGTTAAACCTTTTTCGACCTTTCTGATATTGAAATATTTGTGCTTGACTGATCATTTCAGGATATCCCAAATTTTTGAATAACTTTGTCTTTTGTGGTTTATCAATTGTCGTATATTTGTAATTATTGCATAATGTTATTGTTATTACAGTATTTGTTTAATTGAATTTGACATTTGCACTCATTCCAGTATTATTTACATTATGTTAAAGCTATAAAGTCGATAAACCTTTCTTTAAGTCGTTGTTTGAAATTTAAAGAATTAAGAGAGATATCTGACTTAGAAGATAATAGTCAACTTCAAGGCAATGTTCCAACAAAGTGAACATCTCTTAGCTAAATCGTTCTTCTGATATTGTTGTTGTAGTTGTTGCTGTTGCTGTTGCTTTTTGTAAAAAAAAAAATGGGTTCTTTTTGTCGCAAACATTAAACTCTGACTTAGACCACTTTAGAACAACATGGCATGTTTCAGTGGCATTGCTCAAAGCGAAACTTGCCCCATTATCCTCTACCTGCAAAACCTGTCCCACCAACCGCATCTCACATCCCACCACACCCCGCATCTTCTTTTAGAAAATGTTAAACTTTTATGGTTATATACGTGTGATGCAGTCATAATGCTCCCACGAGTTGAACACATTTTGCCTTGCCTAACACCCCCACCCCACCCCACCCACCCACCTCAACTCTCGCATTCTCCTACTTGCAAAACCTGTCCCACCAACCGCATCTCACATCCCACCACACCCCGCATCTTCATTTAGAAAATGTTAAACTTTTATGGTTATATACGTGTGATGCAGTCATAATGCTCCCACGAGTTGAACACATTTTGCCTTGCCTAACACCCCCACCCCACCCCACCCACCCACCTCAACTCTCGCATTCTCCTTTCAAGTCCCTAGTTTCTACACTGTCCTGTCTATTTATCTACCACACAGTTGACTACTGCCTTACAAATGTTTGTGAAAATGGTGGAACATGCGTAAGCGAACTCCTGACCTCCAGATGCGATTGTACAGTGGACTTTACGGGAGATACATGCAATGTTACAGGTAAGGATCATCATAGGCGTAGGAGGCGGGGCTGGGGGGCTACAGCCCCCCCCCCCCCCACCGAATATCTTTGTAAAAAATTGGGCAATATGGTGAGAATTTTTCGGGCACCTACCGAAAGAAAAATAAATTGCAATGTGTTTTTCAATGGTTGAACTGATATTGTTATCATCATCATTGTAACGACTTCCCCCAAAGTTATAAAAAATATGAAAGGGGTAATAAGATGGCAAATGATTGAATGTAATTGGCATGCGATGTAATAACCGTTGCATGCCTATATGATATGCACTTTCAGATCCTGGTTATATATTTCGGGCAAGTCGTTACAGCCCCCCCCCCAAAAAAAAATGGGCCCCTACGCCTATGAGGATCATATATATAATAGCCCAGTCCCGTATAAGAGCAATGCTGTTCCTTCTCGTCAAACTATAGAAGAACAATGTCAATCGTTTTTTTCCTGTTTCTTATTTCTAATAATATTTTTAAATATTGTTTCTTTTACCCTCGTCTCAATCTGTAGTTGATCATTGTGTAGCCTTACCATGTGAGAACGGCGGCACATGTACGTCAGGCACTAATGGAACATTCACATGTGAATGTACGGTGGATTATGAAGGCAGCCTTTGCCAGACCCTAGGTAAGTAAGATTTGTATTATTCTGGCGTGATTAATTATTATATTTGTGAACCACGCGTGTAAACCTATTCAATATGCAGTGGCGGCACCAAAGAGGGCTAGGAGACCTTTGATCTCGGTCATGATGCTTCCCCTACTCACCCCCCCCCCTCAGTCGGCTACGTTCCAGAAAAAGACTACAGTCTCCTCTACCCCAAAATGTTGCCCTTCAAAATGTTCGCTTTTTCCTCATCTGAACCAATAATCCTATATAACATCTGTTTTTTCTAACATTTAAATTTCTTTAAAATATTATGACGGAAAGTCATTTTAGTTACATATAGTTGAACTCATTTTAGAACATATTAATATTATTTTAATATGAAAGGAATAAAAAGGATGCTTTAAAAGCAGGAATTCATTAAAATAAATTGAAAAGTATGATAACTACTCTTTTATTATTAATTATTACATAATTATTTTATTTGACAGTGGATCATTGTTCTAGTAGCCCCTGTCTCAACGGTGGAAACTGTACATCGGGAAGCCAAGGCTCGTACTCATGTGACTGCAACGTGGACTTCACAGGAAATAATTGTTCGATAGAAGGTAGGTCAAAACAGGACCATCAAAGGTCATCAATATTACCTGCAAACCTTAGATAACAATTAGTCCACTGCCTTAACCATTTGACCATAATGGTCTCCATATTATTACCAGACATCTGGAAGGCTTTTAATTATATAATTGACAGTCTAAAACTGTCTGGCAGTGACATGTTTGTTGATGTTGGACAAGCGTGACCATCATTTGGCATTCTAGAATATTTGGGGACAATAACGATGACTCTTAAAATGACCGATTTCTACCCCTTTATATCAAACAGGTTTCTCTCGTTTGTCTGTTGGTAGTAAAAATGATGAGACGTTAATTAAAGGCGGCTGGACTAACTAGTCTAGCTCACAAAAGAAATAACCCGGTTATTTTGAAGAACAAGATGAGAGGGGCTAGGGATGGGGCTGAGGTTGGGGTTGGGGTTGGGGCTAGAGCTAGGGTTGGGGCTGGGATTATCTTGGATTACTTTTCTTTAAAAAAAAAAATCATGGATTATATCATTGCGTAAAAAAAAAGTTTGTTAATATTCCTAATTCGCTCTATTGTATTTACACAGTGGATCACTGCGCCGGTAATCCTTGCTTGAATGATGGAGTTTGTAGCTCGGGACCCGGTGGTGTCTTTAGCTGCGCCTGTTTTGCAGCTTTCACAGGAGATACCTGTCAGATAGAAGGTGAGTTTGTAGGGGTGTCGAGAGCTAGGTCGGGCCCAGGGGACATCATTGACCACGGGCCTATTGGTGGGTTTGCAGTGTACGTAATATGTTGCCAAAAGGTGGGGACAGATTACTGAAATTTCTTGGGTATACCTTTCCAATGTACTTCATATAGTTTATTATCTCTATGTGCAGTCGTAAATGCATCTGTTCAAGCCCAGTTCATCAGGATGTCAAGGAAAATCAATAATGATCAAAAACACTGTAACCTGCACTAAATGATCTTGTAGTTTAAAGCCGATAGAAATTTACGCAATTCTCATATCTTGCTAAAATGTAGAAGATAATCATTCAGAAATTCTTTAATTTACCATTCTGAAATATTTCCTTAAGTAGAAGCACTTGAACCTTTGTTGTAGATTAGATTTAGTAACATAACCCTTGAGCCCTTTATTTAACTTTATTACTTTTCTTATCTTTACGCTAACGTTTATATGTATATTTTTTAAATTTCTTAGTCTTTGATACTCCTGTTGATATATATATATATATAAATATATATATATATATATATATATATATATATATACTTGTGTATATCAGCAGTAAATCGTTTTATTAGTTTTATTCCATGCAGTACTACACTTGATGACTTAACTATTTTCTTCTTTCCTCATTTTTAAATACAGTCGATGTTTGTGCTGATGCACCGTGTCAAAATGGCGGCACTTGTAATCCCACCACTAATGGTTTTACGTGCACCTGTACGGGAGACTTCACTGGATTTATGTGTGAAGAAATAGGTAAGCCGCCACTGCAGTGTCAATCAACACGAGATATTGAGTCCGCATGCATTATATAGTTTATCGAAACTTCTTGAAAATGAAGTTGTAATAGTAAAATGCCATATGATCACTAATGCATGCGGTTCTCGACTATATAACCCTGATAACGTTCGAGTGACTGCTACCCCAAACATTCCGCCATCACCCACCACCCACCACCACACCATGTGCCAAACTGGTCAGTGGATGCTGAATTGTTTACTCTGGAGGAGTGGGCTGCCTTTGCACATAACTGTTATACAGTGATGTACACTTGATTTTCAAGGGGGGGGGGGGGCAAACGCAAAATATCCATATAACATTCATTTAGACGTCAAATGGTGCTTTGCGAGGATTATTTAGATTATAATTTAGGGCTATATAAGCAGGTCTAAACGAAAGGTTGTGCTTATAATAGTACCAAAGTAACACCCCCCCCCCCTCGACTTATTTTAAGTAGGGACCTTAATGTTGTGGAAGGGCCAGAGGCGAATCAAGGATGTTAGAAAGGTGGGGCGTGCTGAAGCCTAGTGTCAGTGACGCCGTCACCAGGACAATATCATTTACAAGTCTAAATGTTTACTTCACTTTTAATTTTAACGTCAGTGGATCACTGTACCCAGTCACAACCATGTATCAATGGAGGCACGTGTACTCTAAATGAAGGAGGCGGGTTTACTTGCGCTTGTACTGTAGACTTTTCCGGGGATACCTGTCAAACACAAGGTAAATTTATGTAGCAAACCTTGTCAGATGAGCCATATAAAATAAATATATTTGTCTTCTATTCTGCCTTTAAACTTTAGGAATTCCACATATGGTTTTGTCTTCATGATTTTGTCAACATAGATGTTTAATTAATTGTTAAATAATTTATAATTGGATGAGGTGTGATGGCGATGAGTCAAAGTAACAGAGATAACTAATTAATTTTTCATGACAGTTTCAATTGATTATATAAAATGTAATCAAACTCATATTAGTAATTATTGTTTTGAATAATCTTTTATTTTTAACTTGACCCTGCTTTAAATTATTATATTTTGTATTTTGTTTGGTACTGTGAAAGTAAATTGTTGTAGCTGGTGATTTTATATTTATTCATCTTTTAGCATTTGTATTTCAGGGACTCGGGGGATTTGATTAGTTTTACGTTAACCGAATTAACCCTTTAATATTAAAATAAATCAAAAGGAAAATAAAATAAAAGTAGCCTATATTTGACAGGACAATTTTTGTTTGACAACAAAGAGCTTCTGAAGGGTATGGGGTGCTAATGTAAACAAATATTTCGGTATATCATCTCTTTTCACCGTATTTCGGTTCCATTAACCTTTTCATTTTGTTCGATCCTTTCGTTCTGAAAAAAAAGTTGATCATTGTGCCGACCAACCGTGTCAAAACAACGGGACGTGTTTTACACTTACTGGTGGGATTTTCAATTGTGAATGTACTTCTGACTTTACTGGACTGACTTGTGCGGAGACAGGTAAGCGGTATAAATCGTGTAAAAGAGATTTGTTTTATATACATGATAGAAAGCCCGTGTGGAAGAATGACGTATATAGGCTACATCAAATAATGACTTTGTTTAAGAGCGAATACTTTGAAAGAATGACGTATATCAAGTTATCGCTTATAAGGGAAGAATGGGTAGTATATGAAAGAATGACGTTATATTTATATCATTACGTTTATAATGTAAGAATGAGTAGTATATGAAAGAATGGCGTTAAACTTATATCATTACGTTTATAATGTAAGAATGAGTAGTATATGAAAGAATGGCGTTAAACTTATATCATTACGTTTATAATGTAAGAATGAGTAGTATATGAAAGAATGGCGTTAAACTTATATCATTACGTTTATAATGTAAGAATGAGTAGTATATGAAAGAATGACGTTATATTTATATCATTACATTTATAATGTAAGAATGGGTAGTATATGAAAGAATGGCGTTAAACTTATATCATTACGTTTATAATGTAATAATGAGTAGTATATGAAAGAATGGCGTTAAACTTATATCATTACGTTTATAATGTAAGAATGAGTAGTATATGAAAGAATGGCGTTAAACTTATATCATTACGTTTATAATGTAAGAATGAGTAGTATATGAAAGAATGACGTTATATTTATATCATTACATTTATAATGTAAGAATGAGTAGTATATGAAAGAATGACGTTATACTTATGTCATTACGTTTATAATGTAAGAATGAGTAGTATATGAAAGAATGACGTTATACTTATATCATTACGTTTATAATGTAAGAATGAGTAGTATATGAAAGAATGACGTTCATAAAATGATGACTATTGTTATAGGATGATTAGACTGAAAGAATGAAAAGTGGGGTTATTGCAGCATAATCAATACTATGCATAAAATACTTAGAAGCTATGGAAATCAAGCAAAGTACACCATTTTTTATATACATTGATTAAAATGATTAATAAAGTTTCTGTAAATTAATAATGCGGAACATTAAAGGCGGGGTGTGGGGGGGGGGGTTGTTTGTGGGTTGGTTGGTTGTTTACAAATACGATGAAAGATACTAATGAAGCAATATATTATTCACAAATGTCAGATATGCTTTGTAAAATACAGGTTCACAAATCCTAGTAGAAATTATTAACTCAATGATAATGAGTTTGTCTATCGTTTAACTGTCAAGTTGAATAATTTATTAAGTTTCTTCCATTCGCAGTCGATCCTTGTACTTCTAACCCTTGCATGAACAGCGGGGCTTGTAATTCGTTTGGCACTGCCTACAATTGTACCTGTACTTCTGGTTTTGAGGGGCTAATGTGCCAAACCCCAGGTGAGTGAAGTTTATGCACGGTGTCAGGCGTATAGTCATAATAAATCATTGCTTGGACCAGTTCGAAATACCAAGATCAAGAAGATATCTCAATAAATGAAGCATCTCTCTTACGATTTTTGTTCAAAATTGCAACATTTTGCAACAGTTTGAGGTTACGCTGCCATTTGTCTTTCTAGAGACCCTTTCAATAACTGCGCCATAGATGCATGTTCTGCCTATTGTGATTATAAACTCGGTGTGAGGGGGGGGGGGGGATCATGTTCGAACTAAAACCTAAAATGGTTGGACATGCAGTTGAAGGTAATGAAAACAAGCTTCACAGATTGAAGGTAGAACCACTGTAATAATCAGGGGCACCGTCAAATAGGCCGAACATATATATGGATGCTTATACTCCAAATTATGGTAAATAACACCCTCCGGACAACAAGTTATCCCATTACAGACCACCCCACTCTATGATGGGGGCTGTTCCCCATGTGGGCTTTGACTCACTTGCCCTCTCTCCACCGAGGTTCTTAAACTCCCCAACCCCCCCCCCCTCCCACTGCCATGCCGAAGCCTCCACCCATTTTGAGACGTCAAACATATCAAGGAAAGACTCAATTTGAATTTCAGGAAATGGATATTGATGTTTCTTTACATTTAAATACATTAGATTAAGAAACTGTGGTGAAACTGGAGAGAATGTTTATCATGTTTATGATTTGACAAAACTTTAAGCAGTAAACTGTTGCATATTTGTAACACGACTTCTTTCTTTACATTCTTTTCACTGAAAGTTATCCCATGTGACCCTAACCCGTGCCAAAACAATGGACGTTGTTCGCCAGCTGAAAATGGATTCTCTTGTTCTTGCCAAGATCCGGGAATTATCGGAGACACATGCGAGAGTAAGCAGTTTTCTCTCTCCCTCTCTCTTCCCTTAAAGGATTTTATTTATTTATTTCTTCAAAGTTTACGCGAA
Organism: Apostichopus japonicus; assembly: GCF_037975245.1. Taxonomy (NCBI): domain Eukaryota; kingdom Metazoa; phylum Echinodermata; class Holothuroidea; order Aspidochirotida; family Stichopodidae; genus Apostichopus; species Apostichopus japonicus. The sequence goes on from NC_092580.1 coordinate 23,735,373, forward strand.
AAGAAAGACATGAAAAGACGATGCGAAAAGAAAATCAAAGCAAACATAAAATCATTAATTAAGTAAATAATTGAGTAATTCTAGCCTAGCTACAATTCCATTTCAGTAGTAATTTAACTCAAGACGACTCATCAGCGTTCATTTTTAAGAAAGCTTTTATTGTATATATTCATAAAAAAATAACTTATATAAGAACGCATGCAGGCCACAATTTTTTAAAGCCAACTATATCTTAGTTAAACATAATGTGATATCCTATCACAACCCTGTATATATTTAGCATTTACAGCATTACATAATATTATCATTTCATTTTTAGTGCTTTATACCATATTTTTTTAGAAATGGTGTAATTGAGGTATGATATCAGCAATTGCTCCAGTTAAACTGCTCCTATTGTGCTAATAATGTTATCTTTCTTTTTCCTTTTTCATTCCAGTTGATTTGTGTTCCCCTAACCCCTGTCAAAATGATGGAACATGCCAAAGAGCCCAAGGGAGCTTTTCATGCGACTGTGCGGCAGGATTCATGGGAAACCTCTGTAATGGTATGAGTTACAAAAGGGATATATACATTTTCAGATATTGTGAATGTGCTTTTTATTTCCATATCATTCATTGGCTAGCTATATAGAAACATTTCATACCTTAAGACAAGCTTAATTGATGTATGGAATATATCAATTCTCTTCTGTTTTTCTCTCTTTAAAGCCACAGACAATTGCAATCCTAACCCCTGCATGAACAGTGGTATGTGTACACCACTGGGTGATTCCTATCAATGTAATTGCTCAGGCACAGGGTTCACTGGAACAGATTGCGAAACTATTGGTGAGTGGATGAACTTGTTTATATAGCTGCATTTTCTGTTGAATTTGCTACATTTTCACTGACATGAGAATTATCCTTAACCCCTAACCTCTAATTACAGTGTTAATGATTCCTTCTTTTTTAATTTGATTTGTTACCTCCTTTTTTTCCTTCTTGCCATATTTCACAGTTGATTTGTGTAATCCAAATCCTTGCCTGAATGGTGGTATTTGTGGTGGGACCAGCCTTGCAATTTCTTGTACCTGTCCAGATGGATTCGTTGGTGACACCTGTCAGACATCAGGTTAGTTATACCAAGGAGGGTTCTACAAGGCTTGTAGCACCCTCCTTGGTTACACTCTCTTTAAAGGGCATCTATAAATTCAATGTCTAAAAGTTTGAGGTATGCGATGGTTGTGATGTTGGAATAGACCAACAAACTGCATGTCGTTCTTTTGCACTTTCAAAACAATGAAATAGTTATGTGACCTTGGAAAATATATCAACAATATACCCGGATGTTATTCTGTATTGGTGAGATATGAGAGACTTCCGAGGGGAAAGAGTGATTTCAAGTGGACACGTTTATTAAATGGATGGCTTTTCGGCAGGATGTTAGATTTGATGATGATTTTAGTCCGGTTTCAAAATATTAACTTATTGGAATGCTCCAGCTTTAAGGCTAAGTTGATGATGAAGTTAGACTTGTCTATCCATTATTCCATAAACTAACTTCATATATAACAACAGAGCACCTTTGGACAGTTGAATGCATGAAATTCAATACCATTTGTCCTTAAACAAATGTCTATATGTATTGTAAACCATTGGTAGCTATAAATGTCATCTGCTTCTGTCTAATTTGGGTTTTGCGTAACGTCTGAGGAAGACCTCTTGATCTGTATATTAGACTTAATATTCCAGTCACTTTAACTGATGAACACCTGTATTTGTTTAAAGGGCCATACCTCAACAATTACAAAAGGTGTTATAGATATACAACTGCTGTTGATAACAACATTAATTTTGTGTCTATAATCATTCTTTCTATGCATGAATGAAAATGAATGTAAAACTAGAACATGTTTAATGCACGTTCCACGTGTGACATCAAGAATTATACTGCTCAATGTACTAATCCACATCAAATTCATATTTTTTAAAAAAGAGAAATTTCCTGTCTCGGCAACGTAAAAAGCCATCAAGATCAGAGTTTGATACAACTCTATTGTTTCTTTTCATTTCATCAGTAGTATCATATATTTTTTGAAATCTATATTTTCGATATGTGACACATTCATGGTACATTTTATATCGGCATATTTACTTTTCTGCTTTCAGTCATAACACCTTGCGACCCAAGCCCTTGCCAGAATGGAGGTGCCTGCGACATTACTGCTGGGTCTGCATACGAGTGTAACTGCACATCGGGATGGGGTGGACAAAATTGTGATGTGGGTAAGCATTACATTCACAAATATCCAGAATGATACAGGCATAATAGTTAGACCATATAGGTAGACAATATATGGTAATGAAAATGAATGTAAAACTAAAACATGTTTAATGCACGTTCTACGTGTTATATCAAAAATTATACTGCTCAATGTACTAATCCACATCAAATTCATATTTTAAAAAAAAGAGAAATTTCCTGTCTCGGCAACGTAACAAGCCATCAAGATCAGAGTTTGATGCAACTCTATTGTTTCTTTTCATTTCATCAGTAGTATCATATATTTTTTGAAATCTATATTTTCGATATGTGACACATTCATGGTACATTTTATATCGGCATTTTTACTTTTCTGCTTTCAGTCATAACACCTTGCGACCAAAGCCCTTGCCAGAATGGAGGTGCCTGCGAAATTATTGATGGGTCTGCATACGAGTGTAACTGCACATCGGGATGGGGTGGACAAAATTGTGATGTGGGTAAGCATTACATTCACAAATATCCAGAATGATACAGGCATAATAGGTAGACCATATAGGTAGACAATATATGGTAATGAAAATGAATGTAAAACTAAAACATGTTTAATGCACGTTCTACGTGTTATATCAAAAATTATACTGCTCAATGTACTAATCCACATCAAATTCATATTTTAAAAAAAAGAGAAATTTCCTGTCTCGGCAACGTAACAAGCCATCAAGATCAGAGTTTGATACAACTCTATTGTTTCTTTTCATTTCATCAGTAGTATCATATATTTTTTGAAATCTATATTTTCGATATGTGACACATTCATGGTACATTTTATATCGGCATTTTTACTTTTCTGCTTTCAGTCATAACACCTTGCGACCAAAGCCCTTGCCAGAATGGAGGTGCCTGCGAAATTATTGATGGGTCTACATACGAGTGTAACTGCACATCGGGATGGGGTGGACAAAACTGTGATGTGGGTAAGCATTACATTCACAAATTTCCAGAATGATACAGGCATAATAGGTAGACCATATAGGTAGACCATAATGGTAGACCATAAAAAAATTGATAATATTACAATATGAATGTAAATTGTTTATAAGGACAAGAGTACTTGATTATTTCTTCTTTTCCCCCTCAGTCAATCGTTTACCCTCCCCCCCACCCTAGAGATGGCAATGATCCCCATACTTGCCTTATTGTGAATGTGATGTTAATACACAGGCCTAGGTTTACGGTCTGCTGTATTCAAAATGCTATACATTATACACATTGAACAATTCTAGACATATAGCCTGCCATCTTATCATCTGAATATTCTTTTATAAAATTATTTTTTCTGATTCTGTTTTCCAGATCTATTGCCTTGTAGTCAATCTCCTTGTCAAAACAATGGCACGTGTTTGGAGCTGCCACAGCCAGGATCTTACAACTGTACATGTGATGCAGCGAATTGGGGCGGCACTCACTGTGAAATAGGTATAGTTATCGAGCCATTAAAAGTAAACACAATAGCAAGGAATGATAAAGTAGTGTCCTTCCTACGTGCATCCGGAAGTCAATCTTTTATCCCCCCCCCCCCTCCTCATCATTATCATTATATTTACGCAGGGTGGCTAGTGATGTCCATGATCCCCATACTTGCCATATTGTGACTGTGATGTTAATACACAGGCCTAGGTTTACGGTCAGCTGTATTCAAAATGCTATAAATGATACACATTTAACAATTCTATAGACATACAGCCTGCCATCTTATCATCTGCATGGATATTCTTTTATAATTTGTTTTTTTATTGATTCTGTTTTCCAGATCTATTGCCTTGTAGTCAATCTCCTTGTCAAAACAATGGCACGTGTTTGGAGCTACCACAGCCAGGATCTTACAACTGTACATGTGATGCAGCAAACTGGGGTGGCACTTACTGTGAAATAGGTATAGTTATCAAGCCATTGAAAGTAAACAAAAAAACAAGGAATGATAAAGTAGTGTCCTTCCCACTGAATCCGGAAGCGTATTGCAAAATCTTTGTCTGATACATATAGCTAATACAGCGAGTACTGTTCATGTCCCACAACCCTGCATCAGTAATTACTACTGTGTGTTCGTAACAAGGTAACAAGTTAGCAGCTTTGCTGTTGTTACAGTGCCACCTGCAACACATGTTACCGTGTTACGAACACAAAGTATTCATTACTGATGCATGGTTGTGGGGCAAGAACAGTACTTGCTTTTCCAGCTATATGTATCGGCTGGTATTGTTCTAAGATAAATGCTCACTTATAATTAACGTACAGCAAGTAATAAACTATCAATCTCAAATCATTTTCTCTATCTGAAGCAACATTCTAAATAATCCCGCGAAAGTGAGAGCCATGAAACTTTGACACAAGTATGAAAATTTATTTGACCTATTGAAGTGAGTTTAGCGCAGATATCTTCAGTTATTTTACAATGTTATTTAATTGTTTTGCTGGAATTAAAACCATTGTCAAAGGATGGTATACTTGCATGGAAATACTCCGAAACAAGATCTTGCAATTGTACATGTCCATCCTTTCTTTACCAAATTTGTTCCAAAGTTAATTGATTCAATTACATTTTGATTTGAAAGAAGACTTCAGTTGAGATGCCTGTTTTTCATGGAAAGTAGTAGAACATCGTCTTAATTCCTTCATAAAATAGTTCGAGAAATATCGTTTCTGGTATTTGTTTTATAGATCTGACACCTTGCAGTCCAAATCCTTGCTATAATGAAGGTAACTGTACAGAAGGAACTGAGCCTGAGTCATTCATATGTTCATGTAATGAAACTCAATGGAATGGTACATTATGTGAAATAGGTAAGTTTGTAGCTTAATTTTCACTATTGCTTTGCATTTGGTGTGAAATTATTTGTGTATAAATATTTACTACTGCTGATTTATTGATCACTTTTAAGTGGAACTTATATCTCTTCTACAGTTTGTTTTAAGGCGCCGATATCTTCAGTTAGGCTATTTTACAATGTTATTTAATTGTTTTGCTAGAATTAAAACCATGTTATTAAGATCATTGTCAAAGGATGGTATACTTGCATGGAAATACTCCGAAACAAGATCTTGCAATTGTACATGTCCATCCTTTCTTTACCAAATTTGTTCCAAAGTTAATTGATTCAATTACACGTTGATTTGAAAGAAGACTTCAGTTGAGATGCCTGTTTTTCATGGAAAGTAACATCGTCTTAACTCCTTCATAAAATAGTTCGAGATAAATCGATTCTGGTATTTTTTTTTTATAGATCTGACACCTTGCAGTCCAAATCCTTGCTATAATGAAGGTAACTGTACAGAAGGAACTGAGCCTGAATCATTCATATGTTCATGTAATGAAACTCAATGGAATGGTACATTATGTGAAATAGGTAAGTTTGTGGCTTAATTTTCAGCATTGCGTTAATTTGATGTCAAATAAATTGTAGAAATATTTACTCCTGCTGATTTATTGATCAATTTTAAGTGGAAATAATATCTCTTCTACATTATTTAAACTGGTATCAGACTTTTATGATTAGCAAGTTTTCTTTGGTTTCCATCTGTGGAAGGTTTCACATCAGTATTCAAGACATATTTTTGTGAGGGTTTCTAGATTCATTCAAGTAGTACTATAAGGTGAACCGTTTCAGTTTATTCCTCCACATCACCTCAGTGAGGTAAAGAGATGTTTGCACTTTACATTTTAATAACAATCCAGAGATTAACAAAATGACAAATAACATATAACTTAAGAACATAGGGAGTACAAAGAAAAGAGAAAAGAACACACGCGTTCTTTCAAAGATTTGTGCTGAATAGACTGAGAGGAGAAAGAGGCGGGGGGGGGGGGGCTTTAAAAAAAGTCTAAAAATGAAACGTGGCACCAGAGACTGTTAAGAAAAAGGAACTTCCTTAAGAGACAACAGTTTCTGAATGATACTACAAAATCTCCTTAGATTTACAAAGACATTTTTATCAGATGACTGAATGAAACAAATGTTTCATTTTAATAGAACTGGGTCTTTTCCTAAAATATGGTTTCAAGAACTCAATCCTATCGGCTGCAAAGTAAAGACGATCAAAAATGTAATGAACAGCGTTTTAAAAGGTTAAACAATCAGGACAAAATATTATTTTCACTTTATATTCAGCCAGAAGTGTAGTGTAAACTGCCAAAGCCATTTACTATAATATAGTATATGAAAATAATATTTCAGCAAATATCAATTGCAAGAAAATGTTCTGCTAAGTTTAACAAGGAAACTTTATTTATACCTACTGTGTGTATGTAAACGTAAATTTCAGGTGTTTGTTTTGCTTTCAAGTGTGGACATATGGTATGTATGTAGGTATATTTTTAATGCAAACATTCTCAGTCTGTTATTGGATGTGTATATATAGCTTACTTGAGTGTAAAGCAACAAAGGATCGGAAAATAAAACATTATTAAAAACTGTAATCGTATGTACAATAACAAAATGCTTCGGTTAAGAATCAGAAGCAGTAACTTGCTATCACTATTTAAACGGTTTACAACCACTGATTTCTAACACAGATTTGACCCCGTGTGACCCGTTACCCTGTCTAAACGGTGGCAATTGTACCAACGAAGGTCCAGGACTCTATAGCTGTCAGTGTGATGAAATCGAATGGTCTGGACCAGACTGCGATCTAGGTCAGTAACTTCCATTCGAAATTGTAATAACGATGTAGCATGTTTATCTTGATTTCGTATAATTATTCATATTCTTCGTTGTAACATTCATCGATTTAAAACATTAATTTTACTGCTTCAACCTGTCAATTGGGGGACACACATCCAACTTACATAATCTGCTCATCTGTTTATTGCTCGTAGACAAAGGTAAGGAAAGTAAGCTATACCTATAAATAATATGGTGGCCGTTGTTAGATATTTTCTAGCTCACTTCTGAGGGAGCCCATGCTTCATCATCTCTATACTGCCTATTCTACTTTGATAAATGTACCGTATTGTGAGAAGTAGAATTAACTAAACAGTCATGTCCACTGAAACCTATTGTGTTTTATACTCTTCTCACTGCGGACATATATCATAATTTTATACACAGACTTGACACCTTGTGATCCACTACCGTGTCTTAATAACGGTAGTTGCAGTACACTTGGTGCAGCGAACTTCTCATGTAACTGTACCACAAAGTGGAGTGGACAACTCTGTGAAGTAGGTGAGTATATATGTATGTATGTATTTTAGATCCTCCTGCATGCAAGAACTCGCGAAGAAGCCATCATTGGCTTATCAAAGCCGCAAGCTGACCGAAGTCAGTCTCTTACATTCATATTTATCGTCCATGATTATGAATTGCCAATTGTCAACAACTCTGTAACTGGACGACATACATTAATCTTGGAGTGGCTCGAACCGGGGACCTTATGATTGGAAGGCACCGGCGTTAACCACTGAGCTAACACTCCACTATATATTGGAAGGTTTGCCCAGTTTATTTCTTGCATAATGTTTCTTCGATGATATAATTATCATATAGTCCACAGAGAAACATTTTTGGCAAAGCTTTAATGTCTTGACGATGGATTGTCTGAGTGGTTTAATCAATATTTCATTTGTATAACTCTTAGAGGCTAGCACTTCCAGCTCCCAGTTAACGATTTAAAATGGTACTGTGAACAATCATTTCAGACATTGAACCAACATTGCTATTTTGGCATTGTATACATTTGTAGTAATTATCATATGTATCCTCGTATCCTTAGATATCGTATTGCTAAATAATGGTACGAAAATATCATAATCATTTGCCACCAATCATGAGGGTAGGCTTTTGTAATAATTTGTTATCCAGTGAAGATTTCCAAATATAGCAATGTAATAAAATTACGATCAAACTTTCCAAAAACAAAACCCTCCTATACCAACGTCACTTGTTTTGTCATGTGATACGGGGGTATTAGGCACTGTTATGTAATAGCCAGCTACCAGGTCCATAGTTTGAAGAGCCTCTCACAGTATTCTGATGATTGATATAGTGTTTTGATGAAGATTCTTACCGTCCTAAGTTATGTAAAAGTTCAGTATGTTGTGTTGTAATACTTCATAAGTGGACATAAACATTTCTGTTATTTTCTTTCTTTCTTTCTTTCTGAAGAAAAAAAGCCAACCCTTCCAAAATCTTCCTTAGAAAAGGAGATCCTTATATATTGCAAAATATTTCTAGACTAATCATTGTTCAAAATTATATGGATAACATGGTCGGCACTGTAAATACGTTTGTATAGTAGGACACAAAACGGTCAACCTAAAAGAAAACCTAGCTGTGCACCGCTGTGTTGTAGACCTATACGTTCACGTTAGAAAAAAATTGTTTTGTAATTCTTATAATATCTTTACAATATGTCCTATCAGACCTTCTACCCTGTGACTCATCGCCGTGTGAAAATGGTGGTATCTGTCAAAATGGTACAGGTCCAGGAACATTCCTCTGTTCTTGCTCTGGTGACTTCATAGGTGTGACATGTGGAACACTAAGTAAGTTACTTTCAATTAGTTTGTTTTTACTTTTTCAAACTTGTGTTTCATCATCACTGTTCTATTTTCTTCACATTGTATCGTTTAAATAATGATAACTGTTTCCCTTAAATTTAATAAATCTGATATTACAGTATTGTACAGAAATAGTAATTAATTTCTGATTTACTTTTTTTCTTCTTACTTTGCTTTGATGATGATGATGATGATGATGATGATGATGATGATGATGATGATGATGATGATGATGATGATGATGATGATGATGATGATGATGATGATGATGATGATGATGATGATGATGATGATGATGATGATGATAAAATGTCGGGTATTCTGCTTCTTTTCTCTAAAGTTTCTCTGGTCTCCTTACATATAATATAGGTAACACATGTAGGCAGAATCCCTGCCAAAATGGCGGAATTTGCACCCCTTCTGTCAACGGACGAATATGCCAGTGCGCAGCTGAATATGAAGGTGCAACATGCAGTACATTGAAAGGTAGTAACATCATAGGACCCCCCGTAACTCTATGAAAACGTCATGGCACTATTTATCATTGTTGTTGACTCGAAATAAATGACTTGAGCTCGAGTAACAACTTTATTTTACTTGTAATTTGACTTGAGAGGCAAAGCAAAATGACTCGTGACTTAGGTTGACATGGCGATGAAATCAAATGACTTGTGACTTGACTTGAAGTGTTTACAACACCGCTCTTAATCCACCGTTAAAATAAATCTCATTTGAATATCTGATTTGTAAAGCAACAGTGCGACAGTTCTATGTTTACTGCGGTAAAAATCTTAATAACTGGACAGTGGTAGGGATATTCGGACAAATTGGCAAAGGTTCAAGGAATGTAACATTCTTTAATGTGGTTTCCTTAATGGTTTCCGTTATTATCTCACAAATGTGCACATATTTCCAAAAGAAGACAAACAATTTCTACTTTCTCCTACGCAGCGACAGTTTTGTCATATCTATTCGCATTGTTTTACATTTTTTTTACTCAATACGTTATATTGGTCCAACAGCAAGATCTATACTCGACTTAGTGAATAAAGCACCGATGTGACGCTGAAGTCGGCATTTGACGGAATATTCGAGATTTGTTAGTTTTAGTCAATGTTATTAGTCAATATTATATTTTATATATAGGTCAATTTATGAATATATTTTCATTTCATCTTGATCACTTTATGGCTTTACTTTACCTTCAGTGTTATTTTCCCTCTCAATGTTATTTATCATCCAGCAAATATTGTTATTGACTGTTTGTCGATTGACTGTGCTCATGTCTATTTTCTCATGTTTTCAAAACTGTTTGTTTGCATAATACATATCGAATGTGGATCCATCATCGATTACATATATTTCTATGATACACAGCAAGTGATTGAGGTTGTTCAACTGTCCATAAATTCTACAGAATAAAGCGATATTGTTATCATCAAACTGTTCATATACTATTTACCATCCAACATCTTCATATATTAATTTACATTCAACTGTATTTATTATGTTAATTACAATCAATGACAGATTTCATCCCTTACATCAGGACTGCCAAGAGGGTATTAACTACTAATTTGGATGTCACACTGATTTATTCATTTTTTTTATTTAATTTACAGTAACATCCCGATAGAACTTAGAGACATTGCGTTGTAATTGTTGAAATGTTTGATCGCTATATATACGCATGGTCATAGTTTGAGTTAACGTAAGGCTTAGCGTGACTATCGACAGTGATTAGAATATGTTTGCTAAAAAATAACAATTTCTTTCTAGCATCTAATAAATTGCAATACATGTTTCCAAATTTAAACAATGAGCAAAAAGGGACATTCAAACAGGGCATGAGGAATACATTTATCTGATTGGTTTTGACAGTGTCATGGATCAAGGAATTTAAGTATTAACACAAATCATAGGAAATGAAAGAGTCAACAATATTCAGTTAACTGGTGTGTTTTACATGTTCCCCCTACGTCACTCTGCGTTCCCTCCTCAAACCGCTGCAGCTACCTCCTAGAACTCCTTTCCCCATCATCCAACACTTTTACTCACTAACCCCAGGCGTCGATCCCCATTTCCCTCGCATGTAGCCTACCTCGAGTATCTCCACTTTCAGAAGCTATTCATATGTGTTCAGCTATATAGCCGTTCTGTTAGAGCAATGAAGTAGCTATTTCAAGCCATGTTACCAGCCTCTTCTCTTCGTTTCTCAACCTGCAACCCTTCCCCGTGCTCCGTTCATCCTTCCCTCCACCGTCAACGTCACCCCCCAAAACCCTGTCCCCGGTGATACTTGGTGTTTCCTTGGAGTAGACATGCTATAAGTTATTACTGACTGGTTATGATCTATACCTTTGGATATTTTTAACACTCACAGATCCTGTCAACGAGTGCGCCTCTGAACCTTGCTTGAACGGTGGCACCTGTATCAACCTTGTCGGTAACTACGCGTGCACCTGCCCCGACGCCTTCAATGGCACGAACTGCGAATCCAGTAAGTTAAAATGGATATTGGAGGGGTGGAGCGTGGTGCGGCGGGGTGGGGCGGGTGGGGTGGGGCGGGGGCTTTGCGGGGGCGGGCGGGGGTCTACTTTCTGCATAACCCCAATATGACAGTAAAACTATGTTGAATAAGTTTTCAAAAGTCTCTCAAAATTTGATGATGAATAAATACTTCGTCTCATTTGATGACTGACCTCACTTATGATTATTTTGGAAACTATATTTTTAGGCAAATGCCACAAAACAGCGTCGATTGTCTTTTTTAGCTTTATGATTTGATCATAAGCGATGTATTCGATGTTCAGCATCAATATTATTATTTTTTTTGGTCACATTTTAATTTTTCTTCGTAGATGCTGTAAATAATGCTCCGTTAGGAGGAACTACATCCTCATCCTGGTGGATCATCATCATTTGCCTCTGTTTCCTAATCATCATCGGCATCGCTGCAGCCTGTGTCTGCGTCAGTATGTCCAAGAAGGCATCTAGTTAAAGATACAAGACAGCCATGTGTCCAATCTGCAACTGATGTTAAGACAAAACGACATACCTATATCGAACTGTAATCAAACATTCCTCATCAAATATCGGACTGATATTCTATACAATTGTTTCTTTCTCTTCTTGATTATTATTATTATTATTATTTTTCTTTTTACAATTAAAGACAGTGGCCATTGGTCACTTTGCATTACTGACACAGTTATAGGGAACTAAATTCACCTATCGACTTGTCCATTTTTTGTCCAATATAGAAAGCGATTACCTGTGTCAAACATTAAGATACTCTTCTGAAATGAAAAAAAAAAAGGGAACCATGTTTAATCAGACTTTTCCTATAATTGCTAAAATACATCTTCGGTGCAGATACCGACATCATTAAATGAAAAATGATGTATTGCCCATGCCTGAATGGTTTGTTGATAAACAATCATTTAGTGCATCTGCAGTACTATTAGCTTATCATATACACCACATCAGTCCCTACCTGTCGCTCCTGTCTCTCCGAAAAGGAAAGAAAAAGAAATAAACATCAGGTCCTTTATTGGATATTGCTGCTCATGTTTAAAGCAATTGTATATATATATAGAATAGGTTTATTTCATCCACTGCAAAATTATAAATTGTGAAATATTACGAAAGAAATTGTTAATTTTATTCTTCTTCTTTCTTTTTTTGTGCTTATAAACGCATTTTGATCAAAAGACGATTTTAAGAAGATTGTATAAAGTTTTTAGTCAATTTAATTTGTCGTGAAAATTGTGTCTGTAAATCAAATATTAATTGAATAATGATAATATTTCTTAAAGCTTATGTAAATTAGTGAAATTGTTAATTACTAAGATAAAAATGATACCGCTCAGTAATATTTGATTCTCACAAAACCCACTAAAGTCTTTCAATAATTCAAGTGGAATAATCATGTAGTTAAGTCTTTCAACTCTTCATTGTTTTTTTGTATTAATTAGTAAGCTAAATATAAACATATTTCTCGCAACGTACTTAACCTTTTCGTGTATCTTCAACTTTTCGATATCTTTCTTCTTTGAGGAATCTTTTGCCTTAGACATAATGAAAATATATCATTTCTTTCATAAATTATTAAGATTTTCAAGTGTTTTCAAGGTTTACTTAAATTTATTAATCTATAAAACTAATTGCTTCTTTTATTTGTATTGAGTTTGCAATATCTAATGCATATTCATTACTTCTAAATTCTAATAGAAATATTTCAATCCATATTTATTACTTCTAATGATTATATATATTTCATCGGTTTGCGATCAATATCGGGAATATTGGAAACCTTGGCTTATCAATACTGTGCCTTTTTCACTGTGCTGTGTCTTTATGTGAATTTAGTCTTTCAAATTGTCTCTTCTTCACAAATACCAGAGATTTCAGCCGGTTGTGGTCTTGATTTTAATATTTCTGATGAAAACTACTAATTTGTATGTCATACCAAGGTTTCATATGTGATGCGGAGTTTTAGATCCGATTTACGGAATTATGAAGTTGTAATTCAGTCAGTCGAGCCACTAAGCGTCCCGTTGTTTTAGTACAGTCTAAAATCCAAAGGTTGGTACTTTACATATAGACCTATATTGTACTACTACAATGTTATTTGTCACATCTTTGGCTAAATTCATGTTTAGTATATGTTCCCTTTCAACGGGAATGGTGATGCACACCCGACGATGATCACACAGTCACAGTCCCGATGCAAGGGGACTGGGGTTGAGAGCGGATCAGTCGTTCGGTAGTTTGGTTTTCGTGCCCAGGTTCTTTCCTGGGCGACTTTTTCTTAAAAAGTATCTTGATTTAAGGAATGAGTCACATACGTGTTAACAGTTAATTCTCCTTCATTGCAAAGTTCCTCTTGTTGCATAAGCCATGCCAATTGCTTGGCTTCATCTTTTGTTGTTCATAGTTTGTCTGAGGTGCTTGGGAGAGATGGGGGGGGGGGGGGAGACAGTAGCGTGTGGAACCGTGCCATGGATCAAGAGGGTACATGGTATTAAAGAGGTTTATCCTTCATATTGATTGTTAGTAAAATGAATGGCCGGCACAGAATCCCTCTCTATCAAATTATATCTCATTTCTCTTTCTCTCTTGTACTGATATGTAGAATACTTATATATGTTAATACTATATTAAGACGTTATTATAATTTTCTCAACAAACTTTGACTTAAGATCGAGCGATTCGTAAAGAAAAATAATAAAAAAAGTCTTAATATCTATTACTGATCGACAAAGAGGATCCAAAAATGAGTCAATATTTTTTTTTTATTACCCTTTTCATCTCTTTTATTAAATTTCAACCTTGTAAAATTATAACTAATTGTTGGTTTTCCTCTTTTTAAAGTAAAATACATGTAGATGCAGTTTAAATCAGAAATAATAGAATATGTGCATCAAGCATGATCCGATGTATCGATGTGTAATTCTTATCATTATGTTGTTCATTTTACTTTGCTATTGTGTGTACGTATGTCTGTGTGTCTGTCTGTCCAAAGCGAGTCATTTTTTAGAAGAGACCAGACTCGCTCAAATGAACGATCTAACCGTGTAAACATCAAAGTTTACAAAAAACAAACAAGTATATATTTGAAACATGTAGTTATTGTTCATAATGATAACTCAGCAATGATAAGGGCCGTTACATTACATCTGGAATTATTTCATAGTCATGCATACAAGGTGAAATATTGGTATTCATACTAGGATATATATCATATACCCTGCTGAGGTAAAGATCTTTGATATAACAATGTTTCCGAAGAAATATTCTTTCTGACAATGTGTAGTAGGCCATCATGCATGTGTACTTTATCTAGTAAACAAACCAACTTCAAATAACAGATAATTTAGCAATGGTGAAACTGGTACGGTATGCTCAGGGGCGAATCGTTCGTTGCTAAGAATTATTGGCTACAAACTATTTGTTTTTTCCCTCAATATATACTGGATTAATTCACACGCTTCTAGGGCGTTCGTTGTTTATACCGACGTTTTCTTTCCGGGTTCCACCTCTCACAAGAAACCCTGGATTCGTCACTTCATGATGTGTTTATTTACAACTGAAAACCTTTGATCATCAAAGTTCAAACAATGTTGATCGTTCGTCTTCGCATCAGCTTTGTATGTTAAAGGTGATCATTCCTTTGGCAAACAATTTTTAGATAGGCCAACGATGGTCACCCAAAACTTTTATAGTAGTATAGATAACACATCAAATCGACGTAAAAGCAGCAGTTAGGGTGTAAGTATTAAGTTTTACATTATATTCACGGGATATAGCTTTATACCCTATATATGTATATCCTTATAAATGATTAGTTGGTTGAATAGATCAACGTAAACAAACATACAACGAATTAACTTTTCTTGCTTTTACAGCCTTCGTTTCAAGGACACTGAACACAGGTTTGTGGCCTAAGGCAACTTTTCGAAATATTAATATTTTATTGTCTTCTTTCAAGAGGGGAGCATCACATCATTCAAATGATACATGTGGGCTTGTATTTAGGGGTTAATTTACTGGCCTAAGATAAGAAATTTGATGAGTGCTTCACTCAAAAGCATAGTTTGCACATTAAACAAGGTTCCCAAATTTACCAAACTTCACTTGCCTGCAAGAGAATGTTCCCGACAATGATGAACTTTTCAGTCGGCAACCAGTTTCCACGATAGGATTTACTCCGCCGCGCGTTTCCTTATTCATGCACGTGCTGCAATTTGTACTCACGTTATATTCACATGTATATGTCCCAATACACACGACCCAATAATAACCAATATAGACCAAACAAACTAAACATGCTCAAATACTGTTGTATATCTTTGGAAATACATATAATGAATTGTTATTCAATATAAATGCACGATGAGAGACCACTAGAGTTCCTCCTGTCAGAATCCAGGTATAAAGTGTAGTGTAAATGAAGACTCAAAAACCATGATTCCCAAAATGTCACGGCATGAATTTTAACTGTTTCAACGATAAGGAATAAGAGAAACCTGTATTTCTGAATTTTTCGAGCTGTCAGCCAAAATATTTTGTTAGTATTTAGTACAGCAGAAGGCCTGGTTGGTATTTAATACCAATTTGTAACCTAACTGCATTTTACGCATCCATACTTGTTTCTACGTGTTTGTAAATATGTTACTCTCCATGGCAACATGGAGGACACTGGAGTTATGGAAACTGACTAGACTAAGACAGCAAAATTATATACATTGTGGATCAATGGATAGATGAATAGATAGATATTTCACAGAAACGAAATTACTAAAGTACACAACCTGTTACTGTTATGTACCATGACAGAATACAAACTGTTGAATAAATCCAACAGCCTTCCTTCGCCTACTCATCGTCGGCATTGTAACATTGGCTACATTGTTACATAACTCCGCTGAAGTATGCTGTTCGTCAATCCCGACATTAAATATACTGAATAATTTACTCTTTAAAGTACATTGGTAGTCTGCATACTCTAATGCTCTCAATGTCATCTGTGCGTGCTGATGCAATTTCCGTAGATTTTTCGAGCCAGACCCCTTAATCACATCCTCAAATGGACTGCATGGGTTTATTACAAAGTTCGTTTTCTTTAGAAGTTCCCTTGGAATGTCGTCAATTGAATAATATTCTGTCCAAAATAATTTCACAGCATCAGACATTGTTATTAATCGTAGAAAGTATTTAAAGCCACTGACTATATCGGGATATTCATTCATAATTTCCGTCTGTTCGGCGGCGTGAATTGCAAATAGTTCAATAATTATCGAGCGTCCTCTTTTAAAACCATCCACATGGCACACCGAGCTCCATAGCTTCGCTAATCGAATAATAGCTCGACAATAGTCACTCCTTGATCCGGTAAATTCTACAAGTCCTTCTAAAGTAGACGAACTTAGAACTCTTGAATATAATACGTACTGCCTGCTGCCGTTTATAAATCGCAGTGTGCGTTTGACTTGCCCAGTGACCTTAGACGTGCCAAAAACATTATAAGTTTCCGTCATCATTACGTCACTATTTTCCATTAAATAACTCGTTTCGTCGTGATGTATTTGATCATTATCATATTCTTCTGTCTTCTCTGACATATCAACTCCGAGCTGCAAATCTACGTCAACATTTCTAAATTTAAAGGCATGTATTACAAATCCGTCATACTGCTTCGTGATGTAACTATGCCGGAATGCTGATGTTTGCAACCAATCACGAAGTATCTTATTCAATATCGCAAATCTTCTGATCAATTGATCGTGATCTAATTCGACGAAAATTATCACATCCAAATCCTTTGTCGTTGGAAGAGAGACACCCTTTGCAGTACTGCCGACGAGGGACACACGGTTGATGTTGTCAATCGACTTGGACAAGTTGAACAATATAGCTCGTCTAATCTCTTCAAATACGTGAAGTAAGCGTTTCGCTTGGTCTGAGTTGGTTTCTAAAAATGAAGTGAAATTGTCTAGAAGTTCCGATACATCATCATAATGGTAACGCCAAGCGTCGTTTACAGTGTAACATTCTGCTGGCGTAACGTTGTTGTGATCTGAGGAAGAAAGAAAACATTGATTATATTATAGTATTAATAAGGATTAGGTCAGTAGACAAAGAGAGAGAGAGGGGGCTGGTTGGCGATCCTGGAATGAGGCCAGAAACGCAGCTGCCGACCGAGATAAATGGAGACGCTCGGTGGAGGCCTTATTTGCCTCTAGGCAAGAAGAAGACAGATGATGATTAATAAGGATTGTATAAAACATTTCAATAAAAATATAGAAATTAGAAAAATGTATACAGACATAGAGACAGACGGACGAATGGAAGGATGGATGAATGTACTGATAATTTGGTTTTTATACATATGTACAAAATGTTGAACCTTACCTGTTTCCATACAAGCTGCTTCTGACAATAAAACAGGTGAAACTAATAAGCATATCCGGAGGCACAGTAAGTCCCAGTCTTTAAGCATCTTCCTTCTAATTTCACTTTCCTACTATTAAACATAAGCGATACGACTTGTTTCTTTTAAGTTTCGCTGTCAATTCGATATTATTGTTTTAGCACAATGTATTGCACGACCATCGGGAGACCAGCAAATTTATTTTGGGAATTTGCTTCATTCTTAATGATCTAAATGCAGATATGCCTACCAAACTCGAGTGGTAGATTATTTTATATGGATACAGTTGCTGGTTGCAGTTGTAACTGAATGCTAGATTTATTGGAACCAAAACAGCCCATAGCGTATCAAATATCGCGTTGTATCAAGCCAAAACGAAATGTCAATCGCTGACGTTTGATCCGGCTTCGACGTAGCTCGGTTACAGCTGGGAGGTGTTATAATCACCAGCTGCCTGGTTACAGTACCCACATTAACGCAACAACAGAAAAAGAAAAAGAGTAACAAAATTTTCTAAATTTTCAAACAAGCACATGTATTTTTTTTTAAAATAAATTAAGGCAAAGTTAGCACATGGACATTCTTGCTTACTGCATAAACAAGGGTCAAAGGGCAAGCACAATTAGTCTTATCTAATTTATGATTGTTGTAGGGGTTACTTCGTGGTCCATATGGGGTTTACTACATATTATATTTATATATATATATATATTATTGTTTACTGCATACTATATATATATATATAAATATATATATATATTCATATGTATATATATATATATATATTCATATGTATATATATATATATATATATATATAAAGCTTTGAGTGATCGGCGTTAAGTGATGTGGTTGTAACAAGATGATTAAACCAACTTCTGAGTGGGCAGGGGTAGGGAGGAAGGGGAGAGTGTAGTTTTTTCCTATAATACGAAACAGTTTAAAAGAAATGAAATGGCTAGAATTTGGTGACAAAGGAACTTTGTAATTCTTTTTAAAGAACAAGCACCTGCAATTAAATGCTTGGAGGAAAGAGTAAAGTTATTTATTTTTTGTTCTACTTTCCGTCCCTGAAGTATGAATACTTAAGTAAAGGTTATATTTTAAAGACGATTGGATGATTGGATCAATACTTGTGACGTCATAGCCGTTCTTGGTTCTGATTCGCTTCTTTCTGACTTCTGCGTGGACAGTTGTAAGAATATCAAGTAAGTTCAGTTTACGAGCATATTTCTCTAAAAGTATAAATAGTTTTTCAACATAGAATTTATAAACACTTTCCTCCCCAGAACAAATTGCATTTTGGGGTACAAAGGCGAACGTAAGGAGAAAATCGGAATCATTTGGGATCAATCTATTGTCATTTAGTGGATTTATCTTTTTCCTTTCGACTCCGGAAGGACTTGATTCCGTCGATTTCTCTTTCCTTAAAGATCGATCATCTTTGCGTGCTTTTCCGTTCTCGTGTTCGAGTATCTGAAGAAAAAATAACTTCGGCTTGTCGGCAAGAGTCGGGCAGTTGCTTCGTGAAAATATATCAGTGAGTTGATCAACGTTGACAGATATTCCATCGGGCCCTTTAACTCTTCCGTTAGATCCTTTGGACAGAATACAGATGATCAAACAGTCAAAATATGAGTGGTCTTCCAGGCTTACAAAGCGTAACGCAGATATTATATCCAAAGACATCAATCCACGCATTACGCGCACGTTCAGACCAAGCTTTGTTAGGACACTTCGTAGTGCGTCTGTCGAAAGAAAAAATTGTAACAATTAACAGACTGCTGTGTAAATTTCTTAATAGTTCCAAGTGATTTGCCAGACAATATAAAGAGGTTAACAAAGGTAAAAATGAAACGATATAGAGAATAAAGAGTTTCAAATTTAAACATTTTTCTAGATTTTTATAAAATGATCGTAAACGTTTGTGTAGATTTATATGACCATCGTTAGATTATATCTAGCATCTAAGGTGAAATAATTATTATTATTATAATAATAATAATAATAAAATAATAATATTGATGTTTTTGTGTCTTTCAAGTCATCATCAAAGAGATGGCACTTTAATGAGTTTTTAGAAAAGAGGTGAATAGAATGTTCCACAGATACTTTTGGGGAACAATATCTTTTCGACTCCTACCCTGTATGTCCCAACGTCCTCCTACTATAGCTACATAGCTAAAACAAATAAAATATATACAAAAAAAAAAATATGTGTTTGTATGTTAGTGTTTTCAAAGTCTGTAAAGTGACACCAACTGTTTCACAGAGAATTCTGAAGAGCTGATTCACAGGAACCTCCGTTATAGTTTTGATAATGTACAGCGGAACAGATTTGAATCCGCCAAACATTTTATATGCATGTAATTATAGGTTGTTTCCCATCAGTGTACCCACATATAGGCTAGGCTATACTTACTAGTACTCTCTGTTACAGATTCAACAGTGCTGCTTGCCGCTCTGGCGCTTTTGACGGGAGATTCGTGATCATTTTCGCCGTTGCTAAGAGCCTCTAAGTCGCATAAGTTATCAATTATAACAGCGATACCTCGAGGTCTAGTCCTCATAGCATAACAAGGTTTTTCTTCAGAGTCTTTGCTGTCCTTTCTGAACTCGACAAATTTCTTTCTTTCCGCCCTAGAATTGATTTCTCTTTGGAATTTGCGCAGTCCTTCCGTACCTTCCTTCTCAAGGCTTTCAAAGATAGGAAATATCAGTGGGCATCCATCCCAATGCAGTTTCTTCAGTTTTGTAGCATTTGTCCCCAGATAAGCTGGTAATGTCCTCAGTGGATTGTCTGTGAGTTTGAGGTCTTCGAGATGTTCTAAGTCACACAAGCTCTGTGGAAGCCATTCCAAGTTGTTATTCCCAATCCAAAGTGTTTTTAGTCCTCTCAAGTAAGATATTTGTGATGGCAAACTCGACAGATCATTGCCATCGAAAAAGATCTTCTCTAGATGAACTAGACTCGAAGTACATATCTCTAACGGAAACTCAGTGAACGAATTATCCGACAAGTCTAAGAATCGTAAATTTATCATTTGATTAATCTGCGAAGGTATTCGGTTTAGATTATTACTAGCCAAATATAACCGGAACAACTCCCTCAGTTGGCAAAGAACCAATGGAAAAGAATCAAATGAGTTGCTCTCCAAGTAGAGCCATTTTAAGCTTTTCAGGTACTGAAGTTCGAACGGTAATTCTCGTAGGCGATTGACATTAAGATTCAACCACTGTAAGTCCTTTAGTTTCAATACGTCTTCTGGTAGTTTCTGTAAGTTTCTGTAGTTTAAATCTAGGCGGAGCTCAAGGGAACTTCCTCGATATGGTTCTATCGCGAGCCCGTCGAAGCTGAGTGCAAGCTTACCGTGGCGAGCCATTGCATTTAATTCTGAAGAAATGATACAAAAAATAGAGGGGAAACGTTCACTGTACCTTAGTAACTGCACTTATTAAGACATTAATATAACTGAAAATGAAATGTAAAAAATACACGGTAATCAGCGTCTATTGCAACATTTAAATATAAATTATTGTAATAACTATCTACGCTACATATTCTGTAGCATATGTAATATGATACCTATAGATTGTAGTCTGCAACATGTAAGGCATACTAACATATCTGGTAATTCTTTATTAGGTTTCTTCTCTTGTGAAGTTTTCATTGAATAAATAAGACCATAATGATAATAAGTGTACGGTATAACATATACATAAAGCATATACATGTAGCATATACATCCTACATGTAGCTATATATATACATATGTAACTTCCATCCCCTCACATCCCAATGTTTACAGCAATCCTATTCGCGCGGTAATGTTGCCGACACTTGCAAGGAGCGAGTCTTGCAACACCCCCGAACGAACTTGGTCACACCATGGAGCTATAAACAGCTCCATGGTCACACATAGCAGTATATCACGAGATACCATTGAATGGCAAGTAAGTATATATGCTGTTACCATGATATTGAACAAATAATAAAATTTGCTAAAAAGGTTCCAGCACACAGCTTACACATACCAGCAAATAATCCTGGTATTTTAGATTCCGCATGATATAGTAACGGGTGGCAGCCCTGAATTAGAAAACTGTAAATTGACATCAGTAAATTTCCCTTTGAACCGCAGTTGACCGCTAAGTATGAGGTGCTTTATACCATGGAGGTAAAAACAGATCCATGTTTATACGTAAAGTGAGAATGGGCTATACTGAGTAGCCTAATGAATATGCGGTCCCCGTTCCATAGGTGTCTGTCTGCAGTAGTAATGCTATTTTATTCCGTGTTCGTAAATCTTTCTTGGCTGATACGAACGGTAACCAGGGAGTTGTTATGGAAACTCCCTGCTGTAACACTCTGTAAGTGTCATTGTAAGTCTATGAATATAATAGAGAGAACATTTCACATGGCTCGAAATAGGTAAATTGACAGCGCACGGCTGTCTACGACACGACACTGTGTATATAGTTCCAAACTAGAGTGAATCTTTTACGAAAGGTTAACTATGTATGCTACAACTTTTAGTATTATTATGATGGGTAGGCCTTTACCTTTTTAACCTCTGGTCTCTTCTATCAGGCTCGGCGTGCTAGCTTTTCCATGTCTTCTCAGGTGATGTCGTCTGCCGATCCAACATATAGTCTTTATGTTCACGATCTAAAGCAGGAACGGTTTAACACACCGTTGACACGTTCATAATGGTTGTATTGGATCAAACATAGTGATAGTACGTACGAACGTATTCAGATCATCTAGTGTTTACTGAGCTCTCCTCAAAGACTTCAAGAAATCGATATATGTGGATCGAGATTCTTGTTTCATCAAACAATTGTCCATGAAGAACTCAAAGACAGCGTCCTTTTGTCATCATTGAACAGATTGTGTCAACAAAACGTTTCTGAACGTTTAAAATATGTAGTGGGTTTATTAATTGTTACTAGTCTCTCAATGTCATCATAGCCTTGTCTTCAGAGGGGAGCGATTTGTCACTCAAGGGAGTTACAACTCTGGTAACACCATAGAAGGTATCACACCATGGAGCTCCTTGGTAACACTTCCATGATAACTGTTGACACACATGTATACGAGCGAGAGAATTGTGGTTTAGATGATGGCCTAGTTTAATGCTAGCGAACCCCACGGGTAAGCCTTCACGAGCTCATATGACACCCTGTCCATCTGATAATCATGGGATGAACACATGATTTATATCAAGCCTTCCCTTTTCGACGATGTTGTAAAGTTCTCTAGTGATCTAAAATATGGTGTCTAAAATAAACGTCAAAGTGCAGGTTCTAACACCATCATTTAGGCTGCAGTCAATGCTCACTATAGGCATTACCTCAGGGTGGCATACGCCCATTAAAAGCCACGTTGACTTACACACTAAATCACAAAAGTAATGTGGTCTCTAAGTCTAGATAGAAGTTTTCACTAGCCAAAGGCTACCCATCACCGGATAGCTGACCGTGACCGGACAAATACCCCCCAGACAAATACCCCCGGACGATTACCCCCTCCCCAGTCAATAACCCCCGGACGATAACCCACCGGACAATTACCCCCCGGACAATACCACCCGGGCAATAACCCCCAGGACAACTACCACCCGGACAAATACCCCCTGGACAATAACCCCGAGGAAAAACCCCCCGGACAACTACCCCCTCGGACGAATACCCCCTAGACAATCACCCCGGATAAATACCCCCGGTCGAATATCCCCCTGGACATATGCCATTAACTATAGGGAACGGATGCAGCGACGGATACGCAGGTCTTTTTCGAGTTAAGTTTTCCGCAGGCCTAAATATATACCCAAGTCCCTCAAGCAACTGCGAGAGCATATTTAAAATTGGGTCAGGGTGCCGGTTAAACTGGCACCACTAGGGTCGTCGTGTGCCCTGGCCCTTTTAACCTCCTCCCAACTTTAAAAAAGATTCGAACTTTTCATATATAAGCCCCTAAATATCCTGGATAGTGTTTGACAATGGACCGAGGCCCGGGGAAACATAGGTGGGACGGCGGTGGGAGAAGCACGAGGGAGGGGGGGTGGGCATTAGTCACTGATGGTAGTAACTGTTAATTTACTATTAGTTATAGTGACACTAGTCTGTATTATTAATCTTCGAACAATTCCGGCTTATTGCGACTTACCATTTTCAAGTTTTCTTTCTGGGTAATTTTACTTTGTTATGTTATGTTATGTTAGTTTTTGTATAGGGCTTTATATGGCACAGCCATCTCAAAGCGCTTTAAATCCCTGGTCATCCGGCTGGCTGCCGAGAATCCAGCGCACACGCCTAAGTGACCTTACAGGTACCCGTATATACACCTGGATGGAGAGGGGCAGTCGAGATAAAAGTGCCTTGCCCAAGGACACAACATAATGGTGAGAGCTGGAATCGAACCCACAATCCTGAGATCATATATAAAACCAATGCATTAGCCACTCGGCCACCACGCTCCCCTTGTTTTGTTTATTCTTAGCTATTTTTTCATGGGAGTGCACGCCATTTTAAGATGGGAGGAGCAGAGGTCCACCGTTCTAGTTTGGTGTGCTTGATCATAATCCATACCCCCCCCCCCCTTGCATTGTTTCATGGACCGCTGGGCTATTAGTCAAAACCGATTACGGTGTAACCCGTTAAGCCAGCAGAATTGCCTGTTAGGTTTCATATTAGTATGTACGATATTATGAAACATGAGAAAAGAAATATGCTTGATACCACGACGTCACTACCATTTGAAGAAAAAAAATATTCTCTGGTCATTCTCTTTGCAAAAGAATGATGATAATCTAAGAAATCAACTTAATTTTCCTAGTTATAATCATTATACATGCCAACTATAGTGATTGCTACATTGCCCACAAATTGCCCACCATGTAGAATAATAGTTTTTCCTTGTAAAATTTTTCGCAAAGGCCGGTAGCGTCTGGCGCTACCCGGGATTTTTCATGGGGTGTCCCCTCCCCTTTAAGAGATTTTTTACTGTACGAAAGTGTGCTTAGATGCAAAATGGTGAAATATGTTGTCATTCTTAGGCAAGACTTAACTTACATCATTGGCGCCGCCAGGAGTTCGGGTAAATTTGGGGGATTTGGGGCATCCAAATTCATGGTGATGTCACATATACACAATCAACATTGCGCGTGTATTTTTATTTTGAGGTACCAAAAACTACACCTCAAGGTCCCCACCCCTACAAACGTGTCTCATAAGGTCCTCGCCTCTTCACGCCTCCATTTTGTGTGTTTGTGACGCTGGCCCCATCAGGTTCAATTCCCATCTCGAGTCTGGCTGTCAAAAGCTGTAATGTGAGGGTTTTGCAATTTCCGGTGTTGTCCAATAGCTTTACTGCAGTTGTTGTTGATTCCATAGTAGTGGTAAGCAATTTATCCGGGTTCATTGTGTTCATTGGTTAGGTTCGACAAGGCTCTCCTGCAGTGGCGACGGACAGCTTGCTACCCACTCTCTCAGCATACCGGAAAGTGGCTAAAGGCTGAGAATTGACTCACTCGACTCACATCTGTCGGATGGGGCCGGACATTAAATGGCGGCCCCGGGAACAGAATCGGATTGTAATAGTTACAAATCTGCCTCTCTTGTACTCTGATCACTGTGCGAAACCACAAGGAAGATTAAATCACACTCGAGACAAGTCGACAAGGGGCTCCGGTATATAAACACAAAACTAGTATACACGCAAATTTGGTATATTGGCAAATTTGGTATACACACAAAATTAAAGGCGCGACGACCCTCCATGGAACTGCTACTCTGAGTAGCAGTTCCCTGGACGCACCAAAAAAAAAAAAAAGGCATTTGCAATAAATCTTCCTAGGTAGCACGTTATGTTATTAACAATGTTATATTTTTATCTTAGTTACTACAGAATAAGATAAGGAAAATTTCCTTCATGGCCCTAATGGGCTTTCGTACTACAGAGTTCACCAGCTAAAGGTCCGCTTGGTTAACAGGCTCGTGCGGGGGGGGGAGGGGGCTGGGCGTATTCTGGTTTTGTTTGGGTAGTAACCTGGGTGAGGTATCTGTGCCGGTGTATTTGTGCGGGTAGAGTTTTCCCGGAGGTAATTGCTGGGGTGTGGGGTTAATTGTCCTTGGGGTATTTGTCCTCGTGGGTGTATGTCCGGGGGTAGTTGTCCCGGGGGTAGTTGCCTGGGGGTACTTATCCTCGGGGGTATTTGTCCTCGGTGGTGTATGTCCGGGGGTACTTGTCCGGGGATAGTTGTCCTCGGAGGTATTCGTCCACGGGGGGTTTTGTCCGGGGGGTGATTGTCCGGAGGGTACTTGTCCCTGGGGTATGAGTCCGGGGGTTATATGTCCGTGGGGTATTTGTCCGGGGGGTATTTGTCCGGCAATCGCCAGGAACATGGGGGGGGGCTGATGTGAAATGTGAGTTTATTCAGGCTTGAATTAGATCCATTTTCAGGTCTGCATGAAAGGTTGTGCTTGTAAGTACTTTAATTTAAAAATTAGAAAACAATGTTAGTAAAACTGGATCAATCCGAGAAAAACAATAAAAAAAAGACAAACATCAGAGGATCTTTTTTTCACAAATTTCCAATACATAGTTATCCGAGATGGACGGAACGTAGAAACAGCAGTATGGAATAGCAATGCTTCCATCAGACAAGAATTTGATACTATTTTACCAATTGTTAATCAAATGTAAGAGGAGACTCTTGAAACCTTAACATGGATACAACATGGAGGTTCATCTTATTTTACGAAGGAGTGGGGGGGGGGGGTTGGATGATGGGGCAATGAGAAGTGGAAGGCAATATATTAAGGGTACTAACTTATAAAGTAGACAAAACACAAACCCTTACATTGGAATGACATTGCTGCAAAAGTCACTAAGAATTAAGAGGGATCCATCAAGTTGACTTTCAGTTTGCCTAAAGTTTACCACAACAGTTCCCGACTAACACCCTCTGGAGTGGCAAGGCACCCTTGTGCCTTGTTTCCTTTCATTGTTTTTATATCCTAATTCAGGGTTTGTTGCTATGCTTCATTTAATGTTCATGGCATTTCTTCAAAGAATGTCCATGTTCATGAAAAGATGAATAAATGATCTAGAGACAACAAAAAAAACACAACATTGATGATGTATTACAATGTCGATGCTTAGAAGTCATCTTTATTTGACCCCATTCCCCCAACCCCACCCCCAAAATAGTCTAGAAAGTCAACTGCAGACTTCTCGGTTATGTCTTTTTAACAACTTGGAGGAAAAGAAACTTCAGATGAAAATATATTTGAAAACTTTCAGAACGTTTAGCTGGGTTAATATTTGTGGCAGATACTGATGAGCGAGATTATGCTGATGCCTCCTTCTTGCATGTTAGCAAACAATGACCAACCTGATGACAGTTTAATATCTAAGGGGAAGAAATATGTTCTCTTCTCAAGGTTTAACAAAGAATAGACTAAATTTTTGAAAAATAAAACAGTAGAATCAGAAATACGGCAACAACTATTTCATAAATTCTGAATGATTTATACAAATGGAATTTAAAATGTTGACTTTTTTGGACTTTGTAGAAATCTCATGAGAAGAAGAATGCCATTTCCTCTTCTTCTTTATTTGCTCTCTGTTTGGATTTATCCACCTTTTTCTTTGTCTGGGGTGGTTCAGATCGGTAAACCAACTTTCTACCGGTCTGGCGGGATTAAAAGAAAAGAAATTACAAGATTATGAGACTGGTTATACAGATCGAAATGAGGTGAAAAAGAAAGAAAGCTAAGAAAGATTACAAAGGTGAATCATCATATTTATACAGAGTGAGGTATGGTATAACACTTCACTAACATTCCTCTGATACAACACCCCTTTCCCCCCATCCCACCCCCCCCCCCCAATTTCGTTCCTTCTTTACACCACCTGTCACCCTAGCCAAACGATTCTATAATAATGTTCTATTCCTCTCATACTTTCTCACCTTTTTCTTTGGATCAGCCTGAGCTCTTTCCAGGGCTCTCTTGACCCTCTCCTCCTGGTGGATTCTCTGGGCTTCCAGTTTCTCCTCTCTAAGTCTCATTCTCCTTTCTTTCTCCTTAGCCTGTTTGAATAAGAACAATGACAAATTTGGTTTAAAACTCAAAAACTCATGGGTAGTGCAGGGGAGGTGGGGGGGGGGGGAATTGGAGGGAAGTTAGATATTCAGTGTGAAAGGTAGCCGCTACATGTTAGATCTACAATGATCACATTCCAATGTAACAAATTTTCACACTTCTTTGAATAAATCAAAACCTGTCCAACTTAGATGACTACTTGACCTATGAACAATGTGCAAATTACATCACAATGAAAACCCTTCCTCACTTTAACCTAGCAGTCCTAACTGAAAATGATGACCCTCCTTCCCCTCCACCCCCTCAATTCCAGTCCCTGTAGCCAAAGACCCAAGAATATAAGTGGTATGCAGTAACCAGCCAGTTGGGACAATTTCCTAATGCTAATACCTCTCTATACTATACTCCAATATCAGGCTTCAAAGCACTGGTACTGACAGTACAAACAGTTCCCTAACCTTTATCTGATAGAAACATGATATTCATACTGCTCGTACTGACAATACGAGTGCTCTGAAGCGGGACATAACACTACAGTATAGAAAAAATTGTCCCAACTGGGTGGTGGCAACAGCCTTTCTATGTTAATGCAGCAAGTAAGAACAAGAACCTTTAACAAACTGCTATCTTCTACAGTGTCTTTGACCATAGATATATAAATGAAGAGGTTGTTACTTTAAATATTACGACCACAAGTGACAACATTGTAACAAACGTAATAACGGCCACCACCATACTTTTGACAGTTTTGAAAAAAAGACGGCCGTAAAAATTCAACCTAACATCCTTTAGCTTTCCCAATTACAAGATATATACGAGGACAAAGACGATGTCATTCTGCTAACCTTTTCAGCCGCTTCTACTTTCTCCGGAGGCATTGTCTCGATACTCTCAAATAACTCCTCAAGCTTGCTCTCAATATTTGTCAGCATCTGCAAGGTACTGGTAGAGTAAAAAAGAAAGAATAAAACAATCATTTATGACAAATGAAGGATCTCCGAAACAACAATGTGGATTTGTCACGATTTACATATACCTCACTCCTGTACCCATCCAGTCAAGATATCTGGTAAAGTTGAGGATACTGCAAGAGTTGATCATATGGTGTTTTACTCTATCAGAATTTTGCTAAATTTATCCTGTCAGATTATTGTTGGAATAGTGAAAAGTGATGGAATAAAGCGGTAATACTGTGGTTCAGAACTTGCCAACATAATTCTTGTAATGCTGTGGAAATTTTGAGCTTCATACTCCTCTTCACCAACTAGAAACAACCCTTGAATCGATGCTCCGATTCACTCAAAATTATTGTTTTTGAAAACAACAACAAAAATAGCAGCCAGGCAAAAGGAAAAGAAGGCCTGATGTGTAGGACTACACAAGTGAATGTCACTCAAGTGTGAAACAAAACTGAGAATAAAAACTTTTTCTTTTTTCTTGAGGGTCCTTCTTCAGCTAATATCAATTGTCATAGGGACAGGTGTACACAGGTACAAACTAGATCATACATGGGTTGGCAACAAAACACAAGCGTTCCACTCAACACTTTGCTCATAAGCATGTCCGTAGAGAAGCTATCCGTACCTTATATTTGCCTCATTGTCACCGATGCAGTTCTTGTAAACTTCCTCTACCTTTGCATTCAACATATCCAACATGGCTTCTTGGTCCTCTGCTTTGAATTCGCCGAAGGAAAACATCCTGCAAAAGTCATCAAAATAAAACAAACAAATTTAAAAATGATACACCAGTGCAAAGCCATAACACGCAACCTTGCATGCATGCATACAGATACTATGAATTGACTCCACACATACAAAACCTTGTTTAAGTCTGCTCCAAATGTGTAAAAAAATATAGAGCAAAGTAAATAGTTATGTTAACATCTGCTCAGTGTTAAACCCATTTCAAAGAGACTTCCTGAACTAATCTCAACCATCTATTCTTTAAAATGTTTTGATCAAGCAATTCTCGTTCAAGATATTAGTATTAGAAACAAACTTACTTTGATTTATGCTCCAAGTCTTTAGCTTTCTCTTCTTCTCTGTCAATAGCCGCTGTCAAGATGTTTATTTGCTGTTTCAGAATATTGGTTTCCCGATCCCTGAAAATAATAAAGCAATCATCCAAAAATTAGACAAAGATGAACAAGATAATAAACTTAATGAGATTGACAATTGTTACATTTCAAAGGAAGACTATGTGCTTAAAAATGAAAAACTTTATAATAATGTTTATATAGCCAATCTGGTTTTCAAAATATTTAGTTTTAGAGATGCTTAAACTCTGGTCATGCTCCCTTAAGGTCAAATTGATGGTGATGTGGGCTCTTAAATGTTAACAATAATCCAGCATTTATCAATTTGAACACTCCAATCAAAATCGTGTTCTTTCAACTTCATACAAGCAATAGAGCAATCTTGGTATACAAACTACAAAGTCTTGAAGGATATGCTGAGTTTGTCAGTGCAGTGCAGTGAGTGTTGGAACTCAGTATTTTGTGCATAAGCGGCACTATTTTTAAACTAAAACAAGTATCTATATAACAGTCAATTCAAACCTTTCAATGACAAATAAAAACCCTGCAAGGTTGGTTGTTTCTCTATGAAATTCAACTGAAGCAACAAGTTACACTCACCCTGACTAACAGCATAGTTACATAATACATTTTACAAGTTTCTCCCTTTCCTAGAAATTCTGTGATTCTTGCCAATATAAACAGTCAAACTTGTCCTTAGAAACGTACATCTTTCCCTTTAAACTTACATCTTTTCGTTGGTGATTTGAATATTTTGTTTAACTTCTTCGAGGGCTTCTTCTGTCTCTTGACTGTTTTGAATCAGAGAGAGG
This sequence comes from Apostichopus japonicus, assembly GCF_037975245.1. Lineage (NCBI taxonomy): Eukaryota > Metazoa > Echinodermata > Holothuroidea > Aspidochirotida > Stichopodidae > Apostichopus > Apostichopus japonicus. The sequence goes on from NC_092580.1 coordinate 23,766,070, forward strand.
TTCTGCTCCTCCAGCTCTTGGAAGATGTCTAGAAGTTGCTGCGGCTCGGTGAAGAATAAAACTGGTTCCTATTATCAGGGAAAGTAACGAAACCAAAAAAAATGATGTGATTATTGCCAAATAGTTAACAACCCAGTTAAATATGGCAATGCTAAGGTTCAGAGAAAACTTGTGATTTGGCTGACCATTTGCCCGCACGACGGACGTGTATTACTCCTGCACAGGTTAGCTGCATCCATAATACCACCGTTATGGTACATACCCACACCTGCTATGAAGGTTAGCTGACCATATAAACCTACATGCACTTGCAATAAGTGATTTCTGGTTTAACTTGAACAAATCAACACTGAACAATGAATCATCATCTAAAAAAACAAGTAACTAAGGAAGAGTCTTAGATACCGAGCAGACTCTGAACATGAAACAGCTGCTTGACAGTAAACCCCCATCACCTAACCAAACAACCTCCCTACCCAACCATCTCCCAATACCACCTACCTCCCTCCCTCCCTCTCTTGACAACCTCCCTAACCAATGAACCTCCCTCTCACGCTCACTCCTCCCCCTACCTATCAGCAACATTCCCTACTCATCAATAGCCCTACTCCACCAACCTCACTCTCCCACCTACCTCTGTCCCGTGCCAACCTCCATACCCTGCCAACCGACCTCCAGCATCAACTTCCTTAACCCACCAACCTCCATTCAGACTTTAGAGAGAGTTGAACAGAAACCTGTAGTTCAAAATCCCCAGAATTGGCAGCTAAGAAATGCACATGTATTGTATTGGATTGAGTGATGTTGTGTTGTGTGTGATACAATGTGTTGTATTATGTTGTGTTGTCATGCACTGTGTTGTGTTTGCATTACCTCATCACTGTCATAGTCAGAATCTGTCTCGGATACTTTCTCTGCCGATTCTTCATCTTTACCAGCCACAGATCTGCCAACAATGCAGAAATAAGCACTTACATATTAACACAAACAGTATTTTAATCATTTCAGCCCGGCAATATTTTTGATGATTAATTTAACCAATTTTACAATTGCCAAAATATGGGTGAATTCTTGGTACAGAAGTTAGCTCCAGAATAGGAAAAAGATAGCACCTTTTTGCAATCTAAGCATACTTCATTTGGAAAAAATTTCCACCACAACCTTCAGACAACTCCCCAAGGACGTGAAACACACTACCGCACAAATCAACCTGGCACTCAAATATTCCTGAGCACATCCCTGGTTACTTTAAACCAACACCTGATCTCTACCTAGACTAGACTCACTGCAGATTCATAGCAGATGTAATTGACTGCAACTAAGACTAACTTCAATTGCAACTTTCCAAAAACAAAATGGATAAACCTAAAAAAAAGAAAACCCCAAAACACAAAACAAAAAGACTTTACAAAGGCCATTGAGTGAATTTTGGTATTTGTTCTTACATTAATGGTACTGGTTCTGGTACTGGTACTGAAAGACAACCAGCTTAATACATAATCATAGAGAAATACACTCTGGATGTTTTACTGGTGCAGTAAACAGTTAACGAAAATACTCGATTACTTTTTCCCATCTTTGGGATTTAACAAGCAGCTCTGTTTTAAGTCAAGTTGCTCTGTGCCTAGTGAATTTTATTGTCATCTCCAAATTATTATCTAGTAAACTTTAAGGATCAGTAAATTTAGTACCATCACTATGTTCATTTTATTGAAAAACATATCCAGGTTTAAACAAGCTAGGCGTTTGCATCATTCCAATTGTTTTTAAATTTGACCTGTATTTACTGATGACAATTTGGCAAATAATTTAGCAATGCATACCTTTTACCATCAGATCCAACCTTCAACTGAACTTGCGAGGGTTTCTGTGATGCCTTAGAAAGAGTACCCCTGGATCTTGAAGAACCTGCAAAAATTAAAGTAAATCTTCATATAGAAACAACTCTTGAATACATCAGTTTACTGAACATATCTTTTCCACTCAAATTCTTTCTTTTTTTCAACTCAACCATCTTTTTATTTAATTTGTTACATATTTATATCATAAAAATTTGTAAACAGAGTTAGCATTGACCCTGAACATGCCCTAGAAGATCAATAACGTATTGTCAATTTTTAGTTTAGTTTTTCAAAACTTTTGTACCACTCGAAGAGCATTCTGACCAAATCAATCCTAGATATTCGATTGTCTATTTAATAAATTTTCAAAAGTTTAAAATTGCAAAAAACTTACTTCGAAACATTTGAAGCCCTTAAGAATGCTTTAATATGAGGGTAGTACAGACTAGCTATAAAACTTAACCAGAAATGAAAACATTTCATGGTTCCTTGCTGCGGTTCATTAGTTCCATTCATAGGGAAATTTCTAAGAAAGCCCTAAGGCAACAACAGCAATTCATGCACACAAACTTTTGTTACCAAAGTAATGCTAAGCCCTGCCCTCTCATAAATTTTTATCATATCAATTGCAACATACAGCATGTGTATAGGCTATCTGCCAATATCATGATACCAAGTTTGACGAAATTCCGACTCATAGTAGCCAAGTTATTGCAATTTGGAGATCAAGCTGTTACCTTTCTTACTAGTGGCAGACGGAATCCTTTGGCCATTTGTATTTTGTTTCCTATTTTTGTTCCTTTCAGCCCTCTGTTCCTCCTTCCATTCTGGTGGCGTTAACGAATCCAGAAACTTCTTGTAAAGTTGGTATTCTTTCAAGAGATCTTCATTCTTTGATATCTCACTGCAAAGAAAATAAAAAAAATTAGATGCCTTTTGAGAAATTTTTCAACTCTTGATTTGTAATGGTCTAACTGAGTGAGAGACATAATTTGATTAATATTACACATGCTGTCATGTAGGTTTTTATATGTAAGGACACAAGAACTATATAATTTTACAACTTGAAGAAGCTTCTTGAAACTTATGTTATTGAAGATTGCTGTTTGGTTGTTTGTCCTTCAAGAAGAAAGGTAAGATTGGAATATTCCCCCCAAAAACATAACCAAATGATTTAATCCTACATCATGACATTTATGCAGAGATTATTATTAATACAGACTTTCATCCATATATTTTCTTTGATCCATGAAAGACATAAGGCAATAAATTAAAATAAAACATTCTAACACCAAGCAACACTTCAATGTCAATGTTCAATGCAATTTTGGACTTGATCAAGTCTTCAGTCTTGTATAGAGGGACTTCTTAAAAGCCATCCCATAATAACATTTGCCTTAGCTGTACCATGAAACATTTCAAAAATCATTTTTGCCATTACACAGGATAATGCTTGTAGTTCCATCTGCTTCTACTTTAAACCCCCCCTGCCCCCCCCCCCCAAAAAAAACCCCCTCAGATTCAATTACCACATTTTTATATAACAACTTTAAATCCAATAACTTTAAATCCTAATAACTTTAATCCTGATAGTTTAGGCAGCAGTAACTTTGAGATTAGCTTCACCATTCAATATTGACAATCTCCTTAGCAGGATACACTACACATTTCCTGCATAATCCATTACATTCATTTGAAAGAAAAGTCACCCATGATAGATCCCGGGCACCAAAACCACATAACTTGATCCACCCTCAACCCCAGTCTCCTTGTAACATTGACACTGTAACAGTGTGATCCTGATGATGCAACGTCAAGTTGCTACTACGAGTCCCTTGCAAATTTACATGAATGTTGTGGATTAATGATGAAACAGTTTGTTAGTTCTCACCTTTTGATGTGCATGATCTGTGCATTAATTTTCTTAATATCTGCAACCTTCTCTAGCTTAGCCTTAGTCTCTGATTCTGCACTGTAAAACAGAAAGAAAAGAAACTACATAAAATTAATACTGTAGAGGCTGGGGAAGGTGGGGGAAGGGGTAGAAGGGGGTGGTAGGGTAAACCTTTTCTGATCCTTGTGACATATTATTCATATTAATATTATCACTGAAAGCAAACACCTTTCACTGATCTTTTTTATTTGTACAAGGCCCTGCAAGACTTTTCGTTTCTACCGTGTTAAAACCTATGTACACATATTAGTTACTACATGCAACTGTGTGCAATGACTGTTTATATACGATAAAATCTCCTTCATTAATACACTTATGTGCTAGACTGAATATGTATTATGTATTGCATATTCATATTTTCCAGTACACATTTTCAAACTAATGGACATTGAGCTATCACAACAGTAAAGATATTTTAAGATAGAAAATATACTTTCTTTTCTTCAGGTCTTAATCTTAAGTGTTCACCAATTCTGTCAGAGTATTTTTTATTTAACAAAGATGTACAAATTGAATATTTAAATTCACATTGCATATTTAATGAGCAATAATTTGCAATTATAGCATGAATGACATAATCAATTAAAGTAGTCATCAAGCTTTTGAATAGTTGATATATATGTGAACATGAACAATAGCATTGCATAAAATTTAAATAACTAGAATAATGTATAATAACTACAAAATATTCCAGAAGCAGACTCTTTGTTTATACAGAAAATGAAACATCATATTATTGTAAAACCCAATCAAGCTTTCTCACATTTTGATTGCTTCAACAGAATTTTTGTCATTTTCCTTCAGAAATTCATCAAACATGGCTGCATCTTCCTCAAGGTACAATTCAGCCAGCTCCAATTTCTTCTCTTCTGCTTGAGCAATCTCTTCCAACTTTCTCATCTCGTCTCTCTTGACCCCGAGAGAATACTGGACCAGAAACATCTCCCTCTTCTTGGCAATGTAATCAGTAAGACTCTCTTTCTCAACATGTCTGTCTGTTACAAATAAATTAAAAGAATGTTGGTTACATAGATATTAATAACATGTGTTAAAATATTTACTCTTGATTAAGAAATAGTAAAAACTAAACAAAACTAAAGCATATCCATGTCAATACCTCATACAGGATGAAGTCTGCAGAATAAACTATAAAGATCAAGATGTGATCACATCTATATAATTCACTTTTGTAGTACTAACTGCAGAGAACATTTTAAAACACCTAACAGATATGGTCCAGCTTTCCTGTTGTATTTTAATTGTAAATTATCTCCTTAGTCACTCCTACCTACCTCTAGACTGATAGTTCAAAATCCTTGACAATAAAAAGCATAATGTCCTGACCTATTTTCTGGAATCTTCCCATAAAGGACAATAGCCCCTCACCCACTCCCCAGCCGTACCCATCCCATCTACACCCTCTCCTCATTTCTCATCCAACTTTCTTACTGCCTTCCCTTCATCTTCCCTTCTTAATCTTCCATATTATCTTCCTTACTTCAATCATTTACCTTCTCTTGAACATCCATTTTGTTTACTTTGTCAATAATAACATCAAGAGCTTTTCTGTTCTAGTGCCATGTTAGAAGGTAGGACATACAGTCTGTATGAACATCTTTTGTCTTTTGCCTTTTTTTTTGTCTTTCTTTGTGAGACTAACTTGAGCCTGAACAACATCACACTACACACTTTTGCAAAGAAACACAAACAGGTAGCACTTTTTTGATTTGTTTTCGTAACATGCTTTGAAGTCACTCATGATAATGATCTCACCTCTGGTAACAGCTAATGTAAAGGTAGGATCATCTTTTACTGCCAGAGTCTTATCGTCCATCTCTTCCTCCATATCTACGTCATCGTCGATCTCTTGCAGAGGTTTCCTGAGGGCAGCTCTCATCGCATTCACCCTGGATGTATACGTAGACTTCTCGTGGACTCGCAAATCCCGCTGCTTGATCCTCTCCTAAAGGAAGTGAAGAATATCAGTAAATTGATCATGTTATGCCTCAAATTCAGGATATTAGATTTGGGTATGGAGTGGACAGGAGATTCTTTCTTTCTCTCTCTCTTTTTTTGTAACATTGTTGAAGTCTTGAAATTAATTTAGTTTATCAAATGAGAATTGTCTAAGAATAGAGCCTACTGCTTTTCTGCTTGAGTAATATGTCATCCCTGAAATTCTATTTGCAGCGAAATGGAAAGTGTAGATCAGAAGGTAAAGTTTTAAGATTCGTATCCTAACTTCTTTGTCTACTGTTTCTTTCTTTTCATGAGCATAGTTGTGTGTTTTATTAAAATGAGTCATCATGGCTTTAACTAATATCTCTTCTCTACAAGGGGCTTTGAGCAAATAAATGGTTTATTAATATTAGTCATGATATTGTAACACTTTCCTCTGTGAGAAGCGCCGGCCAGCCGATTCAGGGTTCTTGGCCTAAGATGTAGTATTGTAATTGGCCAGAGAATGAAGATGTACACAAAATAAATGCAGAGAGGTGATGGTATTTTTAACAGCGATATATTGAAAAGAAAACTTCTTACAGTAAGGTTAAGTGTCTTGTACTGGATATGTGGTACAAACTTGAGGCTACATGGCCCTGAAGCCTACCATCAAGAGTGTTTCGTCCAACAGCAACCAGAGTAGACTGTTTTGTCCCTCCCAGGTAATGCATTTTATATAAATCCCTTAACAATACGTGGAACTACCACATGTATACAAATGATGAACTTTACCCTACAACTTAGCTTAAGACATAATACACAAATACTAGTGCATTCCTACCATCCCCAAGCAATTGTACTCCTTTACAGAGATGAATGTGATCACATGAGTATCCCTAGAATATATCACATGTGTTACATAACAATCCCAGGATAAGCCAGATACCACATGTCGATCCATAGGAGCAGCCCCAAAAGCCATAATCTGCCAACAATTACCACTGGTTTACTTAATGCCAGGAGAGATAACCCCTATATAATTCCAAGGGGATTTAAACTACCACAATGGTTCCACACCGTCCACACAGAACTCCCATTGCTCCACAACTTGACAGTAACAGCGTTACAATATATAATAACTTGTTAGAGATTTATTAGCAAAAATACAAGGTACAACAATGGCTATTCAGCATTTAAAGGTTAAATAGTAAAATCATTTTAACAGACAACAATTCTACATCTGTTGAATATGATGTAATTTCTTTAAAATATAGTTCTTGGTTGAAGAATCTTTTATACTTACTGCCTTCTTTCTCTGCCTTTCCTTATCTCTAAGCATAAAGATGTCATTATCAGCAGGAACCGTGAATGGATTATGACCCGGTGAATTATCTTCAAACTCTGAAAGGACAAAATGACATATAACATATGAGAGGGTGGATGGGTATACAAAGACTGAAGCAAAATAAGAACCTGTGCAAAGTGGTATCTTACAAGGGCAAAAAACAATTTTTGTTCTCATTAACTCTTAATTGCCGCTTTAGGGAGAAGTACTGCAGAATGGTCTGATCCCCATGGGAATGCTATTGATGTAAAGGCACCACCCAAATTGATATATGTTGGTTGTTGTACTGGGGTGGGGTGATTTAATGTATTAAGTTTGAATTCCTTGTTTAAAAATTCTCTGCAAGTTCTAGGTTGTTTGTTACATCCCTCTATTAGTGCAAATTATGAAAAAGCTAGCTTGAGAATCTGGCTGTTTAATACCAAAATCTGTATCAAAGATCATTTAAAGTACTCTCAAGTTTTATCTGAGCTTTGTAGAGATAAATGCAGAGGGAGCATTATGCTATGATTCATCTTACCTAAAGTTACAATGAATGAATTCCTCTCCAAATGGTCCACGTTCTTGTTAAGAAAATTGGAATGACCTTGATCCTATACTATTGATTGTTTTAGTTCACAAAAGTCAGTCAAGCCTTAACTATGATGTTACTATATAGTACATACACCATCGGCATCCTATTAAAAGTCATCTGTATATTACACAAACTTCTTCCTCACTGGCAATCACTTTTGGTTTAGGAGGTATACAAGTGTCAAGTAATGCACAAGTTGCACCCGGAAGTCGTATCAAGTATAATCCTTCGACAACCCACATCTAAGAGCATCTAAATATAAGTTTATTCATAGCTTACCAACTAAGGCTGTTGAGGTGGAAGACGTCTTTGCTGAATGGGGAAATGTAACTTTCCCAGACTGCCTTGATTGATCTGTATTTTGGGAAAAATAACGAGGAATAATATTGAGCGTTCATGTTCAAATGTAACATGCATTCCACAACAGTACTTACTCATATTTCCATATAACGATTGAATCACATGGTTTTTGCTCTTCTCCCAAATCTATGGGTAGCTTACTAGCAGGATTATAGCAAATGACATATACACTTAGGGTTCAACAAGCAATAAAGTATATATCATGCACAGAGCACAGATTACCAGATTTTTAGCTGAAGCATCAGTCAAAGAACAGATGGGAGTGGTTTATTCCTAACTTTGTTCTTTCTTTGAAAATATGACAAGAATCTACGGTGGGCCTCAACACAAAAGGTGAAGTGCCCAAATGACCTTTCCAAAAGAATATATCAAAATCCCTGACCAAGTTCTGTTTTGTTCCTATAGCAATATTGCATAAACACCAATTTGTGGTTAACTATATTCATCAACAGTTCAGAGAGAAGGGGCATTTTTAGTGGCTCTTAAGAGTATTATTCAGTGGTGGATCCATAATTTCTTGGAAGACAAATATCAGTAGATAGTGAAATAACTACCGTAATACAGGAGTACAAGTAATCATCATAAGAAGTAAGCAATGCATACTTATTGTTTCCACAAAGCAGCTAAATTCTAATGCCATAAAAATATTATTGGAAGGTGTCTGGGCACACCCAAGCCCCTCCTTCTGTTGAGCTCAAATGCATTTAAAAATACCCAAAACACCTCATTTCACTTATGTCCAAATGGTCTGTACACTTTCACAGTTTGAAAATGTTGATCCTTTGCCTTGAAATCACAATAGCTTACTCCCTATTCTGGTCTGTAAATTGAACTACTTCAATCATACATCCTGGGATCCTGGGGAGAACACTGGTTTACCAGTGACAGGACCCCTGGTTACGAATAAAGTTAATAAAAAAATAATAATAATAAAAAATACATGATGGTGCACTAAGTAGCAAGAGTTACAGTAGGTTCATATAGAAAAGTCATACACCTACAGATAGAGCAAAATAGTAGAAAATAAGATTGATAAAAATAGCAACAACGTTTCTTACGAATGAGGGTATTTAATTTACTGTTAATTTAACTCACTTGATTTTCTATCTCCAATAATAGGAGAGGGTGAACCACGTGGTCCTGGTGATTCAGGTGCTGACATCTTAAATCAAGGACTTCCGAGGCTGGAAAAGAATACAAATTATGTGTTATCCAAAGTTTTAAGGAAAATAGGGAAGTGTCGATCTGTAAGCATACATGCAATACATGTCAGAAACTGCTGTATTATACATTGATAAACCTAATGAAAAACAAGTCAACTGAATGAAATATGAACTTGTTACTGTTAGTTTAGTTTAGTAGAAAAGAGGATCAAGAGGGACACTTAAGTCCCCATCAAGGACCCTATAGAGGGAGAAAAAACTGAAGACACAAACACTCAGACCCGATTACGATGCTTAAAGTGCTTGTCCAAAGCATTCTTAAACCCATTGACACTACTTGCAAGTACAACTTTCTCAGGCAAACCATTACACTCATTCACAACCCTATTAGAAAAAAAGTTATGCCGAATATTAATCCTACTATGTGACTTTTGGAGTTTAAGACAATGACCTCTGGTACAACTACTGTTAGCAAACATGAAAAAGTCGGTAATTGGATAAATTGTCGAAACCAATCAGAATCACAGACAGTGTTTTGGAGTTTTCCTTATTAGATATCATGAATCAACTCCTTAAGTGTGTCAATTACGGGCCCACCATGCTAGTTGCTGCTATGTACAAATTCCCAAAAGCCAACAATAGTATAGCCAGTATCTAGAGTACATTTTCCCCAACTGTTGATGGGCCTAGCCTAGACCAAGGCTATAAACTAAATACTTTAATATGGTGTCTAAAATAAACGTCAAAGAGCAGGTTCTAACACCATCATTTTGGCTGCAGCCAACGTACTTCAATGCTACTGTTGTCTTGCTCACTAGGCATTACCTTAGGCCTTGATGTGTGAATAGTTTTAACTTTGCCTAACGTGCAGTTAGTCTGCAAGCAAGGCTTTCGTAGCAACCACTGTAGCAACGATAAAACCCTCTTGAAACACAGTGATTCCTACCAATAAATTTTGTCAAATTCAAGAACAACTACAAATGAAAAGCCCTAATTTAAAAATGACTCACCGTACCGTAACAACAAATAACAAACTAGAGAAACTTGATCTAAAACAGACAGATTGCGTTCCGGTGTGAATTGTATCGTAAACGAAATATTCATGAAACGAAGCAGGTATGTCACCTGATACAATGACGTCATCATTTATTTACCACTACTCTTTTAGTACTGTCTTTCTACTACGTTGTTTACAAATTGCAACGTATGCTAATATTATTAAAAAACGGAGACTTCACAGATCCGAATCTGGGAGATCGTGTCGATGCACTCGATAGAAATTCTTTGATGTAACGAAATTCCATCACTGACATGTAGGTAGTCATCATTGTAGACTGCAGTAACGTTCTCACGAGATATACAGCTGCAACTTGTCGATGTAGCTGCAGTCATGGAAGTATATTACCCTGACAAGTGATATTACCATCCCATGCTTCAAGTTATAGGCTAGCCTAGCTAGACTAACTTATAGGAGTTCCCAAGGTATGCAACACAATATATATTGTATTGTGTAGCAGAGGTTGGGACCTCCTATATAAGCGATTGGAGTTTTTGTTGTAAATGTTAGGCTATGTTCAGATACAGTGGTTAAGTTCAGACAGTAGTGGGTTGTATTACCAACAGGACCGGTTCAAATGGTGTGCCAGTGAAAAATGTACTGTATAACAGCCTTATTTGCCAATAGTTATTTGAAAATTTGTTAAAAACAAATGTAGGCTAAGTGAAATACATGAACAGTTATATGTTTGGTATAAAGGCCTATAAAGTTTTGTGTTTTAAACATTTCATACTCGCAACCTGTGAAATACACTGAAAGTAAAATGAAAAGAATATGGTGTGGACCAGGTCAGTTCATGCAGGGTACCATTTATTCTGTGATGTAACCGGCCAAATTGGCAGCCAAATCAATTGAAAAAATGCCATATACAAATTTGCTGTTATTTCGATGGGGTCTCCTGGATGAACATTAGGGCGTGAAACATAGTCAAACAAAATTCCAATGTTTTTACCGATGTGCAAGCCCTGCAGAGTGGGACTAACCTACATATATTGTGACATGGTTGAAATTGAAATGTTCTCTAAATTGGGAATTTAACCTTTTCAGCTACTTAGATTATCTCAAAATTGTTAGGCCATTCAAATTGACGTTGGGCTGGACGATTCATTTTTCTCTGGCCAAATTTGTCATTTTTGGTGTTTAACATAATAAAGTCAGATCTTCCTATAGTGAAATTAACATATTATTCTTGTTGTTTCTTTTTTCTTTTTTGATGCCCATAGACAAGGATTATGGGGTTTATAACATTGAGCTTTATTATGTGATGTTGATTGCAGGAAGTATTTTCTTTGTGGTCACAAAATGGCTCTGGTTCCTGTTTTTGACAAATTGCCAATCCTAATTTTAATTTTCAGACAATAATAAGGAGCAAAACCTAGCCAGCAGTATGGAAAAACATTTCAGACTATTGGTGAAGAATGCCAAGCAGGTGGTTCAAGTGTGTAGTAAAGGAGAGAGGATACTAACAGGAGCAGGGATGAAGAAGTTGTCCATTCTCAATGAAAGTAATAAAGATGGAATCAGTATAGTCATTAACAGGTAAGTAAAAAAAGGAAATTGTGATGAGTTAAGACAGCATACCCCAACATAATCTTAATAAAACAAAACTGTTAGAAAACTGCTTATCCACTAAAGAGCCTGTGAAAGAGAATGTGTAAAAGTAAGAGGGCCAGACATTTTGACCCTAGCAGGATCTCCTTCAGAGGCTGAATGACAAATACAGTAACAGAAGGGCCAAAAAAATGTTTTTGTCACTTCTGGTGACTGTTATTTGTCGTTCAGCCTCTGAAGAAGATCCTGCTAGGATCGAAATGTCAGGCCCTCTTACTTTCTCAACAAAATCTTGTAAGTTAGAAATCATAGGCTGACATGTGACTGACATTCACAGCTTTCACTTGTTACATTGATCATGTTGTCATTACCAGTAAGAAGCATCATGCCGTGCTTTAACAAATCTTGCAGGGTAAGGCTATCATTCTGTTTGAAATACAATATTTAAAAGTATATATATCCTTTTTTATTTCCTTTAACAGAGAAGGTAACATAACAGCCATTGATCACCACTCGGTAGTCATGAGAGACTTTGGAAGTTATACCTTTGATCAAGAAATTGATGCTACAGGAAAGTGTATATTACCAGGTAAGGATGAAATAAAAATTGTTTTTATTATGTATAGAAGGCAGAAAGGGACATTAGTTCAACAACGAAAAATATGGCAAAAAAGAGCTGAAGTTAGGAAGCACCATTGCCGCATAATAAAATATAAAATGTTAAAGGTGATTGATTGACACCTTTAGCTATATAATCCACATACTGATTATAATTTTTTTTACCATGACTTGATACAATGTTGCCACCAAAAGATAGCTGTTTTGGACAAAGCTTGTAAGCTGTTGTATCTACATCTATATGATCCAATTTGAATCAACTTTGCTTAGTTCTTTACTTCTAACTTAAAGAAATCCATGAAAGCTACATCCTTTTTGTTATACCATAACTTGTCAGTTACAGTACATATGTTTGGATTCCTAAGTACAAGCTTTCACAAACCAGAGATTCACCACTGACCAAGATGGGCCTTCTCAGATGTTTAACTGTTTTTTCACTCTATTAATCTGTTTTTCTGTCTCTATCCCATATAGGTCTCATAGACGGCCACACTCATCCTGTCTGGGCTGGGGACAGAGTACATGAGTTTGCTATGAAGGTAGGTAACAGATTCAAGCAATCATATCCAAGCAGTTGTACACAGTAAAGGTACCGTAAGTTCCGTAACAATCTTCTGCTAGATTCAGTTATAAGAGGTCTGATCATGCTCATTATTCCTATACTTTGGAATAGGTCATCAATGTATAATCCAAGCCTTGGGTAGTTACACCAGTCTAGCTTCTTTGCAATAGTTTTAACATTATATTCACTCATATATTATAACTTATTTGATAACTATGTTCATAACTCTGTTAAATTGCGACTTCTCAAAGCAATCAAATTTTTTATTAGGAACAGTATATTATTAACAGTACATATAAACAGTATTTTGAAGTTTTTTGTTGTTGTTGAAACTATGAAAAACAATGTTCTCCTTAAAATTACTCTATTTTCTTTATTTGAAGTTGGGAGGAGCCAGTTATGAAGAGATTCATGCAGCTGGAGGTGGTATCCACTTCACAACGGGTAAAACTCAGGAAGCTTCTGAAGACGAACTTCTGGCGAGTTTTAAAGATCGTTTGCAGTCTATGATCCGCTATGGGACAACGACAGTGGAGTGTAAGAGCGGCTATGGTTTGGACACAGAGAATGAGTTGAAAATGCTCAGAGTCTTAGAGAGAGCTAGAAAGGAGGTTCCAATTGAAATATCCAGTACCTTCTGTGGAGCTCATGCTGTACCCAAGTAAGATGATAAATTTCAATCCTTAGATCTTCGTTCTTTAGTGAAAACATCTATCAATTAGTTTTGAAATGTAGAAATATTGCATATTCCAAGAAATAGTTTATCTGTGTATCACGTAGCAAAATGGTATGCAAAATTAGCATTTTTCTACACAATGCAAATATGTATTGTTAATTTTGTAAACTGAAGAGTACATTTTGAAGTAGTAGCGAGAAATAACTTCATAAACCTGAAAAGTACTACATTACATTTGATCACTAAATTATTCATTTTAGGTTTCAGACTTGCTCAATTTTGTGTTCTGCTTTCACTGAAACTTCAGAGTCCAAACCAAAGAATATTGTTGGCTTTTTAATTCCTTTTGAAACACAAAGAGATTACATTTTTAATCTTTCAGAGGCAAAACTGCAGAAGATGCAACAAAGGATGTACTAGAGAACCAACTTCCAGCAGTCTTAGACCTCAACAAAACAGGAGACCTGCATGTAGAAAATATTGACGTGTTTTGCGAAAAAGGTGTCTTCAACCGTGAGCAGACCGAACAAATTCTGAAAGCAGGAGTGAATGGAGGCCTTGCTATCAACTTCCACGGTGATGAGCTTACTGACTTGGGTTCTGGAGAGGTGGGTGATTTTTGCAGTGAAAGACATTTACTTTGTTTATTTATGTCTGTCATCACTGAGAACTAGATACAATGTATATTCAGAATGTCTTTTTTGCAAACATCTTTCTCAAAACAAGTGGTTTCATTTCTAAGAATTATACAAATTCATCTGTTTCTTCCACTAATTTGACCAGATTGAAACCTTAATATTGAGTGCATTTGGTATGCATCAACCCTGTGAACGCTATCTCTTCCCTAGTATTTTTAGTGTTTTAATTGCTTTTTAATCTTTGGAGCAACAGCTTTGAATTTTCTCCCTTTCTTATTTTGAAAACTTTTCATTTATTGGTACATTTTGTCTGTACAGCTTGGAGCAAGTCTCAAAGCTCGAGCCATCAGTCACTTGGAAAAGGTAAATGACAGAGGTATTGAGGCCATGGCAAAAGCAGGATCCATTGCAGTGATATTACCAACAACAGCATATATACTGAGACTTGTGCCTCCTCCAGTACGTAAAATGATAGATGCTGGCGTTCCTATTGCTCTAGGTACTGATTTCAATCCTAATGCATTCTGCTTGTCCATGGTAAGTTACTGGCAGTTATCTTGTATGGAACAGCTTTAAAGTGATTCTTATATTTTTGTAAAGTTGAATGATTCATAAGATTGGGTAGGAGATAATTTTTCCAGAAGGAAGTTCCCTGGTATTGCATAGAAAATTTCAGTTGAAATTTGCCAGATTTGCTTCTTGAAAACAATGCAGATATGTACATGATATTCTTCTACGAAGAACCTCAGTATTTTATGATAAACCAAATTATGTTCATGTGGAACATAATACTATTCAAAGTAACAGAAGCAACCATTTATATTTAAGAGATTTCCTACAATACAGATGAAATATGACTCATTTTCTCCTTTTTTTTCTTGTTTTTGTTTTTTAAATATGCTAAAGGTACTGACAATGCATCTAGCCTGTGTTATCATGCGAATGTCAATGGAAGAATCTTTAGTAGCAGCGACCATAAATGCTGCCGCTTCAGTAGGTAGAGCTGAAACCCATGGATCATTAGAGGTTGGGAAAATTGGAGACCTCATTGTAGCAGATATAACAAGGTTAGCTATTCATTTCTCTACATTAAAATGATTGTTGATTTTGATCATTCTTCACTGAGCTTTGATTAACGAAACTTTTTGTTTTCAGGATCTTAGAGAAGTTCATAAAAAAGAAGATAAAAATTGATACAAGTAAAGATCTATTAAATTTAAAAAAAAAGGAATTTAATTTTTTTTAGTTGGGAATTGCTCTATCAAATATGCAAAAATGGAATTAGAATTAGAATGGATTTTTTATCAAAGGTTAATAGCTCAAATGCAGATATTTTACAAATTAGAACAAAATATATGAAAATTTAGCAGATGTGACTCTTTAGCAGGATATTCTTCAAAGGCAAACTGAAAGGAACATAAACAGATAGTACAGAATTAATTAATTAGACCATTGAACAATGAAGAGAGTAAAATTAGACAGATAAAAGGGCAGTGGGATGAAAGGAATAAAGAGATGAAATTACTGAGGAGAAAGTATGTAGTAGGTTATTGGAGACTTTCTTATTTAAGTTACATATTTTGAATCCCTTGTAGGGTACAGATCCAGGATTTTAGAATTGATGCAGTATGGCCCTTGTGCTGTTGAAGCCACATGTAAAAGGAGCCTGGGGATCTACCCCAAAAAGTGGAAAACATTAGACATAATGGTCTAATGTTCAGTTTTAGTGCAAGAATGTGCTACTACTGTGTGAGGATGAAAGAGGGCAAGTGGCGGACGGGTGACTGACGTTCAGTTGAGGATGGATAAACTAACAGATAATTATTTTCATTGTTAATTATTATATCAGTGTTGTTTACCCTATTGCATTACCTTACAGATGGGAACACCTCATTTATCAGCTGGCTTGCGCTGATCAGTTGATTCTTCATGTTGTAAAGAAGGGAGAGGTCGTCCATACCAAGCCATAAAGATCACAGTCAATGTAAGCAGAGTAAAGTTTTATGAACACCAGATGTTTTAACATTTTGTTTCCAATCTTGTGGACTTTTCATGTGTGCTACAAATGAATCTTCCTTGAAACTTTTAAGTCTAAACCAAGCAGTGCCTTGTATCTGTATATGTATTTATGTCTGAGTATGTCATGATTAACTTTATTCTCCTTAATATATAGCTATTCATCTTCACACATTTCTCAATCTCTGAAAAATATATGTATTTCTTCTCCAATCTCCACACTCACATAAATGTACCTGGTTGCTACTTCTATGTAACCTACACCTGTGATTCAAATGTGTGAAGTATGATGATAATATTATGTGGTTTTGGGTTGTTTTTTTTTGGGGGGGGGGGCACATTAATCAAGTTACAGTGCAATATGTGCTCAATCCATGTACCATAACACTTGAAGTTGTACCCATTCCTGCCTCCATTTCTACTTTTAATATTACATAATTTCTGCATATTTAGATTCTGTCATGTTTACTATGCTCCGAGGGGAGGCGCTCTTTCACAAAGTTCTACGTATCACTACAGTTACAACGTTGTGCTAATAAATCCGAACGCAAATGCAACAGTGCATTAAGGCTTTGATGTACACTGAATGTCCTCACTGTAAGCAGAAATGGTGGCCATTAATGTGTGTTATTACATTATTGTATTAGCAAGGAGGTTTAAAAGATTTAAAACTGGTCTTAACTAGCTCCCTGCTTTCAGAAAGCAGTGAAAACTATTTACTTGTTT
Source organism: Apostichopus japonicus (assembly GCF_037975245.1). Taxonomy (NCBI): domain Eukaryota; kingdom Metazoa; phylum Echinodermata; class Holothuroidea; order Aspidochirotida; family Stichopodidae; genus Apostichopus; species Apostichopus japonicus. Next base: position 23,783,092 of record NC_092580.1, read on the forward strand.
ACCTCTGCTGGTCCTTCTCGTGTATGCTTTTGCTGGGAATTTCAACTGTCTAGGGGTGATGCGACAATGAATGAAATGCAACTGTCATAAAGTTGAAATATGTGCTAGCTTCAATTAAAGAAGAAAGTTAGCAAATCCTGAGGTTTCCATTCTTTGCTGTTCAACTATGTTTGCGTCTTGTCATTTTCTGCTCAATATACTACATTTTCTTGTTGTTTTCAGACGTTTTTGAGTTTCAAACGTCAAAGTACATATTATGCACAAGGTAGCATTTTGCCTTAAAATGTAAAGAATCTGAAATAGCTTATTTCCTTTTCATCTAACTGAAGCGTTGAAATATTTGTGAACTTTTTTTGTCTACCAATGGTCAGTTTGTTATGCGTGACTGGTCAGTCTAATTAAAACACTTCAATTCAATTTTGTTCAGCCGTATCACTCACAGTATCCAATACATATCAATATTTGAGCTAATTCATGTTTATGTTTTTGAAATTTTTTGAGATATTCTCAAGACTTGGGCAAGCCAATCATATTTCATGAATTGGATTATTGAATTGTTACTTTAATACACTATCATTTATTGCATACAGACCTGCCCGTGTAAAATGCATGAGAAGTTACTACTGGTCTTTTGTGTGTACTATTAGGGGCTAGTTGAGCAGTCAATTCTACATGTTATTTTCATCGGTGTGGTCTTTAGTTCCACCTCAATTATCTGCTTTTAACTTCATCATAATAAGAGGCTGTTTTTGTGCCTTGTATTCAAAAAGATTTGGCCAATAAAGAGTACCAAGGACATTTTGTCATGATCTTAAATTATTCATGTTTCTTTCTAATTTTTCTTTCATCCACATATTTCCCAGTCCCCCCCCCCCCCCCCAACTCAAAATGTCAAACTTTCCTTTACTGTCAATTCAGATATGAAAGGCTCTTCATTCCTGTTAAATGGATAAAAGGGATGAATTTTATTAATTGACCCTTTGTCAACTAAAAAAAAAATATGCTTCTCCTTTGGAATGGAATGTATGGATAGCTGTTGAACAATTTCACAAATTGATATACAATTACAGAACAAGGAAAATTAAAAAATCACTCCAGTCACTTTAAACAAAGAACTGTGTAATGGCTACTGATGAGATAAAGTTTTACATATCATTATTATTCACTTGTTGACACAGATAACCTCCAATATTTCCTCACACTAAGATGATATGAAGCTATACACATGAGGTCTCTTCTCATACAAGAAAAAACAAAAATTGAAGATACAATAGTGAATGAGTGTTTCAACTTTTTATTTATTATTACAAAGAAAAAAGATTCTTAATAAAATGAGGAGCTTTGCAAATTTACATCACTTTGTAAACCAGAGAAGAATAATCAAATCGAAGAACCATTTGGTGCCATGTTGACCTATGAACATACATATAAACATGACATTAACATATGTACAATAACATGCTAAATACCAAATCAACAGCAGCACTTAAACCGAAAATACATAATTAAACTGCAGTGTAAATGGAATCAGTCACATTGCTAACGAACCTTAAGCCTAAAGAGAAAAACCTGTTACATCTCCACCGTGAGGGAATTAATTTAATGTTTATAAGTAAGTCAATGTTTCAAATTCATTTATATGGAACAGGCGCATCACAGGGTTAATGCCAATGCTAAGACTGCATACACACATAGTTTTGGCATTACACGACAAAATGCTCTACGATTGACTGTGTTACAAGACAAATGATTTCCTGACTACCCACAATCATGTCTTATAAACTGATAAAAAAAAACTAACAAAGTACTTACAAGTTTACATTTCCGTGAATCTACACACGTGTCACGAATCTCTCACGTATCAACTATAAGACATTTGACGTATCATACCTTCCGACGGAATCATAAATCTTACAGCAGTGATCATCCCAACATGTACTTGGTTAATGTCTGATAACCATTCTTGACAACAGCATATTCTAACTCAAATTAATTACCGTAAAAATAAAGACCATTTGAAAATATGAGGAGCTTTTTCCTTTCTTTGTAACTGAAAACAATTTAGAAGTCTCGCTTAATCAATCTGTCCGGACTCCAAGAATATTTCCTTACTAAGTAAAAACAAAATTGTACTTTCAATGAAATATATTCAACAAAAGTTCACTTGGTCAAAGAAGTTATCAAAGCTTATAAATGGAGTCATAGCATATGACATAACCAGCATCATTTTAAGAAGATGTTATTTCCTTACTGAACACAGTATGAGACCATTTTGTTAGCTTTGTACCAAATATATTCCAACCAGACTAATGATGATCCAAATGTCTTCCTTTATGTAACCACACCAGCATCGTTAAGTGATTCCCAGAATTAGGAAGACAGGACACCATTGGTCATATGGATTGACAGCCAATTACATCCTCAAGCATCCACCCTCGTGGCATGATTACTATTGAGTCTGCTGTTATGGATCATACTACTGCCATTGAGAGTCAATGTCCTCTATTTACACACACATAATCTGCTGATGTTATTCCTTCATTTCACCATCTTCCTCCTCTTCTTCTACACCTCTTATGTACATCACATTGTTACATCTGGTGGTGGAAAATTGTAATGAAAAACTTTACTCAATTGGAATGTAATATACTTTGAGCAAATCGTCTATTCAAACTTGAATTTTTTTTACTTGAATTCACACAAACAATATTCTACTTGTCCATCCGCCTGGCCAAATCAACCCTCCCCTTGCAAGATATAAGCTAGAAATTTACATCAAGTGAAGTAAATCGCTCACTACGCAAACCCTCTCTATTACTATTTGAGGTATTCAGCACAGTAAGCAAAGGTGATGGACACTTCTGTTATACTACTTGACATTATCTAACACAACCATGCAAATCTTGCACTTGACAATGCTCAACAGCTAATAGTGTATTTTACTCAATTCCAGAAGATTGCCATCAACAAAAATTGGTAAAATTTTCTCACCTTATTAAAACTTCTCCTAGATTACCAGTGAATGCACCATCAATGTATTCTTCTGTGTTTGCCAGCTGCAAAAGAATAAAAATAGAACTTTGCAGAAGGGATTTAGGTAAATACAATTTAATTACGAAAGATGAAAAAGTGAATGAAAATGATGCTTGCTACAGAAGCAACTAGAGGGATATGTAATATCCAGAGAAAAAGAATTCATTCCAACCATCTACATGGAAATCTGGTATGCACTGCAAATAAATAAGAGTGGAAAGCTATTCTGGACTTGGAACAAACTATAGTAATTTGCTTATGCAAAGCCTCCAAATATCTCTCTTTCACTATTAGAGACCAAATCCAACTACAGAGGCAATCATTTGGAATTCAAGAAAAATCTCTTGCCCAATTCCACAGAAAAAAACGTTTCCTTTTAAAAACAAACTTTGATTGTTGACTTAGATGATACCTAGCAAGCTAAATCGGAGAGAGCTGCCATTTAGGAATAGATACATGTTATTTTTCCAATTTGAAGGGAATTCCTTAATGCCTTTCATGACAGAACTTTAGGATTGCATCTTGCATACAGTAAGGCAAAACTCACCTGTAGGTTCATGTAACCATCTACAGAAACCAAGTATCCTTTGTATTCCATTCCCCACTTCAGCTTAATCATAACCGGTTTACCAGTCAACCCATTCAGAAAGGGCTTAGGGTTCAGGGGCATAGACTGCGTCTGTGGAATGATAAGTAGATATTAGCAAGTGCTCATAGAAATTCTGTCACAAATGTTTTGGGGGCATTCCATGATACATTTGCTTCACTGCAGTGACAATCTCTGACAGAATATTTAGAATTACGAGATGAGCATTCATTGAGGGCGTTGTGGTCAGGGTAATAGACCGGCAGCCCAGAGCACTTTGATCAAACGAACGAGGTACCAATATCTGAGTATTGGAACATTTGTGGAAAAACCCAGTATATCCAAAAGTGGACGTCTGCCGTGGTCGCTCTGCTGCATGTGGCCCCTGGGGCCGGTTAAAGGGGGCCAAAAAATGCATCTGATCAAACGAACGAGGTACCACTTGAAACAAATGTCAACTTAATGCATGAATGCCACATAGTACTGAATGGCCCATGACAGACAAATTTTCTGCTGCAAAGGGCCCGCCAGACGCCCCAAAAGGGCCCCTAAAAATGCATCTGATCAAACGAACGAGGTACCACTTGAAACCAATGTCAACTTAATGCATGAATGCCACAAAGTAATGAATGGCCCATGCCAGACAAATTTTCTGCTGCTAAGGGCCCGCCAGACGCCCCCAAATATGGCCCAAATGCCCATTATCGTAGCATTGACCCAGATTAAATATGCAAGGTACCACTCAAAACCGGTTTGGAATGTTCGGGTTGACCTTATAGACTATGGAAATAATTATGCCAGACAAATTTTCTGCTACAAAGGGCCCGCCAGACGCCCCAAAAGGGCCCCTTAAAATGAATTTGATCAAACGAACGAGGTACCACTTGAAACCAATGTCAACTTAATGCATGAATGCCACAAAGTACTGAATGGCCTATGCCAGACAAATTTTCTGCTGCTAAGGGCCCACCAGACGCCCCCAAATATGGCCCAAAATGCCCATTATCGTAGCATTGACCCAGATTAAATATGCAAGATACCACTCAAAACCGGTTTGGATCCACACAAAAACAATATTAAATGCAAAGGTACTTTCCACAGAGTAAAGAACTGCCAATGCAAGACAAATTTTCTTCTGCATAGGTCCCACCAGATAGAAAGAATAGGTGGCCCAATGTGGCCCTATATATGGGTCTAAAGAATTGGATATATGTGCCTTGTAACATGACATTTCAAGCTCATGATTATATTGTTTCCAGCATAAATTGGAGTTACTGTACACAAGACCAGTGTTTTATCTTATTTAGCTATTCGCTGCTCTAAGCAAAGTAAAGATAACACTTTCACCTAAGCCTCTAAATATTTTGGGATTTGCTGGCCTGGGCAAAAATTACAGTTCCCCACATTATAATTCTAACACTCTGAGGAAGAGTCTTGCCTGGCTTGGATCCACAGAACTACGGTTGGAAGAGCAAGAATGGGTGCTACAGCCCTGACTGGTTTGAGGGACCGGCTCTCCCAGATCATCTATTCCAAGAGGGGGAACTGAGCGAAGATTTTCAAAGTAGCCGACCAGACGTGGCTTCCGAGTTTGATGGCGATGATTCAAGTACTGAACCATCTTGGAGTGATGACTCCGACAATGAAACATTGATTTGAGCTTCCATTGTCTTTTTAGAATCAAGTTCATGGGAATACTTAATTTTCATAAACTTAGAGATCTGTCTGAATGGCAAATGCAGTGTCTTTTTACAATGCACACACTCCAGTGTTTAATCACTGTCAAGAGACATGAATTCTCAGTTCTTATACTTCGAACCTAACATGTGTCATGTTCAGAGTAATCACATAATGATCTTTTGTTACTATCTTTGCCAATTATGATTTTAGTACATTTTAAACTAGCAAGATGACTTTCTTCAAAGGTAAAAGATCCCTTCATAGATGAAAACAAAAACCCTCATCTAGCATTCATATTTCTGAAAAATGGATGCCACATCTATTTGTTGGACTTGTTACAAGCTATTCGAATTGAATTAGTGTAATGATGGAAGTTCTAAAAGACCAAGATGGAGTAATATACGCCAATTACTCATTTTATATTTTGCATCAGGGAATGGAGTCATACGTGGTGATATCAGTATTTGTTTGTTCAATCTTAGCATTTTAAGTCCTTTAAAGAGTGTACCTAGCATAAAGGTACATATACATTTCTATGCTTCAATTATGTATCTTTTAAAAACCATATTGGACAGTTTCAACTTGAAACTGTCCAATATGGTTTTTAAAAGATACATAATTGAAGCATTACTTTCAACCCAAACCTTTATCGTTAAGTACACGTTATAAAGCATTTTCACCATTGTTTGATAATTGTTTCTTTGTCTGAGCTTAAGAAACAAAACAATCTCTTTTGTTCGACTACATGTATGTCTTAAGATGACACTTAAGCGTTCTTTCTCAAGATTTTAAACTTTGTAGATTTACAATGCTAACGTAAACACAGTGTTTTAAGATACAAAATGATTTTTGGTTTCTTATTTACAATACATAAACTGATTTTAATCTGCTCCAGTGTTTCCAGCGAAACAAAGTAACTGTCAAGTTAAACACTGCTCACGATACAAAGTACTGACTGGATAAAAGGAAAAAGAATAGATAAAAGGAACAAGAATGGATTTGAGAATGCATTATAACTGTCAGGATCTCCCTCAAAGACTGAGTTCACGTCATTTTTGTTTTGCTCAATGAAATGTTCAGTAATTGATACACCTACTAGTATACTAATCTCATTATTCCATTGGCCTATGTAGCGGGAAGGCATTTGAATAATTCAGGATGTTCTTGATTGTTATAGATTGGTTTCTTGTGGCATCTTAACTATTTAAACTGCATATTTCTTTTACATGTGGAGGGCCTTTTGCAGAAGAAAATTTGTATTGCATTGGCATTTCTTTACTCTGTGGAATGTTACAAATGTCATGTCACAAGGCACATATATTCTGCATCAATATACAATCCATTAGGCCCATATAGGGCCGCATTGGGCAACCTATTCTTTCTATCTGGTGGGACCTATGCAGAAGAAAATTTGTCTTGCATTGGCAGTTCTTTAATCTGTGGAAAGTACCTTTGCATTTGATATTGGTTTTTTGTGGTACCAACTATGATTGATCATAGCCCATTTGGGGGCCATTTTTTTTAGTGTGTCTATTGGCCCCTTTGTAGCAGAAAATTTGTCTGGCATGATTATTTGCATAGTCTGTAAGATCAACCCGAACATTCTAAACCGGTTTTGAGTAGTACCTTGCATATTTAATCTTGGTCAATGCTACGATAATGGGCATTTGGGCCATATTTAGGGGCGTCTGGAGGGCCCTTAGCAGCAGAAAATTTGTCTGGCATGGGCCATTCATTACTTTGTGGCATTCATGCATTAAGTTGACATTGGTTTCAAGTGGTACCTCGTTCGTTTGATCAAATTCATTTTAAGGGGCCCTTTTGGGGCGTCTGGCGGGCCCTTTGTAGCAGAAAATTTGTCTGGCATGATTATTTCCATAGTCTGTAAGGTCAACCCGAACATTCCAAACCGGTTTTGAGTGGTACCTTGCATATTTAATCTGGGTCAATGCTACGATAATGGGCATTTGGGCCATATTTGGGGGCGTCTGGCGGGCCCTTAGCAGCAGAAAGTTTGTCTGGCATGGGCCATTCATTACTTTGTGGCATTCATGCATTAAGTTGACATTGGTTTCAAGTGGTACCTCGTTCGTTTGATCAGATGCATTTTTAGGGGCCCTTTTGGGGCGTCTGGCGGGCCCTTTGCAGCAGAAAATTTGTCTGTCATGGGCCATTCAGTACTATGTGGCATTCATGCATTAAGTTGACATTTGTTTCAAGTGGTACCTCGTTCGTTTGATCAGATGCATTTTTTGGCCCCCTTTAACCGGCCCCATGGGCCACATGCAGCAGAGCGACCACGGCAGACGTCCACTTTTGGATATACTGGGTTTTTCCACAAATGTTCCAATACTCAGATATTGGTACCTCGTTCGTTTGATCAAAGTGCTCTGGGCTGCCGGTCTATAAGGCAGTGGACTTGTGATCTAAGGATTACAGGTTCGAGCCCTGGCCAGATCATTGCGTTGTGTTCCTTGGGCAAGGCACTTTATCTCCATTGCATCTCTTCACCCAGGTGTATAAATGGGGACCTGCGAGGTGACTTGTAAATAGAGTTGCATGCGCCGGTTTGTGGCTGCACCCTATGGGAAGTCCCCCAGGGGACATGTGGCTGTGGTGCACTGTGATGCCCCCGGAGAGATTGTTTGAATTGTGCACACTTTGGTGTGTAGGTGTGACAAGTTACCAATTACAAGGGTTAAGTACAGCGCAGCGAGACTTTATTGTAAGTTGCGCTATATAAGAACTGTTAATTATTATTATTATAATAACTTGAATTATTGAATAACTTTGATATATGAAAATATTACCTCTATTTAACACCTAAGACACATTAGTGATTTGCTTAAATTAATCAGTAGATCGTTAATGACAGGTTACTTAACCTGGCATCTAGGACAAATACTGCCGTAAGAAAACAACTGCTCTACCTACAGACATAATTTCATGAAATCTTGGCATGCATTGTAGCTTACATCGAGTTTTCTTGACTGCACTTGTGATTGGCTCTTTGGAGCAAAGTGGTAATAAGTATGAATATTTTTGGAGCTGTAATGCTGTTCAACCAATCAACGGTTCAGATGCAACATATCCCGTCGTAGTAGTAGTAGTATTCCCTTTAGGCAGTGACAGTTAATCACCTAAGTTCAGGAGATCTGGTCTTGATAACCATTTGAATCAGAGTTGTCTCATTACAATAAATTAATTGCCAAATTTCTATGTGTGATTCAACTGAATTTACCATCCTTTGAACATTAATTTCATAGAAGAGGGAATAAATCAACTGAAATTCAACTTGGAAGTTGGAACTTTCATTGTTTATTTGAAACTGGAGTGACGAATCAAACGTAAATCCTACCCTTACTACCGTACTGTACCAGCTACTGTACCAGTAGCTACCGTGAAAGAAAGCAAGTTGGACTGATCAATCGAATGGTAACTTGTAATGTTAAAACTTATAGTGTTAAGTGAATTGGTATGTAAGTACTGTTCTACTGTAGCCTAGGCGATTAGTAGTACTAAGCTTAGCAATGGTAAAACCGCTCGATTCGCGGAACTAGCCCTAATATCAAACCAAATACAACGACAGAATTACGACAGTGGCGGTACCTCCGACAACAAAGTACTAAAAAGAAGCACAACAATCTTAGGTTAGGGGAATATTGAATACCCTTACATATATGAAAACTATATAGTTGCTAGGTTCAGGTTTGATTTATACCTATTTACAACAAATAGTAAGCTAAATTACCATTTTAAAGTGATTTTCTGAAGCAAAAGGTGGTTAAAATTGTTGACTTTTCGGAGTTCCCACGTGCCGGGTACGCTTTGCTTAACGGAGTCCAAACAAACAAAAATGATGCCCCTAAATTTTGATATTTTCATCTTCTACGCTTCATTTACATAAATTCGTCTCATATTAAAAAATATTAAATTAATTTAAATATATGAAAGTATATGAAATGGAGGACATGTATTTTTTGACTGATAAAATTAAATATTATTATATTATTTAAGTGATATATACGAAAAAAATTTCTTTCCGGCAATATCACTCTACAGTGCACATCTATCTACAAATGTATACATCAACGCGAGTCTTAATCGTTGGGTTAGCTAGGCCTACACAATTTTCACTGTATTGCTGTTACCAAGCTTGAAACTCAATTGGTAAAGAAGATACATAAAGACTGACGCGATCCAACAACATACTACAACTGAACGCCTTCTTTGAAAACCGAAACTTAGGCAGGCTTCCCAGAAAGTGCCAATAAACCTTGTAACTTGTATTGACACCATGGCGAATGCACTGGAGAGCTACATCGATCGTATCCTTTTCCAATACCATTTTCAGAAACATACCTCATTCATATCATAGCCTAGCCGGGTTGTAACACTGCAACAAAATCAGCATTAGCTAGGCTATGTAGCTTACATTTTAAAACTTGCATTTCCTGTCTCACCTGCTTCCAACATTGCACATACACAAAAAAAAAGCTTTGCTGCTTGTGCTATTGCATGAAACGTCTAGGGTGAACCACCTAGTAAACCCAAGTAAAAGGGCGCCAGTAGTCCATTTGAGTCCGTCAGGGGGGGCATCCGCCCCCCCCCCCTGACTGTATGGATGCTCCGCCACTGCCAGAAGGCTAACATTCCGATTATATCCACCAATTTTCTGCTAAATTATCAAATGTGTTAATGTTACCCTATATTCTCAAGGGTATGGTTCATAAGAGTTAACCATTCCCAGTTTAGCTGATAACAGATGAATTAAATGGTTGATGCTTTATAAAGTTGCACTTTGGTTGACTGGTATAAACTTGTTGTAGCCTACATGGCCTATCTTACATTTGGAATGGCAGAATACAATATGCTTACCTTTCTGAATGGCAGGTTTTGCTAGGGACAGTTTTCAGACTTGTTTCATTTGTTGTCGACATATTGATTACCTTATTGCAAAAGTATTTTATTACATTGAAAAGTTGCTTATTACACAAAATGATCCTAATTGTGTATTTGATCTCAGAAATTTGGAAGTTTGCTGCTTTCTTGTTAAATTTCTTGCATCAATCAGCTGTGCCATAAAAGGTTGCATCTCCTCAGTGTCATTCCCCTCAAAGTTTCAAGGTTGCTGCGGGATTTCCTCTGGTATTGAAGCCTGGCACAGTAACCATGATAGCTGAGCCTTTGTCAAGATCGAGGCTTCTTGGAAACTTTACATAAATAATAACAAATAATAATTGTCATTTAGCCTTTGAAGAAGATCCTGCTAGGATCGAAACGTCAGGCCAACTTACTTTTACACAAATAATGATAATCAGTTGTACTGTTTACGACGCTAAAGCGACCAGAAATGTGGAAGAAACCCACAAGGGCTTATGGATTACAACTTACACGTAGGGTGGCTTCCAATTCAACATTTTGTCTCAAATTTGGAATCTTTTACAATTTAGAATGTGATTTCAGATGGGAAAACCATCAGGTGTTCTTGGATGAAAAACCCACCTTACTATATGACCCAGCTGGGTATTGAACCCAGAACCTCTTGCTTATAGTCTCATTGCTCTAAATGCCACTGCCTTTATCCACTCGGCCATAGCACCAGTATTGAATCTAACTGCAATGTAAATTAGATTTCACTGTTTTAATACTAAGTTGGTTACAAATTTGTAATATCTACCAATTTTCATTGTACAATGTATAATGCTCCATTGCCAGTTGCAACACATGTCAAGCTGAAGTCTGAATTATTTTCAAAACTTTGCACTACGTATGGGTCAATAAAACATACAGGTGTGTATACATTACTGTGCTGATTGATGGATGGACAAATTATATACCCTTGACCTAAATTTTGCTCAGATACTGTTTCAGTGATTACAAATGATGGAAGACAGATAGTGGTAAATCAATCAAATTAATAACTATTATTTTGTTTCCCTTGCTTTTTTCTTTCCTTTTCTCTTATGTAACATTGATAGGATGAACCTAATGGTATGTCAATGTGAACAACTGGCATACTTTATTGTTTGTAAGTAGTTGCTCCATATTAACACTTAAATTGTCTTTAATAGGTCGTAGGTCATTTGAAGTCAAATTGATATGAGACATTAAGAAGAAATTGTTTTGACAAATCAATATGTCGATGGAACAGCGGTGTTTTATTCATGCTGGTTTGTCATTCCAATCTTCTGCTGTGATGTTGCACAACAACAAGTTAACTTGAGTTTCAAGAACCCCATGTCATGCAAAGCAAGTGTTAGTTGAAGTTGTCATAGAGGACAATATTCAGTTTCCTGTGATACTTGAACACCAAACAATACATATTTGTCTGTCCTCTAGTATCTCAGCTATGTTTTCCCTCCCTAATGTTTCCCAGATGACAGATACATATCCTACTGTATATTGAACATATATCTGATAGATTCCCAGCAAAGTGTTCCCTTGTCTCCTTAACTGGTCTTCCCTGATATTTGTCTTTTAGCAAGCATCTTTCTTTTCTAAAATCTTTGAAGGGAACATTGAAAGGATTTGATCAAACTATAAATTTGATTTTGGACGAAAGCCACGAGAGGGTCTACAGCAATACACAAGGAGTGGAACAGGTTGTACTTGGTCTCTACATTATCCGTGGTGATAACATGTAAGTGGTTTATATTATTTAAGGATCCAATTGTACAGTGGTCTCTTGCAGTACTTTTGTCATTAAGATGGAATATATGCAGTCAAGTTGTTATATTGATTGGCTCTAATTTAGTTTCTAACACAATAGAAGACAAGAACTGAAAGTGTCTTTGTCAGTCAGTATTAGTGTCAGTGTGTCAATGGCATTGTCAGTGTTAGTGTAAAGACCATAAAAATGGTATAGAATGAGCATTTGATTAAAGCAACTGCACTCGCTGAATTTCAAAGGGGCAATGAAACTACTATAAAGCTCGAAGGGGTGAGAAGTTTGCTGTTGGTATTTCGGTTCTGTAAAACAGTCACACTTTGGTTTTGATATCCTTTTAGTCAGCAGTAATAATAATGATAACAAGTGTACAATGATAACACTTGATGGGATACCTGATTTAATATGTACTGGTTCCTTAGTCATACAAGCCTCAACCTCTTGTCCAGTTGCCCTCTTCAGAATTGCAGCTGAGCATTGTTGATAAGCAAGTGCTGTGGTTTTGTGAAGGTTAACTCTTGTTCTCTGCATTGCGAATTGGATGTAGGATGTGTTTGTAAATGTTATTTTCATTGGTCTCAAACAACCCCTGTGTGATTCACAAATGTACTGTACTGGTTTTGAATGGAATGCCTTCATCTCACTCAGTATTTGAGAAAGTGATCAGTTGTAGGGGTTCACTCTTTATAGCCAGACAGAGACACCTCGGGACAGTCTAGTCCAACAAGAGGAGTTAGAAGGATGATAACACTCTTGTCATGTCATTCACTTACAGGGAAAGCTTTTCAGATCATTGTACAACCTCTTAATCTATGGTGGTCACCAAATTAAATGATTTTTGCTTCTCTCTCTTTTCCGCAGAGCTGTCATCGGTGAAGTCGATGATGACACAGATAGTTCCTTGGATTTAAGTAATATTAAAGCAGAGCCGCTTAATCCAGTAGTACATTGACAGGACCTCCTTAGGAACCAACCAAAGGACATGAAGGATTCTTGAAAGTTGAAATTATTATGTCACTTGATCATTGTTGAGAAGTGTCATATCACAGAGAAAGCTAGTTTGATGTCATTCAAGTGCATTTCAGTACTAGTGATGCACATGTAAATATTTGGTGATGAGTTTTAAACTTCCAGAATAGGCTATGATATGACAGACAAAACCACCAAGAGTATGTATAGTAAAAAAGTAGGGAATATCACTACAATTGTTGTTGGTTTTCAAATATAGTCTAGTCTATTAGCGATAACTGCACTGAGTACCTTAGTATGAAAAAAACTTACTGTGGTAACCGTGTTATCCATGTAAGTTATGAAGATTGCATTTGATAACTTGATATGGTTATGAAGATTTTATGGTTCAAAATAACGGTTGCTTTCAGATTTTGACTTGACTTGACAGATTCTTTACAAAGCTGTATCAAATTTTATATGAAAGGATGATGTTGATTTCTCAGTTAGAGCCTTGTGAGAAAGTTTTGGCCATGGTAGAAGAGAATTGCATGTAGGGGTAGGTGAAGGGGGTTCAAACTAGAACCCTCCCCCAGGTCGGCCACCCATGGCTTTTGTGATGATGCACTATTAAAGTTGTTTAGTACAACTGGATGCCATTATCATCCTGAAATATTGTAATTTTTGTTATTCGAACATTTTAAATTTTCTGGTTTTTCCGAACACATTACCAATGGGAACAAACTACAGTTTAATTTTTTCAGCTAGTGATATTGTAACAAGGTCTTCTGGAATTTATTTATGAATCTTGTCCAACAGATTCACATTGTAATGGTCTCTCCCTTCGGTTCCACTTGACTGAGGAATAATATTGTTTATATTGTTCAAATCTTGTATTTAAAATCTTAAGGTAAGGTTAGTTTGCCAGGTGTATTATGAATACAATATTATCTGAAGAGGTTCATACAAGGAGAAAAACCTATCATTGATATCCTTGATTCTTGACTTGGTCTTTCACTCAGGTATGATGTCAGTTTCTTTATAAATTTTAAAGCCAATACTCTTCTTTATATTAAAACTGCTACTGTTTTAAGGGATGTTTGCTTGGCTTCTCTAGCCTTGTAATTGAGTATATACCTGATACAGTGTGTAATATCCTAAATATGACTTTGTACAGTAACATCATAACTAGGTTAAGCAACATTTTTGCTGTCATTGATTTAGTGATAGGACAGGCCTTCAGTTGCCACAGAATTTAAGAACACAAAAAATTTAGATCAGACACCAAAAGTAACATACAACTCTCAGCAGCTACTGATGGTTTGCAACACAACATGTTCTACAATCTTCAACCTTTCCTTGAATAAAATCTGTCCTAAGATTGTAGCTTCAACAATTAAATTTAATATTCCTTATCTCTCTCCAATTTTTTTTTCTCCCACAAACAGTAAAACTTGTGTTTTGCATTGCAAAAGAAAGAACGAAAATTGAAATGATCCTTGTTTTCTCATATTTGTCTCTTGTTTATTTCTAGACATTATGATTCAATTATTGAAAGTGGGACCCATCTTAAGCCTGCGCTTGTCCACTATGCCGTGTAACAGATATAGATAAAGCATTTTAGTCTATTGAGAATAATGCAACTCAAGGCTCTATAGAGCCAACTTAGTACAAAATTTTGCTTCCATTCTTCATACCCTCCGTCCTTGCCATCATCTATAAAGTGTTTTCTCGCTAGGGCTGAACATGGAGTTGTAAGTGAAAAAGATTAATAGGTGCTAATTTGTCGAAAAACATTCAGATACTGGAATTTGTGGGTGCTCCTTGAAATGAAAACCACCTTACCAATGCCCATGCTACCGATCTGCCTTCCTCCACCCTCTCCTCCAGAATGAACCCTCTTCTACTGCCCCTGTTCAAATAGATCAGTTTTTATCTGTTACTTAGTAAATAATGTTGCTTCTACATAATACTAGAAGTAACGACGCTTCATCGTTACTTCTCGGAAACGCCATATGTGATATTACGAGCGAGAAGTGATGGCACCCTCCCTTTATGGCAAAATGTAATCACCCGGTTCAATACCATGGCAAGGATGACGTCATCTTGTAAACAATATGGCGGCGACGTACACCAGCACTGTCAAGAGTTAGACTTCTTGAGCTTTTATGCTGCCTTATGGTGTTTTCAGATTACTCGAAACTCTCATTTTAAACTTTTTGAACATGGGTTATTTTAAAAACATTCTCGCTGCGTAGACATCATTCTGTACTTGATGTATTATGGGTTCTGGGTCGAGTTCAACAGCAGCACCGTCTGGTCCAAGACCGCAGACTTCAATACCACCAATTAATTACAAATCAGACGATGCTAACGTCAATAGATTGGTCCAGAAGTTGTCAAGACAAAGCAAGAGAAGGAAATATCCGAACTCTACCATCGAAACTTCCGAAGATGACTTTGTGGAACGTCAAGCTAGGAATCAGGTTGAGTAACTTGGTTATCTTCAGTGTGTGGGCCTAGTTTTTGTAGCATCCAAAACAGTTACTAAGATGTAGTGTAACTTTGTAAGGCTATCACAATTGATCATGGTCGAATCCTGTCTATTCAATGATGTACATAATGGCCAAACATCAAAAAGTATGTGCATGGAGTCCTTATTCTCTGTGTATTCCATTCACTGCAGAAGCACTGCAGAAACCCAAAATAAAGCCCTGGCTACATGTGGACACGTTTCGTTCATGACAGACTTCTAGGCTAGAGGTCATTGTTTAATTTGAATCATGTACACAACATTTGTCAGTTTTGTTTTGTCTGTTCATCAACACATTACTGTAGTCTGTAGCTATGTTGGTACAACCAATTATTATTAAAGTTAGGCCTAGTCTAATGACCAGCAAGCCGTGAAGAAAGGAGGATATCCTTATGAGAAAGAAAAACAAGATTACAGTATGTTGACCATTTCCTGAAATTCCAGACGAAAACAGAATGGAGCTCAGCACTATTATTAAAGAGGAAGATGTTTAAAAATTAGACTATGCAAACAGCAAATGCTGCAAATATTAGTGATCAAACAGGAAAACAATTTGCGTAGTGATGTTTGCCATATTGAAGATGTTGGTACATTTATCTCACAATGGAAACTGTGCATGTAGGTATAGGTATGGAAATTTGTACAATAATATAGGCCCCTAGGCCTATTTGTTTTCCCATAAAACAAGAAAAGTGTCCAATTCTTCATGACATAAATAATGATTGACTTTAAGAAAAAAAATCTAAAACAAAGAACAGTCTGGCCATGGTTTGTTGTTGTGATCAGATTGATGCATTACATTTCAAATTTAATTAGGCTATTCCCTTGGGATTAATTTCTCCCAAATAATTGAAAATTAACCTAATTCAGTAAGAAAGTAGACTACCATTATTGTAAAGTAGCATGATGTAATGTGGCCAGTTCTCTGTCTGCAGTTTTGAATAACTGTGCTTGATATACCACACTAGGGAACAAGTTAGTTGTTCAAAATTTTAGTAGCATTTTTGAAAGCTCTAAACTTTGTCCCTTATTTGGTTCCAGTGTAAGAACTCGTTGCTGTTCGAATCTCTGCACTTGTATAGCAACTTGCTCATTTTGCAGAGCATTTTACTTTGCGTTACATGATAATTATTCCATGAATGTATGGAAATTACTCACGTCTCGAGCTAGGATGTTCATTCCATCAATTGAAGGAAGGCTAAAATCCTCAGTCACACCATTCAATATCAAGGACTCAACTACAACATAAGCATAGCATAGCAGGAATTTGACTGTAGGATAAAAGCCTATAGTAGATCTTGACTTGTAAGTAAATAATATATGCAACAGGGTGTGCTGCTACTCCAATCCAATAAAAATTTCTTATCACTGTAGAACAGGGCTTTAGGCAGCCAGCCTTCTTTTGCAAAGCTGGTTTCGCAAAATGACGGCATATTTTTCCGTGCACGGCTTGCAAAATATATATTAAGCCTTGCAAAGTTTTCTCAAGTTTTCAGTACAGAGTATGCAAATATGTCATCATGTTGCCCCAAAAAGGTAGGACACCCACTTTAAAAATCTGGACACCCATATCTACCATTTCTGCCTCAAATGAACCCTGCCGTGTTTTGAAAGTGTTCATTTGAAGATTGATTGCAGTTAGACAGAGATGTTGCAGAACAGACCACTGCGATAATGTACTGTTATGAGTCATGGCTCGAGACACCCATTTTTCAAAAGGCAAAAGTGCTTAACTTTAACTTTTTGGTTTTCACAAGCCTGCTAGTGTTACCAGCAAAGAATACTATCTCAAAAGTAGCTTCTTTGAATCCCTCTTTTTGCATAAAGTGCGCTTAAGGAGCAAAAAGTTAAAACCTGTAAGATTTGATCTTTCTATTTATTTGTTTATGTTTATATGCACCCCATTGGGATAGTCAGTATCTTTCCTCATTGAATTTTCTTCATCATTTTCTTTCAGGAAAGTGTTTACATTCTCAAACAACTCTACAAAAGAATGGATCCTGCTGTCATGAAGACGATCGGCGAGGCAAAAGGAGAAGTGAAACTCTCTTTCAAATATAACGAGAAGCGTGGTGCACTCCTTGTGAAAGTTGTCTGCGCTAGAGACCTCAGTGCCAAAGATCTACGGGGGAATACCATTGATCCATATGTTAAGGTAAATTAGTGCCGGAGTAATTTCACGAAAACATAAACTTTATATCAACAACACTGTAGGGTGACCGTATTCTAATTACATGTTATAGGATACTTCAGTTCATTGATGTGTTGTAGTAACAAAAAATGGAAAAGTGAGTTACTAAAATATCAATTAAATATTATAAGTGATTAATATGTAGCCATTTTTGGGGAGTTTTTTTTTTAAATAGTTAGGTAAAAGGTTAACTTAAATCTTTCAAAATGTAGTTGTTCCTATCTCCACCTCCTATCTCCACCTGATAATAACTGCATGTCAATACCAGCACTATTGCCAGGATTTGCGGATTGTTGCAAGACGGTGAGAACCACTATCCTCCAGCCCTTGTACAGAAACTTCCACAATCTAAATTACAATCTACCTACAGATGGAGTTGATACCAGATTCTAACCACGAGGGAACCAAATCGACTCGATTTGCCAGGAAAACACTTCATCCAATATACAATGAGATCTTTACATTTAAGGTGACACCCGAGGAGCTTGTGGAGTCTATCTTCAGGGCTCAAGTCCTGAGCCGTGACCCCATGGGTAAGGATGATTTCCTGGGTGAAAGAATCATCAGATTCTCTGAGATGAACTTGGCTGAAACATGGACAAGTTGGTTTGAACTGCAACCAGAGGTAAATATGGTCACTGCTCCAGCAATTGAATAATTCCTGTTGTGAAGCAAATTCTTTCTTCGACCAAAGCGTTCATACGCAGTAGTTGATGTTTAGCATGCGGGCACCTCCCCATAACCCATGCATCCCTCCCATAATCCCCTCCGTCCAACCAACATTTCTTCTTTTCCCATGCAAGCCAAAATCATGTCCAAACATTTTATCTTCATGTGGGATTTCTAAGTTCTTTACAATTTCACATAAAATATTATGCATAATTGATGTGTATCTTTCCTTATTTCTACTTAGACAGATCTCAACATCCGAGGTGACCTTGAAGTATCCTTATCGTACAAGCTTCCGGATACTTTGATCGTGACTGTCCACGCCGCTACTGATCTCTTAAGTAGAGATGTGAATAGACCTCCAAACCCTTACGTTAAGGTCATCGTTTCGGGTATACCAAAGGGGGCAGAGACGCAAGTCCAAAGGAAAACGTTGTCTCCAGTTTGGGAAGAAAGTTTTGAATACACACTGGCTAAGGAAGAGCTTGTGGACAGGTTAGCAATACCATTGTTGTATTCTGCTTATCAACGAATATAGCTTGCCCAGAGGTGTGATATATTTTGGATAGAAAATTGGATAAAGAATGACCAGTTGTAAGAATTTATTGCAAAAAAGTATGTTGCAGGAGTGACAGGGAAATTGCATTCAAAATCATGATTAGTTTGGAAGTATTTATTTCTGCTGTTTTCAATTGACGTACGCAAACTCATCTTGACTGGAGCAAACTAGTGCACAAGGAGCAGCAAAGAATCAGGTTTTTTTATTTGCAGGTGACAGAGGGGAAAGTGTGGGGAAAAGATAGTCTGAGGGTACAGAGATTTGAAATGTAGCCTTGTAGTTGCATTATGTTTGGGAAATATTTGGTAACAGTGTTGACTCACTCTATAATGATGGATGTGGTGTTAATATAGAGTTTTATTATATATCCACATCCAAGGTGAGTGGCAGTCCTTTTTACCTCCCCCACCCCAACCCACCCCAACCCCAGTCCTCCAGATTAACTTGTTCAACACTCTGCATTCTTTTATTTCAGATACGTCGTGCTTCATGTGCTAGATAAAGCTATGATTGGTGATACAGAGGTGCTTGGGCAGGTCTACATAGATTTAACTAATTTAGATATTTACAACGGCTTTACAGGAAAGTTTGAATTAGCAGATTTGGTGAGAACCCATGCACCTATTTATTTTTTTATTTCTGACATGTTTTTTTACTCAGTCTTGTACATTTTCAAATCTTAGCATAAGACTTTGTGCCATAGTACAGTGGACACACTGGCAGTCTTAACTCTCTGCCCACTGACCAAATTACAAAATGTATCTTTTCTTGAAGTATTTCATGATCGTTTGTGAAACTTTCTCACAATGATCTTTGAGAGAGTGGGACATTAGGGGTCAAAACAATTACTTTCCCTTCTCTGACAATGATAGAAATTCATTAAAAAAAATTAAATATTGCTCATAATTAGTGTTAAATTATGGTGGGTCATTTTCAAGGTGCTCATGAACTTAATGAAATAGGTTTTAAGTTTATGCAGGGATCATTTGTCTACACTGCTTGAATTGGTTTCAAGGGCTTGCTAACACTTCATATATTATTGAATATATTTTTCAGCAAATGATGAATAGAAGATGACTTGAAAATTTGTAGCCAATTTAAAGGCATTTATAGCATTTTGTCTAGTCATAATTACAACTTTTTTTTTAAATTTTTTTATTTGATCTTGCTTTTCAGAAAACCTCTGACCGAGTTCGTAGTCAAGGATCTCAGTCTACAACAGCTCAAGAGTTTAAGGAGGCCATGTATGCACACAGTGTGTACAAGTACCCTTACTTAGTATTCAACAGAAACCAAACTGGTAACAAGGTAAGATGTAGATATATTAATAAATAATAAGAAAATTACACACATGTATATAAATAGCTGACAATTATCCATCTTTAACATCCTAACAGCCACATATTAATTGGAAGCCATAGCACTTCTGACTTGTATTTGTCAACAAGGCATACTTTTTTGATGATCTTTTCTTTATCAGAGTGTATGGTATTGTACAGTGCTGGTTATGCTGCGATATAGTTTTCTGGCCAGACAAACCTTAAAACATTTAGTTAGAAACATATCCATACAAAAATTATTATGGAGAAATTTGATCTTTTTTTCCCATTTATTGTTTTGTACTGTATGGATGACAGACCTCCTCAGTTTACATTCATTTATAGCTTTTGTTGATATTTAGGTGCAGGTCAAATTCAGATTAATATAGGCAGGACTTAAAGACTTCATATTTCAGATAGGTAACACATAACATCTGTAGATGCAGCAGACTATTGGAGCAGGTTTAGCTATCCCCTTTGCATATCAGAATTGGACTGAATCTGTTTTTCTTGATCTGTTGAGAATAACTGAGATGTCCCCACCTCCCTATTTTTTTTGTTTTGGCAAAAGCCCTTTTCATAAAGTACAAGTTCTACTTTCTTGAGAATGATAAGTACCCTTTTTACATTTTTGTTGTGAAAAAGTACCCTTTGGTTGAAAATTAAGTAAACTAAGTACCGGTTGAAATATCTCGCATAATGGGTTAGGTGTTTTTCATTTATATGGTTCCCGTGATATCACGATACAATTCGCATAACAGCTTCAATTATTATATGAAGTGATAAACTGAAACTGATAGCAGAAGGAAGAAATAATTCACTTGCTACTATGCATAGAAAAGAGCACCAAACTTACAATAGAACATCTTTGTATGGAATGGACAACTGTCACTGTTACACTTAATATGTATTGTCCCTTGTCTCATAGAGTAGGATTAACATAGCAACTGAGATATTGCTATTCTACTTAATTCACCTTCGCTAACCTTTCCTAACGTTCTTTAAAAGTAACAACTTGTGCGACTTCTGTGTATGTTATTCAGTGTGATCCGTTTGTCTTCCAACACTTAGATCGTGTCCGTTCGAAGTCGTAAGGCAGGCTCGTCAGCTAAGCTTCGTCTGATCGATGGTATGCCAATGTGAAGGGGTTTCAAAGATCAAAGAAAACAACATTCCAGAGCTGGTAGTTTTGTTTAAGTTGTGTTAGGAGTCGGAGGTATCATTATTTTTTATCTATATTATTGTACATTTTGCTTTTTAATCTTTCATTCGAAAATTTGCCTCAGATTACAAAAACAAAGGAAAGATTGCTAAGACATCACTTAGTAAATGATGTCATTGAATGCAATCCTATTCGCCGCACATGATTATGTACAATGCACAGGACCACCACCATTCCCTGCTGAGCTCAAAATTTCTTGCATTCTAAGATAATAAACAAGATTTCAAATTTTCAAGTTGCCTCAAGATCTTAACTCACTTACCATGTTTTTGGATACAGCACGATCAACGTACAATGAACTTGTCATTAATAAAAAGAGTACTTCAATGGTGATTCAACTTTTATCAGTGTTATAATGACCATTTTCTGTCCATCTAGCATTATTTTCATCCTTAAATGTAAGTTATCAACATTATGTCATCACAATCCATTTCCAGGTTTTTTCTTTTTCTTTCATCTTTTCTTTGTTCTTTTCTTTTTAACATTTTTTTGCACAAATACACTATTTTCGGTGCAATCAAGTTTATTTTGAATGAATTGATTTACGATATAGCAGTAAACATCAGAATTCTGAATCCTAGTTTATTTTAAATATGAATCATCCAAAAACATACAAAGACTACTAAGATTTTCCAATCCTTTCATTAAGCCTCTGCTTCCAGTGTTGAAAATTTTTCATTGAGACTGTAAGACAATCCGTTTTGAAGGAAGATGCTACAACCCTGTATGCACTGTGGAAATCAAACTTTGTTTTTGGAAAAGCAGTCAGTCAAGAGAAATACCTTTTTCGTGAAGGGAAGGGGTTAGGGGAGGAATGGGCAGTGAGGGCCTAAGAGGTTAGCAGGAGGTGTCCCTCTCGCCCACATGGCCAGAAGGCCAATACCTAATATAGCAATCTTTCTGTCTTTCATATGACTGTTTCTAAGGGTTTGTTTTAAGATTTAAGAAGATTCACATCACCCAGGCATCTATATCATGCATCTCACAGCTTTTGTGACTGTATTTGATCCGTATGTCAAAATGATGCTTCCACAAATGGATATACCCTGTACACTACAGAGTATTTATAAACATTTTAATTCTTTCATGAGATGCCTTCCACTTTTTGTAGTTGTTCCAATTTGTTAGTTTCCTCCCCATCATGAACTTTGAGAATTTACTGGATTAAAGTGTAGTTTGGTATCATAAGAAATTTGTATAATTTGCATTCTTTTGGATTGTTCAACAATATAAAAGTGTAAATGTAAGTGTGTTGAACATTCCTCTACCGCCTGTTCAAGATGCTTAATTCATGCGAGTAAACTCCGTCCAAATGCTTATAACATTTAAATAAAGTGACTCATACAAACTATCATATTTGTTCTATCATTATTTGATATTTTTTGTTTTTGCATTTATTTGCTAAAAGTTATGCCTCCCAATTCCCCCCCCCCCCTCTTCCACCCTGACCTTTTAAATACCCATGCATGGCACAATGTAGATAACTTTGTATTAACTAGTACTAATTCATGATAGAGGCTTGAGATGGGAGGGGGCAGGAGCAGTGGTGTGCTCAAAGGGGAGGGTGCCATCCCCACCTCCATCAGTTGGGGGACAACTTTTTCAAAATTTGAAAGTAGTTTTTAGCACAACCATGCATTTAGACCGGACTATTAACCTAGCGTTTAGTCTAAATATGCTTCAGAATACACCATTTGACCTCTAAACTTAGATTATTGTAGCAGGGGTTATCCCCCCCCCCCCTTTTTGCAAGTCACATTCAACAGCCCCACACAATTTGCTAAAATTTGGATACACCTACAGCCTATCCAGGGATTTAGCCTTCCCCTTCAAAATCCTGTGTGCATCACTGGGCAGGAATGGAGGTCATGTTCAGTGATAAAGAAAAGGCTGCCCTTTCCATCTTAGGCTTAGCATTGATGTCCAGATTGTTCTTCCATGGTATATAATCAGGCAGTTATTTGGGAGAAGTCCGCAAGATTACAACTTTCATGTCCGGTGGCTTCCAATTCAACTTTTAACTCAAATTTGGAATCTTTTCAATTTGGAAAGTCATTAGTAGATCGCTCTTGAATGAAAACCCCACCTTACTAAAATTATATTTGATTTTTATATAGCGCTTTATACCAGCGATAGGTCTCAAAGCGCTTTACATACATTATATTACCCTTTGTCAATGATAACCTGTCCCAGAAACAATCCCTCCAGTCGGCAGCAGTTATATACTGCGCCCAATGATAAGTTACCTCACAGGTACCGATTTGACTCCTGGGTGGAGAGAGGCAAGTGAGATAAAGCATCTTGCCCAAGGACACAATGTAATGAACTAGGTATGAATCGAACCAGCAATCCAATGTGACTTGAACCAGCAATTTCACTATGACCCAGCCAGGTATCGAACCTCCTAACTGCTTAAGCCTCATTGCTTCAAATCGGTCAAGTCGACTTAAACAATCCCCATGTCCACACATCCCCCCCCCCCCCTTAAAATCCTGCATTTTCCCCAGATTACATGACAGAAACTTGTGAGAACTGTGGCTATTGAATTCAGCATCGAAGCAAGGTTCACTGTCTACATAATTCCCAAACTATGGGTCGCCAATCTCTTACAGCGGGGTACGTGCCGGTTAGTGGAAATGGTTCCAAAGGAAATCTGACAGTAAAATTCCTCAATCTCGACATAGTGATACGATTCCAACTTCTAGTAAATGTGCAATTAAATGCTATCAATCGGTCTATGTGCAGTTTACTCATCAAGAGTGTGGTCTGGATGATTTCCGGACCTGGAACAATTTGTGGGTCATGACTAGGGATTTCAAAATGAAAATGACAACTTTGTCCCCCAAAAATGAAAGAATTTGTAATATTCACAAGAAATGACGACACTTGAAGCTCAAATATGTTACAACAATTTTTAATGTAAGTTGACAGGTTAACATCTCGGCAATTATTAACTCTACATGCATATAGCGATAATGTGACTCAAGTACTGCACATCAAGAAAAGGGGGGAAAAAAAGAAGGAAGAAACATGAACTACATGCTCCCTGGTGAACCAATAGGAACAAAGTCAAGATGGGAGAATACGCTAGGGAGCGAGTCTGTGTACAACACAAAAAGAGTTATTGCATTAAATGAACAATTTCATATGTAGATTTTGTTTTCTGTTTATGCGTTATGCTGTCTTGTTTGACAATGTTTGTTTTTTCTTCTAAATTTACAAAATTTAGTTAACTGTGAGATGTAATTCAGGAAACTTTTGGTATCCAATTATAGTTTTCATAAAAACTCATATTTTGATTGATCCTTTAACATTTTGTATAGGTGTTGCTTTTTACCATTATAAAACAGTTGCCTTGAATATACACCATTTAACCTGTAGAAACGAGAGTACGGGAAAAGAGAATAAAAAGAAAGAAGAAAAAGAAAATGTTCCTCTCAGCCAAATTTGTTCCAATATTCAAAAGAAGACCAAATAGATTAAATGTTGCAAGAAAAACTGATTAATTTAATAATAAGTGAGCCATTTCACGACCATATTATAAATGACCGGTGGCAAGGATGATATTTATTGACAAAGTTGATAACGTTCACAGCAATGTATACTTGCATAATGACAAGTAACCTATATAGCAGAGCAGAAACCACGAGTCGATCGACCTACCACGACTCTGCTTCATAATACATTAACTTATTGCAGACAGTAATCGCACTACGTTACAAGAGGGGGTTACCATACAAGAAACATTTAATGGTGATTACTGAATATATGGCAAGCCAAATGAGAGATCTCTGAACGGACTGAAGCAGTTGAACTGGAACTCTTAGTGCTACCGACTCAAAAAGGCAGCTTGGAACTACAGAAACAGTTACCTAAGGGGTGGGGGGCGGGGTAGGGAGACCTATTACAGGCACATTTATTTTAAGCAGTCTTTCATATGCAGACAATCATGTTCCTGTCCGCACCTGATGCACCAGATTTAGCGATAGGTTTGCAATATGTTGACTGCAGGAACAACTCATTAGCAACAAGGTTTGCTATGCTATTCTACAATGACAATCTACTGCATGCAAGGTATGTTACAATCTGTCATGATTTACAGAGGAACTGAACTTACAATCGACATCATAAGTAATCATCAGGAAATGTTTCCTTAAGAGAGAGGTGAGGAAACAAACACTATGCCAGAGAACCTCATCAAAGGTCGTTGACGACAGATCTTTTTAAACACTTTATTTATACGACACAATTTTGGCATTTCATTAAAGAATTTGCAGCATGCAAATGCTAGTGAACTGCAAGACCTCCACCCTGACCTTTTAAATACCCATGCATAGCACAATGCAGATAACTTTCGATTAACTAGTACTAATTCATGATACAGTCTTGAGATGAGAGGGGGCAGGAGCAGTGGTGTGCTCAAAGGGGGAGGGTGCCATCCCCACCTACGTCAGTTGGGGGGGAAAACTTTTTAAAATTTGAAAGTAGTTTGGACCATACTCCCCCTCCCCTCCCCCTCCCAACCCTTACATGGATGAGGGAGAGCAGAGTCATCAAAAAGAAACTCAAAAGGATACAAGATTTTTAACACAGCTTGATTCACGATATTTAAAACAGGACAAAATAATTAGAACAGGAACGTGATGCCTTGAAAAGCAATCCAGACCGATCTAATGAAAATAAAATATAATACCTGAAATAATAGAGGAATGGGTGTGTTGTTAAAAGAGGGAATAACTACATCTACAAACAATTATAAATCAGTATGACAACACAACCCATGTCACATTTAAATCTAGCACCTACCAACCCCCTCAAATTCCTATCTACCCACAACTGTAAGAAGGAGCTACACATTTGCTAATGTGGTTTGTCTTATTTATTTATTTAATTTTTTTAGGGGGGTGGGGGTGGGACCAAGTCACAGTTTCCAGGAAATTAGTCTTAACTTGAAATACCACTGCAGGAAATAACCTGGCTGCCATACTACAAAACAATTTTAAACCTGTCAATGAAACAACTTGTTGTTGGCAAGGCAACACATTCAATACCACTTTGTTATTACTACAGTGAAATGATTTTGACGTCCAAGGAAACTATTCAAGAGCTGACGTGAGCAGAATATTATATTGAAAAAGAGCGTATTCAGTTTGAAAATGTACACTTGATTCCTACTAATGCAGCTCCATTTCAGTTGTTTGGGGATTTTCAGAGTCCAAACATTCCATACAAGCCTACGATTGTTACTTGAGTTGGATGTATCGGATGCATCCGATATGAGCACTCAAACAGTTCTGCTGAAAGCTAATCTCGAATTATTTGTCCAATTTGCACTTTTCTCATCCTGGAAGTAGAGATGGTCTGTTTCAGTGTAACCTATATCATTGCAACAAGTGCACTAGACATTAATATGCATGACATTCAAATAGTTAACCAAATCACTATAAAGAATCAAAAAAAAAATTCCTCATGCCCTCATATTCTATGAAAAAGCTTTTTAAATTCCTCTGATTAGAATTTCATTCCAGCCAAAAAGAATAAAAAAAGGTTTTCAGTTCTGATCAGAGATACCATAGATGTGTGTTAGTCACAGCTGTAACTTACATTACTACACCTACGGCATGAGTATTGCTATAGGTTGAAATAGTTTAGTTTAAAGAATTTTTTGTTAGCTTAGGCATCAATGTTACTTACACCTTACAATGTTAGGCTACCTAGGCTGCCTCTCTATCACAATACAAAAGCAGAACTGAAGAGGTCAATTGATATCTTTGCAACTCGACTAATTGTTTCCTTTTAAGAGAGAGGTCGCAAGATTGATTTTCATAATTTTCTTATTTTAACTCTACATCTTCCTTTAAGTTGTTTTATAAGAATTGAATCTTGCCTGAATTAACATTTCCACCTGTTTCCTAACTAAAGTCAATATTGAGGTACCCAATCATTACTTTATAACAATGGCAAAATTAATCAAAATTCATACAAAATTTATTTTATTATTTTCTTACTTTTTTTTCTTTTTTTAGCTACATATTTGGGAAATATTTGCAGCTGTGCTAACTACATTTGACCAACGTTACTACTATACACTAAGTTAATTGTCTACCCAAAGGTCCCTAAGAAAAGTATAAAATAAAAGCAGAGAAAAAAATGATGATGATCATAATAATAATAATAATAATAATAACATTATTAATAGTAGATTTCATAGTTACAAACAATAAGTGAGAGAGAGAGAGAGAGAGCTTCCAATGCAAAGGAAGAACAATTATAAAGTTAGAATTAGGATTCACATCACATGAAATACTGCATTATAGATAGGAAGGAGAAAAAAAGTACATTTTTAGTTACAACATCACATTTACCTTAAACAAAGCACTTGAAACCACACTCCACAAATAAAAAGATGTTTCCTTTTTTAATGGAAATAACAAAAACCCATTACACCGGATCGGTGGCGACTGCCTCTCTCAAAATTACTAAGATGTGCAGAAGAAACAAACGACCCAGAGAGACGAGTGTGAAGAAATCTCCTGCTCTTGGAATTAACACCCCAACGTCGGTTGGGATCCAACACAGATCTTGTCTCCCATGTCTTAATAGATCATCCAAGACCTGCCTCTTCTTCTCATCATCTGGTCTGAGATGCCTTAATCAATTGTACCAAATATTCTAGCAAAAACTGGCACTTAGTGGAGGTAAACTGTACTATGGATGATTATTATGTGGTTCCTGTGGAAATATAAGCTCCCCCTGGGGTACCCTCTTCAAAATTCATCATTCCAACCAATGCCTCCCCCCTCTCCCACTCTTTGTTTTCCCTCCATGAAAACCAACTCCCACCCCTCCCTTCCTCCAATGCTACCACAAAAGAACAATAGGAAAAAAAGGATATTGAAACTTCTAATGCCAACCACCGTCTGCTGAATATGTGCCAAAGACCACAGACACATTACTCATATCTATGGCATTGGCTTACAATTACATATTTGTATTATCAATTAAAGTTTAAAGCTACATTTGTTAGAAAATGTTATAACTATATTGGATATAGTGTTAGTTCTTACACCTTACGCAAACTATTGCAATACACTTCCGCTACAACGTTTTGAATATTGAGTACAACTCTCTCTTTTGAGCTATATTTTTTTGGTTGTCTTTACCTCCAATAGGCAGCTTCTCGTGAATCATTATTTGCAAAACTTTTTGTTTACATGCACAGACACTTTCCACAGGAACCACATGTTAGGGGGAAAAAAAGAAAAGGAATCTATCTTTTCCTAAACTTGTCCAATGAGGTTCGAAATGCATTAAGAGCCTCACAATGGAAGGAAATCGTAACCAAAAAAAATGAGGAGGAAAAAGATTATCGAGTAATGATGTACCTCACACTGAATAAGACCAGGATGCAGATCGGTAGTACTGTCTGCCTCCTTAGAGAAGGGTGCATTTACGTCCCCTCTTCTTTTTGACCTGCAGAGCGGCCCTAGTCGCCATTTCAAATACTTCCCTAACGCCCTCGTTGCATTTCGCAGAACACTCTAGATACGAAAAAGCACCAATTTTCTCAGCCATGGCTCTTCCTTCTTCTGGCTTTACTGGTTCTTGTTTCATCTTCAGCAGCTCTCGCGTTGTGTTCTCATCAAACCTCAGATCCTTTTTGTTGCCAACTAAGATGACTGGTACATTTGGGCAAAAATGTTTAACCTGGTGAGATGGGGAAAAAAATAAATACACAATTTTGTTCCAAAATTATTGGTGTGCAATTATTGTTCCAAAGAAAACAAACATAAAAAATAAGTGAGGTGACTTTTTGGAGGAGTAATAATCCATAAATCCCAGCAACAGAATAAAGCATTCAAAAAAGAATTTAAAGAAGTTCTCATCACACTTGACAACATGAGCATGCAGCAATTTTGGCTGTACATAAAAATATATACATACAGAACATTGTTTTGTCACTTGCACTATAGTCAGAGGATGCACATAACTGATATTTGATTATGAAATTCAAATGTTACAGAATTTGTGACCTTGCACATGATTCTAGACTTTCATACATTAAGTACAGTCTGTATTATATCAATGCTGTCACACAATGTAACTTTCAAATTTCTTGACTCTTTTTTTTTCTTGAATCACTGACATTGTCACTGTGAAAGGAAATTGTGCTCCTAAAAACATCTTTAGTTGCATGTTTCAAAATTTTGATTGGCCATGTTTAGAAGACCTGCCCATTGTCTAATTAAACACGGGTGGCCAGGAAGTTGCACACAAGTCTGTGAATGTTCAGGAAAGTTTATATGAGATTGAAAAGAAAGAGACTTGCGACATTTTATTTCTCTCGCTGAAGAAAAAATTGCATCTTGGCCACAAGATGCCACATAAATGTTAACATCTGTCCCAGCCATCATTTCAAACAAACAGAGGGACGTTTTGGTTAATTTTGACTGACCTCTGGGGTCCATTTTTCTGGGATGTTTTCTAAACTGTCTGGGTTGTCTATTGAGTAACACATGAGGATAACATCTGTGTCTGGATATGACAACGGTCTCAGTCTGTCGTAGTCCTCCTGTCCGGCTGTGTCCCACAATGCTAATTCAACCTGAAAAACAAGATAACAAGAAGAATAAAAAGACATGACAAGGGACATTCAATTGAAGTCTTTTTAAATCTAGCCATTAGATCAAATGCTGCAGAAAACCACTCACGGATAAAGTAATGTAAAAGATGCATGACGTTTTCATCATCCGTGGTTGTAAAGTCCACAACTGGGATGGTCTTTAAATGTTCTTAGTAAATGAATAATGTCCACTTCCTGCACACTTAAAGACTACCACACCCAACAATCAAAGAGATTGGCACTGTCAGATAGCTTTGCTTGGAAAAGTAAAAATAACATTGGGAAAAAAGAACCAAAGAGAACGGTCTACAATGCCAAATCTTTGAAGATGGCTTACAAATGTTTGAAAGTCAGCATATTTTGCTTTTAGATTCTAGCATACTTATGTCGCGATACTGATGACCTTTAGCCAAGAAAAGGTAAAGTGGCATGTGGTAATCTAATTGTTACAGTTCGTGGCCAAAAAAATCCCTGATATACTTCTAACTCATTCATTCCAATAGCTGTACTATGGTATCGCGAGAAAGGGTGACTTGTAATTTAACTCCATATAAAGGAAGGTAATTTCAAAGGAAGGAAGTCACTTAAACCACCTACAGTAATATCAACAACAGAAGAATGCCCTGACATACTCAGGACAGTTTTTAAGAGTAAAAAAACCCATCTTCCTGTAGATCAGAAAGTGATACATTACAGCTGTTTGGCATGATATTGCATATCAATTTATCTGACAAAAGACATTTCATCTCACAGTTGATTCCAATAACAAGGGAATAAATCATAACTCAATGCTATGCAAAGAGGTAAACTGCTATACAATTGCAACAGGTTAGGTAGGTTAGGATTCACTGTGCCATACACTAACAACAGTAGGATAGAATTGAGTTCGTTAGCACAAAAACGTGAAGAAAACATCTTCATGTCAGTATACCAATACACTTCAGGTGGCCAAACACCAAAATGATTACTTGAGGCATTTTCTACATGCCATTGGGTATAATTCGCAAAATATAAAACAATTTCAGGAGTTTTGAGACAAGTTTACGGTTATTGCTGCCATGATAAGTAGCAAAGTTTTCAGATTTTCACTCCACACTAGTTGCAAGTAGAAAACCTTAGATTTTCATTTCATAAAAGATCACTTTGATTTAGGTAGTGTAATGGAGTAACAGTGACTTTTTGTGCATCATTCTGCAGCTAAAAGACAAGAATAAATAATTGGGAAAATGTAAGAAGTCACTCATCGAGTAGTGGTTCAAAGTTGCAGTGAGGTACTGCATAGGCTTAGGACTTGCACACACCTAGCTATAGCACAGTAAATGCCTAGTACTAGAGGAGCCCTAATGTTACATTTAAGCCAAGCTACCTTCGTAGGTAATTTCGCCAATCTCCTTTGGAATTGTTTGAGACAAAATACAGGCAACTTTGCTGCATAATAATGATGATACTTTGTTGTCGAGGCCTGCTGTTTGACCAACTATGTTCAACACTTATGCTATGATTCTTACAAAACTGTCAATCAAACTTCTACGCCAACTTCTTCACATTAATGTTAAAAGATGACATCAGGTGATGAATAAAACTGATTTCATGTAGAAGAGGCATAAGCCTATCCTAACTAAGTTTAAGTTCCCCTTCTGTTTACCGGAACCAAAACGGGAAACATTTTCTTCACAAAAAGGGCAGAATTTCAAAGATCCATTGGGAGTGAGAAAATATGCACAATGCAATGTCCTTTTATAACTGTGTTTAGTGCTTTTCTTGTTTGTGCTTAACTTCAGTGGAATGATACATAACTAAGCTTTACCTTCTTACTTTCGCCAGAAACTGACCGAGATATAGGGGTCATGCATGGGGTAGTGCTAAAGGTTAACCAATTCTTTTAAGACTAACTAGATAGGACTTTTTATTTTCAGAGGGGAGAAAGATACTTGGAGAGGAGTGGAAATAATCTGTACGACGACCTCAAAAATAAAGGCAAACTTTATCTGCTGATAACAGAGCATGTAGGGTCATGGCTTAATAAAACCTTTTTTTTTTAAATTGTCTTTACCACCTTTTTCCATCATACTTACTGTTTTGCTATCAACTTCTATATCAGCCACATAGTTCTCGAACACAGTTGGTACGTAGACTTCTGGGAACTGGTCCTTACTGAAGACGATGAGTAAACAGGTTTTACCACAAGCACCATCTCCTACGATGACAAGCTTCTTTCGTATCGCTGCCATGATTAACCTGTCAGGGAGGAGTAATTAATATTGCAAACACTGTGACTATCGTAAATTTGCATTTAGTCATGCCTTCATATTTACATTTTTTTTTTGCTTGTTCATCTATTGTTAAAAGTCACAATCAGAATACTTGGATGACACTAGTGGATCTCATAACAGGGAAAGATTGAAGCAAAATCTCTCCAAAAGGAGAGAGAAGGGAAGGCTAAGCAGGCCTCTTGACTTTGGTCAGTAAGCTTTGCAAACCTAGTAACATACTTGGTATTACACAATATATGATTGTAATTGATCACACTAAATCACTCCCCTATACTATGTCTTCCAGATACTTTTCATAGTAACTTAATAATTACAAACTACATGGCACTTAAAAACTTTGAACTCCATGACTTGAAGTGCAACTTGGCAGAGACAATTTTACAAGCTGATGACTTCTATTGATATAAGATTTAAGTATATATATACAGTATCAAAAAGTTGATCAAAATCAACTTATAAAGCTGCTTTAAAACAGAGCCACATTTTGAAAAAGTCATTGGGGAGATCTTACTTCTGTAGGCTGGCAGTAGCAGCCATTTAAGTCAACTATTACACAGTATTAAGTAAAATAGCTAAACCTATAGAGAGAGCAATAAATGTTAACTATGTGACAGAAATACTTTCCCATCTTAAATGGTGTGAAGACTCCCGCAAAAAGAAACGTCTAATGCCGGTAATCTGACCTAGTTTCAAATAAGGTGTAAGGGTTAAACACCACCATCGATCCCAGAAAATACACACACAGCTTGCTACCGTCGGTAATTAGACACTAGTGTACAGTCAGTAAATACAGTTGCGCTCAATACCCACAGCACAGTGTACAAACGGTACAGCAATGGACATCTCAGGTCCAGATAAAGATAACAAGGTATCACAGTTCATTACTGTCTGTATTTTGTAGCGACACGAACAAAACGTCACTTGCAAGCAACGGAAATTTAACTTTTTCAGATGGCCGCACGCCGTTTGGGGCGAGTCTTCAATACCTTTAAACAGGGACAACAAAGTATGTGGTCATTTTTTGTAGTACTTTCCTAGTCAGAAACATTTACCTTCATTACCTTGCAAGCAACATAGCTTTTATTAGGGCATTGACTGTTGATGGTTTACATTCGAGCATTGAACTAAAAATGTTGGAGACTTTAGCCTACAACAGTTTTACATTTAAATGAGAGTCAGTTGTTCAGGGTGCTCCCCTTGAGATATTTCTATGACTGTCCAACATGTGTTGTGCAGCACTGATGTGATATGATGTTGCAAACCACCTTCACATCCAGTTTAATCTACATAGCATGGCTTATAAAAATGATTCTAAGAAGTCCTTTCAAGCTGTAGCCTAGCACAATAGATTTATGTGAAGAAACTCTCAACTTAGGTCTAGAAAGTATAAAACAGTTTGAGGTCAAATTTGCCATGTTAAGTAATGAAATTTACCTCCAATCTGAAGTACATAAAGTCAATATTGTCGGCACCATAGGACATGCCTATCCATGATATCATTACTCAGCCTACGTACATTACATGCGCATGTATTCCACATATGCCTAGGCTCTTTTTCTTTCTGCCCTTTCTCCCAATTGTTATTAGCCCGTGACACATACAATGATACAGTGTACAGGCCTACTGTACAACTGCGTGTTATCCTATGCTGCCAATCGTGCTCCTCTCGTCTACTTTGTGAACCGGGAAGTGCACATAAATACCGTGATTTTGAAGCCACGAACGACGGAAACTAAACCAAAAATAACTGCGATATCTTTAAATAATTTGAAGACTTAACGTTGCAAACCATCCCTTGATTAAACCATACTTACTATAAAATTGGAAGAAATAAGGCGTTCACTAAGTATGTATTTGTCGATCCTGCGATACTTCCAACGACACGACGGTCGGGTCAACTCGTTCATTATCGGCAACAACCGAACACTCACAATACGGAGGGTGTGTTCATTTTTAACATCCGGGCTACAGCCGTATGTAAAACCAAACACGTCTGATCCCAGCAGGTTGTTATCGTATACTTTTATCCCAAATTTTTTTAAATTGCTCCGTTTTAGCTTTCGATTACAAAATCTTGAACGCAAATTTCAGACAGATAGTTGTATTTGGGAATTTGGGAATTGTTAATCCCGATTTATTTCAGCCTCAAATTTGAATTTTGTGTTAGAAAACTGGAGAACCGTTCAAATTGACGTAATGGGTGTTTTTAGAAAGTTGTCGCAACAAATTTGAGAGGCCATGATTTGATTGTCGTCAAGTATTCGCTTCACCACAGGATACATGATCTGACACAACGAAAGCAAAACTCGAAGTGTGAATCATATTTGACCATCATGTTGACGGTTGTGTTTATAAAGGGATTAGATAAATGGTTATATAAAATAGATCTTTGGAATGAAATCCAGAGTTGTTCTTAATTATACATGGCATCCCCTTACTCCACCCAACTCCCTCCAGGACCTCTTTGTTTTTATTAAAAGAATTGTGTGAAGGGGCGGGGAAGGAGAATTTAAAAAGGGACTTTCATCCAAGTGATAACATTTTACAATATACAGGGAAAGGCCCATGTTCATCCACCAAGCCCCCGATGGTAAACATTTTTCAGGTCGTAAGTTTACGGCTTTGTCAACGTTTCACAGATGAAACAGTCTGAAGTTCGAAAGAAAATGTCGAAATTTGGACTTGTTCTTTTTAATTCGACTTTTCATAGCGAAAACCTTCCCAACAAAATGCAGAATTTGAGTTAATATTGCAGCCTTGAAAATGTGAGCACTGCATAATGAACGTGACCGACTTACGTTAACTGAATAATTCCTCGCAGTCTGACAATATGATAACAATTATGTAGGCCTATACATAAAATTTACTCACCAAAGGTTTGTAAGGTACAAATTTCTACACAATCCAACCTCAATTTTCCGGTTTCTGATTTGGTTATCGTTTGTCAGACATTATAAAGAGAACGCAACAATCCTAAAATGGAACCAGTCATTTATACCCGACACTCAGCTAAAAATAGAACTCACGTACGGAAAACTATTGTTTCACAAATGTTGCACGTTATAAACCTGAATATGTTTAATCGGAATACATTCCGTTTAGTCTTATTTTTGTATGTTTTTCTCAACTATGAAAACAAAACAACGACTTAAAACAAAAAACACATATTTTGTTAAACGCTAGTGGGAAAATATTATGGTAGAGCGAAACTTATGGTTCGAATTTTGTCAAAATGAAAACTTGTGAAAATGTAAGTGGGCCTGACGTTTCGATCCTAGCAGGATTTTAAAGTGAAAACTTCAAAGTTTATATGTCTCCCTCTATTCCCTACCTCTTTTACGGTATAACCTATTTTTAGAAAACACTTGTCGGAATATTTAAACTGACTTCGGTCATCCGATTAGTGTCACACAGCGCTAACACTCCTTGCAGCTACATCGCTACACATCGTACTTAAGCACGCACCAGTATTACTAACGGACGTTCAATCTAGTACTTAGTACTATAGTAGTGGAATTTAACAAGTTTCTCTTCCAAAGAACTAAGCAGTTTACGAACTAATCACGGATCATCTGTTAGGAGCTAAAAGTCAGGTAAATGATTTTAGTTTAATATTACTAACACTTTAATCTGTATATAGCCTAAAGTTTGTCCTTTTTCAAACGGAGTAATGCTAATAAGTTTTATAGAGTTATAACTTTAGCCTTTAGGGCACTGCCTCGCACCTTCACTACAGTCGGCCATAGTCCAAATGTTAGTACAACGTAACGTGATGATAATATAACACAGTATTGAGATCTATCCCATCCCCTTTACCCGACCTAGGTTCACCTCTCCAATTCCTCGCAAGGAGCACAGACATGAAGTTCGCCTACTTGAGTCTTCACAGAAAGATTACTAACTGTTTCAATTTACTAGCCTAACCGTAATACATCATAATAATGTACTTTTCCAAGGTTATAACTAATTAGCCCCAGCGACAATAGAACTAGCAGAAGGAATACACTTTGACCTCCACAGTAACCTTCTACAACAGAAACCATACACCTGTCTGCATCTAATGTCTATCTACACCGATCTCTGACAAGAACATTCAGTATGATGTCATTGATGATATCACAGTGTTATTTCTCAGTAACCCTGCCCTTTTTTTGTTAGGAGAGAATGTAAACAAGAGGACAGAGTAGGCTAAACTTCCTGTTTGGCCCATGTTTGGGCCTTACCAAAAGTATTTGAAATTGTATCTCTTATTATAATTAAGTCAGTAGTACTAGTACTAGTTCATAGCAACATGTAGTTTTGCAGTAGTTTTAAAGTAGTTAATAGTGTAGCCAGCAGACTTTAATATATAAATCATGAAGTCACCAACTTTAAATACACAGTTGCATCTTTTTTCTTTGTTGCTCACACACTATTGTGACAAATTGGTGGAGGAGCCTGCTGTGACAAATTGACAATATACATTGTTACTGTGCCGTAATCTTGGCTGAAATGTGGGCGGTTCAAATATATGAAATGAAAGAACTTTATAACTTAGACTATGTACATATTAAACCCGAAATGCCAGAACCCTAAATAGCAAAAGCAGTATGTTTAGCGTGACTGACTTTTCAAACAAACTTATTTAAGCATTATTAGCCTAAAGTTTCTTAATATATAGGCCCTAAGTTAAGCTAGTCTGGCTGCTATTGTAAGGCCTAATTTATTTAAGTTTTTATGAATGAATTAGCTTGCAGGTACTCGAAAGTGATGTTAGTATTAAAGACAAAGCCTGTACTGTAGGCAATAGGCACAAGTCCTGTTGACAGCTCCTAACTTTATAATAAACTAAAACATAGCATTTAAACATACCGTAGTAACAACAGCTGAACCAAACTGTCATAATTTACAAGCTATATGGTTTATTGAGAATTTGCTACTTTATGTTCACTTTGTAAAAGTTTATTTAATTATAACAGAAACGTCTAAAACCATCCAAACTTAAATAACATTTAGGACAAAAAAAAGGAGATTTACAAATTTTCCATAGCAAAAAATAGGCAGATCAGGGAAAATATGTATATTAGGCAATCCCAACTAACTGCTGTTAACTGCTGCAGAACACGATGGCATGAATATTTAACACTTACTAATATACAAAATATGTATATTAGGCAAGCCCAACTTACTGCTGTTAACTGCTGCAGAACACGATGGCATGAGTATTCAACACTTACTATTTTCCCATCTATAGAGAAAAGTGGATTCTCTCAACATTCCTAAATCCTGTCATAGATAAAAAAAAACTGTCCAGTTCTGATTGCAATTCAGAATGCTTTTAATTTTGCCAGGAGGCTAGCACATTAAATTGGGAGACAGTGTGAACTCGCCTTTTAAAGACGAGAAGAGTTGGCAGGTCTGTTCTAATGTAGGGTTGACAAATTTTCCAAACCTCTACTGACAAACTCTGTATAAATATGCAGTACTGTGCTAAACCTACTTGTTAGCCAAGAATGAACAATGCGACTTCTCTACTGACTATTAGAGATACGACATCACAAAATGCAGCATTGAGCAGTTAAGTCAAAAATCTTACTGGCAGTCGGGCATCACAAGTAGGATCCCAATGACATACAAAAAAAAAACAGAACATGTACTTTTCCAAAACAGTGAAATTTAATAGAAAAAACATCAATTTTTGGCATTCCTCATTGACTGAATGGAAACATTGCACACTCTTATCGACCGTGTAGATTTCAGATTATGAAAGCAAATTGCAGTCAGAGAGATTGATTTATTCTCACTCGTAAGTTAGATTGGAGCCATTGTGTGCCACTGATGGCACAGATTGGCACTGCAGAGTGTCACTGCAGTGTGTCACTGCATGGCACTGCACAGTGTCATAGGGAAGACATTCCATGGGGTCTCTAATATGACACTGGCAGTACACATGTTCATGCATTGGAAGCACCTGTGGTTGACCTCAGTAGGTCAGACATGTGGGGAACTAGTAACTCCACCCTGTTTTGATTAAGAATGACTGTCAGATCAGAACTGTCCCTACTGTACATGTGTGAGCAACTTCCATGAGAATACTGTGAAGTTGTTGTCTTTGTTAAGCGTATGCTGTTGTTTGCAGACATATAGGGACCGAATTCTGTATCTTTTATCTTCAAAAGTGGTTTGTTGCTACACAGCCATAGGTAATATATAAAGCAGGTCTTGTACTTGTACTGTTGTTTTATTTAAAGTGGTAGTGATAGCCCACCATAAATAGATCACTCTGTTTTGTGTTGATCTCTCTGTGTGAAAACTAGTGTACATAATAACCTTGTACAGTATGTAAATATGGACTTTGGGCATATTATTGTGCTCATGAAGTTTGTAAAGGCAGTGCTATGGGAAGCAGTCTCTTGTTCAATTTTACCGACTGCTTTCATGCTGTACTACTTACTAGGAAGTTTATGAACTGTCAGAAATTTTTGGTGAGAATGAAAAACATCAGGCAAACAATAGGAAACAATTAAAGTGACAAAGAGCATGGGTGGGTCGGTGAGAATTTGTAGATTACTTATTTATTTGTTTAATAGATCTACATGATATATCTCTGAATAATGCTGTTTATGCTGGTTATGTTAGTTGTGTATATTAGTAACATCACCATGCAATACAATCCACATGTACTATAAGTATGAGTTCCAGAGCTCTCAGTCAAAACACTCAAAAGTCATGAGGCTCACCAAATTACACAGATCTATCGTTTGACTGGTCTACATAGCTTAAGATTTTTCTTATCAAATTTTACTTTAATATGGAATTGTTATTTGGTAAGTGTTCTGACTTGGTGTTACAACATGGTTTGTCAATATACCGTACACGTGGTTCTGTATCATGGTAGTACCACGGCATAGATGGAGCTAACCCCCCCCCCCCCCCTTTTTCTTTTTTTTGTTGCAAGCTTATGGTAAGAGGTTGACATTTCTCTTTATTCTTGCACTGCTATGCATGTTACTGTATTCCATCAAGAAGTGATTAATTGCCCACAGGTGCAGCAGGTAACCAAAGTTGGTGTTATTCACACCCACTAACTTCAAGTTGATTTACCACCGCCCAGTGATATGTACATTAACATCGAAATGATAAATATCTCCAGGTAACACAGCCTTACCTCGCCCTTTGCCCCTTAGATACCATGAAAAACAGCTTGTTATAAGTAAACTCAAATATTTATACAGCTCAACTTAAATGTATAGAAACATAACTAAGTGACGACAATACACACACACCACACCACACACATTGCAGATCTCTTGTATACCTGACTGTACACTACTACCTGTCTGTGGTGATACTGTAGGCTACTGTTTGCAAGTTCAGTACTTCCTCTTACAGATTTTGTTTAAATTTCTTCGATACAAGGCCTATGTATGTACAGTACTGTACACGTCTACCCAAGCAGTATAAGGAGAGAGGTTAGCCAAAAATGGTACACAAAGCCATAGAAGAGCTGATTTTGATAAACTGTTGATGCATGAAAAAGACCACAATGGCTTTCAATGTCCCTACAGATTACTGTTTTTACCACTTCTCTGTACCTGAGTGCAAATAACAGACTTTGTTGAAATCTTCCCTTCTTGGAAACTAAAACTTTTCAAGCTTTGTCATTACTTGGCAGGCCTGATTAATTATATTACCCATGTATTTTTTGTTGAAGTTAAAGTCCTTTAATAACCGTTTCAAAGTTATTCCCCACATCATATGGCCATACATAATAGTTGAAATTGCAGGTGGCTGGGGTTAATGATATAAGCTTGTTCAAGCCTTGTACAGTATGGTTTAAAGTTGACCAATTTTCCTGTTATTTTCAACTAATATGAGGTCGACTGGTGGAGTAAGTAATTTGATCATGATGCCTTTCATGATCAAGTCAGACATGACAGGATTTCAAGAGAATGTTGCTCTGAAGTAAAAAATGTCATTTTAAAACTGTGGGGAGAAAAAGACTATTAGTTATAGCCTGGTAACCCAGTCAACTAAAGCAAATAGAATGTGAATAGGTTTCACTTACCCCTTATCTCAGAACTTGTTTTGCCTATCAACCAGCCTAAGCTCTGACTTTTCTGCACAACTGTACTGGACATGTTGCAATATAAGTATAAAGAACACAATGGAAAGCAAATTTCTCTGTTAAGGGCCTTTCTTGTTTCACATGTGTTTACATGGAAAATGTATGTAGTTGAGCTAGATTAAATACTTAAATGCAGTAATATGAAAGGCCTTCATCGCATTACAGGTTATTTGTGATTCTAACGGTTTCCCTTTAATATAAATGTGTATAGAAAAGTAACTAGTGTAAAGTGCATGCATGCATGCAGTTTGTTTCCGGGTGGTTGTTAGGGTGTAACCATAATAGTGAGAAATACAGTAAGTGTAAATATTGTTTTGTTGTTTATGAGGTTTCTATACACGTAATACACGATGCTGTAATTTACTTCGCAACTCGCTTACCTGTCTCCTCACAACCACAGCACCATCTTAGCACAAAAAAAGTCAAACAAGATACAAACATTGTCGCTGAGTTCTTTCAAATCTCTTGCATTAACATGTATGTACATTACTGCTGTATGACCATTACAAAGCTATAGACTTGTAAACTTCAAGACACACATATAACATTAATTTCCCACCAAATGTTAGAAAACCAAAACCTGCACTTTAATTTGTAAACTTTTATTTGCTTCAGCAGAGTAATGGTTTGCAAAAGTTTGTTTGTTGTAACTTAGTTTCTCAGAAATAACCAATACCTGCCTGGAAATAACAAACCCGGTCGCACGATAGGATTTGGTCTGGAATGACTGAACAGGTTTATGGGACCGAGTAAACAACAACAAAGCTACTGTAGCCTAACTACTGTAGTAACTAGTTAATCCACTTCCTGCAAAAATCATGACTCCCCAAAAAATACTGTGGGAATTTTGTTAAATTGTATGAGTGGTAGTCTTCATATATACCTTGAAAGAGATTTCCCGGTACTTGTTGGCATTTTGGAGGGAGGGAAGGGAAGTCTGTGTAGGTTGATGTGGTTTAATAAACCAGCAGTTTATAAATATTGGTTATGATCTGCAGAAGCTTGGTACAGTTCTAGAAAAATCTTTCAAACCTTAGTATGTAATTTATACAGTATTTTCAATCTGGTTGGGTAAACTACTGTAATATGAAAATCCCAATTACTCCTTATTTTACATAATTTATCTTATTTTTAAATGGGCCTCTCCAATGGTGAACAAAGTCAACTGAGGGTACTGTCATAGAGGTCCTATCTGTTTCCATGGTAATTGACAAGCTGTTGTTATGAGTTTTAGTGCCAGAAACATCAGCAGTATCATGGCTGTCACATGCTATTGTTCACTTGGAGTGTTTGTTGAAATTGTTGGTCTGTAAATATTAAAGAAGAAATCGCCTGGAAAATGTGTCCGGAGTCAAACGTTTTCATATGACAGTTTTACGCACCTTGACTGTGTTTTCGAAAACATTTTTTTCGTTCGGTGAAACTATACAAGTAGAAACTTGAACCTAGCCAATCACCCAGTGCATCTGTATAATATATGCGTATTTCTTGTTACTCTGATTCAGAGATTTTGAAACCCTAATTGTGATCAGGCCCATGAACAACTGTATGACAGCACCTATCGGGGAAATGCTGCCAGAGAGCTCCATTATTCCATCTGCTGTGTACATGGTAGAGAGCAGCCACAGTAGATATACAGTAAGCTGTGAAAATGTGAATTGATTCATTTGCAGCTTTAAGAAGAATATACTGTACTTTGTTTTGTTTTACATATTCACAGGACAGAAATCACTAAACTTCCAACCAAAATGGCCTCCATAAGAAAGAAGCTTGTCATCGTAGGAGATGGTGCTTGTGGTAAAACCTGTTTACTCATCGTCTTCAGTAAGGACCAGTTCCCAGAAGTCTACGTACCAACTGTGTTCGAGAACTATGTGGCTGATATAGAAGTTGATGGCAAACAGGTACAGTAGTAGTACTGGTGATCCAGTGGTTTTATTCACATCAATAGTTAATATAAGGATTAGAACATTTCTCTCAGTTGTACCATACTTAAAATAGGGTTCTGTTCAAAGGTCATTAGATATAACTAAACAAAGAAAACCTCCTTGATGTCTTCCCCTACGAGATATTTAATCAGTGGGTCGTTAAAGATTCCATCGGATTCTGAAAACTTCATCATCAACCAGTGGTTTTTTACTATCAGCATGCAACTGGAATTTTTGTAAATGTGGGACCTGTCTGTCTGGAGTATTTGACATCAAAGTTGACCTAACTTCTTTAAAGGGAAGTGAATAAAATGGATTGTGAAAAGGTAGTTTTAGTATCAGTTCAATATTAAATATTACTTAAAGTCCTTTGCAAACAGCTGGCATAGGTAAATTTATGTCATTATTTTGATAATGGGGTAAACCAGAAATGATTATCTCCATGGAAACCGTGTCCCACCACCAAAGTCCTGCATGGTACTGCTGCTTTGAACACAAAGCCTTATGGGCCATTCCACACCAAGTGGTCCCAACATGGCAAAATTAGAAAGGGTTATAAGTTGTCTCTCTTCGTGTATTATGTAAAGTAAGTAGGTTAGACTTTCATAAACGGTTAAAGTTTTCTTCTTCCGATTTCTCAATATTGGGTTATAGCAATGAGTATCAATCTCAAACTGTAGGCACATTCATGGTGCATTATCAAATAATAATTGAAAGTAGAAAAAATCCTTAAATGAAAGGAAAGTCCAAGCTTTCTTTTAATGTGGCAGTTAAATGCACTCTGCTAATTTATCTAATAACACAATTTAACAAATTTCCTTTATTACTGGTAACACAGATTATGTTAAAAATGCCACACTCTGGCTGTGACTTATGTGACAAAAATAGAAGGGAATGTTTTCCTCCAATAATATATAGTGTGTGAGAGCAAAGTGAGCTACAATTGTAAAGGTAGCTATAAAGGTTGATCTATAATACCACCACTTTTGATCAATGTAACAAGCTTTAACAAATTTAGGGACTCCGGAAGTGTGTGACTTACGTGACGTCACGTAAGTCACAAGGGGAAGTGTGACTTACGTGACAAGTTCATTCTCAACACTTTCACACAGTTTTGATGTCTTCTATACTATAACAGGTTTATAACACCTTCCTATTTATCAAAGATACCTTCTCAGTTCTAAATGCAGGAACAACATTTATAATGTGAAGTAAAATTGAAAGGTTACATAAGTGAATTGCAAAAAATGGCTCAAACAGCTCAAACTTAAAGTCTCATGACGTGCTTGCCAAATTTAAACTTCAACTTTTCCAGCTTACTGCACTGAAGGCTCAGTGAAAATGACACCCTTCTATGCAGTTTCAATCAATATTCATTATTTTTATTTGTTTCTATGTCGATAAACAACAGATTTCTTAACGAGTCCATAGATTCTACAAACTTCTATCAAAATTTGCAAGCCCTGCCCGACAGATCATGCGCCAATTAAATCTCTCTGTTTTGTATACAATGGTTATGCCTAGGACTACTTTCACTTTTGTGGCTCTCCTGTGGTAGGTTTGTTCTTTTGTTCATTCTCTTGAATAGTATCTTTCTGTCGGTCTTACTGATGTAGCTTGCAAAATTGTATCATTTCCTTCCATTGCAATGAATAAACAGGTAATTTCAAGAGTTTCCTCCGTTAATTGGGTAAAAAAAGTGGACGATAAGAGTATAAGTAAAGTAGGTTACATTTGTGTAATGAATGTGCTGATATGGGCGGTTGCAGTGACTTTTACAGTAAATCGTTCGCGCCATACGGGCAACAGAAAATAAATTCTTTTGTTTGATTGCGACAGTTTTTCTCCATTAAACCCCCATGGTCAGAGTGCATTTAGAAGTTAAGAAACATTGAATCTGCTTCGGAACTTTGTTTTCCGAATTTCATCAGCAAACACATATTGTATTGAGACTTTAAGTTCTTTAAATGTGAATTGCAGTCTACCCCTGAACTGCACAAGGT
Source organism: Apostichopus japonicus (assembly GCF_037975245.1). Taxonomy (NCBI): domain Eukaryota; kingdom Metazoa; phylum Echinodermata; class Holothuroidea; order Aspidochirotida; family Stichopodidae; genus Apostichopus; species Apostichopus japonicus. The sequence goes on from NC_092580.1 coordinate 23,827,436, forward strand.
GCTTCAGGGGGTAAAATTTGTTTTAATAATGTTTTCGGGCTAGTAGGAGATTTTATCTACCGTAAGAGGCCATTTCCACGTTGTGGTGGTGGCAGGCACCATATTTGTAACCTTTCCTGGGTACAGTACATCATCATATTTTACAACAACCCAGTCATCTACCTTAATATGAGAGGTCAGAGCTGGAAGTACAACATAAGTAACTGACATTAGTGGATCTCCTTCAGTATCTAATGCGGTTTTCCACATACACATCTTGCCACCTTCTGCCTTTACCACATGGATTTATATGGATTAATTATTTTAATCCAAATTCCCAAAAGTGACTAAAATGTTACCAAAAAGCTTTAAATTATAACCAAAAATGTAGAAATGCAAGTATTCTGTATTAACTAGTCTAGAAAAACTTGTTTACTCCTAATTAAGAAACTATTTAGCTACTGTAGCACTTAAACTAAGATATTTTGCAAAACTAGTCTATAGGACTTTTTATGTACAAGTGAACTTCTAGATTCTATTTTTATGTGGAATTAACCCCTCCCCTTCCCCCAATCTCAATGTAATGAACTTGTAAACATGTCCTTAGCATGTGTTACTTTGTATCTTTGGAAACTGTGAGAAGAAACTGAGCAGTTTCACACGTGTGACTTACGTGACAATTTTTTGTGACTTACGTGACGTCGCTAATTTGCATATGAATACTGGTATAAAGCGCATATCAATTAAATTTTACCTTGAAGTTATTCCTCAATGTGTCCTTTTCAGATATAATAGGCAACTTAGCAGATTTCTCTCAATACTTCACAGGATTTATTGATTTCCTTCAAAAAGTTGAAATTCTTCATTTTTCTGCGTGACTTACGTGACACAAGTTGAGGGCGCTATAATTCGCAATGGGAGAGCATTAACGTTTTGCAGTGGTGACAGAATTTATTGTGGGTATTCAAAGTTCAGGAATGATAGGCATATGACTTAACGCTAGACTTGCACTGAACTGGAGATTGAAAACAAGTGTAAAATGTCTCTCTGATTTGTGACTTACGTGACGTGGAATGGCCCTTATGGTTAAAAACTTAAAATCAGCTTACAGTGTGGTGCACATGTAGGATGTACAATTTGACCATTGACGGCGTTTCTCTTCCTCGCGTTAGGGTTCATTGCCTGAAAATTACAGATCTGGATATCTATAGAGTGAATGAAAGCTACAAGTTTTTCAATCTTTTACTTCCGATACGGTACACATTTACAAGTACTGCATACCGGATGAACTGTGTATGTACCTTGCTCTGGTATTCACACTCATTTGTTTACAAATTCCAATACAAGAATCACACAGTTATCTATAGAGATATATATTCTTTTATTTCATCTGTGTACATTAAACACTACAATAAGTCAATGCCTGAGATCACAAAGAACTAGATCTCACTTCCTGAGGCCTCTTCTGTTATAGTTGGGTGGCTGTGAATTTGTTGACGATGAGTCAGTGTTTTCCAAATAATTCCAGGTTGTATTTTCACCTGGCTTGCCAGAACACAATTGACATAACACAGCAGAAGGTATTCTGCCCTTTTATGGGCAATCTGCCTATTTATTGATGGTGACATAGTAAATAACCTCATTGTGAATACAATGCCACTGGGTTACCATAGGAGCGTTGTAGAGTATTGTTGTACACAAACAGTGTCAGAACTCATGCTTATAAGGGGGAAAGTGAATATAGTATTATAGACAAAAATGTATCCCTTTTGTGATGTTTTATTGTATTTCTATGCCCAGGAATGTGTCATTAATAATGAAAAGTGACAGGATACAGTGGTTGTTGCTATGAAACACTGTGTTATGTAAGGAGGTGGATTTAGGTGAACAGAGAAAGATATTACAAGAGATTAGTGATGAATAATTAATCAGCTGGGATTAAAAAAAATCTTTTCTTTTTATTCCTCTCAAAGTCCATTTTGAAGTTGCTGTATAAGAGGGGAAAAAATTGATTCCTCTCTGGCAAAACAATAGTAGTGAATTATTTAGGGAGGGATTTGAAACATTGATTTCCTGTTCATTGGATTTACTTTCCAAAAATTAGAAGTTATTTCAAAGTTTGCCAATCTATCCAAATTATTACTAGTTGATCTACAGATGAAATAATTTTACAGACGTAATAAATAATGAAAACTTTCATATCAGAATTTCAATATCTCACCAAGTTACTTCATTAGTTGTTAATCATGATTTCAGACCATTGTGAGGCTTGATCGTAGATTTCATAATTTATATTAATTATGAAACCTTTAAATGTAGAACAAGGTTTGTTTACCTGTCAACTCTCAATCACATTTCATCTCGTTCAATTAGTGTAAACTGCAACAGTTAACTCGTTCAGGGCAATGCGAATCTTCAGCTCTGTACTCTTTTGTTACAGATTGAATCAGCATTTAATCTAATGGCTAGATGCAAAAAACATTTCAACTGAATGTCCCTTGTCATGTCTATATATGTCTTTTTTTCCTTCTTATTTTCAGGTTGAATTAGCATTGTGGGACACAGCCGGACAGGAAGACTACGACAGACTGCGACCGTTGTCATATCCAGACACAGATGTTATCCTCATGTGTTTCTCAATAGACAACCCAGACAGTTTAGAAAACATCCCAGAAAAATGGACCCCAGAGGTAAGCACTTGCAAAGTTTTGAATGGTCAAAAATCTTAGAATGTTCATGCCACATTACACGCTGTTAGTTGATAACATTTGTTTGCATGGTATAAGAAGATATTTGAATCTATATCTCACAAGTTTCTTGGAAAAGAATTAGAAGAATATGAACAGGAAGAACATTTGTCAGTTTAGGAGTTTGAATGGATGAAAGAATGAATGATTGGATGGATGGATGAATGGAAATTAGATGAATGAAAGAATGATGGAATGGATGGATGGAGGAATGAAAGAATGATGGAATGGATGGATGGAGGGATGAAAATTAGATGAATGAAAGAATGGATGGATGAAGAATGGATGGATGGATGATGAAATAATGGAGGAATGATTGAATGAATGGATGGGTGGATGAATGATTGAATGGATGGATGGGTGAATGAAGGAATGGTTCAGGTTGGATGAATGGATGATGAATGATTGGATGGATGAATGAATGGATGAATGAATGAATCAAAGAATGGATGAAGGAATGATTAGATGGATGAAGGAATGATTGGTGGGTCATTGGATGAAAGAATGGATGGATGGATGATGAATGAATGATAGAATGAATTGATGTGTGGATGAATGATTGAATGGATGGATGGATGAATGATTGGATGAATGAAAGAATGGATGAATGAATGTATGATGAATGAATGATTGAATGGATGGATGAAGGAATGGATGGATGAATGAATGAAAGATTGGATGAAGTATAGCTTGAACACAGTAGCATTAATTACAACGAGCAGTTCTGGTGGTTTTATTCAAGGAAGATGTTGAGGAAGTAATCAAATAAGCTATAAATAACGTCCGTACAGCATGGGTAGGGTACCTGACTAAGATACAAAGATCACAGATGATCATAGGGTGTGTATTTAACTCCAAAGGTCAATTAGTTTATTCTCAACACCCTGCCTGTCATCAGTGAATAGCGTTAACTAATAGCTGCCTGGTCTACTTATATCTGCATCTATAGACAAGGTGTGTTCATGTACATAATGTACATTATGATTTAAAATGAAAACTACTGTTTGTTCTGTAGTCCTTAGATAATCAGAGCTCTGTTCTTCGAACAAATTCTGTGAGCTTAGTCAACCATCAAGGAGTGTGTTTCTGTTTGACTTTCGTTTTGGATGAGTTATCTCTGCTGTTACCCTTAGAAAGTCGGCCAAACACATGCTTAAAGTCCCAGTGAACAATTTACTAATACAGGACATAACTTATATAGTTTAAGTTTCATGCGGCGTGTAATTGGAAAGTAAAATGGTCGTCTGCTTCACTCTAAAGGATCAAGATGTATATACTAGTTACCTACAGTATTGGCATCAAACAATTGTAAAGCATATAAGATTATTGAGGTACCTGTATTTATGGTAAAATCGTAGCGGTTAACTGGTTCTTTATCAAGGAGTTTATCAGAACCTACTGGAACACCAAGTCATGGTCATATAGTTTTGGAACAACTGTCAATTTGCTGGACTGGTACTCAACACCTCACATGGCTTTATTGCATGTGCTATCACATACAAAAAAAAAATGTAACATATCAAATACTTTCCATAGCATTTGTCTGTTACCTTTGAATGAGATTATTTGTATGAATTAAAACTGGTAGCATGCAAACCTAAAAGCCTCAACAATACTATCTGAACTACTGTTTATTTTGCTATGGGTAACTAAGGCTGAATGTTTGATTTTGTTGCCCCCTGTATAATACAGTAGGTGGTAGAACCGTTATTAATGTTTGGTTGACATTGGTGTTTGGAGTCACTGCTGAATTCCATTCTTACCTGTCTCCTCCCTATAACCACACTTTCCCATCTATCTGGTTCCAGCCCTGCAAAACCGATTAAATTAATACTCTCTTCTCTTCTCTTGTCATTTAGGTCAGACATTTCTGCCCAAACGTTCCAATTATCCTCGTCGGCAACAAGAAGGATCTCCGTCACGATCAAGGCACAATCAACGAACTACGTAACATGAAACAGACTCCAGTAAACCCAGAGGAAGGCAAGAGCATGGCCGAACAAATCAATGCGTACTCCTACCTAGAGTGCTCGGCCAAGAGCAACGAGGGGGTCCGAGAAGTCTTTGAGATGGCGACGAGAGCGGCATTGCAGAAGAGAAAGAGCCACCGAAGGAGGATGTGCAAGATTTTTTAGAGCAAATAAATGAAGGACTAAGCATTAAAGACAGACAGAACTTTCCTATTTATGATGTGGCTTTAGTATAACACAAAGCACTGAAAAGGGCATGGGTGCCAGGTGATGTTATTGTTCCAGGAAGATTTAAGTTTGGTAAAAAACCAAAGAAAGGACAAGACCAGAACAAAGAAGCACAAGGAATGAAGAGTGTGTTTGGGGTGGAGGGGGGAGGGGGAGGGATTGAGCAATTGTAGCACTTATGGAATAATGTCCTATTGTCTGTTGAAACATGATTCAATTATGAGATGATTTCTCAGTTGCTCATTGAGCTGGTTGAGAGCAGTCACAAGAGCAGTTTGGAGTTCTCACTGATGAAACAGGGAGAGAGAAGTCAGTTTGGGGGACAGAAAAGTCAAAGACAGAAAAGTTCTGTTTTAGTCTAAACCATAGCAATGTTACTTTTACAATAATAAGGTCAGTGTTGATTTTAAGAGTTCTAAGAGCATTTCTTGAATCAAAGAACAGGAAACTCTCTCAACACCATCATAGAACACCTTCTCAATGATTTCACTGACTGTGAATCAGAAGCTGTGGGAAATGATCGCCCTAGTAACGAAAGCAAACTATTCATAAAAACAGCATATTTGACATCTTAGTGGTCAGCCAACAATATCAGGCGTGTCCTGTCGTTAGTCCAGTTCCGGTGTGTGATCATCGGATGTTACAGTATTGTATTCAGTCATTGCTAAGCTATTCCTGTGATATTACCACTGGAAGCCATCACCAAATGAATTGCGTTTAGCAGTCCCAAGTATTCAATGTGTAACGCTCCAATAAATCAGAATAATAGAGGCTCTCCCGAAACCTCTGTGTGTGTGTGTTAGAATGCTACTACTTGGTACATCCTGGTAACCTGCTAAATCTAGCTGCAACGTAATCAGTCTGAATCATACCATGAAAATAATTGAGTTTCCTCTCGGCATTTGCTAAATTTCCTGTTCTTGGAAGGCAAGACGAAGGCTGCTGCCTAGAGTGAGTGAGTCTGTTCACGAAGAGTGGTGATATCATTTGTGTCTTATAACTCAAATAATATGCAGTTAAAGCAGCTTAAGTCTAGTCACTGACTCATTCCTGGTTTTTTTATTTTTTTTTTAATTTTCACCATGATGAAGACAAAAACACATCACTCTTCCCTGTGATGCCACATTTGTAAAGAAAGGCAGTAATGGGGAAAATCAACTTAAAAGCACAAGGTGCTATTCATGGATGCTGAGGGGGGGGGGGGTGTTTGATGTCAACATATGTTGTGTTACAGTATGGTTCGATCAGAGGGAGGGTGGGGCAGAGATGAGGTAAGAGGAAGGGGTTACAAAATACAGAATGGAGATGTGTGAGAAATAGGAGGAACTAGCTAAGTTTGATAGTGAGAGGGGAAAAACCAGGGTATTGATGGTGTACAGTGTGAGAAATACCAGTTAGTGCCTTTCAAAGTTTGCTGGAGACTCTGACAGAAAGCAATGCCTTGCCTTGTTTTGGAACCTGAAAAGTTCACTTGTATATTTTCCAAATTTTGAGCTCTTTCAGGAAGTCGATAAACGTCCTTAATTTACCGTAATCTCAATCTTTAAATTTGACAATTCTTGACATATATATTTTAATGACTAAAGTTTTTATTATTTAAACAATGTTTTTGTGTTCTATGCAAATTTGAATGAATATCAAATCAGTTTTAATTGATTTGATGCCAAAAGCACAAGTTTCAGGTTTTATATGTTGTTGGAAGAGAAAAAAAAACCTGTCATAACCCACTTAACACATATCTTTGGATAGCATTTGTGTTTTTCAAGTACAAATTTTTGTAGCTTCATAGCATGAAATTACATAATTTTGTGGTGTGTGACACTTTTTTGTTTGTATCATATCTAGGTCCAACTTGCTGGTCTCGTTGTCACTGAATTTAAAATTCAATATGGTTAACGACATTGATGTATGCACGGGACTACAGTAATTCTACAATAATCACTCCCAATACATTATGCATGTCGATGCTTATATTTCCATAGAGAGGAAGAACCTTCCAGTGTATAATAATAATTCAATATTTTTATTTTTTCCATTCAGCCTATAATTTCAGACAGGAAGATACAAGTCTTCAAGTGCCTTACTCGGCCGCCAACAATAACATACATTTATTGATTTACTCAGAATTGTATCCTTTATTATGATTAGTCTGCAGGGAATAACTTTGTACAGAATATTGTTTTGATGGTATATATCATTAATAAAAAAAAATGAATTCTTATATAGGTGTCTTTGTAATTAATTTGTAATGTGTCATGTTTTGTTTATAGAGCAGCTGGGTATATATATATATATATATATATATATATATATATATATATGATATATATATGTGTGATATATATATATGATATATATATATATATATACATATATATATATATATATGATATATATATATATACATATATATATATGATATATATATATATATATATATATTGTAGGTTTGTTCATAGAGCAGCTGGTTATAAATAAAATACTGCAGGTTTGTATACAGAGCAGCTGGTTATATATTAACAAAATACTGTAGGTTTGTTTATAGAGCAGCTGGTTATATATAAATAAAATACTGTAGGTTTGTTTATTGAGCAGCTGGCTATATAGATATGTAAAAAATACTGTAGGAACACAAATTGGAAGAACATTCAAACTAAGCATAAGATAAATTCTCATTTCTAAGCCTATTTCCGACACAACACTTAAAACAGACAGGCTGTGTTTGCAGCATTTGAGGCACAAGTTTCATGGTCTAAAATTATGAAAACATCTAGGACTTGATGACAACTTAAGCCTTTCAGTCAATGAGCATGGACTTGTCATCATTGTCACAATTAATTCTTATCATCTGATCTCTAAATTTTAAACAAATTTCATTAGTTCTAAATTACTACATTTAAACAGTATTACTAAGCTTTGCCACCCACTAGCCATAAGACACAACATTCGTGTTTCCTTAAAAGTTTTATAGACACAAAATCAAACATGGGCAGATCAAATACATTGCCTTGAAGTGTTCACAGAACCCTAGGCACTGTAGCATTTGTTTATTTTATAATTAGTTTATAAGCAATTAAGCTGCCTGAATAATAAAATTTTCAAGAAGCTATGCTATATCTGATACTAGGCTGAAAAAGTCCTAATTCATGAAGTATTGGAGTGTATTATTGATTTTTGGGTAAAAAGGGCTGTATGTCGATATCGCTAATTTTTATCGTGTTTGGGGCTACTTCTTCATCAAAATTCCTACTAATCCTACACTTTGGTTCTCCTTTGTGATAGGTGATTTCAAAATGAAGCAAACTGCTGTGAAATTAGAGTGTACATAATCTGTTAATGGGTGGGGGGGGGGAGGGGGGGTTACCGGAAAGCCTGTGAACATTAAAACCTAATTCCAAAAACACTTCTGATGTAAGAAACAGCGTTGTGCTAAAAACATAACCTCCTCCTTGCCCCCCCCCCCTCCCCAGCCTTCATCTCACTTCAGAGGATGTTAGAAATAAAGACAACAATTATTAATAAAGTCTCTCTCATTTATATTTTTCCAGTATTTAAGACTTTTCAAATATCTTTATTAAAGTGGATAGAGATATAATAACACATTTTTTGGTACAGTAGGTTCATTTTCATCAAATTTTCTCAAGATTCATAACCTTCAATGTAATGAGATGGTGAACTTGTTACTAAAGTATAAATTGATCATCCTTTTGAAAAAGAAATTAAAATAGGTTAATTTTTAAGTTTGTGAAGTAAACTTGATATTTTTTGTTCACTTATCATATAGCATTTCTTAATATGAGTCAACTATTTATTTAAATTTGATTCTTGATAAGTTAACATTGAAAAAAATGAATGTTGTTCTTATAAAAAAAATTGGCATGGTATTCAGCAGAAACTTTGACAAGTTTGCAGTAAGAGGAAACCTTTACAATTTACACAGGGACATTTAAGAACTATTCTGCTGTTAATATGAGCCAACAATTTATTTCTTATTTCCCATGAGAGAATTGGCTCTGATCTCAGGGCATGGGATATCTTTTCGGGGGTGAAGAAATCAGATAATACATCGTAAAGGTGGCGGACAGATGCAGCAAAGGGGGTGCAGGTGGGGTAGGGAGGGACTGAAGGGTCATCATCAGAATGAACAGACACCCCCCCCACAACCCCCATCCCTCAAATCTTTTACAATTATATTTCAAATGGCAAAATCAAGTGCTCACTTTCCCCCTTAATATAAAACTTCTGCGACTTACATTACTGAAATATATGACGACCATTACAAAACTAAGGTAACATATCAAGTGTGGTTACAATGAGCTGTCAATATGTAGCATGTGTAATGAATGCTTAATTTAACTCCTGGCTGGAGTCTTGCAGTTACTCTACAACACAGACGAACAGTTCTGAATTCATCTTCTTTTAGAGCACAGTGAAAAAAGAAGTATAAGCAAAAACAAAAACAACATTGAATTTAAAAAAAAATGAAAGTAATTAAAAGATTTAAATATTGTCCTCCCACACCAGGCTAATGCCCTTAATTTTGGATTATGTTGTTGATTATATAAAACTTTCAATGTCTTAAATTTATTCTTTTTGATCTAGTTTTAAATTATAAGTAACTGTACCATTTCACCCTAGTGTACTTTACAAATTCATATTATCTTACAGATATATTTTTACCTGAAATTTAACATTTTCCAGGTTCGTGCTATAAACATGTCTTCCTGATTTCTTCTTCACCCCAAAATGGCAAGAAATTAACTGCCATATTTTTTAAATGGTATCTAAGCTCATCCAAATCTCTCATCTCTGTACAATTATATAAAGAACCATTGGCTCTATCTGTAGATTTCATCTCTTTTTCATATATAATATGATATCACAATATCTGGCACACCTTTTAAGTCAATCTGGGTTATATCATCTTCTGGGGGTTTTAATGTGACCACTGGTTCCAATTTGAGTCAGTGAAGAAAAACGAAACAAACATATAGCAAGTATATGGATGGTACATCAGCGTATGAAAAGTCTTAAAATTATAATAAGTGTTAATTAACTCCTAATTCCATCAGGGCTGTTGACTTTTTACAATGATGCTGATCAGCACAAATGGCAACAGGGGGAAAGAAAATTGTACCATATTTGCAATGGCACCATCTAAACCTAAATCTCCATACAATTATATTAAGGACCCTTGTCTCAATCTGTACTTTTCCTCTGTTCAATATATAATATTGAAAATGTCACCAATCTTAGCCCACCTTTAGCCAATATGAATATATTTAGGAATTCTTCTTTTGAGATGGCCAAGGTTTTATACTACTGCCAACTTTTCAAAGACTAAAAAACATGTTTCAATGTCTCAAATGAATGAGTTTCAAAATGAGAAAAATGTCTTGAAAAAGTTTTTCCATAGTCTAATGATGAACAGACATGACAAGTGTATGATTGATGATACATGTATAAAGTTTTACAGAGTATGAATACCTTAAACAGTAATGACTGTTCATTTATTATGATCACATAAATAGTGATAACCAATTGATTGGAGAAGACATACAGATCCAAATGCTCCACTAAGAAAACTCCCCTAAATGCAACTTCATCAATTTAAGATATAGTGACTTCAATATAATGTTATTCCGGTATGGCACCGATCCCCAGATTCAAAGCAAACTTCTACTTCGATCTCACATCGCTACTTTTATTGAGGATCAAGTTGTAGTTGGAGGAGAATACGACCTTCATAGACAGCTCTCCGGTTACTTGATATCTGTAGCCCTCACAGAGCGTGTAACCTGAGACCAAGACAGGGGTGAGGAAAATGGGTAAGAAGAGGAGGTCAGGGAGAGGGCCAGCTGTCAAGATGCTGTTTCACTTTCCATTGAGAATCCGCTGATGAGGGGGTACCAGAAGGTCCTGGTATTCGTAGAGGGCCTTCTTCAGGGAATTGCACACTTGAGAAGAGCTACATGTACAACAGTCCACCAGGGAAGGATATAAGCTTATCACCTGGTCCCAGGTAGATGGGTCCACTGGCAAAAAAAATAAAACAACAAACATAAACAATTCTGTCAGGTTATTCTTACTGTTTAAATATTTTATGTCGATAATAGTGGTCAACCAGAGGAGCACAGAGGCTTTGTGATTCCTTGCCATATATAAAATACTTCACTAGTAACCTTATTGATAGATCGACTGACTTTAATTTGTCCAAGAGTTCAGTCAGAACCATACCAGCAGAGGTACTTAAAACTCTCACTTGTGGACATCAACCAATTAAGTCTCAGACAGGAATTGCTCAATATAATTCTTCTCTGAAAACCTTCCAGACAAATTCGTCCTGTGTGGAACAGTCTCTTAGGTACAATGTCACACCGTGGAAATGTTCTTTACCCGATTTTGCTGACATCCTTCATTAATTATCTATGCAAATCTGATTGATTTATTAAATCAATTGTTTCAAACGTTGGGACGTACCGTTCTCTTGAGTAGCTCTCTTTAGAGATTGGATGAGAGTAGTAATAGCCTGTAGGACAAAAGACATCTCAGTCATTCTAGACCTGAAGAAAAGAAGACAGACCTCATTTACAAGTTAATGATTATCGTAACAGTTCTTTTCTTTTCTTTTGCTTTTATGATCATTGAATGTGAGAGAGAATACACTCAACTGGGCATCAACATCACCGGCTACTTCAGGAATATTGATAAATTCATTCGATGATTTCTTTCTATTGGACTCTGGCCCACCACCACCACCACCCCCACCAACCTCACCCTTCCTCCTACTCACCAACAAAAGCTCAACTCAACTTAGCATGGAAAGGGGATCATGAAAATAATCTGCATATCAACATGAAGTGATGAATATTCATGAAAAGACCCAACGGGCACAATACATACAATAGGTAAGTCTGAGCAGGCCACCCAATCAGCACCTCTCATCACAAGCATAGGGTAAGAAGCTTGAATACTACCATGTCATTTTCCCAAACACACTTTAAACAGCTTTACAACTGTAAGGTCTGGCAACCACTTGTTTTAAAACAGATGAGATGGCTGGATCCCTAGTGCCAAAACCTGAACAATAGTACTAAATTCTGCTAATATTTTACTAGGTCCTTGCCAGGGTCTTGACTTCCCCACCCCAAGGACCTTAAGTACCAGGTCACACACTGTCAGACTGTGGCAGCAGCAACATATACCACCATTACTCTTTACCCTTAAAGTAGTGTCCTTTACCCCATCAACCTGTCTCATTTCCACTTTATACAGTCAGCAATAACTCTTACACCCTGCATCCCAAGAGTTTATCAAATCTACTTATGCAAAATTTCACAACATCCTTCACTGTCGAATCTCATATGACATCTCTTTTGTTTGTTGTCATCCCTTATAAACTCCTCCCCCCCTCCCTCTCCCCTCCCTCCAGCACTCTCTAATCTAACCTTGGCAAGGGACATTTCCCACTGAGTCTCTCATCTTCGACATATTTTTTGAGAACTTCTTGACAACGTCCCAGCAGAGACGTCAGAGCCATTTTAGTGAGAGCACCCTCATCTGAAGAGTTCTGCAGTGCAGCCTTCTGGGTAATGAATGAAAACTGTAGAAGCGTCTCAAAGCAAGCCTTAGCAAACTCCTGCCTCAATTGTCTGTCGTCAACATCTGCAACAACGAGAAATTGTAACTTTAGTTAGTAACAGAGACAATTCTACATCTAGATAGGGGACTGTGGGAAAGGGATTGTAGGGAAGGGACTGTGGGGAGGGGACTGTGTGGAAGGGACTGTGGGGAGGGGACTGTGGGAAAGGGACTGTGGGAGGGGACTGTAGGGAGGGGACTGTGGGGAGGCGACTGTGGGGAGGGGACTGTGGGGAAGGGACTGTGGGGGAGGGGACTGTGGGGAAGGGACTGTGGGGAGGGGAGTGTCGGGAGAGGACTGTGGGGAGGGGGGACATTACCACATAAATGCTCTTTCCTGAATGGCTGACGTTATCTGTCTGTAAATCCTTGAAATGACGATGCAACAGTCATAATATTGTGCTGGGTAATAAATCTTATTCAATTTGAAGCTTTGCAGTGTATAACCTACCACAATCAAATGGATAAAACACTAAAGCTTTTTGCTGGACTAAAGAATACAGACTGGTATAATTATTGCAACATAGCAAAGTAGGAACCACCAACTTTACAATTGCAATACAAATGCTGCTCTTATGAGGTTCACTTAAAGACAACATGTTGTCAAACTTTATCCAGTTACCTTTATGTAGCTTTCTTTCCTTACATATGTATTTTGGGTTGAGTTGGGGGGGGGGGGTGGGAATGGAAACCTTTGTATCACTGCAGCCTGTACCATTTTGAGACAAGGAATTGGTATTCTATATTTGTCAATATTGTACTTGTTACATGATTAATCCAATACTGCTTTCATCTTCATTTTTTTCCTTCAAATTTGATAAAACAGAAAAGTTAAGAAAATCTGACATGATTTATTCAATGAAACAGTCATTTCCGTATGTAGTGCTAGCTTACTTTTTACTGTTGCTTTAATATCGTTGGTTATAATCAATATTTTAGTACAGTGATCCATCAATTGTACATATTTCCTGAATCCTAACATCCTTGATTCTACTGAAAAGGAAGCAATTCAAATTGGGAATTTTTTCTCTTTTTGTTTCAAAAGTTGTACAAACAGTTCCTGATATTATTAGTGTTTTAGAAACCACCTAACATTGCAACAGCCATGTACAACTTCCTAACTAAGCTACTTGGACATTAAACGGCGCAATCTATATTAATGGTTCTTGGTTTAATGTTCACTAGATATATCATTCTTTGGTTGGCTATCCCCCTCTTTCCATGAAGATAGCATCTAACAGGAAACTATTTAAATTGGGCTTTAAGTATCCAACTTCCAATATGAAGGCTACACTATCACCCATAGCACACAGACTCACCACAGATTTTCCCCACAGCACACAGACTCAGCACAGATTATCAACCACAGCACACAGACTCAGCACAGATTATGCCCCACAGCACACAGACCCTGCACACATTATCCCCCACAGCACACAGACTGCACAAATGATTACCAATAGCACACAGATTCTGCACATATTATTAAAATTAGCACACAGACTGCACAGATTATCCCCGCAGCACACAGACTCAACACAGTTTATCACCCACAGCACACAGACTGCACAGATTCCTCACAGGATATCACACATACCACACATACTCAGCATAGATTATCACCCACAGCACATAGACTGCACATATTATGACACGTAGCATACAGACTCTGTTCAGATTATTACCCAAAAGCTCTTAGGTCAGAAGGTCCATAATGCAGCATCATCAATATGTATTTTGTCGTTATCTTACAATTGTGTTTAAGACGTATCCATCGATATATGTTCTAAGATGTTCCTATATTTCAGGTAACTATGTAAGTTACCATTAATAGACACATCATAGATGAAAACCTATGAATTTACAAATATACCACCAAAGTTGTCTCTACTTTAAAACTAGATTAACTTTAGAGTTATTGGATAGATTGATGTTTTATTTCAGATCAATATACTACAATACAGCTGGCACACTCCTATGTTCCAGCTTGAATTATTCCATTACAATTAAAACAAAGACAATGAAAAATCTTATTAGGCACAGCAAAAAAAGAGGGGGCGGGGGGGGGGAAGCTCATTTTGAGAAGAAATAGAAGTTGGACCTACCAAGAAAGCTAGCGGTACTAGTAGAATGAATGGATCCCCTGTTAAGCAGAGCCATGATCCTGTGTGTGAATTCATCAGGCATACTGGATGAGAACGGTAGAATCTCTTGACGGATCAGCTCCACCACAGATACGTCTAGTAGCTCATCGTTCTGTTGCTCCTCCACTGTTAATGTGGATGGGGTGGGACTGTAAGATGAAAAAGAAGAAATAATTCACAGGATCTTTTAGCTTATCTATACATGAACTGAAGTTTCTCCTTGTAATGGACGTTGTAGATGGATACACTAAGCTACATGGACCGTTCACTTTGAAAAAAAGACAAGTCTGTCACAAAATAGTGTAATGAACAATAGCTTGCCTATATCTGTTAATCATAGTGTAATTAAACTCATTTCCTGCTCTGTCAACATAATGTGCAAGTTTTCTTTGCAGTTGCAACTTCCTAGATTCTACTGTGCCTAGAAAAAAACAGTTTTAAAGGAGTGTAAATCATAACTGTCTCTCCTGTTTCTTCTTTCATGTCGCTTTCTTTCATCCAACCTTTCCTTTAGAGCATTAATCAAAATAGTCTTCATCTATAGTTGAGAGTGAGTTTTTCTCTCACCCAATCACTCTTTTTAGGGCACAAAGGGCAAATTTGACATCATGCCCAGTATGTGTCAGCTGAGGGGAGGGAGTGAGGAATCATGCTACAATAAATTAAGAAATCTCTCTGTATTTCCTCACAGGATATCAATCCTGCAGTGATACTGACAATTGAACTCCCTGTGATATGATGACCACTCCCAAGGATATGCTATAATGTGAGGAGGAAGGATGCACTGTGACAATCATACAGCAGTTTAATATCATCAATGAATGTTGATTTGAAAGGGGAGGGGGATGATGGGGGGGCATATGAGGACAAGTCTCCTCATCTATGTAGTAGAGGGAGCACTAATGCATTTCATCCCTTGCCCCTTACTCAAGTTTTTGGGGATTTTAAGCCCTTTAATGGAAGGTCACTATACAACTTTACCCATGATCTGTTAGTAGATTATGTTTATTAATAACCTGCCATCCCACACAAGCAATTCAATGCCAACTGTATGCCAGTACCAATTGCTATAAGTATAGTTTTTTTCCAAATACAATTAGGGATTGGAATAGTCTGCCTTCAGACCTTATTAGTAGTTCCAGTGGTTCTGTGAATCCTGTCTCTTATATCAGTACTCGGGTCAGATTTAACTAGTTATTCTCTTGACGTGTGTGTGGTGAGATATTGTCCCTTTTTGCGGATGTGTCACCGTATCGAAGACGAAGACGAAGAATGCACACATACTGGTCTAAAGAAATTTCTCGATACACAATTATTATTCTGGAAGGGATGCAGACAGCTTTGCCAAAGGCTGTATGTTGCACACCTGTGATTAATCTCATCTCCTAGGATGGTACTCAATAAGGCCCGATGGTATTTCAAATGTCCCCCCTCCTACCCCCCACCCCCAACACTTTGAGAATCAAATCAACACCCATGATATCATCTACAAACAGGACTAGTTCTTTAATAAAGAGTCTATTCCTACGTTTATCTGGGGTTACAGTGATTTCTCTAATCTATCTCTGATTAATCAGCCATTTTGAATCATGAATCCATGGGTAACATCTCTTGCAAGAGGTGTATTCCAAACTAAATTTAGAGATAGATGATAAATTAGACCAACATGAAGGATTTGTGCTTAAATTTCAGAAAGGGCATGGGAAAAACAAGAACAGGAATGAGGCAAAATAAAATGAGGGAAATAGTGCAAAATATAGGCTTTAGGTGCAGGGTTCAACAAGACAGGGGAGTAATAGCTGCTCACTGCCCCCTAACAATCTTCTATTTTTGGTACTTATGCAAATTTCACAGTGATATCATCTTCCCATAGTTACAGGCTTGCAAAAACCTAGTATTTGCTCTTTCTATTTTTCATGTCCCATTATGACCCCAGAGGCCAGCGTTCATGAAGGTGAGTGGAGGAAAAATCAATTACCCCAGTGAGCACTTAGGCAGGAAATGTATCCTGGCACTAAATAGAAGGACGTTTATAGGGTGTCTGTGTCTGCTAACAGAAAAGGATTAGGCAGGCCTAAAAAAAGAGGATCACAAATAGCAGAGACAATTGCCTTAGGTGGACAATAAATTTAAGATGCAATAAAACATGGTATTATATTGTGGTGGAATGCTGGGTTGTAAATACATAGTCATAAAATGACAAGTATATTTGCTATGCATAATCTGCACAACCATTTCCTGCCTATGGTAAGTTATATGGCAAGGTGGTAAACAAGGTTGAGGCAATTTCATGAATTGTTTTCACCCATTATCTGGAATAATACAGATAACTTTTACAAACTGGGGATGTTAGGATATTTTTCCTTACTTTGGAACGGTTTAGTCCAGGACAAAGTGGAAGCTGATCAAGCCGTTGACGAAATCACATAGTTGAAAGACAAAACTAAACCACAAAAGTGAAACATCGGAGAGAGCATCATTTCTGTTTTCTTTTGAAAGGTCATCCTACTTGTTTCTAGCTATACTGTTTTCCTTTCAAAAGCCCTCTCTTTCTCTTTTACTTCAAACTTACTGATCTGCAAACAGAAACAGTTCAAAAGATGCAGCCATGTCTAACCACACGTCAGAGAAGTGGCGGGTGGTGTCTGCTGCCCTCGCTACGGGTAGACCGACTCGCAAGATGTCTAGCAAACATTGCACCGATAGTTTCCAAGTAGAAGGAGAGGGACAAGCATACTTCAGTCCCAACGGTAGCTGGAGAACCTGAAATAGCAGCAGGATGCACAAAAAGAACAACTGCAGTGTTTAGTATAACGATGACCAATATTTGCTGTTGTCATAAAAGTCAAAGGTCAATTAGAAGACAACAATATCCTCCTCCTCCTCCTTCACTAACCTCAAAAAAGAAGGAGGTTACATTCAAAGAGTTACTCTAAATATTCCTAGAAACACTGATTTTAAAAAATGACGATTTTCATGAAAAATATATTTTCCTTAGATAGACATCAAAGTAGATTATCATACTGTTTACAGCAGTCGAGGTCAACGTGACAACATTCGTGGCAGTACCAAACACGTTGTCCTTGGTCCTAAGTAGAGCACAAAATAGTACCACGAAAATAAAGTCAAAACCAGTTTAAAATATAGCAGTATGAGAGCGTGACATGGAAAGCTTGCCTAATTATTATTTAGAATGACATATATCTGGTTTGGCCATTTTTGATGGGTAACTGTATGCAAATCATTTGTCAGGATGATTTATTCATCTGAAACTTCACTTACTCTGAGAATGTTTTGGAGGACATGTTCTTCCATCACTACGGGGTGTCGAGCTGTTGACTTGTACAGGTCGGCCGTGAACTCTAACGACTTCTCCGCAAACGGGACGTAGTTCATGGCGACCCAGTCCGTCTGGAGATCCAAAGGACATGAAGATGTTACCACAGATATATTTCAATTGAGAGTTAAGCATGACAAATCATTGATGCCCACATGAACAGTGGTTCTGCTTCACTATCTCTTAAAGGTAGGCTGTATTGGCCCCAAATATGCTAGATATTCAACTATGGTCACCTTTTGGTCAAAATTCTTAAACTGTTCTTACTACAACCTACGAAGAAATTTTCCTCACTGGGACATTCAGTCATCTTGTTGTGTTCCTTAAAAATGTCTGAGAACAATTTGGGGAGTAAAGACCTCCAGGAAAGTACTTTTTGAAAACTTCTAGCTATCATAGCGTGCTATCATTTGAGGCCTGTACTGACTACCTTTAAAGAAACTTTATTATACTTTACGGTACATTAAATGAGTCTGCATGTTCATCTTTGAGAATGTCCTCTAGCTTTATATTGAAAATCAAGGGCTGAAGCTCAGTGTTATTTGTGTGTGTGTAGTATTAATAGTAAGACCAAGGCAGCAGTAATATAAATGAATTTGGTTAGAAGGAAAATACTGTTATGACACTCAACCAGCTACTTGAAAACTAAACTTTCCCAACAACAGCATCCCAAAACAGAAATTTTCTGTCGAAGAGAAAAAACAACAAAACTATTTTTCTCCCTGAGTAGACACTTCCTCTCAGCCCGATCAAGAATGGGGCACCTGTATCCTGTCCTTGTGACCAAGAGGGATATGCAAGAAAATTAATTAAAAGGAAGCTAAAAATTGATCGGGAGATATTGTCCATCAAACAGAAGCCTATCTGAAATCTTTTCTCCACAATGTTTAAGAATGATTTTTGGTATTAATCACTATTCTTAAGGAAAATATTTTGAAGAAAAAAAAAATTAAACACATATAAAGTGGAGAAGAATAAATCTGCTATAAAACAATCCTCCATCTCATTGGATGGTCACATAGAACTAAAATGCAAATGTTTGCCTAAATCAGATACAAAAATGTGAAAAACAGCTAAAGCATGGGTGATAACATCCTTAGCCAGTCAACAGATTAGATCAACAAAATTACCTTCGAGTGCACACTTTGATAAAATCTAATAGTTTCCACCGGACAACACAAAATTTAAACATTAACACAAACTGCACATCAAAGGGAATACAACTAAATCATAAAGCTAACACAGCACAATTGATTAACAGGTAACTAAAACAAATATAGGTTAACGATTAACAAGTGAAAGGGAAAAGATATGTAACCATCAATGGAGTTGTTTAATGATGAACAAACCTCCCATTCGATGTGGAAGATATGGTTTTGCGACTGCAAGTACAAGTCTACAAATGAAGTCACGAGACACTTGTACTTGAAAGGGTTTAACTTTTTTAAGAATCTAGTTTCTGGTGACAGATGAGGCATTTGGATATGTTGTAATGCACAACAGTGATCATTAGAGAATTGTAAATACATTGCTCATGTCACTGGTAACATTTTTCTGGACTTGACAATCTCCATAACTGACAAAACCAGGGTTTATAGTTATAGGTAAGGGTGGTGTGGGGGCAGGGGGTGAAGGGACAGTTTGGGGAGTGGGTAGGGTGAGTAGGAGTAACATTTATTTTACAACTATAAATATACAGGCAAATGCACTTACTAGTCAGTTTGGATAATACTGTACGCAAGAACACTATGTGGAAAACATACTGATATAAGTATCACTACTATCTATTGTACAAAAGGTAGCACAACACTAGTGATAACATATAATGTATAAGCCACCAAGATAAACAGTAATTGTATGCATTGAAGGGAGGGGTGAAGGGAGGGGTGAAGGGAGGGGTTAAGGGAGGGGTAAGGGAGATCAGGTATATCAATCCTTTTTGTTTTTAATAATAACTGTTCAGTTGCTACTAAAGATTCAGTTAAGTGACTTTAAGAGTTTAGAGCCACTGTTATTTTACCCCTCACCCTCCCTCCCCCCCCCCCCCTCAGCATTCCCATCCACAAACCCTCTAAGATAAAGATGAAGCTTAAGGTGTCAACACCAGTAAGTTAATATAAAGCATAGAATACCTGTGTCACCATGATAGTATTCATGATAAGCATAGTAAATGAGGTGCAAGAAATATATTTATATAAATATCCCAATTCTTTGGGAGGATGACAGCCAGCCTCAATGAACCGCTTATGGTAATAATAACGTTTTTTGTGCTGTAAGATAAATCCATTAGTATCCCGCAAACCGCTGGTTACATTTGACAAAAAAGTGATGGAAAGTATGTTCCCACTGATCTTGTTAATGAAACACACCCACCACCCCACTCCCACCCCTTCCACTATCCCCCCTCCCACTATCCCCCTCCCCCCCTTTCAATGCTACAAAAGAAATATCTCTCAATTACACTACAGTAACAGAAAGGTTGAGATTTTGTTTATGATACAACCTTTTTACTCCTCCCTTACGGTGGAGTCATGTCATTATTGATGGATTTCTGTACTAGTATGCATATTTCTAGGGCATGAATAGAATGTTCGCATTTGCTTTTTATTTTGTTACGCAAAATAGTAATACCCAGACTTGAGAGAATTTCAAAACTGGTTAAGGTATATCTAATGTTGTCTGACATGAGTAAATTGAAAGGGGAAAAAAAGGGCAAATTTTAAGCTGCCCTCTTAATTTGAAAAGAATGGGATGCAATGTATCACCTTTTTGGAAATGTCACTGTCTGAAAACATAGTCCTAAAACAGCCAGTCTTTATTTGCGATAAATGTGACCTTTGACCTCCATGAAATCTGGTTATTGTTTCCTGATCTTTTCAAGAATATGACCATCACCCCTATCCCCCACCCCCACCCCCCAGAAATAAGTCTATTCGCTTCCCAAAGTGACATTTTCATCATTTACCTTTTAATCAGGATGTAATGTGCTATTCTCTTAAAACTACTGCCCCCCCCCTCTCTCCCTCCCCAAAACCAAACCAACTTCACTACAAATACAATGGATACTATTTGCACAATTTCAAAAGTTACTTTGCCACAATTTATTCAAACATCTTCATGAGCAGCAACAGCAGCAGCAGCAGCAATATAATCTACTCATTTGATGTTTTAAGCACTTAAAAGACAGATCACACTTTGCATTCCTCATCAACATTTTTGCATTTTAGTATGATTTGCATTTTTTTTCAATTCTTCACTACCAATGGTACATTTTGGTACATATTAGTACATCAATGTATACATTATTCTACAAAGTTCATCACTAATAAAGATCCATCCCAACCCCCCCCCCCCACCCCCTTATCACACTATCACCTCACCACTTCCCCTTTATTTAATACTCCACAGAACATTTTATTCCAATACATGCCCCAAATATAAGTATTTATATCAGCTTGACTAAAGGTAACAACCTTTACCAGTAAATGATTGCCTGTGAGCTATAGAGTGTAATAATATACACATATTTCAAGTAACTGGCCCAGGCAGTAAATATATAGATGAAAACAAAGAAAGCAAATTCACATAAAAATACAACATGTTAAAAATCAGTAAGAAGAGTTTTAATGGATGAAAACTTGATTTGTGCATTGAGAGAATATTGAAGTCTGTAAAGTCTTCCATTACTCCAACAATCTTCATTAATAGTTCAGTTTTGATTCCCGGTGAAATCATTTCACCAAAAAAGCATATAAATAATGAAAGCGTCTGTAAAATCAATGTTCCACAAAGTGCTTGGCATCCAGGTTCCAGTTTTGTCTGGTCAACATCTGGCCAATTATCAAGATACATGTTTTGAGGTACATAAGCACAGGGGGGGGGGGAGGGGGAGGGGCTGTGTGGGACCAATGGGTGAGAGGATTATTTTCCTATCCCCATTCTGAATAATACTATGGAAGTTGACAGATAGCTTTTTCAGGAATTGGAGCAAGGAGAGTTTCATTTATTGTTCCTTGTGCAGGGAGATAACAATTTAGCAGAGGGAAAAGCATTCCAACTTGAGGGACAGTGTTCTACAGAGTGTTATGGAACATTGTTTCACAAAAAAAAAGGAAAAGAGAAGGTGATACAGCAACAGAAAACAGCAACACATCAAACAATGACCTCAAACAATGAGGCCACCAAAACCCACCTCAGCACTTGCTTTAAAAGAATCCCATTTTTCCTATAAAAAGTTCAAAAACAAAATTGGTATAAATAGACTTTGAATTTGTAAAGGAAAGAAAGGAAGATAGAAAAACAAATATGATAAATAAATATGTCAGAAGAAAGAAAGAGATAAGAAACACAGCCTGTTGGGACAATGTTTCTATTTACACTACAGATTCAGGACTAGCTTCACAGCACTTTGTACTGACAGTATGAAATATTCTGTTTGTACTAGATGAAAGGTTTGCATCTGTTCGTACTGTTCGAACAATCGCTGTGAAGCCCGACATTTCACTACAATGAAGAGTAGAACTAGCGTTAGAAAATTGCTGGAAATTGGCTGACGAAACATTACAAAGACATGCACAGTCATTACCTACAAATGGGGTGTGACACTAAATATATTCTAAAATATAGCATTTAATAACCTAAATCAGCAATTCCTAGCAGTAAATGCTAAGTGGAGGAAACTAATGGCTAAATGTAAAGACAAATATATAAGATTGGGGGAAAAAAAGAAAGAAAGAAAAATACTGACTGACGAGTTATTGATAAATTCTCATTTTGGAAGGTGTCTTTTAACAGTTCCTTCCGTTTTGGGTAAAATGTTAAGATCAAAATTCACCAGCTTTTAAAACCCTGTTTGTCTAACGTTCAGATCTGATGTCGTGTTTCACTTAATTGACAATTAACGACGGTTTGTAGAACGGTTCAGAGTGTATACTAGCATACGTCAATAATTTGATCTATAAATGTTGTTTCATTTCCTGGTTAATACTGTGACATTATCGTGTTTAGTTTATATCTTGAACTCAAAAAAGCTTTTGACACTGTCGATCACTCTATTCTGTCACAGAAATGACATCATTAATTATGAAATTAATTGTATTAATATCCAACATGTAAGCCAGGTTAAACTCATGCAGTAGTAACTTTTGTTTTTGTTAAAGACACACATTTTATATCTTCATTCCATCAATAGAGAATTAGAGCAGCAAACAATATCGAACCCAACCAGGAAAGAGAAATTCACATTTTAGTGTAAGCTCTTGAAGCAACTGCAAAGCTCTAAAAACAGCAACCTTGACAATCTTTGTTTGAAACAGGTTATTGATAACAAAACTCAAAAAAAAAAAATGCACAAGCCAAAGTGAATTCAAAACGAAAATTGTATCAATTGTTATGAAAAACAACCATTCATTCTCAAGGAAATTTCCAACTGGAAGAAAGAGACGAGTGCATGGATTTGTGGTCCTGTATTCCAAGCAATATCAGCGATCGTTCTGTTGCGTTATCTCACTGTAACATAATCCCCTCATACTTTATGAGGGGATTTCTTTGAAAGAAATTTTTGAAAGGTAAGAAGGCAGACAGGCAGCCCATAGAGGTGCGCTGAAAGGAGACACCCACAATTATTAAACATTTTTTTGTGGGGGAGGGATGGAGGTGGGTAGAAGACCGGATTGTGGGAAACCGCAGAAGAATTTACTCCTTGAAAACAGTCCTGAGACCAGACAAAAACTTTGAGCAAGAGACAGGGATAGCACATAGGAAAAATTTAGGTGTAGCTAGCTCCTGAAGGGATAATTTGTGAAGGCAAAAGTGGATGAAAGGACAGTTTGATAGAACGATTGTGGCAGAAGACCGTCACCAAATATTTCAACAAGTGTCAACTCTTATTGTGCAGCTCTAAATCGAGTTATGTGCAATTCTTGTTTATTAAAGCATACAGTTTCTTACCTCTCTCCTTCCCTTCCTCGGGGCTTACTTTGACCTACCCCCCTCCACCACCTGTTGTTTCTTCACATAGCCTTTTCTCTCTTATCCCATACTCCCTCACCCCTTCAAGTTTACCAAACTTTGCCTTTCGACTGCACGAAGGCAAAACCTTTACTATTTTTTGTATGTCAAAGTTTGATTTAAGTTTTTGGAAAAAAAAAAATTCCATTCAATTGCACTGAGTATAAAGTGAAGGAAAATATCTGTACGAGTGGGCTTAAGTTTTGAATTCAGCCCTTTGTGAAACTCTCTGAAGCCTTGTAGTGATTATGCCAAATTAGAGGAATCTGTATCAAAATATTCCAATGCTAACCATTATCCATATAAAATGACCTGATGGTACGTAAGACAAGAGTCAAATGATACAAAGTGTTATAAGTGTGACACTAGTAGATTGTGTGTATAAAACAAATGTTATTACTTCTAGTGAATCCTTATATGCTAATCCACCACACTACATACTCCCCCTCCCCTTCCCTCACTCTCCCTTCCACCCACTAACCACCTTGTTCATCTCTTAAATGGGTGTATAAAAGAAATTTTATTACACCTGGTGAATGCATATATCCCTATGCTAATCCACCACACTATACCCTCCATCTCCTCCCCCCCCTGCACCTTCTTTCCCTTCCCACAAACTAACACTTCCATCTCATTAATGTTGATCAAAAAAAAATCAAAAAATGGGATGCACAGGAGAGCTGACTTGAAGCAAAATGCGAAAGAAACGAAGAAGGCAGACGGAATGACGGACAACAAGATACGGATTCCAAGTGTTCATTCCAATGGATATAATACAAAAAAAGTGGGGGGAAAATGGAGATTGGAAAGAGAAATAGGTTTGGACGTAAGAACTTTCAAGGCTTGAGGTAAAATGACACAAACAAATAAGACCTCTGTGATACCCTGTATGAAAGATTGGAGAAATATATACAATATAACTTTTGCCAATAATTCACTCTCCCCCACCAACCCTACCCCTCCCCCACCCTACCACCCCCTGGTATTATTTAAATGATGGTAGTTTAGTGTCAATTGTGTTTATGTGTCATTTACATCAAACCCTAAATTGTTTTGAAAATGACTTGCCCAGAGTCTTTAAAAAAGCTTTCATAAACTTTACCTTGTGATCTAGGTAATGGATGTACATCTGATTTAAGTCAAAAGGATGAAAAAAAAGGAAGGAAAAAATTGGATCCTTTCATTTTGCAATCGTTATTGAAACAGAAACCTCACTACCACACTACTTAACTATGAATCAAAACAAGCTAGGAAGTAGTCTCTGCCAGGAATGATAGCATACCCCACTACCAACGAAAGAAACTAAAAATAAAACCATAATTAAAAAAACATAAGATTTGACCTGGAAGTGCAATTAAACTAACAAGAGTTTGAAAATGGTCTGCAAAAGTTTCAAGTTCTTAATCTACGCAGACAGTGGCAAGATCACAAGGTAACAAAATAATTGGAGTTAGGAGGAAGCACCTTCCTTGCGTCAAAGACTAAGTGTCTCAACTATCGGCATTCTTAACAAGAAATGGTCTAATACCTCTCAAATCTCCTTCTCAATATGGCAATATCGTTTTGCTATGTTTCAAGTAAAAGTGCTTATTACTCTTCCTTTGTGTGCACGATACACATGTTTTGCTTTAACCCGATGTAAATTGTACTTTCAAGTTCTTGGAACTTAATGAAGTATGTATGTCTAAATTAAAACTTTATCCACAAAATGTGACAATTGTTAAAATTTTGGGGCTAGTGTGGACGCTGTGAAACAGAAGCAGCCAATCAAATATAGAAACACATCTCATCCTATTATGATGACAACTTTAAAAACTGCACTTGTTTCATACATGGTTTGCGCTAATTTGCATCTCTACGCTGCATCATTATCCAAATTTGTACGTAACTTTTCAGTAAATCACTATCATATATAATCGTTACATAAAAATAAAGAAGAGTGAAAACAATAAATGAATAAAAATATCAATAATGTTATCGCACCTGTTTCGACGACACCTTTGAGATTGCTTTGGTTTCAATGTGCCCGAATGAGGGCGCTTGACAAGAATAGGTGACAAATGTCAGGAGTTGATCAAAGATTGCTGGATACATTGATTGCATGGACTCTGTACCATCGCTGATTGCCTGTCGAGAAAAATGCATGCAAGTCTCAACAGTAAATCTCTTCATCAATTATAATGAATAAGTTTAGTTAAGGTCAAAACTCTGCTAGTATGAAAGTTTTGTAGGCCTAGATTTAGCATTCGTATCTCTTTGACTTACTGAAGGTAATATATCTTAATTTATTTTGTACTTTCATATTTTGTGCAATATGTTGCATTACCAATACAGGCTGTCATGAAGGTAAGCAAACAATTTTGAAGGTAATATTACACAGATGTGGGAGAATATTTAACCTTATCTTGTTGTTGAAAATTATCAGCATTTCTTATTAGACAATTTTTTTTTTGGCATGCTTATTGAAGCCAACTGAAGTGGAAACTGATAACAGTAACAAGTTTCAATTATCATTTCCATTATCATCATCCACACTGACTCAGGCAACAAGTTTGACGTTTGACCTTTAACCTTTGACCTCTCTCTACCCACATAGGTATACAAGATCCGTGGAGGTACACAGCACAATTTTTGATACATAAAGCAACCATGTTTGTCTCCATCGATTGTTACTCATTTACACTTACCCCTTGTAATATTTTAATGGAATGCAGTATTGCCTCTTGCAGCGGTGTGAGTTCGTTTTCCCCGGCAGACGGTAGTATGAACACGGACATGTCCGCCTGGACCGGCACGGACACGGCATTCTGTAGGACCAGGAAGAACTTCTGAAGATCTGACGAGACAAACCGCAGCCGGATGTGTTTGAACAGAAGTGGGAAAATCTTGACTAGAGCCGTCAGAAAAGCCTGAGATGGAAGATTAGCGGTCCGTTCCAGAGGTGG
The DNA here is from genome assembly GCF_037975245.1 of Apostichopus japonicus. Lineage (NCBI taxonomy): Eukaryota > Metazoa > Echinodermata > Holothuroidea > Aspidochirotida > Stichopodidae > Apostichopus > Apostichopus japonicus. The sequence continues at coordinate 23,854,436 of NC_092580.1, forward strand.
TTTTGTGCTGGCTATACCGATGCCGTACCAGACCCGCCACGCATTGGACCACAGCACATCGCTGTCGATCCGATCCGCCACGTCGTTGTCCAAGTCGGTCGAATCCGACACGGAAGTTCTTTCCGCACTCGATTCCTTTTCGGGTGCTGCCACCACGTTTTCCGACCGACTCATGGCCTCATCGGCGGGAATGATGAGGTCGTCAGAGAGGGCAGTGTCATCGGTTTGTTTTTCACTGCTACTGCTAGCACTGCTAACTTGTTTGACTAAGTTGAGTTTTTTAGGGGGTTTAAGTTGCAGCACATCCTGGAAACTCTTCAGAGCGTTTAGAGAAACCTCCTTGCTCGGACTGAGAGCCGAGGACTCTATGTGCTGTAGTAAGAGCGCCCAAGCTCTTGGAAAATCACCTTTGAAAGAAAATCAAGAAAGAGTCACTTTTAGCATGAGCTGTGAGTAACTCCACATTCTTAAACAGTAGCGATGAGGTAAATGCAAGCATTTGTCTTTTTATCACACAGCAAGGAAATGTTGTTCATATTTGTTACTTTACAATCACAGAATGTAAGCTAAGTTCAGAAAAACAATGATTTTCTTCAGAATGAATGACCATACATTACTTTGCGAGAATTGTGGCTAGCGATGCCATTAATTTATTTAAGTGTTTGACTATGCAAGCCCATTTTATGAACCATTAGCACACAAATTGGTATGATCAATTTTCATGTTTACATACACTTACAAAGACTTCAATAAAATTAAGTCAACTCATTGTGAAAGCTTCAGTTTTTAGTTACACCTCATATTTCCTTTACTTTCAAAACTGATTATGTGTTTATTTAAGGGTTATCACATTTCTTCTTTCTAGCTGTGAAACACTCCTGGTATGCAAAATGTTCTTCAAGTATCTAGTTCCTTGTCAAAACCACAGGAGATATTATTTCAGTTTTTATGTTTGCTCAGCTGAAATAACATAAAGACAACTATTACTTACCTAATGGCATGAGAGCGTGTCTCCAAGTATTAAAGACCCTGGCAACACCAGCGAGAGTGAGTACTTTTGTTTCAGCCCACTGTTTCTCAGTGGTGTCCCTGGAATGATGAATCAAAATGTTCCCTCCGGCCGTAGCGTCCCCTCTCTCGTGTGCAGCGGCACCAGAAAAATTCTTGACTTTGTCCAGTAAGGGGAACAAAACCTGTCAAAAGAGGCAAAATAATCCCCAAAGTTTAATTCCCAGGTATGAAATCACTACTCGCTTCATTTCAGTCGGCATAAATCACTTTTACATTTTAAAAAACAACTAAAACGGTCTTTTTTAAATAAGCATGTGTAAAGTTTCTAGTTTCTTTTCCTATGTTTAGGTGTATTTTGGTGGGGGGGGGGGGGGTGGGTTGTGTGTGTTTTTTGTTGGTGGCCTGGTCTCGATAAGCTCTGCTTCTGCCAGGTCTCCCCCACTTCACATCATTTGTATATATCAATTGTTTGATTCCTATGGAATGTATTTGTATTATATATTCAAATGTTATATGTTCACTTTGTTTATGTTATGGTGAAGTGGAAATAAATAGTTTTCAATTTCAATTTCAAAAAGTGGCTTTTCTTGAGACCATGATGCTATTGATCATCTATGTATTAGTGCATTGTGCATTGTTCCTTACCTGCCAAAGCACTATCTGCCATGTAGATAACTCTAGTAACGAACCGTGGACGCTGATGGTGGAGAAGAGAGTCTGACCAGCACTCTTACGAACGGCTGGCCGGGAGTCTACACACAGATCTGCCAACCTAAATACAAACGATGAACAAGACAGTTATAAAATAAGAAAGATCATTACTTTCAAGTACAACTGATATAAGAGTGTTAAATCATTCAGCTGGTAAATTGAAAAGAGGGGAAGGGTTGGAGAAGGGGGAACAGAGAGAAGGTGATATGGAGGGGAGGAGGGGAAATGGAGGGGGAAGGATGGGGAGAAAGGGAGGGGTCCAGGGGAATGAAAGGTAGGAGGTGGAATGGAGGGGAGGTGGAATGGAGGGGAGGTGGAATGGAGGGGAGGTGGAATGGAGGGGAGGTGGAATGGAGGGGAGGTGGAATGGAGGGGAGGTGGAATGGAGGGGAGGTGGAATGGAGGGGAGGTGGAATGGAGGGGAGGTGGAATGGAGGGGAGGTGGAATGGAGGGGAGGTGGAATGGAGGGGAGGTGGAATGGAGGGGAGGTGGAATGGAGGGGAGGTGGAATGGAGGGGAGGTGGAATGGAGGGGAGGTGGAATGGAGGGGAGGTGGAATGGAGGGGAGGTGGAATGGAGGGGAGGTGGAATGGAGGGGAGGTGGAATGGAGGGGAGGTGGAATGGAGGGGAGGTGGAAGGGAGGGGAGGAAGTGGCAGGATGGGAAGGCAGTGGAAGAGTGAATAGGTGGCAGGGAGGAAAAGAGAGGGAAGAGAGGACAGAAGTGGGAGGGGAGGAAAGGAAAGGGAAAGGAGGACAATGGAGGGTGAAGGGAGGGAATGAGAGTGAAGGGAGGAAAAAGAGGGAAGGGAGGAAACGAGGGGAAGGGAGGAAAGAAGGGTGAAGGAAGGGAAGGAGGGGTAGGTAGGGGAAAGAGAGTGGCAATGGATGTTACAATAACATACCTGAGTGACTTGGTTTAGTTTCAGAGGTTCTATAATACTTACCTTGAGTACAGTGTTAGCCACAATGCATCAAAGGGTGGTACTGGTTTCTCACTGCCTGTCTGAATCTCAATATTCTTAGAATCTTGCTCCAAGCTCTCTCTGATTGTATCTCTATTTTGATATAGATAATCTGAAATATTCCACTGAAGAGCAAAACAAGGGCAAGAGAATTCAGATTAAAATCAGTATGTTATATTTACTGAATAACTCTTAAGAAGTGTAGTATGCTTGCTCACCAGATCCATATTCATAAACTGCAACAATAGACTGATAAAGTTTGAATAACCGTGTTTGTGTGAAGGGTATGTATCTCTCTATGATACAACATCCATTTCTGGAATGGTGTCCAACAAAACCGAATAAAATAAAAACAAAACCTCAAAATAGCAGAGTGTTAATGGGAACTTAATGGAGAACAACAACAGAGTACAAACAACAACATCAATGTACTTGATTTACCATCAAAGCAAAATTATAACTCAAGGATATTGCTAAGACTAATATTCTTCGATGGTATGGACACAAAGATACACACCTATATTTTCTAAATTTTTACATGAATATTTACATTTATTGGTTAACTGATATTACATTCTTTGAATCCCTAGTCTGAGTCTGATCAAGGGGTACCTTACCAGAAGTCCTACAGCGGTCAGACTGATATTCAGCTCTTCTTTCTGAAGTCCAAATCTTGCTGCGGTCTCAACTGATATCTGCAAACAGTAGCAAGGCATGATGGGAAGGAAATCGGTCACCACCAGTTGCAAGCTCTGAAACGATGCTCTTATCAAATTTTCACTGCAACAAAAAGGTAATGCAAAACTTATTATCTGAACAAATATTTAAAAAAAATTGAAATGAATAACTAATTTTAGCCATATGAAATAGAAACGTGTGAAAAATACACACACAGAATTATCATGATTTATGAAATTTTCCTGCCTTTCAAAGAACAGGCCACATAATTCCAGGTTAAGAAAGACCACTCAATCATATCAACGAGTATAATTTTAAAATTACCCTTGATCTTGTGTCACTGCACCAATCACCCCCAGAACCAGGGGCCAGCCATGTACCAGGCAATCACCACTGCTTGACAGCAACTGGTGCACACATTCTAGCTGTTTCTGCCGGATATCGGCATGAGGAATTGAAGACAGCTCCTGGAGCGGTCCTAAAAGGATGGCTTGAAGTTTCTGCGAAAATAAAAGAAACCAAAGTAGTAACATTCAAAAGTATATTGAAAGTAACCTTTACTCAATTAAACTGAGATGAAGTATCACCAGGGACATCTACAGAATGTTCAAACATTTGTGCTTTATAGAGTATATATCATATACAGAATTAAAATTGAGCCCACTAGCTTTGTGGACTAATTTTTCTTTCTAACATAAATTGGTTTTCTTTTCCTGCTATTTACAGCAATTTATTTATATTCCAAGGAGGCTCTCTTTCAAAATCTGATATATTTTCTGATATTTATTTGTATCCATGTATTGTTGAAGAGTTTAAATGTTCCAATGAACTGCTTTCCGGGGCTCGACCCCTGCCGACTTACCAAGTTGTGGTGCAGGGGAGGTTCGTGTTTATATTCCACGGATGACGTGATCAGGTCGGTGACGGCCTCCGCGCTAAATTCTCTCAGCTTGACGTGACTGTGTTGACAGACTTCTAGCAGATGGGCAGTGACCGGTTTCCACCAGGACTCCATTCTGGGTAGATTAACAAGTCCTGACTCGAGGAGCTTGGCGACAGGGAACAGAGACGGTTCCTGCAGTATAGGACGAGATGAAAATATATATGTATCACTTCACTTGCATTAATTTGATTTGATTAATTAATTTGATTAATTAATTTGAGCTTTCTATTTGTACTGTGTATTCATTTTCTGCCATGTATCTGACATTGTGTTTTTGTTTTCTTTTGTTGTTAAGCGCTATGATCATATTTGGAATAGCGCTATATCAAGCATTGTATTTATTATTAATAAATTAACGAAAGTATAAAACATTTCCGAACCTTTGTCTAATGCAAACAGGACATTGATACTGCTCATACTGTCACTACACTTGTTTTGAGTGTGCAGACTGAACTCTTTTGCAACGTGTTTCAATATGCAAACACATCAGTATTCAAACTTCCACAGCTTGTCATCTGGTGCGAGCTTTAATATACACTTCACACTTGGTTGTCACAGTAAGGTCTGAACAAGTTAAGGATATCTCCCACAGAAAGTGAATTCCATGAACAATAGAATACACTTCCTTTTGCAGATATTCTTCACAAGCAAGAACATTTCCGAGGGATATTTCCAAGCGAGGGTGTGGATTAATTGGGTGTAATACTTCTCTCAAATCTGAATGTGCATTATACCTAATCTTAATCTTCTGCACCGACCTTTGAATATGCAACAAACACATGTTTGAACACCTTGTTATTACGTTTAGACTTAATTGTAAACGGTATATCCCATATAAAGCACATTTCCATGAACAAACAAAGCACACTTTCTTCCCATATATCTTTGCCAAGCAACATCATTTCCCACAGAGAGTGGGTTATAATTGTTTGGTTTGCATAAGCATCATAAACCCATTTCATTATTCACCACTACCTTTTCAAAATGTTTCCAACACAAAACACACTGTGTACTGGCATACAGTTACACTGACCTTATTTGAATATGCAATTTCCATAGCTTCTGAGGAGAGCTTACAGAGTGCATCAATCATGTGATGCAGGGCTACCTCATCGAGGTACTGGGAGGACTCAAAGAGACGAGAGAGCATGGAGGTGAGTATGGGTAGCTCGGCCATCACTGCTGTGGTGATCACCGTATTGGGAGCATCCGCCGTGTGCCCGACCTTGAGAGTACCACCACTGATAGGTTTCAGTCCCAGTATCCAGACCAGGTGTTGGAGGGTGGTGAGGATCTGATGCCAGGCAGACCCCAAGACGGAACCGTGAAGACAGGACAAACTGAGGATGGCTCGCATACATTGGATGTTTTTAGCTGTAAGCTGTAAAAGGACAAAGACAAGGATAATAGATTCTACAGAAATAGAAGACGGAACCGTGAAGACAGGATAAACTGGGGATGGCTCGCATACACTGGATGTTCTTAGCTGTAAGCTGTAAAAGGACAAAGACAAGGATAATATATTCTACAGAAATAGAAGACGGAACCGTGAAGACAGGATAAACTGGGGATGGCTCGCATACACTGGATGTTCTTAGCTGTAAAAGGACAAAGACAAGGATAATATATTCTAAGGAAATAGAAGAGGATATGGTGGGTTTAATTTGGAATCACTCAATGGAATATTTAATGCACAATGATGTGTAAGCAGCAACTGAAAAAATTGGACAATGTAGCTTTGAGTTGCAAAATTTTGTTTATTTCAAATTGACGACAAAATTTAGCTTTAAAAGAGTAGGTTGCATTGTTGTCTATGAGCTAATTTTGCAAAATAGTGTTTTATTACATACTGATTTTATTTAGCATTCCCTACTACAATGTCATACTGATTTTTTTTTGACAAGATCAAAGTGTTCTCCTCATTATTGTAGTTAACCTTATAACCATCCACTCGATCCTAACCTCTTTAATGTGCACCTTACTTCTTTTCCAATTGTATCATGTCTTGAAGTGAACTCATTAGTTTCATCTCCCTAACACAGATCCAGCACCTTTACGTATGTACATTTCCTTCATCTTTTAATCTTTTTAGCTTTATTGCGTTCATTCAATTTTTAAAAATTAAACTCACCATGACAGGTCCTTGCACAGTGCCATGAAGGGTGGATAGAGGGGTACCGACAGCTACCACTTGGTTACGGCCGTCTCCCAGGTCACCGTTGGATCCATCGTTACTACCGCCTCCCTGCAGCAGACTGTCTTTACTAGCTTGACGTCTATGACCTGCAAAAACAGAGAGAAATCAGAGCATAAACAGTGTTCTGAAGATGTAAGGGAAACATGAATATTAACAACCTAAACAAATACCAAAAAGACAACACACTTCTTGTCTGAAGACTGAACTACAATCAGTAAGATGTAGCTCCTCTTTCTCTCTGCTAGAGAAACCTGAAGTGTAAAACAAAAGTCTATTAAAGCTCAGCTCTCACTTTCCATCTTATATGACTCAAGAAAATATCCCATATGTATGATACAATGATACAAATGATACAGCTGATTTTTTATTTGACTATAAATGAAATGACTTTGACTTTCGGGTTTTACAACACACATGACTCACATATTGATCGTGGAAAACACCTTGCTAAATCAAGATCACCCTCGTTGACAGCCACACCTACCTACAGCCTGCTGTTGGGACTAATACTAAATTAGTGCATCATATTAAACTTTATTCCCAATTATCTGATGATCCATTTTCTAAAGTACTAAGAGAGGTTATATCCGGTACCATTTAAAAACATACCTTTTGCATTTGATGTGCTCTGAGGTGTGGCAATGTTCAGTACCGTGAGGGCGTAGTGTGCTGGTAACGCTGATCGGCAGAGAGACGTCACAAAGGCGTCTCTGGATACCGTCTGGTCCAGTTTGCCACAGAGACTGGCGTAGAGCTCTAATGACTTCAGGATAGATTCCGTGGCAGCCTCATCAGTGCTGAAAAATAGATTCATATCAAAGGGTGTCGTTGTTGCAAAATGATGTTGTGAAATATAGAGGCTACAACAATACATTCATAAAGAATTGTGACAAACAATATGTCATTTGTCACTTTTAATACCAATGTTATGGTCAGTATTTCATAACCTTCTATTCTTTAGAATGGTCTGCAAAGTCAAATAACCAGAGAAATTCCCAAATGGCACTCTTTGGTTGGGCTTAGTTTCAGCCAAGATAAATCTATTACCATATTTGAGAGAAATACTGAGATTTTTCTCATTACTCACATGCACCAAAATGAATGGCATTTAATATGGGAGTGTGTGTATGAAGACAGAGTTAGGAGCTCTAGGGTGGTTAGGAGGGGGTTTGCTAGGAGGGGGTAGGGTAGAATGCACAGTGGTAGAAAGGGTGTTCTGTTTTGTGGGTCTTTACCTTTGTGTGTTAAAATGCTTTCTGATACGCATAAGTTAGGTTATCGAAATATAACATATTCATATAAGCAGAATATTAAAGCAGAGCATTAAATACATATAATGCAGAGTATTATTCAAATCAACATTGCACCTGGTCACAATTGGCCAACTTCCTAGCTTCCTTCACCAAATGAAGTTTATATGAGGAAGGATTTAACAATGAATTCTCATAACTGTCAACATTTTCTCACTCTTAGACACTTGTCACACTATCGTTAATCATAAACAACAATAACTTATTCACTGTTTTTGTCTATTTTCTACCATATTTATGCTTACCGTGATGATAAATCATATACACCAAATTCCACAGCAAACTGGACATGTCTCTTAGGTTACGAATAATTTTCAGTTTGACATTAAAATCACATTTCCATAATTCCTTACACATAGTATGAGACCAAACGATCCTCTATGAAAGCTTCTAAAAATCAACACTCATGCTATACCATACCACCTAATCCACAAAAATATTTAAAAAAAACTTCTTTTTTACAGAAAATTATACTCTTCATAAACATGTTATTTCTGGTCAAATCATGCAGTGAAGATTTTCGATTGATGACTTACCAGGCTTCCAGTAAGAGTGAGAGAGCAGACATGACACCACACCAAGAAGACTCCACTAGTGTTGTCCACATTGCATATAGATCTAACAAAAAGAGACCCAGCATAAAACATATCAATTGTCAGCATGTGACTTTCTATCTCTCTCTTAAAGCAATATAGTAATTAAGACACAACATTCCACATATTCAATAGCACAACTTTGCATTGTAGTGCACATTTTCAAACACAAAACAAGTTGTCTTGCTTTCTTTATAGTGCTTACTTTCTTCTTTGTGTTTATTGCATTCTCTTCCCAAGCAATTGTCATATTAAAGGTGCACTGCATCAAGTAATGATCTCATTTTTAATTTAGAACCCCAAGGGGACTTGTTTGGAGTAAAAAAAAGGGTGAAAACTACTTTTCTACAAAGGTGTTTGTGTGCTTTAAAGCATGACTTTAAGCAAACCCTTTGGTTTTCATATGTCACAGTGCAACAACATAGTAACCCTTTGAATGTAGCATATCTTTCAAAGTTTTTACTGTAAGAGATTATGAACTCACTGTTCATATGTGTTATGAATCAGGAAGACTTTGTCCAGATGAATTTGATAATTTTGATAATTTCAATATTCAGATCTAATTTTATAGTAGTATTAAAAGATGACATGAATTTTAAAGGGTCTGTGACATCAACAAAATTAATTTCTTTTTACCTATAGTCATTCAATTGGTCAACAGCAGTGACATCTGAGAATGCAAAAGTCAATTCCTATTTTGTTTGAAAGCAAATAAGATTTATTCTTCAAAAAAAGGGATGCATTTAAAATGACAAGCAGCAGGAAAACATTTGTGACAACATTGAAGGCTAACTTATCCAACACATGATGTTAAATTTACATGTGGTATGGTAGACTTAACAATTTACAATCCAACTGTTTCATTTTATGTTATTTTCCTTTTTTTTTTTCTTCTTTTTTTTTGAGGGAGGAGGATTGGGGAAAGGAGGGGGGGGGGTCATACACTTATAAGAAATATTGTGAATAGAAATATATATATCAGAGGCATTAATCCATTTTAACAAAGATTTAAATATTTCTACATACAGCATGAAAAAAGAATAAATATTGTTTGATACAGAACAAGGCAAAATTAATGAATTATGCATTATCTAGAGTTCAAAATCATGCAGTATGTTTATAACACTTTAAGCAACTCAATCGTAAGTACTTGACAATTTAAGATGATGGTACTACGTATTGACTTCTCATAAGAGGTAATTGGCATTAAAAGTTGCTGTTCTTGTGGGTCATACTGACAAGGTTATCAAACCTGCTGGCATCAGCCACGTTAGCAGTGAGAAATGTATTTTGATACAAATTTTTACATTTAATTTCTTAATGTGTTCATTAACAAAATGACTTTCCCAGTATTCTAACTGCAAGTCAATTCATGTGAGCTGATGGGTTTGGTACTAAGAACAAAGCAATGCAAAGGACCTGGGACTCTCGAAGCTTATCCCTGAAGAGAATAATCGAAGCAAAGAAATGCATTGGCAATGCATACATATAACATGATGTGGCTGTGGCACGATGTTGGACATGGATAATTACATCAAATATATCCTGTTTAGAACTCAAACAATTAGACAGTTCAAAAGATCTCAAGTTTGTATCAGTTTTTTTTTCTATTCTTGCTTTGAAATATAATCTTCTTGTTGATGTCATCCTATATGTGTATAGGGTGAAGGATTGAGGAAGGGATAGGGAAGCGAGTAGAAAGGTTTTCAATGAAACAATCTAACATAATGACAGAAGTGGATAGCGAAACACAGCTTGCAAATTACCATAGAATGCAAAAGCATTAACATAATTGTCTACTTCTGTAGAAACTTGTCACGCTTGATTTGATGAATAGGATTGAATTCACAATAGCTTTCTGTATATGACCTCTACAGTTGATACTAAAAGCCCTGCCAATAACCTTCATAATTACTTAAAAACATAATTATTGGTATCATTTCCATACAATGGTAAAAGTTGAAATTCATTGAGCTGTTTGCTTCACGTTACTGTAGTATTTAAGTATTTACCTAATGTAAATGTTGTGAGAAACTGGCAAGTGGCAATTGAGTGTGTAGCTGAATAATAAAGTGTCATAACTTAGCATAATTACTACTTTCTTTAGGAATGGTTGGCTACTGTGCTAAACCATGTAAATGCAATGACTTCATTAAATTTAGTGATTTAAATATTCATGATTTCCTCCTCACATAGACAATACAGGAGACCCAAGAACAGTTCTGGCATAATGTCTAAACATTTACTGAGAAGTCTACTGAAGAATGAAGAGTCAAAGCTGCCTGAGGTTACAAACATGAATGTAACAAGCAGTAAATGACAGGCTTATGAATGAGAATTAAAAAGACTCCTACATCAAACATCAGAGGAATCTTAAGATTATCTCATGAGAACCTAAGAAGATCATGGGTACCTCAGTAGAACATCACATTGAATCCCACTAATACCTCAGTGAAATATAGAGCCTCACAGGAATCACAATAGTACCCTAACAGAACCTCAAAGGTAGAGAACCTTAAGTAGAACCTTGGGACAATCATGAATAGAGTGAGCACCTGAATGAAACCTACAAGGATTTTATTGAGGACCTCATCAGAACCTGTATGGTGAATTTCAGATAATCCTATGGGTACCTCATAAGGATCTGTAAATAATCTCATGAAACTCTCTCTAGGACGTTTCAATTATCCCATCAGGTTCTCTTGAAGAGCTTACAGGGATTTTACAGAAGAGAAATTTCCGTTATCAGAATTTCAATGATATTTTTCCCCCTGTTGAAACTGATGCTACTAGCCAAGAGCTTCAGAAGCTAACTGCAAAGTGATTGGATGTGAGGCAAGGTAGATGAGCGACTTGCGGGTAATGAGATGAAGAGTTGACGATAGCGTGGAATGCTCTGAGGTGTGTGTGTACTGGGTATTCAAACGCAGACTTACGATGACCTCTGGGAAAAGACATTTTTCCATCTTCCTCTTGGTCCTCCTGCTCATCGATATCTTTATCTTCATCATTCTTCGCCCGTTCTGTTTCTTAGTATTAAATTTGTAAAAAGGAAATGCTAAGATAAAACCACTTAAGGGCTAACAGGTGGAGTCTAGTACTTCTAAAGAAAGAATTAATAAAGGACCTCAGTTTGGGGATTGATAAAATGTAAGTCCTTATGTTATCTTCGGCTGGAAATCATGGACTAAAGTAAATGAACTGGAAGCATCACCCTGGAGATGATGCATTCATTGCAGGGGATGCCAACGGAAAAAGTCACAAATAACAGCAATTTGATTATTTTAAGATAAAAGATAAAGATTAAAAAGATAAAAACAAGTAGCTACAAATCCTTTCACTTACCATCAGAATATTTGCTGTATAGTTTATTACTGAACATGATATCAAGAAATTTAAGAAGGAAAAAATAAATTTTCCTTAGGAAATCAAAGTTGCTTGAAAAACAAACAACAAATAGAAATATTTGTGTGTATGTGTGTAAAGGATGACTTGCAAACTTTGTCCACATGAACAGAAGAATAAAACAGTTAACCCTTTGACAGAAACCCAGGAGAATGTACCTCTGCGGGATTATTCATAACTTAATAACTAGTGCAAGTTAGGGATATATTTTCAATTACAACCTTCATAGTGACAGAAAGGTGAGAAATTTAAGATTGCAAACTTTTATGTAGTTATAACATTTTATGCTAATTACATCTGCAAATATGCAACTATATGTGATATTTCAGTATATCATTACCATACTACATTTAAAAGATAAAAATTTCATGTCATCCAGCAAAAGGCACCGAGTCAGTTTTCTGAACGTCATTGCTGAAGACTAGAGACACTCAGTCGACGAGGTCGGTTACAGACATCTAATTGACTATATGTCGCATTTAACTGATGTAGCAATGTAACAATGTAGCAAACACTAAACTACACCACAACAGACAAGAATCCACCCTTTAAGATCTGACTCAATTGAAACTTTTACTTATCATCTGAAATAATCACATCACTAAATATTGACAGCAGGTTGTCCTTCCACTGATTATCGCCTACATAACCTCTCTTCTTCCCCTGTTGGTTATTTCTTTCTTCTCTCCATCCCTTGTCTACTAATCCCCATACATCTATCTCTTTGTGTTCACCATGCTCATCAACCTGTCTGTATTCTGTGCGTGTTTTTGTCCCTTCTGTTACTGTTACTTGTCATTTAGCCTTTGAAGAAGATCCTGCTAGGATCGAAATGTCAGGCCAACTTACTTTTACACATGCAATAAAAGAGATAAGAGAAGAATTTTACAGTATTTGTTTATAATAGCTTGAACTGACCTTTGTCCACCATCTTCATTTTTACAGCTTGTCTTAAACTTCCGACATCAGGTCTGGCTTTCCATAGCTTCTCTTCTGTGTCCATCTCATAGGTCACCACAGTGGACACGCCCTTGACAGCATCCAGGAGGGCACATAATGCTACTGACATCCCATAACCGTCAGGAACAGGCGGTGGTTCACCTTTGTCTAACAGTTCGAGACTGTACAAAAGGAAAGGTTACAAAAACAAAAGACAAATTAATTAAAATCTTCACCTCTGTAATCGTTTGAAACATTTTGCTAATTAAAACAAGAATAATATTTTTTCAATTTTGTTTTAAAGAAATTTAATGCAATTTTCTTCTATAGAAGTAAAAAATGAAGAATATAAGTTAGGCAATAATATTAAACACTAAAATCCATAGCAGGGTAAAGTAAAAGAAGGAGCAAAAGTCTGCAAAATAACATTGTAAATTGAAATCAACAAGGTCCAACCCTGATCACTCAAAAAGGGACAAATTTCATCAACATCTCTTTTCTCAAAGTTCTCCACAAAAGGAGAGATTTTTTTGTACATGTAACTGATTCTTGCAGCAGTATGAAGGGATACACAGCATATAATAATCTTGTATCTTTGTTATTCAGCTGACAAATCCTTCTGCACAAATATCCAATACATGATCACACAATCTAGGCCTATTGAAAGTAGCTGTTTGATGTTCTTTATAGACTTTTTTTCAAAGTGTTTAGCTTTTTTGGGGGGGGGAGGGGATATTTATGTGACTCAGGCATTTGGTATTTTGTTTTTCATGATGTGTCTGATGGTGTCAGATGATAAATTAGAAAAGTAAGGCAACTTTGACATAAACTGTTTGCACTATTCTTTAATAAAAAAGCTTGATGAAGCTAAATGCTGGAATACAGGTAGTCTATCCTCACGATTGTATTTAGCACACAAAGGTGACTTAATTCTCAAACTAGAACGTTTGAATCAGGAGATATTTGTAACAAGGTGATATTTTCTTTAAAAATTTGAAAATGTTTTGTAAAAGAATTTTCAGCAATTGAAATGTCACTATTATTGGCTGAAAATACAATTTTGTGCATGAAAATATCAGCTGAATCTAACTTGACACCAGAAATACCAAAACCATATTTATTTCCGGAATTTGTATGAATATTAGCAAAGTCTGATATTAAGGCAGTAGCAAATTCAACTATCTAATGCAATGCTATCAACATCATCGTTATCATCTCTTGTTATTATTGCAACATTTACCTAAAAAAAAATGGAAAACAAAGACTCTAAATAAATCTGTGACTGCCACTTTCCTCATTGCGAACACTCACCGATATATGCAACCAGTGTGATTGTTCAAACGGTAAACGACATCTTTTATTTTATAGCTTTATGTTTAGACAAAATACAATTTCAACCAGATATAAATCTTGGCAGCTTTCCAAATGTCTCAAAACTGCTGTAGAACAAAGCATGTTGTAGACAAAACTATGTAACTGTTTAAGGAAAAGGAACTCAAAAACGCCTATCGAGTTAGTTTTGTATAACATATTTAATATTTAATCACCTCCAATGCATCCACTCTGAGTATTCACACTCCCAGTGTTTACATTATCTGGCTATGTTTCATGAGTGACATCAGCGAGTGACATCATTATGCCAACCTCATCAAAAATTAATTGATCAATGGACCACACAAATGGACCGGCTAGCTATTAAATGAATTGTAATTTAGAACAAGGCTCTTTCCTATTTACATATCAGCAATAAGTAGTTCCTTTCTTTTTGAAACTTTAACCGAGAGCTATTCGATACAATTAAAGAGCACTTCCCTATGTGATAAATATGCACAGAATAATCATGTAAAGTCTGACGATACATTGTCATTCTGAAGATGCACAACAGGGCACACCTCCCACCAACCTAAGTCATCATCTCTTGTATGACTAGCAGGTATAATCATATTATCAAGATAAGGTATGGTTTTCCACAGACTAATAGCACTTTCACAAAGAATAAACAGATCATATTTGAACTTCACAACAGCTCATTAGGGTTTGCAAAATAAGCCACATTCAAATTTCTCAGACCTGTTTGGAATTGTACAGAGACCTGCTCATAGCCTTTGGCTAATACAAATCCGAAATATTAACTGACACCGTACATGGTACAGAAATCTTGCACACTTCATTCTACAGATACAGTATTTGAGCTTGGTCAAATGACTTCAATTGATTTAATACTGTATACAAGGCAACATGTGGAAAAGTTATTTTTTAATTTTGCTCTCTCTCTCAGATATAAGGGAAAATCCCTGGTACTGAAATGTGCGCATAACTACAGTATTTCCAGCATATCATGAGAAACAAACTTCATAAACATCAAAACAGCTATACCAACTTTGAAAACTAAAATCATTCCCTGAGGTGAGTTGTATTCCTTAATACTACATGTGTAGTGTTGTAATATCTTACTCTTTATCAAGTTTTATCATAATTCAAGACATGACTATTACTATTAAAAAAAAAAAAAAACTTTGATTGAGTCATTTTAGTTGTTTTCTTAGTTTTAGTTGCTCCATAAAATTGTGAAACTTTTTTGTGCTCAGTCATTAGGAATATCAACAAGGTAATAAAACTATGATAAACAATATTAGAGGGAAAAAATTAAGTATCTTTTATTACAGCCAATGAACTACATGTAAGTTTTCATGCAAAGCTGATTTATTTCAAAATGCAAGTTTGATGCAAAATGCTTGATTTGTTGACACAAGAAAGTAGCTTAATGATAAGTCAAATTATTACAAGTGAAAAAATAATAGAAAAGGTAATGAGAAAGTTAGTATCTTTAGCATGGATAGAGGTCTTTAACACTTTATGTCTTAATGAATATTCATAATTTCAAAAAGACTTTCTTTACAATGAGGATAAGTGAGAGTAGATTTATTAAAGGTTACAGTTGTTTGAAGAATACTTCTGTATAATAGTAATGCATTGTTGTTAATATTTGCGATAGGACCAGCAAACACAGCTATAGGGATAATAGGGGATGGGGGGGGGGTAGGGGTGTGGGCTTTAGGGAGGGTCAAGTGAAAACCAAATCTTTTATGTTGCAATATAATAGTCATTGCCAGTCAAAGTAAATATGAGGTATTTGCAAGGTTAGTCTATTCTTATTGTCATTTTGGAGCATGGGCAATTAAATTTTATGGAACAGGAGCCTAAATTAAATCTGCCATCTCCTGCTCCACCATTTCATTATTGGGTGTTGTGGCCTATTATGACACTGACGTGCTATAGTTTTAAGGTTAGGTCATGTGGTTTGCAATTGACAACAAACAATAATAACTGACAAAAAAAATATGGAATGAAATAAAGAAATATAAAAGGCATGGGGTAGGACAAAGCAATTAACAACTTCTGTGTATGCTGGTGCAATGAAAAAATACAAATAAAATGAAATGGTATGAGAAGTGACTTTAGAAATATAATAGAAAAAACAGAAAATCAGAGTGCAAAGCAAAAATGTACAAAGCAAAAGTGTACAAAAATTGAAAAAATATATGAATTTTACTCATTAGAATTATAGGCAGTACAATATCTATACTAACTGAACTAAACTTGCCGAATTCAATTTCAACAACAACAACAAAAATCCCACAAGACAGTTTTGTTCTCTGTTTGTTTAGATTTACTGAATATGAAAAAAACCTGTTCAACTCAAAATCAATTTTGTTACAATAAAGTTTGCAAATATTGCATATTCAGACAAATCTCAATGGCAGAGGTAAAAACATGGGGGCGGGGGGAGGGGGCTCTAGGTGCAACACAAACCCCTTTGATACATTGCACACATGCACATACACAAAATACAGCCTACACAAATGCCCCAGGTGTTAAAGCCAGTTTCTTTGCCTGGAATGCAATTCCTCTTCTTATTATCCAAGAAAATAACAAAAATAAAACTTTGGATAAATGTATTATCATTGCACCTTAAAGTTCTATCTACATAACAGCTGAACAGAAAAGGAAAAAAAATAAAATGGTGAGTTTCAAATAACATAATTACAAATCATGCTAACCTCTCTTTAGATAAAGAAACTATCTTTGTTTTTGTTTCAAAAGTATTAAAGTATGTCGCCATAAAGAGAAACATTATTTATAACAAAAGTAAAAACTATAAACATGATATAGCAATATAAGCAACAGAAACACATGCAGAAGATAGGTGCTGAAAACCCAGCTGTAGATACACAGACAGACTCTAAACACACAAACAGACTAACAGATGAGAATTGAAATACTACTCCTATGATGAAAAAAAAAATAAACTTTAAAACAAAGAGAGAGACAGAGTAGATGTATGAAGCGTGCAACCAACCCCCAAAAACAAAACAAACAACATTGCCTTCTTTTCATTATCCGTTTCTTTTTTTAATAACTTTGTTTTGTTTCAAAGACAATTGTATTCTTGGACGGTAAGGCTCTATTTACAAAGTAACATTCTGCACACAGAGTAGCATATAACTAAACGCTTGTTGTGTATTAAACTTGCTGATTTTCGTTTTTATATTTCAGTACATAAGAGATAACAAATACGTAGATATTTGTGAAATGTGAGTATTTGCATGCAAATTTTTTTCAATGTAAATATGTTGATGTGAATATGCATGTAAAGTTATTTCAAGAAGGTACAGAAAGGACAAAGTTGGGATAGGAGATGGATTAGGGTCGAGGAGTCAACGGGGTAGTCGTTAAAAGAGGAAGGGGAAAGGGGAGTATGGTGGAGGGATTAAAAAATAATGTCCAGGATCTGAGGGATAACCACCAAATTGACAGCTAAAACTACTTATTTCTGGGTCTATTTTAGAAAAGGGGCAACTTGGATTGCAATTACAGTATCTGACAAAGTTATCATTCCCTGATTACTAATCTGGTATTAATTTATGCATAACTTTAAAAAACATTCATTAAATCTTAATACAAGTTGGGACTAACATTTTTTTTTTTTTTTTGACATTTCACTGGAATGTTTTGTTATAAATGGTACAGTTGAATTGTGTACCTGCTCAGGAGGAATAGTATTATGGTATGCCTGCTATTTTTATGGCAATGGTGGTAAGCACTGCAATAGTCTGAACATATCAAGAGGCACATGGATGTGAGTTTGCACTTCAAACATCAAGATGGTTATAGCTGAAACTTCAAGGAAATATCTATCCACACATGTGCAGGGAGGTATGACCATGTTTCCACAATAGGATTGCCAAAACAAAAGGCTACACAGTACATATGTTTCTTTCCATAGTTGAAAAAGAATACATGAGTGGTGCAGTGACTAATACTTTGTAACAGTTCTCAATCAATGAACTGCAGGACAAATCCAGACTATGAAAGATTTACATCAAACAAAAAAGAATCAATAAATAGTTTGATGCAGCATCTAGCTGTAATTGGGAATACAGGTTATAAAAGGGCTTAGGTTTATAGCATTCACTTTACTGCACCAATCCAAAACAAATCCTCTCTCTCTCTTTTAAGCATGGCTCAAGTCTTTCAATTTTTTTCAGACCCTTTTTTCTTTAATCTTTCTTTTCATGTTTCCCTTTTCTTCAAAGTGTTTAATTCTTCCCTAAAGCTATTACAAACCCCATCTCCATGGTTACAATCAATGGCAACCCTCTTGACTTAATCCATCAGTTTGAATTAAAAAGGTGACTTAAAGCAGATTCCCTTTTCCCTCTCATCTTAAAGTAACGTATAAACACCTGAACAAATTATGTATATGTGACTGACGTCTGTTCACCATTTATAGTAGATGTGTGTATGCAGTTACCGATGGAGTAGCAATCAATGTACATACATCAATGCACAACTAGCCCTACAATACTGAATACATTTTGAATTATTTGTAGAGTGGGTAATCATGGGTAATAAACACTGACAAATCTTCTAGCAAGGAAAGATGTACCTTGTGCCACTTTATGGAAGGCATATTTAGGTATATTGTCACAACACCGTATGAATGCCGGAGGTCAAGAACGGTCTTAATGAATATCAAAAATGGATGATTAACTGAGAAATAAAGTCTTGATTAAAGAGGCACAGAGATGGTCAAATGAATGCCAGACATTTGTTGAAAGATGTTCTCGATTTATATCGATGATGTGCCTTGCTGTATCATAAGGTACTGTTGACTATACAGGGAGTGCAAGCTTGACAAAGATAGACTTTCTGCTACAATAACAACAACAATAACAGCTGTGACCTTCAGATGGTTACACATAAACTCTCTTCATAGGATCCATAGCAAATTGTATCAGGGGTTAATCCAGGGAGTGGTCCAGAGAGCCCCCCACCCTCCACCCCCCCCCTCTCCACCATTGGAGCTTTTGGCACTAAAAATCAGCTTGAAACTTAATTTTAAAAAACTAAATACAAGAGAGAATTTTAGCATGCTTCACAGGAGTGTATATCTTACTTTTTACCAATGTTTTCTTGTGCACCCCTACTTTGATAGAAAGTTTGGTTTGTAACAATAAATGCCTTCCAAACCCACCCCCCTCCCCATCCCCACCCTATCCCCTCCCCCTGCAACCTACGAAATCCTGGATCCACCATTATATACACCAAATACAGTTCCAAATACAGGACTGCGAAGCTCTAAACCCATGGACAAGGCTTTCAATCTAGTTCAAGCCTATATTACAGTTTTCAATACTAGCTTAATATGCCTATCTTGTCATCGGTAGAACTTTTCCCCTAAACAAAATCAACACAAGATACCTTTGCAAAAATTGCTTAGGAACCATTGATTTATGACAAAGTAATTTGGAGGTTATCCCTCATAACAGACTGGACTGGACATTCCTACTCTAGGGGTAAATTATGTTAACCGAAGGGTGCGAATTAAAACCCCCACAGAGGAAAGTCGGACCTACAGACAAACTTACACAGTGAGAGGTCTCCATTCAGCCAACTTCCTACGGTAAAAATACCATAAAATAAAGCAAAATGAGAACAGGCAAGTTGGGAAGTAAGTTCACACACATCTGTCTAGCTTGCCATTAATTTTAATGTAACTAAGAGTCTCCCCCCCCCCCCCATATGATCAGGAAATCCGATGGCCTTCAATCGGTATCGTTGCAGGTTCTATTAATGATTATTCGTTCATCGTTGCATTAAAAGAAAGAATGCAATTTCACTCACTTCTCCCATGTTTAAATTTGGCTTAGCTTGGATTAATAATACTTTGACCGTAAACAACTTCAGCAAAATGTGGATACCAGAATTTTTATATTTACATTTACAGTTATTGGCTAACATATTAACAGACCTCATTTTCACACAACACTACTTGTTATTTTGAGAGATGACAAATTTTGCCAGGAGCTGTATTATTTCAACCAAATAGTACATCATCTTTTCAAAATGTCAAATGTCTGATGCAACCTGGCAACTTAAATGGCTCTCCTCTTCACAAATTGTTAGTTCTCTACAACTGTGTCATGTTAGTTGTTCATGTTAGCATGATTTGCTGTTTAGTACACAACTAGCTAAAATGGTCACTCTAAATAAAACTTTGAACACAATTCAAAATGCCATTTGTGTATATAGCAACTGTCTATACATAAATATATATATATATTGATTTCAAATTTTTTATATATATATATATATAGATTTATATTTCATGTAGGGTTAGGTCATATTAGATCATTGACATTCATGTCCTGAAACTTGAGGCAAATATAAAGAGAAAATAAATCTTGATAAAGCAGTCACTCTTGTTGTGTATTGATCTAGAACCTTTGAGAAGAACACCAACCATCACCACCCTTCCCACCACCCCACCCATCTCTCATAAAATGATGTAATGTTTCCTCTCTTTGATCAGCACTTGAGATTGAATTTAGTTTAAAGCTACTGCAACAACCATTATGTGATGCTAAAAAATAATTCCAAAGGAAAAATGCAGCAACCTTAAGGCACATTCTTCTGAGCAGAGAGAGCAATGGAAGAAATACTAAATCTAATTGAGACACTGAGTTTTCCTTCTTATTAAGAAAAGTTTGGTTTAAGATAGTACGAGGGCGATAAATCACAAGGTAGCTATGTTGCCTTTAGCTCTTAATTATTACTTTTACCTGCATCTCTTGGGAGGGTTACTCTGACTTTCAAATTTCATTTTAGGACAATATTCTAATATTGAGATACTTCTACAAATTTTCAGAATTTCAGTCATGCATTTATGGTTTAGACAGAAGAAAAAGGGAGAGGGGGTGGGGGTGGGGGGGTGTGGGACTTACTTTTATTTTTAAAAGTAATATCACCTGAACTATGTGATTTTTCCACCCATCATAATACTTACGAATACTTTATTCTCACAAGAGAGTACTTACAACGCTGTCTTTGATGGATTGGAAGCATTTACTGGTACCAGTGGTATCCAGGTGCCCTTATAGAAGAATGCTGAATTAGAGACTGCAGCAGCCACTGTGAGGGACCCTGTACTGTTACCAATGGTGGGACTTCCTGAGGAATCCTTGGACATCTTCTCACCTGATATAAACAGATCAAATAGATGGAATAATTGAACACACACTCACACACACAAACCTCATATATGGAATAATTTTAAGGAACTTATGGGCTTTTCGATGACCACTGAGTTCTCTAGTTAATACAGTTTACTCATAACTTATAGATAACTTATATCCTGTTGTGGGTTTGCCCCAAAATACAAATATGCCAAAACTTGTAGATGATATTTTCAAATATTTTAGCATCCAAACTCAGACAGAAAGCACAGAGGCATATGTAGTGAGGAGTGGGTACCAGGAAGTGATGGGGCAGAAACAGATCCCAGTGAGAGAGGGGTGTGTGGGAGGGGTGTGTGGAAGGTACTACACCAGGTGAGGGGAAGTACTGTACCACCATGACCAGCAGTGCCAGACCACAGGGTAAGGCAAATAGGTGACTTTAAGTGGAGGGACAGTATCAGACCAAGGTAACAGGCAATACCAGACAATGATAACAATGGGTACCAGACCAAGATCAGGGAGAATTTCCACACCAGGGTGAAAGAGAAGTTCCAGAACAAGGTGAGAGGGTAAGCACAAGATAATTGGATGGGGTTGTATCAGACTATAGTGAAGGGCAATACCAGACCATGGTAACAATGGGTACCAGACCAAGATCAGGGAGAACTTCCATACCAGGGTGGCGGAGAAGTTCCAGAACAAGGTGAGAGGGTAAGCACATATGATGAGATGGGGTCGTATCAGACTATAGTGAAGGGCAATACCAGACCATATGGGTTTAGAGTTATAAAGTTTTGTCTTCTTACCTGCAAGACCTGACTGTTTATCCCCAGCTGGGTTGACAAAGAGTGACTGGATGAAGGCACCGAGTGCATTGATGATATTGCCAAAGATTTTTGTGCTGTGCGGCTTCATGTCGTAGGAAGCACAAAAGCATCTGTGTGATATGGAGCAATAGATGTATGTTAGAAAACAACCTGGTTACCATAACGATTGATCTAAATAAAGCCAAAGTAATTGATAAATTAATAAATGAAACATTTCCTTGATGAGATGCTGAAGGTTTCTCCCTCTTTTCTATTACCATTGTACATATCTTCATAGGATTTTTTTTTCTAATGACCTACCTAACACTACTACATGCCCCTCCCCCTCTCCCAGCCCCTCTCCCTCCCCCACCACCTCAACACACCCTCCGAAAGAAAACTCTTAGCTTCAATGTTGGTCTATGAACTTCAAGAAAAGACTCTTACCTTCTCTACAGCAGCTTTGTGATCATTTACAGATGAAATCAACGTATCTTGATATTACTTTGCTTAAATTTTAATAGTAAAAGAGAGTTTTGACACGATGCACGCATTGTTTTTAACAAGAGTGACGAGGACAAAACAGCACCCTGTTGCAAGAACGATAGGATTTTATGACCCTGTTGTGCTGACTTTGAAAAACATTCCCTTCAAATGTTCTGCAGAGACTGTTGAACATAAGTACTTTGTCTATCCTAAGAGTGATACGGATGCCAACATCTCTGAGCACTTGTCAAATAAATAAAACATCATATATACATATGTATAAGCCCAGTTTTTTCAAAATTCTTCACAAACATGTTTTTTTTTTAATAAGCCAACATGTGGCTTCTGCTTCTATGGTTTAACTTTAAGAGCTATATATGTGTTTAATCGCTAAGTGAAAAAAGTACAGAATAAAGTTTTTCTTGTGTGTGTATCAAAAGGGAAAGGCACAAAGGTAGTTCAGTAAATATTTTGAATACCAAGAGAGGATTTTAAAGCACATCTAACTATATTGAACAAATGATCAACTTTTGCGGTAAGTGATCTCACCGTAGTAACTTTGGTTGATGACACAGTTTCATCAGCACTTCCAAGGCCTGAACTCTTTGCCAGTGTGGTTTATCTCCTTCAGTGAATTTCACCAATAACGACAAGAAAATTTCACATTCTGTTATCTGTCAAAAAGAATATAGATACATATATATATTATACAGAAGTATGGATACATGAAAGGTTGAGGGGAAAAAAAACAAAGGAATGTTAAAGATTATTAGGTGAAGAAATGAAAAATGAAAATTGAAATTTATTATACTTTCATGTATTAATGTTAATTATATATGAAATAGGCAGCCACCCAGCAGCCAATCACCAACAGGAACATTCCAGAGATGTAACTCTTTTTTACACAAATACAGAATATAAAACATAAACAAATGGAATATAAATACATCTTCCCCAATTACTTGCAACAGCTTAACATATATTTACTTTATTCTAAATGGCATAAAGTTCTCAATGACCAATACAGCGAGTATGCACTGGACTGGAACGGCACATCGCCCTAACAAAGACTTGCAGATATTTCCTGTTTGTTTTAATTTGCTGCAAAACAACAAAAATTAAAACTTGACCTGGTATTCTTCTGCTTTAAAATTTAAAAACATCAACATTCAGCTCCATCCAATAACTGCCTAAAGGCAGCTGTTTGAGTTGATTTTTTTTGGTTAAAAGAACTGATTGGATGAAATACTAAAAATCCTATAACTAAATAGTTCAATATCTTCACTGATCAAGTTTTATTTCTAAATGTTTTCCAATTTGCTTTTAAGATCATTTGATTTAATTCTACTATAAGAAAGTGTCTGTAAGACAAAATACTGGAAATCAATTGTAAAGATCAGATTAATTTCTCCTTAACATTCTATTTGACAACAAAAAACATACATTAATGAGGGCATCTCACTTTGATCAATTGCCATCTTATCTACTCAGGTGGGTTGATAATATACTTTATCAAACTCAAAAGCTGCTTAAAGTATCCAACTTTGCAACTTAAAAGTCATATCATTCTTCAGTTTATACACTGTGGATCAGGCAGGAGCATCTATGTTCCACTCAAATATGGTGAAAAGAATTCCTTTTGCAAGCAACATATTACAGTACTTTATCACTGCAAACTGTATAGGACAAACCTTTTACTTAATTTCCTAACCTTCTTTATCACTACTAACTGCATATGACAAACCTTAACTTATTCTCCTAGCCTACTTAACCACTGCTAACTGCATATGACAAACCTTTAACTTATTCTCCTAACCTACTTTACCATTACTAACTGCATATGACAAACCTTAACTTATTCTCCCAGCCTACTTAACCACTGCTAACTGCATATGACAAACCTGTAACTTATTCTCCTAGCCTACTTTACCACTACTAACTGCATATGACAAACCTTAACTTATTCTCCTAGCCTACTTAACCACTGCTAACTGCATATGACAAACCTTTAACTAATTCTCCTAGCCTACTTTACCACTACTAACTGCATATGACAAACCTTAACTTAATCTCCTAAACTACTTTACCACTACTAACTGCATATGACAAACCTTTTACTTATTCTCCTAACCTACTTTACCAAGCAAACTGCATATGACAAACCTTTTACTTATTCTCCTAACCTACTTTACCACTGCAAACTGCATATGACAAACCTTTTACTTATTCTCCTAACCTACTTTACCACTGCAAACTGCATATGACAAACCTTTTACTTATTGTCTTAACCTACTTTATCACTGCTAACTGCATATAACAAACATTTTACTCATTCTCCTAACCTACTTTACCACCACTAACTGCACATGACAAACCTTTTAATTATTCTCCTAACCTTACAGTGCAAACATTCTACTCACCAAGAGGGCGTAATACTTGTTAATCAGGACCGATACGACTCGTAAGAGTCTCAGGCTGAGAGGGAAAGAGGGCTTTTCTGGACTAAGATTGCTGACGGGCATACCCAGACCTTGGCGATGCTTTAGGCTAGGTGAGAACAGCTTGATGAGTAAAGGACATACTCTTTCCTTCAACTGGAAGCTGAATTCACTATGCTGTCAGGGAGAGGGGAAAAATGACAGGAGACATACGACATAAGACACAGTTGGCCTATCATTAGGTCACATTCTATGTGAACATAAATAAACACTAGAGATAATTAAACAGAAATCTCTTTTTTCTTCTAATTTTATACAATAGTAGATCCCGGAGAAATGTTGTTATCGTTTGTACATAATCAGTTGCAAAGAATAACGCCACATGAATCTTAATGAGACTACAGAAACATATTAACAAACTGATGTACTAAAAACCCAAAGAATGTAGGGAATAAACCTAGATCGCCCAAATTAACATAACCACTAGAGAAAATTAAACAGGAATCTTCTTTTTTTTTCTAATTTTATACAATAATCCCAGAGCAATTTGTACTTCATCAGTTGCAAAGAATAACGCCACATGAATATTAACAAGACTATAGTAACATATTAACACACTGATGTACTAAAAACCCAAAGAATGTAGGGAATAAACCTAGATCGCCCAATTTAAGAAGGCAAAATGACTTGAGACTATATATGACGACTCTACTTACGTGAAACTTTTAAAGCATAAACAGTGATTACTGAACCAAAGTAACACAACAAAGGTTTTATTCCTGGTAGCCTCTCCACTGAACCTAAACATTGCTTTTACTAAACAGAGATGAATGGTAGCAAGAGAGAGATAATACTTACACCCCCCCCCCCCCCTCCAATCAACCATAGGACTCAAAAAACCTGCATTGTGAATGCTGTTTTTATTACAATAAATGCCTGTTCATAGCCATAAAACAAAGATGAGAAAGTCACAGAAGAAAGAAAAAACCTCTATGAAAACTATTGGTTCCATTTATTTCTTCTACACATATAAAAATAATTGAAATGTAGAAATGAAATCAAAGTCAAAAATAGCTAATAAATACCCTAAGAAAAACAGGAGGGAAAGCGTTGAGAATGGCTTCTATCAATTCGATGCCAAAAGTTCGAGACATGCCTGTCATTCCTTTCAGCCAATACGGCTGGTCACCGTTGACCAGACTACAAAGATCCTGCAGGGGGAAAAGAATTGTTTCTAGTCATCTTAGACTCACACACAGACTTTACAGGTTATCAGTATTGGTCACAACAATAAGCATCTAAAAACTGCTTTTTGAAAAGTTTTCACAAATATTATCCTTGAGCTAGTGGTCCCAAAAATAATTCCCAGACATTGAGGATTACTTAGGATGGACAAAGACTAGAATAGTCTCCTGGTTATTATTGTTTTTGTTTGTGCCTTTTTCCCAGCTTGCTTGCATCTTCAGCCATACCTCTTTGCTTATCCTATCATGATGGAGCAGCAGAGAAGAGACAATACAGATGAAGATGATCCTGAATTGGTTCCATATCACAATTATAGTATAGTGTACATCCCACTAAAAGATAACTGTCCCATCAATGTCCCTAAATGGAACTACTGAAGGGACATAATTTTGGCATGTTTGCAGTTACCACCATTACTCTTTTGATGCTTGTATGTTGATTAAGGATGTGCTAATTATTCAGGGGGTGAAGTGAATGAAGGCATTATAGAAATTCATTTGTGAAAACAGGAAGAAACCATAACAAGAGCTGGCACAAGGCTTAGGTAGTTCTACAGTATACTAAAGGTTTGATGTCTTTTAGTTTAAACAGTTATTGGTCATGGTGGGTTAATTTGCAAGTGTCATGATAGTCTAGGATGTTGGATAGGATATTCAGTTGAAAATTCCATCTATGCTCTAGGGACCTTGATAAGTTTAGTGCATAAGTCAATTCAGGAATCATTTCTGGTACAACACTAATACTTTCCATTGTGAGCTTTACTTGCAATATTTCTAGACAGGTTTTCATTTTCTTTGAATCTCAAAATCTTGTTTAGCCATTCCATACTCCTGATAGTATTGCCTTTTTTAATTACCCTCATGATAAAATATGCTCAGGTTGTATAAATGGTAGCATAATAAGAAACTGATCTGTTCAGAAACAAACAATATTTTTTCTGGATGTGTTTGACTTTCCTCTGTTCTGCCAACAAAGTAATGAGTTTTTAATAAATTAAAACTGGAAAACTTATCATCTCTAATTTTTGTAATGCATAAAAAGCTGTGAGGCAAAAGCCTGTTTCGGATGATAGGTTACGTCAAACCAATTTCTTGTGAAAGTCATTCCATATGAATTGCTAATTTGCATACAACTTCTCAACGAAAGATGAACGAGGAAAATCTGTCATGTAGAGGCCTACAATGGATATATGTGAATATACGCTTGACTGCTGGTTCATTGAAAAAGTGGATTAAAAAATTACTACTGGTTGTGCATGAACATCCCTCCTACCTCCCTCCTCACCCTCCCCTTAGTGCATGCCACTAACAGGCCCCATGGCTTAAATTTTTTTTTTTTAAAACTGCTGGCAGTCTGTGATCCCGAAATAGTTGAAAACCTCTGATTTGTTTGTCACTTTTGTTTTGATACCAAGTTTGAATGTTATATAAATGGGTTGCTCTGATACCAAATAACCCTGTTCTTTCTCGAGTATCATATACTTAACAGGGGCGGACATACGGCCACCACAGACTTGACTCTATATACAAGACCTTGATGCCCTTCAAGAGAAGGGAAAATAGACAACGCACTAGACAGCCTGCTTGAGGGTGACGTGCACTAATTACCACACTATCGTGACCCTGTAGTATGTTACCTAGGAGACAGTCATGTTGTCAAGCAAATAGGTTAAGTAGATGATGAAGAAAGAGAAACAGTGGAATAGTATGGAGGAGACTACTTCAACAGAAACAAACAGTCAAATATTTCATTTCAATCTAATGTTTGTTTCTTTTTTGCCCCATTTCGGTTTGCTAACTTTCGTTCGCTGTATTTAATGCCAAGATGATTCAACCAATTCCAGACTATTCCATACCTGAAATAGGAGATAAGCATCAGTCGCACATGGTCTTAGCGTCTTTGGAGCTTCCTTATCACCCTTCCCATAATCCTTCACTGCTGCAGAATGGTTTGACTCTGACCCATCTAAGGAGAGAAGATAGTTGGAACATTTACTGGGTAATGAAGCCGATCAAGTAGCTGATCGGATATTTCCCAGAGAAATGTCTGCTTCATAAATATCAAAATACACATTGCAATAGTTTAGCGTAGCTATTTGAACAATGCTGCCAATAATCTCCTTTAGGGGTAACTACTCTGCAGTATTTAAACAGCCATAAGTACAGGCATGGGACCTTTTTAAGTTGTGCAATCCCTGTACCTTTTAAATTTAATGGCAGTCTATGTTCCGCTTATTGGGATTACTAGTATTCTGAGGGCCATCTCATATAAGAAAACCACAAAAAGGGGGGACAAACTTAGCCAATTTTGACAGAAACATGACTAAAGTACATTAAGTAAACAACATGCAAAAAAAGTACATTCTCGATCATGAAACAACTTGTTGGTGTGAGTATGGACGCCGATGTGAAGAATTTGAAAAGGGACACCAGGAACGACAGGTAGGTGGGCAATTACCTGGAGGTGGAGGTCAGAGGGATGGTGGTGTTGTCCTATAAGTGATCAGTTTACCACACGGGGTAGAAGAATGCAAAGTGCAACAGTAATAGGGTAACAGGTAAGGGAGTACCCCTCAACAGGTTAGGGGAGTACCCCTCAACTTCCTGAGTAAAGTCCTCAACCACCTGAGCCACAGATCAGTGGCTATGAAAGTTCACAGTAGAAATCACAATATACCTACACTGCTACCATGTCATCTGTGTCCTATCTCTTGGAAAAAACAAAAACTAAGCTTCACCCTTCCAGGAAATAAACAAACACAACCTGCACAAACACATCGATCATGAATACAGTAGGTGTTTGATTCATTGATCTGCACTGAATGGTAGTACACAGGACAGTGATATTATCACAGTGTTAAGTAATGACTTAGATAAGGCAATCTATATTTAGAACTACCTGTTGATCCAAGATATAAACCTTGAGCAAAACAAAATTCTGACGATGAATATAAACAAAACAAAAAAAAAGACCTTGAAGGAATTCAAATTTTTCTTGTACCTACAGAGCCAGTCTTACCTTGGACAAAACATGGTTGTTTTAAAGAAGCAATATCAGTGATGTCGGCTGATATCGATAATGCATGCCAATAATCAGTGCAACACTAATTAAAACTCTCTAAGACATAGGACAGGGTCAAGTTCACACCCTCTCAGCCCTAGGCCAGGACCAGAGGAACACCCTGTGGGCCCTTACGCAGCATATGCTTTCCCACAACCCCTTTATATTGCCTATTGGAAACTGCTGCACTAACCTAATGGTACAGTTTGTCATAAAACTATCACCACAGCACTATTAAATGCAGCATACTAAAATTTCCTGCAATACACACATATTATCAACATGCTTATGTGAGCATCCATCTTATTCTGTCCCTTACTCTTCAACAAAACAGTTTTAATAACCGTGTGCAAAAGAGTGGAGCAACCACTGGACTGGAAAGCAGTTTGGTTAATTAAACTTGTGTTGCTATTTGTTAGCAGAAAGATAAGTTACACTGGAATGCCAACGGCATGATTTATCATTCTCTGCACATGAAGCGATAATCTCCAATGAACTAAACACAAATACCACAGTCCTGAAGTGACATTCCATTTAACAGATAGTTCATTAACAGGAGAAAATTCAGTTTACAATGAAAATCTTCTTCATCATGAATGCTAAGATTTTAGCGATCAACAAATCTTCTTCAACAGTATTCTAGAGCACCATCTTTTGTACTCTAGAATATATTCACCCACCTCCTCCATCAATCACTTGAAGATTTTCAAAAAGTTGATAAAGGCCAAATATAAACTGATAAAGCGTATTATTTCAAGATCCAACAAAGTAACCTACCCACTCTTCATCCTCATTTCCAATCATTGAAGTAATTATTACAACTCCTTAAATCCTACCTCTTCCCCTTACACCCTCAATCTCATCTTGCCCCTCTCCTTCCATCGCACAGTTTGTAGAATCTACAAGAGCGGGAGAAAGGCAAAACTGGATGGACTAGACCAGACATATGTATGGAATGCTCTATGGTGTATGTATGGTGTATGTGTGGTGTATGTATGGTGTATGGAATGCTCTACAGTGATGCATTTCTGCTCATTTACCTGCATTAGCCTCATCTTCTGCCATGACCCTCTCAAACACCATGGTAACCACTTGCTGGACCACTGCAGATGCAGTGTTGCTGGTTGTGTTGTCCTTCGAGTAGTGTAATCGGAAGCAGATCACAATAGCCTGCAGAGCAAAAATTAACAAATAATGGAAATAATGCCAGTCACCGGTTAGTTCAAGTTGAAGGTCCCAAAATGATAAAAAAAAAAAAAACTCCAAATACTCGCATTCAGTGAATGGATCTACATACATTGGGAGACCTATGATGTCTTTACCATATGGAGTGATTGCAAAGGAGTCATTGAGGTGCCAACCTAGGAATTAAAATTGTACCTCCATTACCTGTCTGCATAAAACTAACCCCTATGTAATATAGAGCTAGTCAGTATCTAGTCCAACAACTGGCCTTTAAAACTTGGCAAAAACCCTCAGACTCCCTGGTTTGGATATTTTCTGCACTCCTTCCCCATCTGTCTTTACTCCACTAAATGCACCTTTCCCATCTACCTAGCCTATTAGCTGGTAACATTTTAGAACTGTGCCCCCAATGATCCATACCCGGGTCAACAACATATCACCCCTTCCTTCCGAATCTTGCCTTTCAAACTTCGCAAATTACATATTTTTTTGCAAATCGTACATTATCTGTAAAATTTCTAGCTCTTTCTTCCAAATCATGAGATCAACACATTTGCATTCATCAAATTTCCTGCTAGATTTACTGTTTTATATGTTGTGGGTATTTTTTCTCTATTGGAATAGGCTCTGCATGAAGGAGACATCGTGTCATATGTTGTTGCCTCTAATCCATACAACACTTAGAAAAGCATAGAAGCCATCAGTAACAGCATTTCTGATCATTGACAAAACTCTGTCCTACTGTGAACATATTCAAAGATTATTATCTTAAAATATTATCCTACAGAGGAGAATGAACCAATTTAAACAATTTCTATCCATTTTGAATGAATTCATTCTCGCATCTGAGAGTGCACTCAATCAAATTTTTTGCAATTTCTATTTATCAATTCCTGGAGGCAAGTTTAAGAAAGTAACATGATCCAAAACTAAAATTACTCAATTTGATTATATCTGTAAAGGGGCTGCTTACTGAAGACAGTGTTTACCATACCTGTTCCTTACTTATTGTTAGTACTAACATGATTTTCAGTATCTAGGCTCTGAAGATAAGCAGTTAAAGGGACATGTTGCGATGATGGGCTTTGTAAAAATAACTCCATACAAAATTAAATATAATCCATATCCTCCATGCTACTTCTGCAATTTTACTATCTACTTAGTCTACCAAAATAGGTACTTCATACATTGCAAACATTTCACGTTTACTACCAGCTTACCTCTGATTTTTATATCCTTTCTTTTTTTTTTTAATATTTTAGGTACATTCAACCAACCCTTTTTAAAATAGAACACATACGACTACATCTGGTTGAATACCTGAGTGCCAATCGACAACTAAACTCATGCATAGACTATCTCATTTCATCTCTTAATAGCAAGGCCCCCAGGAAAAGCAAACACTTTGTAAATTTGTACTAAAATGAAGTACATCTTTGATGCTTTTTGATGCTATACACAGTAACTACACTCAACTTATAATGCGATGGTTATTTATGTCAGCTAAGTAATTATAACTCTTCTGTGCGAAGCATAGTGTAAATATGGCTCTTTTGAAAAGACAGTTCAACAACAATATTTTCAAACCAATATTTTCAAACAAAAACAAAACTTGAATATCAGTTTTTGTACATCTCTGTATTTAGAAAACCTCACTTTAAATAAAACAAAGAGGGCTCAAGCCTGATGAAATTTTCCACTAGAATACATGTTGTATGAACTGGGATAGTAGATTTGGCAGGAAGAGGGTGGAGGCAGAATAGTGCTGAAATCTAGTTGTCAATTGTCATATTGAAGCTAGGTTGATCGAAGTGCATATGAATTGGATACGGGTAAGAGAGGAATGGTAGAGTAATATATAGTTTAAATGTTCAAAAAAACAGGCAATACAAAAACAACATGAAGTGCCCTGATTAGGATCAATCTACTCATATGATTTATGTGTTAGGCTACTTAGCGCTGTTGACAAGTGCAATGGACAAAAAGTAACAGCTCAGCTTCTCTCTGAGAGTGACATTGGGCATTTTATGTATTAAGAGGAAGACATGAACATAGTACTTCAATTCATGCAACTTGGACTTTCAGGGCATAGTTTTCCAACTTTGCATTTCCTTATTTATGCCAGGGCAGGCAACAGAGTAAGACTACGTACAGTATATTTAGGCTATGGCCTTTGTTTTTGCTACTTGGACTTTGTGCAGTCAAACTGACCAATGCTTACATAATACCATGAGGGCCCCTACATCAGCTCCCGCCTAGTGACAATCATCACACAGTATATGGTAGTAAAAGCCATGACCTTGCCACAAACAGGTTAACGGCCTATACTATCTCCTGTTGGAATTCTTACAGTCAGACTGGCAATTGATACAAAACATAAAAGCTATTGTATTTACTCAGCTGTGTAACACACTTTCTGCACAGATGTACCAACACATACCTCGGCAGTGAACAATGGTCAACATTCCATGAAATACAAAAACAATCTCAAGTTTAAAGAAAATTCAATATC
This sequence comes from Apostichopus japonicus, assembly GCF_037975245.1. Lineage (NCBI taxonomy): Eukaryota > Metazoa > Echinodermata > Holothuroidea > Aspidochirotida > Stichopodidae > Apostichopus > Apostichopus japonicus. The sequence goes on from NC_092580.1 coordinate 23,887,442, forward strand.
TTCTCATAAATAAGTAGGAGTAATCAAAGAAATCAGAATTCTCAGACATTGGCCAACCTCTACATCTGACAATGTAACTATTCATAACACCCTGAATACACAGTATAAATATGTCTTGCATTCTAATTGTCATTATCAAAATCATAGATCCTGCATTCCAGAGCAAGAACAAGGGAAACTAACCCTGTTCCTCCCACGAATCGCAAGACACAAGAAGATAGAATGATGATGACGAAATAAGTTACCTTGGCTAGCATAGGACCTCTAACAACTGTATTTGTTGTCAAAACAACCACCGCTGTTTGTAACACTTTCAAGTCCTCAGTTCCACTTTCCATGAGGTTCCATAGCATGTTAATGACATTGCAGGCAGCATTCTAAAGGAGAAGGAGAAAGGGAGACCACATGAACAAAATGTCTCTTTACTTTGAAAAGCTATGCTACATAGTGTAATAGATTTTAACATTAGGCCTGTCGGTTACCAGATGCCCTTTGGGGAAAAACAAACCAACCATTGAAACTGAACATACTAAGATCACAAATAGGTTTGAATAAAAAATACAAAGGAACTAAATCCTGTTCAGATGTTCTCCATATACATACATTCAAGTACAATCCATCAAGTTGGAACATGAATAAACACCAGCAAAGCATCCAAACTACTTTCTGTTCCTTTAACAATTTTCTTACTCTAATCTTCAAAATACATTGATTGATGATGGAAAATTAAAAATTAAAACTAATACTAAATCAGTTTGTTCTAATCTTTCTTGATCAAAACTGTCAACAAATTAAACTTGGAAAATCATGAATCATTCATATTTTAACATGGAACTAATATCAATCAACCACAATTCGCCAAACATATCAATCACAGCTGTTATAAATATATATCAGAGTGGTTTTTATTATTAGATAGGTCTATCTTTCTGCCTGTAGAAGGTATCTAGAACACAATTCACATTATTTAAACAGCATTTTTAAGTACTGGCATATTTACAATTTAATTCTAACAGAATTTTCAGAATGTTCATTTTCTAACATCACTTTCGTGAGGATCTCCATGAACAATATCGAACATATGTAGCAATGTAACAGTTGTTCAAGTTTTATTAACCATTCAAAATATTATTCCTATTACGAATATATTAATATATTATTTATTATAAATGTTACACATTGCTCCATCAACATACAGTGACTTAGTGGAAGGAAGCACTTTAGAAAAAGTGCCTTCAATAGCTTATACACTGTTTCATAATTTCTATTTTTGCCATTTACAGTATATAGTCACATTAGCATACTGTGTTTATTCCTCCTTTGGCAATAAGATCTAAAGTACTTTTCATGCCAAAAAAAATGACTGTTCCTACAGATAATAAACTCCCTAATCTTGGTTCCAACACATGTTCAGCAAAGATACCGATTGTTCTGACGATGCCATAAACATGTTACTTCTTGTGTTTGGCAGCCAGTCCTGGCACAGATTTCTTTCAAGGTTTTTACGGTTTATACGATTCATTTATAAAATTAATTTATAATTTGATTTCTTACAGTCTCCTCATCAAGTTTGAGTCAGTTATTATCCACCATGGGAGTGAAAACGTCTGTCAACTTTTTGCTGGGTAAAACTTGAGCCAATTATTATAAGATGACCTTCACAGAGATTACAAAAAGGGCAAAAAGTCCACCCTCTCTTTTAACGATAAATCTCATTCATCATAAACTGAAATGATTCCATACTGAATAAGCAAGGAATGCATAGTCTAATAGTAGAAGGGAAAACACAAATTCTCAAGGGTATCCTGATGGAGAATTTAAGTTCTAACACACGATAAATTATTCTCATACCAGTTGTAAAATTCCACAAAGCTGTCTCAACGTGTCGAGATGTGTTTCAGAGTCGCTGAAAAGGGCTGTGAATCATGTCTTTTTACTCTTTCTGAGAAAAAGCTAAACAAGGGCATGAGCTTGTTTCATCCTGTAATTATTGCAAATGAAATTATTAACAGTCATTGGACTGCATGTTGCTTGCAAGGCCTTTAAATTTGTCTCTTTTCTAGTGTCCATGACACCTCTTTTAATGAATTTTGGTTATCCAACCTATTGCAAATTTATATAAATGATTCATTTCAAATGTCAATTAAAAAAAAAATTTGTTATACTTTTTCATTTTCACAAATTCTAAATACAGTGCATGCAACCCGTCACAGCTCAGTATCACACATTAAATATTTTCCACTCTACTCTCTAAATAACAATGTTTCTAATATAACGATGATGACAGCAAATTTGTAATTAAAATGACAGTACAGTACTCTACAGGTGGTACTTAAACAAATGGGACTAATGAGCAAAAAATGTTACACCCTAAAGTTAAATAATTAACAACAAGTACAGCAGATCCATCCACTGCTTCAGATGTAATGTAACCCATTTTCACTAGACACACTCTACTAACAGTCCAAGTAACAATTATTTACTGTTACTGTATGTGGCAAGCTAACATGACATCCTCACTATGTATGTCTCCTCTGTACATGTGTGTACACATTATTTCATATACACAGTGTGTACTATATACTGGTACGTTGTATGATGTACGTACTTGAACAGACCTGTTTATATATATTACCACGAACCAGAAATGCAAACAGGTATTGACGTTTTCATTGATGTTACAAGTTAAATTTACGAAATCAGATACATCGCAAGATTCCCTTTCTTCAGATACCGCATTTTAGGTTTCCAATATTTGGAAGATAGTTGATTTCAAATGGACTTTGAGCTCCAATACACAGAGACACTGTAGAGAAATCAATGTACACAGGCCAACACTGTATAGAGTACAGGGGGTAAGAAAAACTATCGTCATCGGCAACAAGATCATTTCAATGATCAATGGTAAGCTATCATGAAAATGCTACCCCCAAAAAACAAAAAGATCTCACTTGCACAAAAGATTAAATTTTAGCTTAAAATGGTCTCTCCTGGGAATATAAAAAGTACCGTTTCTATTCAATTTCCATCTACAGACAGAACAAAGCAACACTTTATTATAAAAAGTGAAGTACATATATCTAGGGCATTCACAATAATCAATACCGTCTCTTGAGAATAAAATCCCTCCGACTTAAAGGCATTGAAGACTCGCTCCAAACAGCGTGCGGCCATCTGTTAAAGGTAACTTACCATTTCTTGTAAGTGACGTTTTGTTCGTGTCGCTACAAAATGCAGACAGTAATGAAACGTGATACCTTGTTATCTTTTATCTAGACCTGAGATGTCCATCGCCGCTATATACACTATGTTGTGGGTATTGACCATAGCTGCATGTACTGACTGTACACTAGTGTCTAATTACCTACGGTAGCGAGCTGTGCGTGTATATTCTGGGAACGATGGTGGTGTCTAACACTTCTGTTACACATCATTCGAAACTAGGTCAGATTACTGGCATGAGACGTTTCTTTGTGCGCGAGTCTTCACACCCTTTAAGGTTTTGAGTTCGTCTCTGCAGGATTTGTACTGCTATCATATACAGAGATCATATTATCACCACAGGCCTTTGATGATAGTAGTGTCACAATATTCATATATTCATGTTTAATAAAGCTAGAAGGGATATAATTTGAACTCCTTCATAACAATTAATCACAACATATGACAGCTGAGAGGCTGCTGGCAGGAAAAGCCTGATCAAGCTGCAGGTTAGCAAGAAAATGATCTTAATAAAGTATATATGACAGAGGATAGAGAGTAAAGAAGATATGCAAATAATTTTTTCAAACTGAATTTGACATGTATAATCAATTAAAAATTATTTGTTTACTTGACTTATTGTTTACTTTCATATGTATATGTGATATTGAATATTTATGCTGGAAATAAACTGTTTTACTATCATTGTTTCATTGTCATTGTTTCATAATTGTCATTGTCAGACTGGAAGCGTAAACAGAAATAGACCAAAATAAAACTAGTGCCAGCCAGAGTATGGAGAAGCTGACTTCACTGACAATACCAACTTCTCAGGAGTACCTAGCCATAAAAAAATCCCTTCCTGGTGGCTAGACTGTTCCCTCAAAGTAAACTTTACTTCCAGAGTTTGTCACACATGCCCTCCAGCTACCAGGTTCCTAAAACTGTCTTCACATATATAACTATACAGTTAGTTGTACTATGTATGCTGCACTTTTGTGTTAAGGTAAATGGGAAGTATATTATTGCTTGCACGGAGACTTAATCTGGGATTATCCACAAGCATATTGTTACAGCATTAGCACACTTCTCAAAGCTGGAGGTCTAGTTCATGATAATACAGAGGTTCAATAGTAAAATAATCACACTAAAAAAATCACCAAACAATGCACTTAGCAATGTTCAGCCAAACTTACTTGTACAGGTTCCTAAAACTGTCTTCAGATATAACTATACAGTTAGTTGTATATACACTATATGTATGCTGCACTTATGTGTTAAGGTAAATGGGAAGTATATTATTGATTGTGGAGACTAAATCTGGGATTATCCACAAGCTTATTGTTACAGCATTAGCACACTTCTCAAAGCTGGAGGTCTAGTTCATGATAATGTAGACAGTAAAATAACGACTGAAAACTGCATTCAATTATAAACGACTGGGTTAAAGGCAACTAGCTAAATTTGACTAACTATTTTAAAAGCTTGCCAACTATTTGTATCCAATTCACATTGTGCAATGAACTTTGTAAAAGTCTTGCCTCTGTAAACTGAGGCAAGGACTTCTGTGTAGACCACGAGAGCATACGGATATATATTTTGTTAAAGTAACGCATGGACTGTGTCGTCTTTATTATATTATTTCGTTTACTTTTTGTTTTTTCCAAGTGTGACTGCCAGTGGCAGGTCCCTGATATTAACTTAAATTTAACTCGGGCCAGCGTCTACAATAATACAGAGGTTCAATAGTATAATAATCACACTAAAAAATCACCAAACAATGCACTTAGCAATGTTCAGCCAAACTTACTTATACAGGTTCCTAATCTGTCTTCATATATACAGTAACTATACAGTTACAGGTAGTTGTATGTACACTATATGTATGCTGCACTTATGTGTTAAGGTAAATGGGAAGTATATTATTGCTTGTGGAGACTTAATCTGGGATTATCCACAAACATATTGTTACAGCATTAGCACACTTCTCAAAGCTGGAGGTCTAGTTCATGATAATAAAGAGGTTCAATCATATAATAATCACACTACAAAAGTCACCAAACAATGCACTTAGCAACCGCCAAACTTACTTATCACTCTGCATTTATGCAATGGAAATCATACTTTCAAGCTTGACCACAAATGTTGCACATAATTTGATCCAAATAAAATGTCCTTCCATTACCAATATATAGTAACAGAAGCACCATTTTAATCAATGATTATAAATAAATGAAATCTGACTCTTTAAAATAAGTACATCTTGTTGGTCTACTCAAGGTCGCTTCAAATGATATAACTTTCATAATATTTAAAGTACACGTTCCAACCCGTTCAGAACTCACAATGTGGCAGTATCACAGATAATAGCTTTGCAGCTAACTCTCGGACAAGAAGGCTCCCAATACGAACGGAAGTCATCTATTTGCAGAAGATAATGACTTAATTGAATTCTTTCAATTCCGTAATGCGATGGTTTCATCACATTAAAGGGTGTGAAGACTCGCGCAAAAAGAAACGTCTAATGCCGGTAATCTGACCTAGCTTTGAATGAGGTGTAACAGAAGTGTTAGACACCACCATCGATCCCAGAAAATACACACACACAGCTTGCTACCATCGGTAATTAGACACTAGTGTACAGTCAGTACATACAGCTGCGGTCAATACCCACAGCACAGTATACAAACGATACAGCGATGGACATCTCAGGTCCAGCTAAAGATAACAAGGTATCACGTTCATTACTGTACTGTCTGCATTTTGTAGCGACACGAACAAAATGTCACTTGCAAGCGACGGAAAGCTAACTTTTTCAGATGGCCGCACGGGCGAGTCTTCAATGCCTTTATCTCTGACATGAATGTGGAGAATAAACTTACTGCAGAGACAGCTTCATGTGTTATCAGACGTTGAATAGAGGTCAGAGACAGCTGTACATTCTTCATGTTTCTGGTATCGCAGCCCAGCAGGAACGGTTGGAGAATCTCGCCGCTGTTTGCGACAAGCGCTGAAAGTTAATTATGGAAAGCACAAAAAAATTGAAGAAATCTTACCAAATTTGAGATAAAAAGTAATTCCAAGATGTTTCAAAATGATCTAGTTTGAGTCCACTGATGGTGTTGAGGGTTGCTGAAATATTTACTATTTAGTCGATCAAAAACAAATCGGCTGGGTGCGGGGCATGTAAGTAAATTTTAATCACTAGCAATACAGAATTTCTGCAGTTTTTTGGACAATTACTTGAGGCATTATTTTTGCATATCAAATGTATGAATATATATCAAACATCAAAGATTTCAGTGCCGATGCTAAAACAGCTTTTTTGAGTTCGGTCGGCAATGTTTCTAAACTTACCGAGTGTTATTCGATAAAAGATGGAATGGGCCAAACTGGGGCAATGGCCTAGATATCATGCCACCAAGGGTAGATTCACGACCAAGTAATTAAAGATCTTGATTCACTCTTCAAATTTTGTCGTCCAGACACTTTCATAGTATCATAGTAAAGACTGTTAAAAATTACATGTAAATATCAAAACGTTTTCCGAAATGACACTTGGCTATTGTCCAGAGAATAAGCCCTATTGATACGATGGTTTAAGTACAAACCAGCATAAAAAAAAAATATAAAATCATAATCAGCTCAAGCATCTGTTTTATACAATGAAGTGTTTTCCTACACTGGCTTCCATTTTGATACTTTCTATGTCCTGCACCCCTGTCTGTATGGTGTTGCATAGTTTAAGAGTGTCTTCATTTCAAACATAAGCAACAGGAAAATATGCAGGACAATCAGATTGCTGATATAAATAGTGCACTGGACAGAAGCAAAATAATTTGATTTAATACGGAATCCTGTGACGAAGAGTTTAGGCTCTTCCAGACACTTTTTGAGTGATAGGTATTGAAATAGATTGCAAGTGGCCAATCACTGTGTAAGTGTCAGTGCTGAAATATGTATATATATATATATATATATATATATATATATATTTTTCAGCAAAATATGTCACCAAAACAGAATAGACATGTATGCATAAACTAAAATATAGTGTATTATCTAATCAAAGCAACTATGTACACCTAGTACAAGCTACTACTGTATGTAGAAACATGTTAATGACAAATCAAAAACACTATATTAAAGAGAATTCTGTTCTTGAAATGAGGATACCCTTTTAATTTTTCAAGGCCATATGGCCAAGCTTGATTTTATTGAATTTTTTTATTATCAGAAAAAACTAATATGTATCTGTACTGTTCATACTTTCTGATTCAAATTTATTCATCCATAGCTTCCTGGCGTGGGAATAATTTGTAAATCAAATGAGCTTACTGTATATATGAGATGATTTTTGAACAACAGCATGTGGAGAGATTAAACGTAAACCAAATAACCATGAGGTACAAGGCCAGTAGTAGGCAAGAGATGGTTGATACAAATACACTGTAAATGTTTCAAGAAGGGAAATATACAAACAACATTCATCAAGTTTTCCTGCCAAAAGCAAATTTGAACCAACCAGTTCATGGGTTGCACATCTCATATTTGGATAATTAAGTTAGAAGAGCTTTTTACATCGATTTTGGTTATCATTTCAATGTTATCTGACACTAAAATCCCATAATAATGCATTTTTGTTAGCTAAACACATCAAAAACTCATTCTGAACAAGGAAGAAAGAGTTTGAAAAATATGAAAATGTCCACTGGGACTTCCACAATTGTTCATTGATCAAGTCAACTGTGTAGTAAACTCCTCAGGCCGAACCAGGCCTTTGTGACATAAATTGTTAAAACAACTCACCATTTGGTAAACATTCAAAATTTTATTTGCTGTTCATACAAGTCACTCACTGATAAAGTTTATGCTTCAGATTCCCTCTACCGGGGTAACAAAAGTTCAAAACCAACGGAGTACTCTCAACGATACTCGTATGGAACACCCTACAGTATGTCAAATAGTGACGGCAAGGCATTTTAGCTACACTACATACAGTTTACTGTACTGCACATCACTCATTACAAGTTTTCTCTGCTATCTTGTGGTGGAAATACGATTTGATATTTGCTGTTGTTTCTGGTTTTGCATAGATGCACGTATTTAACCAGAAAGCTTTAACAGGCTTTCTGATTCCTTGCCACATTTTGTACAAGAAACATGTAGTGTGCAATTTTCAAGTTCCAACTCATTGTTGTATTCTAAGTCACCAGCAAGTTTCTTACACTCATCTCTAAAGCTCATCCAAACATTACTTATCTGTTCTTGAGTCAATATCCCATTTCTCATTCCTCATACTTTGACCTGTTTTGACCATGAATAACCTTTGACCTCCATAGTACACAATACAATTCTTGTAAATATTAAGGTGGGTCTAACCTATCACTTAGTTCATTCTAGCTATATTTTGAGAGCCACAGTATAGTGTAATCGCTAAAATTTCTAACTATGACCCCCCATTAAACCTAACATGTCCTTGAACTCACCAAGGTGAATCAAATACTAAAGTGTTTCACACTTTGACCTTTCTTCACCTCGCATGACATTTGGCTTCTGCAAAATGCAAACTGGTTTTTGTATACAATTAGGTGGATCCATATTCCAAGAATGAAGTTTCATCATTCTTTGGGTCATCTTGCCTACACACCAAAGCATCATTTGTACATATGCATGCCTATAAACACATATGTACACACACCTACTAAATTAAACACTATCACATGTCATGGATTCAGTTTGCCTAGATGGTAAGGAATCAAAAAGTCCTGTTTCTCTTTAAATTCCTGCTCTGTCAAATTCCCATAATGTAAGGAATGAAACAGTGGTGTACTCTTTGTATGAAGTTCTATAGCTCTGACTGGTACCCCATCAAGAAAATTACCAACTTAAAACTGGATAAAGTCACTTGGTACTTTGGTAGAGAATACAAATTATATTTCATAAGCCAATGGCTGTCAAGAAAATACCCCGACAATAAATCTTCACCTTTTCCACCCAACCTTATTTTCCAGTTTCTGTTGTGTCCTTTACAATACTTTATACATTTTTGCTCTATATTGACAAAAGTTTCCTATCTCACTGACAATGCTTTACCTGATTCTATTTGCTTACTCCTGGTGCTGATAGTCTTCAGTTTCAACATCCCTGCCTCTGCAGCCTGAAAGGAAAAGAGATATTTAACAATATCTGATGTTAGCACAAAAAACAAATGATCATTAAAAACTTGATGATGTTGTCATGGAAACTCACAGTAACACATCTCAGGCACCATGATACAGTGTATATATGCATACAGTTAGAAGATGCACTGACTGTAAAGGTATTGACATATATGATGAACATTGTTGTATTCATGATTGTACATTTTTACGTCTTTTAGGTATCATTATTATGTGTCCTATTTATAAATTTGGTAATTTAAACTGGAATAAAGAAAGAAAAAATTGAAATTGAGTCCAAGCTGTTGTATTGTGAGCTTGATTTACGAAGTTCAGCGATAAAACTAATCGCCATATAAAATGAACCCATGTTTTTTATCTCATGTTGGACTAAAATGTGAGATGTTGAATATCTAACGATTCATAACTTTTAAGTTCTTACAAATGAGCAGTAGTCCGTGTAATGTGTTACAACTCAAAGGTCACCTTAATCGGTCCCAGTATTTACTACTGAGTAAATACAGATTTAGAAGGAGGTCTCTCTCTCTCTCTCCAGGGAGGATGTTTAGCAAACAATGGCCCTCGATTTTATCTTGTTTTATTTCAGCTAGCAACCTACTGTACATACTCTGATAGATGATATCCATTTACAGCATTTAAACTCCACAATTTGCTGGATATATAAGGTGCTTTGATCACAAGTACTCTAAGCTGATCATTTCTAGTAAATACTGTCATGCTTATTAAACATAATTGTGTTGCGCACAATATACTGTATAAATTAGAGCGATCTGCATATTTTTGGTCATGCAAAGCTTTACAGGCTTTCAGTTGCCAAATGTTACAAATGATGTTTGGTATATATTCAATGAACCAATTTAAAGCAAACTAATCTTATCTTATCGTTCTCTCTCAAGAGTTCATCACAGTCAGTATTGAAACAAAACCTTGAGATTTGATAATGCAAGAACTGTGTGATACATAATTCATGGAGACAATGTTTGAATCTAAAGGCCCGGTCACACTATACCGATTTTTTATCGGAATACTATCCGATTTTCCTGGAGGAATCAAAACAGCCAGTTTTTCGTTCGGGTCTTCTAGCCACAGTGATAAAGGACCTGATTTGCTATCTGTTGAGCCTTTCCGATGTGGAATAGCCCTCTCTTAACTTATGATATTGACTCCGTTTCCTTTTATCGGATAGCTATCTGATTTCTCTTCCGATTGTTATCGTTTTTCGATGAGACGTCACTTCATAATATAGTCCGTTCCAGAACCCTTCAGATTTGGAGTAGGTATTCGAATATTCTACTGCATTCATTACATTCACTACCACAAACCTCACCCTTCGGCCTAAAATCGGAAACATCGGACCGTATTCCGATAAAATATCGCTGTAGTGTGACCGGGCCTTTAATCATGTGAACCTGAATATCCAATGAACGGAGGATTTACATGTTCACTTGGCAACCTGCCAGCTTGTTCCTTTAAATTAAGTCTGACAGATTCTCTGGTAAGATGATACAAGCAACTAGAATGTGTCAAGTTCACTCAACTCACACAAACTCCCATCTGTCTGTAAGGTACAGTTTATATCAACTGCTAGAGTAGACCTTTACATACAGAATAACATGCGCCATTAGCAATTATTATTGACATGGAATGAAACCCTCAATATTGGCTGGAATGTGAATTAACGAATGATGATACAGTACTTAATACCTAGACCTGTATAAGTATTTCCAGTCCTGTCTACCTAGGCTTCAAGTACCTTCAACAAATTGATAATAGTTCCAAGTGATATGAAAGGAAACAATAACTACAGTGTATATACTCTTGCTCAGTAAGGGAAACAAAAAAGAAGCACAGAGCTCTGAGAATAAATAATACAAGAATGCAGTCTGTACACCAATAAGAAAGAAATTCATGCAATCAAATAAAATGCAATAAGTGTGGGTGGAAGTGATGTGACATTATGGTCATTCTATCAGACTGGACCTTTCTATAATCATGTGATGTCCATTCAAAAAAATAAAGAGTTGCTGACTGACAATTCTTGCCAGGCCCTTGCCATGAACTGAAGGCCAACAAATGTATTCACAAGGTTTAATCACTACCACGAGGAATGACTTATATGCAAATTAGAAAATGGGAATGCAAATCTAGCATTCAAAGTGGAAGTTTATCAGCTCTGCATTTTTCATCATATATCATTAAAGTGACCCTTTTCAGTCTTAACAAAAGACAACTACACAAACATTTCCTCCTTAGATATGTAGGACGTACAGTATCACAGGATAAGCTCTAGTACAACATGACCAGTTGATGTAATGTAAGGTACTGACTGTACAGGACCCAAGGAGGAAATGACATTCAGCCACCTTCATCCCTGTACTCAATCTATGTGAATAAACTATTTGTTATTAAAAATAACTCCCCCTCAAGTTGCCTGAAAGTTGATAAAGGTTCCAGCTAGTGTGATTGAAATGTCAGGTCTACAGTACCATTCTTATGTACAATCCAACGGTCATAATACAGGAATCATATTTATCCCACACAGTGGCCTAATAATAACACATCGTGTATTGTCAAGTAAACTTTGCCTTTATCTCACAATGGTATCACACAGTGTGATATGTTTAATTATAGTCACTATGCATGCATCATCTCCCAATACATGTATAGTCACAGGAATAAAAATAGATCATTAGATGCAATGTCAGAAACAATACATGTGTAGTTTTTTTTCTGCCCACCAACTTCCAGTACATAAGCAATAGCTAATTAATGTTTAAAGGTACTATGTCTCCTAAGAAACTATGTACTAGAACATATTAAATACTTTACATCAATGTTAATATATGTCTAGTGACAAATAACAGAGTAATACAACAGCTATGTATGGTATACTGCTTGAGGTATAGTGCTACATAACATTCTATTCTGGTTGCACCTCGTACTCCTCAAAATTAAGGTTCTTGAGATATAGGACTTTTCTCATTTTCACATTTTCACCTCTACTAACCTCAAATAGCATTAATTCTGATCCCTACCAAACTAAATAGGGACCCTTCCTATACTATGCATGCATGTTGCACAAACCTTAAACACTCAGTGTAGGCCTATCCTCTGCTATCATACAGTCCTACATACACACAATCATTCCTTTTTGTCATACGGAACTGCTGTACCAGCAGAATGAGCAAAATCAGAAATGAATGTGAACCAAAGTAAAAGTATCTTAGGAACAGTAGTATTGGATAACGATATATACCTTTAAAGAAAAGTAAACAACTTTTTTTGCATAGATACTGTATACTGTAGTTAATCCTAATGTATTGAATCTCATTTACTGTGTACAGTATAAACACCTTCCCTGCTATAAATGTTATTTACTGAAAGATCCTCCCTGCCAAAAATATGTACAATATACAAAATCAAATTCTGATCCACACAATTAAATCCTCCTCTCTTCATAAAAAACAAATTTCTAGCTAATAAATTAATTTGACAAGCCTCTAGCATGATGTGGATATATAAGGAATGGGTGCAACAGATGATATCAGTCACTGTACAGCGTTTAATGGCGCACAGCTTTATTTACATGATGTATGTTTGCACTCTGTGCAAAAAATACTTTTAATTAGCTTTAAAGATTAGTACTTTACATAGAGATCCAATTCTCCCCATAAATGCAACCCAGTAGCTACACTGCTAAAATTTCATTTTGAAAAAAAATCAATAGATTTGTTTGTAACTGAATCAGGGTAAGTTTGAGCTTGAATGTATTAATACTACTGATTCAACAACTCTATCAGCAAGGCGAAAATTTCCCACTAAAGGAACAGAATTATTCATTGCATGTACCGTAGTAAGGCCTATTATGTGTACAGCAGCTATTAACAACCATTGAGTGTGACATGACTAGCGGTGTGTTTGTCTTAGTTTGCGTAAAACAATTGTAGTCGTGGGTTAAACAATAACGGTTTAATTGGTACCTCTGGTAAACCTGATACAAATCAATCAAAACAAGAACAGCTGCTGTACACTGAAGATAATGAGATACTATTTGCAATTAATTAACAGTTTAGGGATATCGCTACAAAATCATTTCCATGAAAAACAAGAGATATCCATACAATAATATTGTAACACTGTTACTGTAAAGTTGTGGAGCAATGAGAGTTCTGTGTGGAATTTGTGGAACCATTGTGGTAGTTTAAATCCCCTTGGAATTATATAGGGGTTATCTCTCCTGGCATTAAACCAGTTGTTATTGTTGGCAGATTATGGCTTTTGGGGCTGCTCCTATGCATCGGCATTAGGTATCTGGCTTATCCTGGGATTGTGATGTAACACATGTGATATTTCCTAGGGATACTCATGTGATCCCATTTATCTCTGTAAAGGAGTGCAATTGTTTGGGGATGGTAGGAATGCACTGAAGTACTTGTGTATTATGTCTTAAGCTAAGTTGTAGGGTAAAGTTCATCATTTGTATACATGTGGTATTTCCATGTATTGTTAAGGGATTTATATAAAATGCATTACCTGGGAGGGACAGAACAGTCTACTCTGGTTGCTGTTGGACGAAACCAGATGCAAAGCCGAGGGGGGCAAAGGGGGCAGCCCCCCCTTGAGCATATTTTTTTAAATTTTATTTAATGTTTTTATGATATCGCTAGTAATTTCAAAAGAGAAAATGCTAAGATGCAACTTACAAGTCCTGGGAAGTGCCATTTCCAGCGATCTGGGAGGCATTTTCAACAAGACACTTAACCTTACTGTAAGAAGTTTTCTTTTCAATATATCGCTGTTAAAAATACCATCATCTCTCTGGATTTATTTTGTGTACATCTTCATTCTCTGGCCAATTACAATACAACATCTTAGGCCAAGAACCCTGAATCGGCTGGTCAGCGCTACTCACAGAGGATAGTGTTACAATATATTACATAAATATTGTCATACTGTTCACATGTTAAACAGCTAAAAAGAATTTGCATCATAATTGAAAATTGAAAATTCACTGAATATGTAAAGCCATCTTTGACTGTGATGAGATTTTTGAAAACGTTGTTTAGTTTTCATGCCTGCAACACCACTACAGACAATTTAGGACATGATCCTCATTGTGTCAATAGTGCAACACAACAATTAATGTTTCATATTTATCCAACGTAATTTATCTGTAATCATCCCAAACTTTGGAAGCAATATCAAGAAAGAGTTTAAAATGTCACAAATGAGCAAAGGATACATAATTGCTGCATTTATGAAAGAAAAAAAAATTGGGTTGTCAGATCATTCAGGGAATAACTTAGTGAACATATTGTGTAGCAGTTTTGAGAGTCACAAATTATATTAAAAAGTAAAAATGATATATATGGTGATATCCACAAAAGCTGCTATCTGCAAAGGTGTACAGTAGCAATTTGACCATTTTAATGACATAGAATTTTGCTAATGTTATACCAGATAAAGTATTCCCTGTCATTTCTAAAATGTGGTAAACTGCTGCACAGGTGTTTTATGTTTGGTTTTTTTTGGTTTTTGCCACTCATGAGTCATGACATGCTATGTTCAGCACTTCAGCAGAAAAAAATCATTCTTTCCATTGTAAAACATTAGTAATGTTAAATGAGCAGTAAGTAAAAATTTACAAACTCATTAGAGTCTGTTTACACATGATTATAGATACTAGACTTAAATTGCTCATCTGGCAGAATTTGAGATTGGGGATAGGACTCAATGGTCAAACTACCCCCTCCCCAACCCCCCCCCCATCCATCACTTACAGTCTTGGCTCTGATTGGCTGATACCTATGACCAACATCTAGGTATAATTCCACCTTTTGGCATCTCAATGATTTATCCAACAACAGGAGGCAGCCTAAAGGAATTTATTCCTTTCAATTAAGAATTGGAAACTGTGACAGATCTTTACTATAAATATAATCAATCCTTTGTCTTTCTTCCTCTATTCCTCAGCCCTGGCTGACACATAACAAAAACACATACGAAAAAAAGACAATTTTGACAGACCTTTAAATTATGACACAAACATTTAATTTTCTTGAGTCCTTCACTGCCACATTATGGGTATTTTAGAGCAATAGTTTTATGCGAATCCTGCAAAAAAAAGTTACATCTCGTTTTATTTTATTAAACAACCCCTCTCCCCACCCCCGCCCCCCCCCTCTTAAAATTGCAGCAGCTTAACACCTTGCAAACGCCCAGGCATATCCATTCACACCTTTCCATACACTTCAAACTTACTGACTATACTTCCTCTAAAGGAAGCATGAGATTGGTATGATATATAATACAAACATAGTTAAAAACAACCTTTGAATGGGTTTGCATCCAGGGCCTCTGAATAACAGGTATATAATGGAAAGCTTGCCAAGTTTTATTTCTGTATGCTACAGCACCTCACTCTTCACTTGCTGTCAAACTCTCATTATTTTTGCATGAAACTTTGAGAAAACTGTGTAATGAACTAACTGTATGAAAGAAACCACTTGTCAGCACTGCTGTGGGAACTAGTGGGAACTAGTACCAGTCCCATCATTGTGATATGTAAACATCTACGGACAGATATTATAGAAGACAATCATCTTACGAATAAGGTTCCTTAGTCTTTGATAGGACGTTCTGATTATGTATACAGTAATTAGGCTGTTGGCTGTGTGAAAAACTCAAATTTATGCAGTGAGTGTATTAAAGAACATGAGACACTACAGGCACGTAGCCAGTACTGGTGGTGCGATGAGGCAAAGCAAAATTGTTTTCCCCATTTAAAGTGTCAGAAAATATAAGTTTAATTAAACGGTGTGAAGACTCGCGCAAAAAGAAACGTCTAAAGCCGGTAATCTGACCTAGTTTCGAATGAGGTGTAACAGAAGTGTTAGCCACCACCATCGATCCCAGAAAATACACACACAGCTTGCTACCATCGGTAATTAGACACTAGTGTACAGTCAGTACATACAGCTGCGGTCAATATACCCACAGCACAGTGAACAAACGATACAGCGATGGACATCTCAGGTTCAGCTAAAGATAACAAGGTATCACGTTTCATTACTGTCTGCATTTTGTAGCGACACGAACAAAGTTAACTTTTTCAGATGGCCCCACGCGGTTTGGGGCGAGTCTTCAATGCCTTTAATGCTTGTATTGATATGACTTTTCAAGACACCATAAAGGCTTGACCCTCCATTACAGATTTGAATTTTATGTTGGTAGGAGGGGGGGGGTGGGATTGCAGGGGCCAAACTTTGGATAACCTCTGTTCATGGGAGGATTGTCCCTCCTAAAAGTGACAGTTGCTGAATCAAGAAAAACTTGGTCACAGCAATTTTGTACTATGCATAGTATGGCTAATGAGAAAACCTTCTGAAAAGCAGATCAAAACTTGCTATAAAACACTGTAGCCTAACAGTATAATATCATAGTTATTATTATTTTGTTACCACTCTTTTTCTTTCCATGCTTTCCAACCAATAGCGCCCCCTCCCCCTCACTCCCCCTCCCTCCCCTCCCCCAGCTAAACCAATGAGATATTAGTTTCACAGGTACATTACCATCCCATGGTACAGATACATCTGCTTTTGCAGTAATATTCATACAGTATATCATTTCATTCTTGTGTCAATCGTGCGACAAATTATGCACAGATCAAGTACTTTGGATAGTCCTATTTGCATTACCTGTATTTGTAATGTTATTATTTGTTGTATTATCGGTCATGCATTATGAAACTACTTACATTCAATGAAAGAGGTAAACCTGAACAGAACTGAACTGAACTTTACACACATTTTGTCCAACATCATTTACATTTAAATATATTCAAGCACAGTGGTGTACTATAACTATAAAGAAGCTACTGTAAGATTTTCAAAATCTCAAACCACCTAAAGAAAGAAGGAGAAACACACAAACAGATACCAATCCCTATAACTTCCCACCATCTTCCCATCTATCACACCCTTTCCACTTTCCTTCTAACCCCCCCCCCCCCTCCCAAAACAAAATCAAGAAATCCTATGATACAAACACCTTAAATGATTAAAAGTGTTACACATACTGATGAAGTTGTGTAGACCTACTGTTTCCAGCTTGGTTACCAAGTTGTATGCTTGCTCTACTATAAACCAGATCATTCCATTTAAATAAAGGGTAAACTTCTGTGACACGTCTGGTCTCCGAGTTTACATTGCAACCAGCCAGCTTATAAATGCAGTTGCCTTCGAATAACCCTTAAGCAATTACTGTACACTGTTTACACTTTGCATGATTCTGAGGTTTCTGCATTTTACTTTAATAGCATTTAAATACTGCAACTATTGTGGTGTTTGCATAAT
This sequence comes from Apostichopus japonicus, assembly GCF_037975245.1. NCBI lineage: Eukaryota > Metazoa > Echinodermata > Holothuroidea > Aspidochirotida > Stichopodidae > Apostichopus > Apostichopus japonicus. The sequence continues at coordinate 23,905,179 of NC_092580.1, forward strand.
GCAAACCACCATGGATTTGCATTGTTATTTTTAACAAAAGGCAAGGTACTTTATTTATATATAGAGAATGTCTCCAGTGATAAATGGTATGAAGTATAAATGGGATATCAAACAGATACAAAGTGGAGCTGAAATTAATGGAATTCTCATAAATAACTTATGCATATATGCACCAGTGCACCACCACCCCAACATGTAAACCTTTACCCCTCCTTCCCCACCCCAACCCCCTCCCATAAACAAAATTATGTGCAGTAAAGATCATGATTACTAATCCAGGATTCTACAAAGTCAATATCACAGGGCCTTCGCTTTTTGTGATCCTTCGGTTTAAGGAGGGGTGGTTGGTTGGATAGGGGAAGTGTTTGGGTAGGGGGTAGAGAATCTCCTCCTACAGAAATACACCAAAGTTGACTACAGTTGGAGTACTAGGAGTGGTGGGTGATATGGGTTGTTCATGAATTGCAGGTCAATGAGAGGTCATATTTTTGGTCATTGTCTTAATCTACAGAGAACTGCTTCTCCTATTGACGATACCAGGGTAATGAAACTCTTGAACAATGATATGAGACAAATGTTTCATATGATGGAGGCTTGTACTGTATGTACTGTACATCTGAAAATCTTCTGCAAGTTTAGAAAAGTCTGTGATTGGAACCACTTTGAAATGCCAGTAAATGAAGTAGAAATTACATTTGAGGTGCAGAAACAATTATCTAGATCTCTTTTGATCTTGTATAAAACTGAAGGGATCAAGAAGATGAGAATGAGGATATGGGGGGAGGGGGTGGGGGGAGCTTGTTAGGAACATACATAATTACATGAAATTATGGTTACAAGACAAACTTGCTTCTCCTTGAATTCATACATACACTGTAACAGAAACATCCCAAACTCACCAGGTTGCTGGATTAGACAGATAGGTACTCACGATAAAAAAAAACGGCGAAAAAAAAACTGAGTCTTACCTCTTTAACTGGTGGGTACTTCCTTTTGCACTCTACTGAGAGAGCCCTGAGATCTGTCTGTAAATTCTCCATCAGCCGTCTCGCTGCTGCTTCTCGTTGATGAGTCATGATTGCTTCTACTGTACTACTCTCCTCCACCAAACTGGGAGAGAGCAACTTGAGGTATACTCCTACTTTCGTAGATAAAAAGCACACTGTCCTCACAAGACTGTTCTGCAATGTTTCATGGTGATGACTATGTAGTTCTGATACTGATCCAAGATTCTGTGAATACTCAAACTTGTGAGTCCTCTAGTTTTCGTAATGTCACTGGGCTTAACGTCTTAATTTCACTCCGTAGTAAGTGGTTAATTCTGCAATGAATAAAAGTGAACACAATTTCCCTCACTCAATCAAGCAGAAAAAATTTACATCAACATCTAGATGCCAATATACAAACTGTGCACTATACTGTGCAAGTCTAACCCACTTCTAATAATTACTTCATAAACATCACTAAATCACACACACACTTGATAATTGAAAACTTGGGTTGGCTACAAAATGAAAGAAATATTTTGTCATTGTTTCTGATGTCTGTGTCAATAACTACAATCATCAATATATATACTGTATAGCTAGTTGTCCACCATATTGGTCTGTTTCAGCTGATGGCACAGGACGTGATAATTGAGACTCAATGTCAGAAAATTTCTAATCTCTCCACACTGCATAACATGATTAACAAGGTGTCACAGATGGTAGCATTTTCTTTATAAGCTTTATAGCACCAGTTTGCGGTGGAATATTACAGCTCTTATGCTTAATTATTCATTCCATTATAAATATAAGCCAAACTGACACATATTGCAACTTAGGTTATTTCTTTGCATTAAGATGAATGTTCTTAATAATCCCACAGACATGGTGATAAAATTTAGGGCTCCATTAAAGAGCTTGAGTGAAAAACTAACGAATGTAAACAACACTTTGTTTAAAATTAAACAAAGTTAGCAGGTTCTTTTAAAAGGCTCTCTTTCAATCCATAAATCTGATGCATTCGCAGGAGCGGACTGGATCATAAAATACCACCAGCACAATGAAACAACTGGTGGTGCTGCCTAGGTCAAAACTAGAATCAGCATTTTCGGCACCTTTGGTTGGTCACTCTTTCAGCATCGCCTCGGACCCAGCCCCACAACAGTGAACTGGCAGTCCAATCTGCCCCTACAAAATGCAAGCAACTACTTTGTCCTCAGTTATATGATGTGTTATCATCATTAATTGCTTAAGTTAGTTATCAACTCTGCTTTCTTATTTGACTTCATCACGATGGTGGTTCTTAATCTTATGGCAGTGTACAGTACAGTAAAGAAATACCTTACTAGCTGGCATTGCATTTTATGTTATCTGGCTACTGACTCAGTAGCAGGGTAATATTGAAAATATTATTAGCAGGCCTGACTAGCTCTCTGTTAAACATTAATTTAAATTATCTAACTTCTAAGTAAGCCTAGGCCCAGGCCACCATGGTAAAATATTGCATAGCCTAGGATATATTTGAAGAAATTAGCAAAATGTGTTCAATGAAATAGATAACCTTGCCAGTTCAAAGTCTTAAGTGCATTATAACTAAACCCAGAAAGGTTACAACTACTTGCTTATTTTATCCTAACTTAGTAATTAGATTTTATGTAACGTAGCCTATCATTGGCTTGATAAACGCTAAGTGAAGTCTGTAGACTTATCATTGATAATGTTAGGCTGATCATAACGTTATGCCTAGCCTAACGTAAGTTTCTGTTTAAATCAACACAAACAACGACACGTTTGTCATATGGTATACATGTCATAAAAATCCCTTCCACGTTATATTCACGCTGGCAGAAAAGGTTACGTCTGTCGCCCTGTTTCTAATCCCTTACGTGTAATTAACGACGTTGGTAGCTTCTTTCACAGGGGGCTGCCATATTGAAATTTCACATTGATAATGCACATCACAAATTTCTGTAATGCACATCTGTAAATGTGTATCCTCAGATGAGGCGAGTAGGTTAGTTACAATTTACGATAACAATAGAAGCTGATGATTCGAGCCCTTCTATCGAATGAAAGAGCGCAGAGTATGAACTATTTGTAGCAAAATTTGTCAATATTTTACCATAACATTAATTTCATGAAATTTCGTATGGGAATAACATTAGAAACAAGAGCTAGAGAAACAGGTTAAAGTGGGCGGAGTTTGACACTGAGTGGTACTAAGGCAGGATAGAGGTCGCTCTGTGAGATTGGGGAAGAGCTGCATGACAATCTTTATGTTTTCTCGTAGGAGCCATTTTGTTTCCACTGCAAAGTAATAATCTGAATTTTCACCAGTTTTCATTTATTCAAAATGGGAGGTTGTTCCGCTTTGAGGTGCACTAACCGATCTGAAAAGGGATTTAAAATGTTTAAATATCCTTCTGATCCTGCACGGAGGAAAGTATGGGAAGATAAAGTTAACAGGGAAGGATGGACGTCTTCGCGTAGTAGCTGCCTGTGTGAGGTAAATTATAGGCCTAAGGTAGGCTATGGGCCAGGCCCTAACAATACATTAGGCTAGGCCTAGACCCCTCTCCACCCTCGGCTTAGTGAGGCTACGTAAATCACTGGCGCTTACAACGTAGTATCACATTATGTCATAGGTCTGCACAAAGCTACAGTGTGGTACTTTTTAAGAAAAAAGTTGCCCAGGAAAGAACCTGGCCAAGAAAACCAAACTACCGAACGACTTATCCGCTCTCAACCCCAGTCCCCTTGCATCGTGACTGTGTAGTGTGTGATCATCGTCGGCAGGTGTGCATTACCATTCCCCTCAAAAGGTAACAGATACTACACATGATCTTAGCCAAAAGGCCGAGAAGCGAGAAGCTACAGTGTGGTGTACCCTGGCTATGACTCGAGGTTAACCTAATTAAGGCCTGGGCCTGGGCTTACTTTTCTACAGTAGGCAGGCGCGTATCCAGGATTTTCTAACCCGGGGGGCGCGAATTACTATCTAAGCGGAGCGCCACCATCGGTTGGCGCGCAGCGTACAAGAAATTTTCTGGTTTTGATACCCCCAGATCACCGGAAATGGCACTTCTCAGGCTTGACAATGACCAACCAGATGTACACTTTTTGCCTGAGAACCAAGTTTTTCCCAATAGTTTTTTTCCATCCATAACCTTTTTGAAGTTTGTCACCAGTCACACATCATGTTCAACCTCATCGCATGTCCTGTGGATCATTGCTTTTGTAGGTGATTCTACGTCGCGGCCCACAATATCCGTCAGCCCCACTTTTCAAGGTTTTAAGCCCGTTATTTGTTCAGAATTTGAAAATTCACGTTTCTCGTGATTAAACTCAATTCAAAACATACCCATAATGTTGCACAAAATTTCATCTATGGACAACCAATATAGAAAAACCCAAGGGCGGCAGAAGCACTTTTAATCTGGGGGGGGGGGGCACCGACATCAAAGGGCACTTTGCAGATATTCGATTGGACTGATGCAATTTTTTTGGTTTTACAAACCCCTCAGATGGTCGGAAACGGCCCTTCCCGAGTGTTCATTCTGGTTCCCTGGCCACTTGCTAACTCGAGACACCTAAATTTTTATGTAGAAAAAGGGCACATTTTTAACCTGAGGAAAAGTGAGGGGGGGGGACGTGCCCCCTGTGCCCCCCGGTTCCGCCGCCCTTTAAAACTCCTTGAACCCCTAACAGACCGGTCAATATTGCACGAGTAGAGGGACGTGTGATGAAGAATGTCGGTCAGAAATTTTCAAAAATTCAGACACAGTTAATTTCTTGGTGTACAAATATTAAAACCTCTTATAACGGCTATTATAAAACTTGGTTGAAGGAAATGAAAATATAGCAGATATTTCCGAAACCGAACAATACACACATAGGCGTAGGAGGCGGGGGGGGGGGTGGAGGCTGCAGCCCCTAATTCGCCATTACTAATGTAAAAGAGAGTTTTAACATAATTGGACCTCGATGATTTTCTCCATCTACATAAGACATTTCGTTGTTTACATTAGCATCCCGCGGTATACTGAGCAGCTTTCACGGACCGTAAGGTACACGATGGCATCTGATGTAATAACCGATGCTTGCTTATATGATATTGACATTAACATGTTGGAATTTTTGGTTATTTTTTTTCGGGCAAGTCGGACAACTTTGAGGCTGTTCATCCTGGAACGCCATTTTCATGCTCACTGATATGATGTGATATCTGCTGTTTGCTTTACAAATTCGAACCGGCGCGTAGCAAGGAATTTGCCAAGGAAAGGGCGAAGCCTGTAGGCAAATTATCTAAGCGTAGCTCCTCCATTAGTTGGCGCGAAGCGTATAAGAAAATTTTGGCCGAAAATGCCTCCCAGATCGCTGGAAATGGCACTACCCAGGACCATTTGTTGGCGCGAAGCGTACAAGCAAATTTTGGCCGAAAATGCCTCCCAGATCGCTGGAAATGACACTTCCCAGGCCTTGTAAGTTGCATCTAAGCACTTTCTATTTTGAAATTACTAGCGACATCATAAAAAAAATATGCTGAAGGGGGGGGGGGGGCGGTCGCCTCCTTCCCGAAATTTGTCATGTTCCCCGACGACACGGTCGAGTTCGAGACCAGCCACAGTTGGTTTCATAGCACCGTTCTACAATTGATTAAGGCGTATATACACACACACGCATTATGATAGACCATATATAGAATATATAGATCATGAGTCAGAGAAGAAAAATGGAAACGTCAACAATTGAGTTGTCGGTGTAAGGGGTAGGGTGAGGCACACGCCTCTTCCGAAATCCTTGATCCGTCACTGGCTACCCTGTGTATATAATAGGGATCAGCGCTGTAATAATGTCACTGTTCCTCTTTCTCTTCCCGGTGTCTTGGCGTTGTGTTTTTCTTTAACTCCCTCCTTTTCTCCTTTTTCTCTCTTTCTTCCTTTTCTTTTCCCTTCCTTCCTCTCCTCCTCCTCTTTTCCCCCCTCTTTTTTCCTTTTTTCTTCTCTTTTTTTTCTCTCCTCTTTTTCTTACCCGGGGGGCGCGCGCCCCCAACGCCCCCCCCCTGGATACGCACCTGGTAGGCCTAGGCTACCTTACGTTGGGAATACAGTCAGTCAATGGGAGCTGTATACAACAGGGCTGTAAGATGTAAAATTCGGGTCGGCCAAAATCTATCAGGAAAATAGTATGGAAACACTGACAGAGATCGTACAACTTTTTGCATCCATGTGCTTATTTTCTACAGTTGTTCTGGTTAAAATTTCCTGGTATTCCTTGGTTGGACATATGGAGGATATACAAAATCCAACTTTCACATAAGGTTGGCATATCGTCTTCAAAACAATCGGACAAGAAGATTTTAAAAAAGTCACTTTTCGGCACAAAAAATTGGACAAGATGCGTTTTAATTGGACCCTTTTTGTGTATTTTGGTCGAAAATCTAGCAGCCCTGGCCCGTGTGTTTGTATGCAAACTCAAAAGACCAATAAAATAAAAAAATCATGGATATTTTGTGTCTTTTGTCACTGTGTTTTCTGCAGGGTTAATGACAATAGTTTCATTTGCATCTTCTATAGTATTTAAAGGGTGTGAAGACTCGCGCAAAAAGAAACGTCTAATGCCGGTTATCTGACCTAGTTTTGAATGAGGTGTAACAGAAGTGTTAGACACCACCATCGATCCCAGAAAATACACACACACAGCTTGCTACCATCGGTAATTAGACACTAGTGTACAGTCAGTATATACAGCTGCGGTCAATACCCACAGCACAGTGTACAAACAATACAGTGATGGACATATCAGGTCCAGCTAAAGATAACAAGGTATCACGTTTCATTACTGTCTGCATTTTGTAGCAACATGAATAAAACGTCGCTTGCAAGCAACAGAAAGTTAACTTTTTCAGATGGCCGCACACGGTTTGGGGCGAGTCTTCAATGCCTTTAAGCTTACACCTTAGATGCCCCTGATGATGTTACATACAACAGATACTAATTAGCTAGGAGGTAGCAAATTGCCTTACCTGGTGGGATAAGAAAACAGAAACATCAACTTTGTCATATGAGATACTGGCACATGATGAACAATTCCCCCAAAACTGTGTGAAATTTATAGTGTTATCACATACTGTATGGAAATATCATAGTCATACTGACATGAGCAGAGCCTGGAGCGATTGGAAATGTGATATCATGAGCCTCTTCTATATAATATTGCTGTTTCTTGTGTCTTTCTGAGGAATTGCCAACTGTGAAATTTCTAAAGTAGTTTAATTTTTAAATTGACCATATATATATATATATATATATATATATATATATATATATAGATATATATATATATATATATATATATATATGTATATTATATAAGTTTCACTGCTTATATTCACCTTTATGATAACAAATAAACAACATATTAAAAGGTAAACAAAATTGTGGATAAGGCAGTGCAATAGCAAGGTTAGGAAGATCCAACTTTAAAGCCCATTTGTGTTATGATCAGGGGATATTCAGTAGTTAGCATCAAACCTAACTCAAGGATACATAATGTTTTGCTAGATCTGTGTTGCAAAGTTACAGATGTAACCTTTTTGTTGAGTTTGTATTTGTTTGTCTGTTTTGATAATTCACTAAGAGACAACCTTAATTCTAAAGTGTGATTTGCAAGCTGAGGGACATCAGTCGCAAAATTACAATTGTTTGCTTGAAAGCTCTTGCCACATATTTATTAAACCTTAAAAATTATCTGGCACAGGCCTTTGCTTTAATACATTCGGTACCGCAATGAAAATCCCCCCCCCCCCCCAAGAAAAAAAAAACTATTCGTTTGCAAATGTATAAGGATAAAGGAATAGATCATTCATTTTTCTGCATGTAAACATTTAATCCTCATTTCAGGCACACTTTGACAACCAACAATTTGAAAATAAAAGAGTTGATGGGAAAATAAAGCTGAGACCTTTTGCAGTGCCAACCATCTTCCCTCATCATCCAGAAATAACCCTAAGCAAAATACCAAAGAGGAAACCACCAGTAGTGAAGAGAGTAGAGATACCTCTGAGCACAATGCAGAAACAGGTCTGCATACATGACCACACATACATTCTTGAACCAAACAGTTGCCCTGTGGTTGAACCACCAACGAATGCTGAGCCCAGTGAATCACAATGTGAGTATTAATGATTTACTTTATTAAGCATTTTTTCCTTTTATTTTTATTTTTATTGCAAAAGAGAGGGTAATGGGTATACAATATTCTCTTTTAAATGTTCTGGGTGATGATTAATGTAGGTTATGGATTGCTCCATATATACAAGGGATTCAACTATGCCACATCCATCAGGGAAAACTTTTTAAGGCTTTTTTTCTCGTTCCCCTTTTGGACAACCAGGCCTTACATTTTGGTCACAATTACAGACAGCAAATTTGGTTGTCCAAACAAATGTAGCAAAATAACAATGACCATATTTATACAATAGGAGAGATGTGCTGGTTTGGTAAATAGATTACCGGCTTTAGTGGTGATACCAATTTTTAGCTAATTGTGGGTATTTAGTTACTAACATTGCAATCTGAATTAGAGGTAAACAACTAGTGGTCCACCAGACGACCCCAACGGCTAATTTTGATTGTCTGGACTGAAATTTAGTCATCTCAGACGACCAGACTAGCATTAAAAAGTTTCCTTGTAATGCTCAGAGCCAACTTCGTTTTACCATTGTACAGTATTTGAAGGGTTTAGTCATCTCATCATATAAAGGTCACCCATTCTATAACAAAGTATCTACTGTATCATGTTATACTGTAAGATGGACTGTACTGTTCTCAAAAATATTCTTAACCAAACTTGTTGTGGAGAAACCTGAACTGTCACAAGATGGTCCGTTAATTTATAGCAAGAACCAATCTACCTAATGCTGACGGCTTTGATTTAACGCAAATAGACAGAAATAGGCATGGTCGATTAAAATATTAGACTTTCATTCCTTGTACAGACATCTCTATTAAGAGTCAACAACAACAAACATGCATGAAATGAATAATTGATGATTTGCTTAAACTTATTTTCCTTTTTTAGCAGCAGCAGTAGCAGCAGCAGACAACAGTTGCTTAATGATTATTAATGAAATTACTGATCGGACTGTAAAGAAGAGAATAATTGAGTTGGAGGCAAAGATAACATCACTAAAATCGATCCTGATAAAGACTAAGGAATCACTCAGGGTGATGGAGAAGAGAACAGTTCAGGAGAGAGAAGGGGTGTCAAAGTTGTTTGGGGCCGATCAACTTGAGTGTCTCAGAAGAGGGAGTTTGAGGGGTGTAGAATGGTCACCTGCGACACTGAAGAAAGCTCAACAAATCAGAGTCGCTTGTGGAGCATCTGGATACCAGTTTCTCATCAAGCATAACTTCCCATTGCCTTCGCGGAGGACCCTGGAAAGAAGGTTAAAGAAGAAGGCACCAGTACAGCGTCATGTCCTCGGACAAGCGTTGGAGGAATTAGAGGGCCAGAGAGTTAACTCATTACGTGAATTGCAACTCGACAGGCTTGAGTTCCAAGAGTTTGATGAAATAGAAATCAGAGAATTGGAATTAACACAACAGAGTCAGAGTGTTGAAAATGTTGTTTAGAAGGACGTCATACAAAGATGGAAATGCGGAAGCATATTTGAGGAAGAATAATTAAAGGAAATCACTAGCACAGGTTTTTTAACTTCCTCTGCTTTTCATATTTATGATGTATTGTTTATTAAAGTGTCACAGTCTTATATTCCAATATTAAGGGAATGATACCTGAAAACATCTGCTGAAAAAGATCTGTCACTTTAGTACACGGAAATGAGCATGACATTACATTTTTGAAAGGAGAGTTTTCTGTAACAATTTGAGCTAATCAAACAGTATTAATAAAGAGGAGTCAAGGGTTGTATCACCGCACATATAATTGACCCGCTCCACACTGCACGACAGATCACGACCCAATTCAACTGAAGAGTTTGTTACGTGGGAATTCCTTGATAGTCACCATTGTGTGTGCTTGTGATTAAGACTAACACCGATAACGATTTCTCCAGTTTTAAGCCGCCTTGACTTCAGTCATGGAAAACTGAACATGAGCATTATCCCACCCAACTGGCAGCCAAGAGTGTGAGGTGTTCCACCACTAAAACTGAACAGTTTTTGATAAACGTAACCAATCAGCGGGTAGGAAATTAGCATGTGACCTAAACAAGATTTGGTCTTTAAAAACCAAAAATGTGCCTGATCCTTCGTTCATTGTTCAATGGGGGGGGGGGGGTGGGGGCGGTGGTTATTTATTAGTCCATAGGTCCCTATGACCATCAAATATATCAGTTAAGTTGAGGTGAATTCCAGCGTGACTGATGGGACATTTGATAGAAAAGTTCAACAAAGAAAGTTATATTGTTGAGAAGTGGGAGGGGGCAAAAGGCTATAAATTGCAACATTCACTTGGGCTACCCCCAGTTGGTCCATCATTGAAGAACTGTTCACATAAGTGTGTTCCTTTTTAGTAGGGAGCACTTAGAGTAGCTCTGTGACTGATGGGACATTTGCGGACCACTATTTTTAGGTACGTTTAGTTAACTTGTAAGCGCTATCTCAGAATGAAAAGAATGAGTTGGGTATATACCCCTCCTGGTAGCTACTTAATGTAGCTATATCAGAGCACCACCATTGAGAGAATATTGGCATTAACTATTTCACACAGTGGCGTTTCCCTTGTGACTGATGGGACAGAAGCTCTGTGACTGATGGGACGCTATCTCCTCCAAAATTATAGCAAATTTTGTTTTGCACTAACTTCAGTTTGCATCCACATATGGTGCCAACTAGCATTAAACTTGGGTCAGCTGGGCTCTAGCCACCCATAGTCATCACAGGTAGGGCCCACTGGAGTTGGCCTATTGGGGTGTGGGTCCCCCATTGGTTTACCATATGAGCATCCCATAGAAGCAACTGGCATATGTAGAACAGACACAGGCCCCTGAGAAAACCTGTTCCATTCCACACTTGCTGTCTCATATAGCCCCATATGACTGAGTCATGGGTGTGTGATTTGTTGGGGCCTCACTGGGAAAGCTGTTTGGGCCCATATTTGGTGAGGTATGTTGCCCATGTATGGGACTCATGTCATCCCACTTCTGTGTATCAAGTACTGACAACTGGAAAAATGAAACACACTCCATATGCATTTGAAACTTGCATTTTATTTATTAACAACAACAGAACGAGCTGAGCCTTGAAACATGCAAACATTGATAATGAACAGGATACTAATTATACAATATTGATGAAGTCATTTAAGTCACATAAGCTTTTGACAATATGCTGAGCTTCACCCTGGGCAGCAAAAGTACCGAGATACTTTCAACTGTGGATTAGGGTCCAATCTGCCCATCACATAGTGAAAGTCTAATACAATTTTTTTGAGCCATGTTCTCCATTTTCCCCAAAATACTAAGTTGGTCAATATCCCATAAGGAAAGAGCCAAAACTAATAGGCAAAGGGGCATACATATACTATACAAAGTGTCAACCTGGCCTTACTAATAATTGGATTGGACCTTACATCATTTAAGTTACAGCCTAGTGGTTCTGTGGGTACTAATTCACTTGTGTGACGGGCACTCCTGTGGTGATACTGCCAACCAGGATTGTGATGTACAGTGCTCCAGGTTCTTTTTCCCCCTGATAGACCCACCAGTTCCTTCAACTCGGCCTCATTGTTCTGTGATCCAAGAACAATGCATTCCTCAAATTTTGGACAGAAGGGCCTGTATGCAGTGATCCAGCCCTCTCCACAGACCTCTGTGAATACCACTGCTGTAGATGATAATAGTTGTTATGTCATTTCTTTTTAGGAAATTAGTTTTGAATGGAACGACACTATTCTTGTACTAATACTTTTTGGCATTGCAAACTGTCCAATATAGGCTATACTATCTGAACCATACACTGTGACTGATGGGACATTAAAATCCAAAGATCTGACATGTATACCAATCTTGATTTAGGATAACAGTCACAGGTCAATGAACACTTCATCATGTCACCATCATGTCAGTGACACAAGCTGCTTTCAATAACATGGTCTAACAAATTAATTTGAAGAATATACTGCACCTGTAGTGTGATTTCGTTTTCGTTCACGTTCTCGGCGCTCTTGTTTCTGTTGTGAAGACATCTCCCGCTTCTTCTTGTGGGCCCACTGTTTGCGATATGCTGATTGTGTTTTTTTGTATGCATCATATTTCCCCTCTGCTTTCAAACGTTCCCTCCTGTTTCGCTGTCTTTCAGCACTGGATTTACCCATTTTGCATTACACCACAAATGCAGCCTAATTCTGTGACTGATGGGACAGAAGTTTCAGGTTGTCTAGCACATAACCCTATACACAATTGAAGAATCTCTGTTCATGCCAGATTAGGCCCTGAGTAGTACTAGATAGATAGACCCCCAACAACAGCTGAAATCATTCTGTTGGCTTATGACTAAAACAAATGTTAAAAAACTGTGACTGATGGGACATGTCCACACTCAATATTTCAAGAAATCACATAAAGACTTATATTCATATAGACACCTGTAACTTTGCAGAAGGTGAAAGGTCTCAAGGTGACTTCATACTCAGTACAAAGTTGGTCATTTCTGGAATCATGCCAACTATTAAAGGTGCACTCTGAATTTTAGGAAATTTTGCTAATTTTTCGTTCCATGCAGCACTTGACGGTTAAATGCATGCTGCAGTGAGGAGAAACATGTTATAAGCCAGGTGAAACCTGTTTTGGGTAGTTTAACTGTCATGTATACCAAATATCTCCCTCAAATGTCTGCAACCTAAAGTTGATTTTTAGTGAAAAATGCATCAATTCCATGGAATTCACCTTGAGTCAGGTCGTGATCATCCAGGCTTTGTTCTAATTTAAGTGTTATCAGTTAATGAGTTATCAAAACATGGCTTGATCAGAATGTAGCAATGTCACAGCAATAAAAGCAACACCTTTCATGTGCGACATAAAATCTCTGCGTCATTATTTTTGAAATATTCAAAGGAAATTTACCTACTTTATGACTTTTTTGGCTAAAACAAATATGATCCCTTAGACAAGACCACCAGTGCTTTCACAGTAAATATAAGTATCCCTAGCTAATTTGATAATTTGGATAGGAATATCTGGGCCGAAGTTGTTGGTTAATCATTGCTATCAAATTTGTAGGCCAATGACACTCTGTTTACACCAGTTTGGGCACAAAGAAATCCTAGACAGCATTTGTACACAACTTTTCACTTTATCACTTGAATGCAAATTATTTCTAATACAGATCTTTTATATGGTAATGAAAACAATTTGTCTATAATCCTTAGACACAACATTTCTTTAATTAAGCATATAATATTCAAAAGTTGGATTTAATGTTCTAAGTCTTCTTTCCAGCATTTGCAGACTCTGTACTTAGTCAAAGTCTCATGTTCAAGTTACATTTCAGGTCAGTTGCAAACTAAAGTCTCTCACATCTAGAAAGAAGAATTAAGGCTAATTGTAAAAAAGGGAAATGATTTGAATTAATATTTAAAGTTTGTCAGATCTTTCTTTAATCTGCACTTTTAGGCAAATATTGCCTGCCTTTTGCTTTCATGGAAAAAATTTCTTCTGATGTTTGTGTTTTTCATGTTTCAGACAACAAAGAATGAAACAGTCTGTCTGTATCTGTCTACAGTCTCAGCCTGTTGCATTATGTGAACAAAATTTTACCGAACCTAATTGCTAATCAAAATAACATGACAATCCAAGACACACCCGCATAGAATTTTCCAACAGATAATGGATAGTGAGCAGGCAATTAAAGGGATATTGTGATGGCAGGCGATGTGACATCTTAAACAGAAGAAAACAATTCTACACTGTTGGTTGAGAAACCCATCTCAGTAACTTGTTCCTAACTCGAGATATGTTTAATTGAATGTTAAATATTTCTATCAGATTAACCCTTCCTTTCCCCTCAAGAAGTAGCTGGTCTGTGGTGGCATCCTGGTTGATGTCTTTCTTCCATGGGTTCACACCTTATTCAGTGTGGATTGTTGGCCCAGGCATAACCAACGATAACAGACGGACGGTAGGCCTTCTCCCGTAATAGCCTCTCGAGCTTTCTTTTCAACAGAGGTTTCATCTCTCTGAGTAAAGATGGACTAGCTATAATCATTTCAAACTATACAATTTACAGAGATCTACGCTGATCCTATATATTCCAATTTCCTGTTCAACCATACTTTTCAGTGAGGAGATAGGCTATTATTGTTCTTGTGGTTGGGTTTTTTCAGGCAGGAGAGGGTGAGAAGGGGGGGGGGTGGAGTGGGGTATTTAAATAGCTATCACATTGTCTCCTCTTAACGTTGTCTAAATTAATTCAACGACCGATAGAAACAACCTTCAAGTTTTAGTTTCATTAGCAAACAAAGACCTTGGATCCCAAAATCTTGGACCACCTGGATCCCATGAACAAACTATGGTCATTGAACCCCTTTACATCGTTGATCTCTCCGTGCCCGATATGGGAACCGACAAATCGTCTTTCTTGACCAAACTGAATAGCAAGAACCTAAAAGCACTTCCAGATAAAGTCAAGTTTGAATAACTACTGAAGAAAGAAAAATGAAAATCGATTACTTGGTCAAATAGCTAAAGTTGTATTCAATTGTCGGTGTACAAGTTCCTTTTTTTTTCTGGCGGGGAACATAGCATGTCTTCGTCCCCGCTTGGTTCCCACTGGAAATTATAACCTTCGTACTCTGGTAAGAAGCTGAATCAAATTTGACCAGAACATTTTTAACCTCGCAACTTGATAACAAAACGAAAATCAAAGAAGAATAATCAAAATCGGTAGCAGTTTATTTTGTTCTACCTTTGTTCTACCCTTCTCTTGCACCCCCACCCCAACCTTCTACATGTTACGCCCGTGATACACAGGACGACGCATTTCGCGTCGTCGCTAGATTTTCAGCGTGCATATAGCTTCAGAAAATTGAGGACGGACAAACTGCACGAAGTAAGGGAAATACGGCTAAGCCTACATTTCTGTTGAGGTAGCATTGATTGGAAAAGTTGCAAGGAACATGTTCTGAGCCAGTTGAAATATATACTTTATTTTATGATCTGTAAATTAAACCTTCCGAAATTATTTCAAATTTAGTCGTTGGTAATCTCAAGGAGCTACAAGCTACTGCTAGCTGCAAGAAACAACTAACTCAGCTCCCTTGTACTAGATGAGTTAACAGTAAACAGCGATGCTTTTAGTTCCCCCTGTTTCCATCTAAAGTGATTATTTGTTCATTAATGCTGCCTTCAGCTTCTCCCCAGTCACCGAAGTGAGTGTTTATCCCGGGAAGATAATACAATTGCATTCTCCTATAAACCCATTCAAAGAGGTTTAGAAGTCGCACAAAAGAGTTTCGATCGCACCGTCGAAATCAGCCCTCTTTGTTGGCATGGAAACCACAGACATACCCCTTTGATCTCAACAGTTGTGAATCAAGATGCGTCAAAAGCTATATTTAATGCTAACAGTTGTACACAATTGTTTGGTGTTGTTTAGATCAGGAAAGAATACTCTAGATTGTAGCCTAATTTTGAAACACGTTTAACAGTTTCTTATGGTACTAAGAACATCATTATCATACACGGATTCATAAAACTGTTATTTTTGTTTCTGTTGATAACGTTCTCGTCGAAGACAGTACCGTATGTTTTGATGATCAGCGGATTACGTTGAACAAGTGTTTACTCAATGCTAAGGCTCACAGCAAGTGGAGAGAGCTTGATCTTTGACGAAGGAGATGGATAAACACAGAGTATATATCTATCAATTGATACAAGTTTGAATCTCTGGAATTTTACTTTCAACTAGCAAAATAACGGAAAAGGAGAATATTCCTGGATACCATTTGCGGTATTTCTCCAACAGAATTATTTATTATATGCTCATTCACGGGTAATAATACTTTTATTTCAAGACGGAAAGGATTTATGAGGGAGTTTTTATTCTTACTCGAGGTGAGGCATTATTCCGATTGCAGTTAATACATAGCCTATATCAACAAATCAACTATGATTGAAACGTTGCAACCCATTTCAAACGAAGACATTTCAAGTCCTTCAAAACTTCAAACATTTAACAAGGACAAAAATGACATTAAGATACAGAGCCATAAGAAGACGGTAAGACACACTGTGAGAGCTAAGAAACTTGATGAAAGACAATTGTTTAAATTTCTGAAATCGTTGGAAGAAAATAAAACAAAACGTATGTTACAAATTGACAAGGAAGTCGCTGAAGTTGAGAAAACATTGACTAAATTATTGGCTGATCAAAGTGAAGCTTCATTAGCGAAACGTTCTCAAACCAAAGCATCATTTGCTAATACGGAATCTTTAAAAACTGAGAAAAAACGGAAACGTAAAGCAAAGACTATCCAAAGTCTTGATGTATTAGAACCTAATTATGAGCAGTTTAACAGGACAAACGTATCGACGAAGAGGGTTGATAAACTTTTAGACAGTTACTACAGGTTTGATGAGTTTGGGAACCGCCTGCAAGTTACACCGTTACTTAGTTCAGCCAATTCATCGGAACGCGCAAGTAACGATCCAGATGCTCGCATTGCCTGGGATATATCTGATTTTTCTCCGTCTGAATTGCGCTTATATTCCGCAAGCGCTAGCGATGGCGGGTCAGAAAACGCGTCACAAAGCGGTCCGCAGACACGAGCATCCAGTTCGTCTCCCATAAAGAGTGGCAAGTTACGCAAAGAGAAAGAACTGCGCGCTTTGAATGTACGAACGGGGAGTAAAGAACACGCCCAGATGACGTCACAGTCGAATGCAGAAAATCGGGCAGTTGATGGTGATCTCGGTGGAATTGGGAAGACCTTAGAAAGCAACGGACGGTTGCTAGTAAGCCCTCAAAGAAATGTCGTCAGAAAGTCCGGAGTAATAAAAGTTCCCGCGCTTTTTGTTGAGGAGTTAGCCTCAACACCGGTTTCTAAAGGAACGGAAAGTAGCGAGAGAATACTATTGACTGATGAAAGCGATGAGGAAATTCTTATAGAAGAATATCAAAAGCAGTCTGCTAGTCAACTGCCTCAGAGATTTGATTTCGATTTCAGCATTTCCCCAACCTCCATGGCAGAGGTTGACCCGACGTTACCAGTGAAAAGTTCTTCTTCCCAGTGTCGAATTCCAGACTGTATTTTTCATGACAGGACACTAAGGAGTAATCCGCCTGAAGAATATGACTTGCTTAATGACTATTACAGGACATCCGTTAACTCTCGGGCAAAGCAGACGGGAACTCCGGTAGTTTTGCCAATTTTTCAATCCCCAAGTGATTTACGTAAAGACGCCTTATCGGCACGGAGAACTGCTTTATCGGCTCCTTCGCCGACTCCGTCAGAAATTGTTCGAGACATTACATATACTCCTAAAAATAGTTATGACGAGATGAATAATGCTGACTTGGATGTTGTTCGATCTGTGAGGAGGCCTATGAAGGGGTCCAATCGGGAACAAATGTTAAGAGATAAGGAAGCTAATGTTAGATATACATTTGATCTGATGCGCCAGAAAATGTCTGCCAAGGTGCCTCCTGATTTCAATACAAATTACGGAGCGCCGACTCCTAAGTGGAAAATTCTTAATCCATTGAAACTGAGGCATAAGATTAATCATTCGTCACCTCTTCATCGTATGTGGAAACAGTGAGTCACTTTACAATAAAGGGCCTGCTGGTAACACACTAATCCATTACGATTGTATGCATCTGTTGGCGACTATAACCATTTGTTTTGTCTTGTCCATGCAATTTTTTTATATGTGGTACGTTTGATGTTCGTAGAATGCTCTTCGAATTCATGTTCAGGCATTCTACTTACTGAGCTCCATGATGTATTTACCCTTTGTTCGTGCCAAAAAAAAATCTCTCATTATACTGTCTATTTGTAACGTAATCTAAATAATATTAATATTGTTGTATATATAAACATATGTATTTCAGTCTCGTTGTTTATTTGTCACTTGTGAATATTTATGAACTATAATGGAGGCTTCAGATTAACATTAATCGTGAATTAAAATGGTTAATTTATAGTACACGTTCAGTACGTTTGGAGTCAAAACCAGACGATTGTAGTTGCGTAGTTGCTATGACAACGTGACGCTTTTCCTATATGGCCGCTCTATTAAATCATTCATACCCGGAGTTATTTACTTCAAAGTTGCCTGCAATGACATACACCGCGGTATACGCGTATCAGGTGTCAGAAAGAAAATAAATAAACTACTTCCAAGTTGTTATTGGAAACGACGTTTAATTTTTATCCTAGCTTATAAAACATGTTTCGAATCAAAGGACTGGCATGAAGTTTACTTAAATGGATGATCCATTACATGTACATGAAATGTCATCAGAGGGAGTGTTTGTTTTAGAAGCGTGCTCTTCGCCAGCTGCAAGTCTCAAGACATTTGAAAAGTTAGCTTTATACGAATCTCAATTTAGTTTGAAACAGTTAATTTGATCACTGTATAGACCTATCATGAACTTGGGGGTTTCTGCATGTTACAACTACATGTATACTGGCTTGCATCTAGAGCAAGATTATATAGGAAGAAAAATGGAAGTTATGTGTGTGACATTACAACATTACCTGCTATGTTAATAATGTGACACGGTATCAATTAAGGAACTGAAACTATCACAGTCAGGGAAGAGTGAGAATTGGAATGGGGGAGGGGTATGTGGGGGTGGGGGTGGTTGTGTTACCTTAACACTGCTGTTCGTTTGGTTGAATAGGTTTTCAAGAAGTTTTGTGGGGGGAGGGGGTCGATGTGTTTACCATAACACTGCTATTCGTTGGGTTGAATAAGTTATTAATAAGTTTTAAGGCCTTTTGTCGTTCAACAGTCCGATGGTCACTACCCTTAAAGGCAGGTGGAAACTTAACACATGTTCATTTTATTAAGCAGGTTTTTTAAGTTTGGTCGGAAATTGTTTCCAAGTAGCCTATATTGGTAATTTTTAAGTAAGATTTCAAATAACCAAATTAAGACATCCTTCTAGATATTTTGAATCTCAAATTTCAAATGAATGCAATTGAGTGAGTACTTAATAAATTTGATTCAACCCTCAACATTTCGTCGGCTAGACACGTTTCATAGTAATATGAATCATATATCGCTATTAAAGCAAATTCATAATTCGGACTTTCGTTTCGTACTTTTGCTTCACTATACCTGAAATGAAACTTGACTAAACAAACTAATGAGTTGCTTTGTTATGAGATGTTCATATGAACTAGCATTGAAATATTAACAAATTTCAACTCAAAAGTTGCTTTAAAGGATGTTTCCAAGATTAGTACACTCACAGTCATCATTAACAACAGTTTACTCAGTAACTATATAGGTGGTTCTTCCGTGAAGGAGGAACATTGTGAGGATGAAGGTAAATGCTAATACCACTCTTTACTGTCCTCCAAGATTGCGCTTCAAAGCACTCGTATTGACAGTATGAACAGTTCCTAACCATCATCTGATAGCAGGATGGACATGCATACTACTCATACTGTCAGTACGGGTGCTTTGAAGCAGAACATGGAATTACAGTATAGACAAATTGTCCCAACTGTCTGTGTCGAAGGTTCCATTTAATGAATATTCAACTATGGTTCTGTTATGTTACCAGTTTGGTGGTCTAGGATACCAACTAAAATTTAATCTCTTATAATGTAACGTTGAAAAAATAGAAAAATGTTCATCATAGCGCTGTCAATAATATATAGATTACCTTGGTTCCATGCATCTAACAGCCTTGCCTGTAATATTTCCAATCACCAAAAAAATACCGGGTATTGTCTGTCTCTGTGATAACCAAAACCATAAATTTTGACTTGCAGTATGCAATACTGACTGCATTCATATAGAAGAATATAAAAACATATCCAAAGCAAAATGCAACAAACAATATTTGTTCATGTTTTCTGTCCGTCTCTTTTATTAAATTGTTCTAATATATTCATATTTTCTTATCAAGATATAACATCTCTATAAAAATCTTCAATATAAACTATTTTTGAAACTTTTTAGTCACATTAATTGAAGTCATGCTCGCAGACAAAACATCTATTGTTATCTGTGATATTTACATCCTTAAGTTTCTTTAACACCTGTCGCACACACACTGCATGAGGACTATAAGGAATATAAGGAATGTAAGTTCCACAAGCCAGATTCAGACATGGTTGCATTAACAATAGTGAACTGTAACTAACCATATGACATATTGACTACATGTTGTGACACTTACACTACACATTATTATAAAATTACATCCCATCGGCATAAAGATAATAGCGAGGTGCTAAACCATAAAGCTCCATAGCTAGATGGTAATGGTTTGTTTCTGCTCAAAGTTACCATAAAAAATACTTTTTTTCTGATATCAAAGACAATATCATCTTTTATTTTCTTCTTCTTTATATATGGTCTTATTCCAACAGGACTGACAAGTTTGAAAGGTCAAATTTGCAACATTATTGCTTTCATTTGGCATCAAGTCACAAAAATTTCTACAATGCAGTCGGTTCACTGTTGTATGATCAAAACGACTTGACCGAAGTTTCATTTGAAAACGGTCATGCCAAAACCAGAATGCCAAAATAACTGATGATTCAAGATAAACCAACAAAATGAAAGCATGATACACACTTTTTAAGTGTTTATTAATATTAAAGGAATTTTTTAGTGAAAAATGGGATCCAGTCCTTCCGGTCATATCAATTTTTGTCTTTGTATCGCGTTATGCCTTGCCCTGTCATGACAGTGCTTGAAATGTTGGCCATTGGTCAGACTCAATCAGATCTCACTCTAAGCTTGGCCTTGATACAATACACAGGAATATATACAGACTTCATGTCCAGCTGTGATTTAAAAAATCTCTCAAATATCTGAACAAAATGTTATGAAGAAGAACTAGTTAGGGAATTCTGGAACTTTTTAACTTTCCAAAAGAGTGCTGACTTGCAACTTCACTGGGAAATTTCCATCTAAATCGCTATTTAACTTTCAAAAATTTTAACTTTCCTTGCTACAGTGTAGCTTGCTAAAATAAACAACTTTATCATTGTTGCTGTGGTAATAAGCATAACCAGTTTACATATACCTCTTAGTTTTTAACATGAAGCAATTGTAGTTCATTTTATGATAGGGATATGCTGTAATACACTTTGGAAGGCCCACACCCAATAACCGTCCCAGGACAACTCCCCTAGGACAAAAATTAAAAAGAATTTGCGGGCATCTCAATATAAGCAGGCGACATACATGAGGATCATGAAAAGATAGGAGTGAAGGTTACTCCTCTTCTGCCCCCCAAACTCCCCGACCAGGCCAATCCATACACACTTACATAGGATCATGCATTCAGAAGGGAAAAAAATGGAAGTAAAAATGTGACAGCATTTTCAAGCCATCTAATCCCAGTCATCCTCGTCATCGTGACCCGATGATGAAACTGTCGGAATCATGTGAGAGAGCTTATCCATCGCTGATTCTTTGTTCTCTGTTCCTTGGTTACCCCCCTCTGTCCCACCTCCAGTACTACCGCCTTGCCTTTTGGTACCAGATATACCCTTTCTTCTCATTGCCAATTTTGAGAAAAGGTCACCCATGAGGTCACCACCGCCCTTGGGAGGAGCGGCTGCCTTTTCCTGTTTCTGCTTCTTATCCAGCTTGCGATCTTTGGCACTCTTCAGTTTCGCCTTGTCTGCACCTCCTGCTGCCCTGATGGATTCTAGGAGACTCGCTCTGCCTGCTTCGGGTTTGGCTACCGCTGGTTGAGCCCCTGCCGGTGGAGTTGGTGCCGATGGTGCAGCTGATGGAGGGGGAGGAGGTGGTGGCGGGGGTGGAGGAGGCGGTGGGGGTGGAGCGCTACTAGGAGCTGGACCACCACTTGAATCTGGAGCAGGAAGGGCAGGGAGGTTGGAAGAGGGCGGTGCTTCTATTGCCATTGCCTCTGGGGTAACACTTGGCAGCTCAGGAATGTGGCTGCCGGGTAGAGACGGCGCGATGGATGGACCCAGGGCGGCACTGTACGTAACGTCATCCGCAACACCTGTAGAAATGAACGAGATCATTATTAGGATACTTTCTTCTTTGATCTCTTCTTTATGTCTAGGTCCTAACTTGAACATTCAAGAAACTGTTACATTGTGTCTTGGTGTAGCAATCTCATGCATGACTGAGTCAAAGCTACACCTACAAAATATTACCTGCATGATTTATCTATCCCTCCAAAAATATAGCCCAGCCATCTGAAATCTTCTTCTGCATTTATTTACTTACAAAACATTGCAGTCTAAACAAAACCGTTTGGACTTGAATTATACATGGACACCACCAACTGCAGCATTACTATACAATTATAATGAGAAGTATGAACGCACTTTACAGAGGTGAGATCAGAAACAGATCTCAGTGTACTCGGATTGGTTGAAAGCTTATCGATTTGTCAATGAGAACAAAGCTTGGATATTTAAATGTCAGATCAGAATGGTTCTTACACTTATGTCAGCCTACATACCAAGTATGAAGACATCCAAGCTTCGCTCTTGAGTTATTGCATTTACACAAGGTTTTCTGACTGTGACTTCTATTGACCTCAAATGATCTTTGACCTCAATAAAAACCATAGGGTTGTCTTACTCACTAAGGTGGATCTACCTTCTTAATTTGATCATTATCTAAGTTTGAAATCTGAAGTTATAGTATTTAAAAGGGTTTCATACTTTAAACTCTTTTGACCTCCATAGCTATAGCCCTGCAACACTAACAAAAGCATTACATTTGGTATTACAGTGTACCTTAGGCAACATGGAATTGGAATTCCATCATTCTGGATATCTAGGAATATAAACATGCTGATTACAAGCTTATAGATCTTGTGAACACATTCATAACTTGAAGTAACCTTTGACTTCCAACAAGGGAATAGCACCTGAGAGCTCACTATGAGGCATTTACAGACCAAGTATGCCAGATTCAAGTAAGAGAACAGCAAAGCTGAACATCCAAAATGAGTATTAATTTTTCTCAGAGACCATGATGGTAGCTTTCACCATAAAAATGAGCACAAATTCTAGGATTAATGATTTCTAAACCAAGTCATGAGAGTGGGGAAAAAACTTATAAGTTTGAACGTACAAGTTTTGTCATCAGATCAAAGTCATAGATTATCTTAGGCTCACCTGGCAAATCTGGCAAGTAGCTTGGAACGTCTATTTCTGGAACTTCTCCCAAGTCTGGGACGTAAAAGTAGTTCTCGGCAGTGAGGCGATCTAACTGTTCTCTCTGCGTGATTGACTCGGGAGCTGCTCCCATCTCCTCCTCTTGCTCATCTTCCAGAGCCTTTCTGGTCTTGGTGACAGCTCCCAGCGGATCTATCATCACATACTTCTTGTATCTGTACATATTAAGGAATTAAAACAGCTCAACGTAATGGACTGCAACATTGAAACTCTAAAAGTCGGTTCAAAGGTAAACCGGCTTAACCACTCTATTTTAAGTATCAAGATTGGTACAGTATACTATACAGTAGTTGATATAAATCAGTGTTTTTTAAGTATTATATAACAGTAGAATATTAACTCAACAAAACCAATGGTTGATTGACAAAGATCTGTTCCCATCCTCTCTCTTCCCAAACTCCCTCCCCCCAATCCCCCCCCCCCTCAGGCAACAAGATGAAATGTTCAATTAATGAGCCATGATGAAAACAATACTAAGGAGCTTTCTGGGATTTGCTGACTTCTTGGGTCCATCCTAGGCTACTCTTCTTACAGACGTGCTTTTGCTACGCAAATTAAGTAATGGATTTTGATATTCAAAATATGTATACACATTTTGAAGCTTGAAAGAGATATCTGTGTTTGCATGTCTACAGGCAGAATAAATGTTTTCTCAGAAGCTAAGACTACGACAACAAAAAATAGAAAATGTTACACTGTGTTATGAGGCACAAGTTGCCAAAGTGTACCAATACCTGCAACCACTTCACAATACCATACCCATAATTATTGTTGTACTTACGGATTTTCTGACGTGTTGAATAACAGCAGATTGGAAACTGAAGTGATGTTCTTGGGTAATCCTCCAAGCCCTTCATGAGTATTCCCACCTTCCTTATCTTTCTTGGAAATATTGAGCTGAACATTGTAAAATTGCAGTTTTTCCTTCAAAGACCTGTTATCTAGGTTGGCATGTTTACTGTGTAGCTTTCTGGACGGTCGTTGAATCGTGCCCAATTCGGAGCTTTCTTCAAAGACTGAAACATACGAATGCTTGTCCTCGGGGGCCGGATATTTATTGCTGGAAAATACTTTGATAGCTTTTTTGCTGTTTTTGATTTTGTCTACTTTAGCTTGAGCGACCTCAAGCCTCTTATTAACACCGGTAAGTTTGTCCTGCCCGTCTTTGACTCGTTTCTCGATTCTGTCAAAAACATCGTTGGCAACTTTTTCCAGGTACTCTAGAGCATCTGCAATTTGATGAATTGTCTCTTCTCGTCTGAGATCCGGCTGTATGATCGGAACGCTGTAAACCTGTACTGGCATTATGTTGCTGTCCTAGTCTCTCATGCAGGAAGAAATCATCAAATCTAAAACAAGGAGAAGGTTAAAATAATCATTTCAAAATGTCATAAAAAGTCAATTACAACGACTAAGCAGCCAAATCACTTTTAATAGTTATCATGTCATAAGAATTAAGTTAATCAAGATGATCTTGAGATGACAATTTGGACACAAATATATGTGACTTGACATGCATACTAAATGATCACAGTCATTCATAGTCCTTGTGTGGTATGATTCAGGTAGTAGTACATTACTTTCTTAGTCCTACAATCATACTCTAACTTTAGGCGGGATCATTTTCCTTAGTAAGCCATTTGTAGGTCAAATTATCTTGGTGTCATGGGTCTTTATTCTAGTTCTTAAGCCTTGCCTGAAATTATTACTACCTAGGCTACTAGTAGGATGGTGACTTCGAAGTTCGGCCACTTAAGACTTAAAACACCCCAAAACTAAATCTTCTGGTATAAATCATTTGAAAATATACTTCATATGGTGGGAGAATTTTGTTATAGTACGATACACGGCCAAACTTTCTTTCCTGCAAACTGTTTTCACGTTGTTTTCCAAGAAGATTCTTCGTGATTGTGGAACTGGTATTTCTTGCTAGAGTATTGCGAAGTTCGGACACGCAACCCACAGTGTGGCGCTAGTGATAAAATTGGTGGCGCAGTTGCTTTTCAGTAATTATAACAGACTTCATAGATCTTCGTCATTTTATTGACAAATATGTAAGTAATTTCTTGCACACGGGTCATTTTGGAGAGAAAATAACTGTAGCTTCGTACTTTTTGGTGAAATTTGACACTTCCTGTAGATTTTCATGGTGAAATCGTGTATTTCTTAGGGTGTCCAAACTTTCGCAGTATGCCGAACTTCGCAATACTGACTATACTAGTAGTATTACCATGACCTAACCTACTGGCTAGTAATATTACAATTAGCCCAACACTGGTGTAGCTTAGCAGCATCAGTTTAAAAACATGAGTAAGTTGCTTGTCCTTTAAGCTAATACTATCTAGTACAAATAGCACAATAAATTAGCAGAATATCCCTTACTGTTACTGTGTAAGGACTAAGGTGAACTTGCTTAAAAGTTATACTAGGCCTAGGCCTGTACAGGCTGTATTATGTTATGCCAAGGCTAGTCCTAGCCTAACTTGCACTGTATGATTAACCTTACGCATTTGCAAATAAAATGGTGCATTTTCTGAGATTATATACCAGGTGTATCAAGGAAATAACTAACACCAATTTCCATAAAATAATGTTGATCATCCAGAAAGATTCCACTCAAGAATTTCTGATGAAATACCGAAAGGAAAGAGTTTATTAAATCATTCGTAGTTTGACCACACTACCATTTGTTCATTATGCCAGAATCCAAGGAGGAGTATCCTCTGTCTATAATTTTGCATCTGAAGATATGTTATAGCGCCACATACTATGGTTACTCACTTGTGGTTTCAAATGAATCCCCAAAATAGGGTAACATTCATTCTTTGGGCGGATCTAGAGGGGAGGGGTAGGGGCATCTCTTGAATGTATCCCTAGCCCTGGTATAAAAATCCTTTCAATTTGTCGTATACATTTATAGGTCCTAAGTTGTGCACGATAAGACGTGACTGTCTATTTATATAGCGCCCAACGACGGTGGGTTATAACTAACATCACTTCATGACGGCTAAAATGGCAATTACACCGTACACCAAACACAAAAAAAAGTTTTTATTTATACTTATAATTCATGCATTCGACAATTAGATTTACAAAAACCTGAAGTTAACTTCCTCTTATAGCCCATGCATATACACCACATGCTGGGTGTTAATATTTTGGTTTATATTTAGCAATTATAAGGAATTATTAAAGATGACAGATATAGTTGTTAGGTAGTTATATCGAGACATCGTCGTCACGCAATATACGCGAAACTAGGCGACTTGAATTTTCAATGA
This sequence comes from Apostichopus japonicus, assembly GCF_037975245.1. Taxonomy (NCBI): domain Eukaryota; kingdom Metazoa; phylum Echinodermata; class Holothuroidea; order Aspidochirotida; family Stichopodidae; genus Apostichopus; species Apostichopus japonicus. Next base: position 23,931,826 of record NC_092580.1, read on the forward strand.
TCCTACAAATGAAGTAATTATAGCACAAATATTCTCCGGAATACCAGACGTGACCGTTGAACTATGTGAAACAGCAGATTTTGTGCTTTATGACAGAGGTCACGGGGGCGAGGCTCTCCTTTTGAAAGCAACCCACAACTCAATAAGAAAACAAAAGTTTGAATTTTTAGCCTACTTTATCAAGCATAATGATGTTGAAGTTCATACCTAGCGATCCATTGCGTAATTTCGTTGGTACAGTTATTATAGAATTCTGAAACAATGGATAAGGAGTACCGGTTAGAGCGGGACCCGAGGAGGTGACGTCATCAGTAAATTTGTGCTGACAATAAAAAAAATTTCCAGACTCTGGTTAAACATATTTGAAAGAACAATTTATCTTGAAAACCGAAGCATGAAAGGTACAACAATGTTGCGATACAGGTCTTTCCTGAAGCGGTTTCTAGCATATTCATGCATCTTTCAAATATGTTTAATGGGATATTTCCTGCTTCGTCAGCAAAAATGTACTGATGACGTCATCTCCTCGAAGCGGATCTTAACGACAAGAAGCAGGAAATGAAAGAAGTTATTTTTTCTTTTCCCTGAAACTGGTATCAGGGAGCTATTTCAGCTCCCTGGTCATTTGGAATACTACATACAGACCGATGCGGCCACATAACTTAACATGGTATACCATGCTTCATATATCATGGGCTTACACGTACGCTAGGAGAGCTTTATTTTCGCATTTTTACGTCTGTAATATTACAAAATATCATACCAAAATCGCTACAATTGCAAACATGCTTTTCTGTGTGATAATGAATATATCAAAGTTATTAATAGGTTTCTATAGGAAGTATGAAGTCATACTATGAAACCGAAAAAAGGGATGACAACAAAATTTATATTTTTTGTAAAGATTTCTCCTGCTCTTTACCATATTTAGTGGCCATTTTGCCATATAATATATTTCCCTTCTTAGCAAACTTATGGAATAGAATTCATAATTCCTGCATTCGAATATAGCAAGTGACAAATTGAACTTTAGCCTTTGTAGGATTAGTAATGTTATGCTTTATATTAAAATAAATATAAATAATAAAATATAAATATAAATTATATTAAAATAAATATACAAGGAGACAATCACATCTTTAATGAAAAGCTTACATAAAGATTCCATATTATCCTGCTGTTTATTCACAGTGAGCTATTAAAATACACATATCCTTCATTTGTGTATAGTTAAACACGCAGTGTGGTTACCACCTCTAGGAAACATTGAGAAACACGAATATAGGAAATGAAAAATTTCCTTCCTTTTAAAAAAATAAGACACATGAAGCTAAAATTAGAGTCCCTGTCATACGCATGTGACATTTCGTTTCGTAATATACTTCACACAAAAAAAAAACCCCTATATGCCGCAATATCGAATATTTGATGAAACGAAAGGAGCTGTATATTGCACCAGGTCAGCATTTTGCAATATTTGAACATATATCAAGTTTTCACCGCAAGAATGTAATTGAAGTTTTAGAGAGCAAACGGGGAACAAAAATATTGAATAGAACGTGATTTAAATCAGTGCCGCCAGGAAACCTTGATGTTTACACCCAATGTCGTTGGTGCCGTGATTCAGTTTTTTTCTCTTTTTTTTCTAGATTTGTTTTTAATTTTCTCTGATCCTCTGTTTATTAGTGAACAATCTTCCGGACTAGTTTATTTTGTTTGTTTACAAGGAAAACGGAAATGAATCGAACAATTGATGATTAAATTTTAATCCAAACAAATTTGCGGCTGGCAAGTTTAATCAGTAGCATTACATACAGATTAACGGTTTACTATAATCCACTAATATCACATAATACACTCGTGTACAGGTGACCATGCATGTTCTGTCAATTTCGATGTTAAACTCCTTATCCATATTATATACGCCAATCTGGATAAGAGCAGGGAACGACATAAAAAGAGGGCGTTTCTTCAGAATGAACATTTCTATTCAACAACAGTCAAGAAAATAAAACTGCACTGTCATATAATGTTAATATCTCCACTGAGTTGGCGAAGCGGGATCAGGGGAAAACCACTTAATTACGATATTTTAAAACTTTCATTAAATAAATGAAAAATTTAATGAGTTATCTTAATTATAGTTTAATCTCACAAGAATGTGTACGGTCTTTTAACTTTCAGTTTTACTTTCTGTTATGATGTAAATAGTTATTTTTTGTTTTAATTTTTCAGTATACTTTCTTCATGTCATGAATATACTTATGAAATACAAAGTGTCTGTACGACGAACATTAACTGTGCTCGTTAATCACTACGTAACTCTTTTGATGAACACGGATAGATGATGTCTTAGTCTGAATTGCAATCAGATTCTGAGTACTGTACTCAGTGTATAGGTTTGGACAAATCACAAACTAATAAGAACGACTGTTCTAAAGTTACCATGTTGTAATCAAAATAAAATAAAACTGTTAGCAAACTGATTACCCACTAAAGAGCCTGTGTAAGAGAATGTGTAAAAGTAAGTTGGCCTGACGTTTCGATCCTAGCAGGATCTTTTTCAGAGGCTAAATGACAAGTTCTGTACTATATAATCCGCTTTTTCAGTGGTACGCCCGATCGAATTTTGTTACCACATGAACTGTTGGGAAAAGCTCACATTTCCCCTTTCGAAAACTTCCTTTCTGCTTTCGGCGAAACCACGTCCATGTAATTAAATATTTTACCTTGATGCTTTTTAACATTTGTGATCGAAATTACATCATTTCTATATATGATCGTTAAATTTTACTGAAACCCGCGTCCAACAGCCATATATGTGTGTTATAATATACATTCAGGTAAATTCTTGTAACTTCCTTGTATTGCCTAATTACTAGAAGGTAAAATATATTGTCAAACTGTGGTGTTACTACCAGACGAAATGTATAGAGGGAGGCCGATAACCCCGACTACACTACTCGGCGAACCATATTATCGCCAATTTCACTGTGAATCTCATTGTTTCTATTATACTCTCTTAAAACCTCATTAATCTACTCAACATTAAGCTACTCAACAGGCTATTACTCGGATTCATATGACAATGGCACATCATCCTCTGTACTAAATTATCCCTTAAAAGACATCATAACTCGATGTTAACGATGTCACCCCACTTCTTGCAGATCGAATTGTTAATGTTAAACTATAGCTATACATATATAATATAATACTTCTAACTTATAACGGCTGGTGTGAACCAAGGGCAAACTCCCTTATTGAACGGGCTAGTCTTCAGCGGGAAAACTCTTTAATGAAACAACTTCTTTAGGAATGAAAGAGCACAGAGGAACACTACCACGGTTTGGGGATTCACTTTCTATAAAGGAAGAAATCAGCCCGAGTATCAGAAGCTTGGGATGCACACGTTTTCAATGAGCTGGCGCACAGCTCCGAGTGCTTACGGGGTGGGTGTGTTACAATCATGGTTATCACTGTGTGAGGCTATATTCATCCCTGCTGTTGTAAATCTCCTTCTGTTCCAGTTGTAAGCAGAATTAAGAGTGGTGCAGACTTGAAATTGTAAATGCCAAAAACAACATTTACTTCTTTGCAGCATGAAACATCGATGAACACAGCTCTAAACTATAAAGTGGAAGTGGGTAAAATTGAAACAAAGTATGGATGGCACTAGTTAAAGTAACGAGGGTATGATGAAAGTATGGATGGTTTAATACAAGTATGAATGGTATATAATGAAAGAATGGACAGGAATATATTTCCACAATTTTGCATGTACACAAAATAATGACAAATTAATAGTTTAATTCCCTCCAGTACCATAAATCCTAATGTGTAACCTCAAAGCTCATTCATTCCATAACTACACACACCTCCTTGGCGGCTTGTGTAAACAATACTTGATCACTGCAATTAATACGGAGATTGAAAGGAAAACTTTGTAAATGAATTTGTACCAAAGAGGGACATAATTCCCTAATTATGTATATATATATATATATATATACACACACATTACTCAATTGACAACCATATCTACCTGCTGAACCCAACCCATCCCTTGTAGCACCACAAATGCTAAACTTGCATAGTAACATGGTAGGCCTACTATCGTTTGGCTACTTAACAACTTAGCAATGTCGTATCATTGACAAAACTAAAGATAAACTCAGACGCCAACATCTGCAACTTGCATATTTACAATGAAAGATATCTAAGTATGTTTTCCAAATATAAATTGCATATTTGAAAGAGTGCCAAAAGTTAACTTAGGGGACATCACCAGTGGCGGCGCCAAGGGGGGACTTGGGGGGGCTTTAGCCCCCCACTGAAGTAGTCAGCCCCCCCCCCATTAGCCCCCCCAACTGAAAAAGGCACACACAAAATACTCATTGAAACAATATAGCCTACCCAAATTTTGTCAGTCATAACGCAGTGCTACAATGGTCAATGGAAATTTTGATGAATTTTGTTCTCATACGGCAATGTCGTGTGCGTTTCACAAACAGCGTGTATACAGACTAAAACAGGAGTTGTGTCAGAGAGCGCCATATAATAATTGAGCAAAGGAATTGGATCTTTCACAGCAGGTAATATTTTAGTGATACGAAAACTGTGAATTGGTATCTTCCATTCTAATTTGACTAAAGTTACTCACAAAAAAATGCATATTTTTGGAGAAATTTTCAGGTGACAAAAGCCTCGCTAAATGCCACCATTTTGCATGTAGGCCTTTCCAGGATTGGGAAAAATTTCAAAAGGGGAGGGGCCACCCCCTCCCCTCATACCCCTCCCCCAGGACGACGATCACTCAATCTTGTAAGCCACCCCAAAAAATGGCTCAGCCCCCCCTTAGCCTCCCCAACTAAAAATTCCTGGCGCCCCCACTGGACATCACTTATGGAATTCATGGGATCTTTGAGTGAATGTAGGGACCAAACCCAGGAACCCATTGCTTTGTTTTTGTAAAAGGGGGGGGGGGTGTAACCAAGGGATATATTTTTCTTCTTATAACTTCTTTAAAAAAACTTTCTGAGGTCAAATGGTCATGCACATAGGAGTTAGGGTGTATTTCATCAGTGACTCGAAGGTTTTTTAAAGTATAAGAGGGTTACGAGTTTTTTCTCATGATCATGCAGTTCTTTGCAAAACATAACATCACTCAATTCAACTATGCAAAAGTGACCTAATATCATGCGGATAAAAGCTTGTGGGTGGGTGTTGGAAGAACAGTTCTTATGCTTTTATTGATAACACCAGGAACTATTATCTACATGAGTGTCCATTGTTTTTTCATCATTGAGGTCACTCCGGGCATGCATCCAAAGAGCCATTACTATTTATTTTCTTACAAGGGGTCCTTCTCAATACCCCTCCATTTGAATGAAAAAATGTTTATAATGGTAATATATAATAAAATATATCTATTACCCGGTAATGTTTAGGTAGGTGACGTTTCTTTTAATAGTTTCTTTTTCATTGTAAACGCTGTAGAGTCACGCATGCGCCCACGTTTTAATCATTAATATGCTATACTGGTATTCTATATCTTCTGTTAAAATTGTTTTCTTTGAATCTTGTTTAATGGGTATGAGAGGAGTTTGTATTTTCATGATCTGAAAAATTCGAATTATTCAAAATATTATTTACATAGAGAAAGAAGTTGCCTCCATTTTGGTTCTTTAAGTCCTTGTAACAGCAACATTAGGACATGACTTTTGTCTCAGTAAAATAGAGCAGTGTCCAAGCTCCAGTAAGATATCTTGTTGGCATTTGTTTCTTTAAGGAACTTGATTTGTTAATATGATTTTGATTGAAACTCTTACAAATCCCCCCCCCCCTTATATTCTAACACTAAATGGTCACATTAGGGGGTGATATATACTGTCTTCACTGTTACTTTTAAGAAGGTATGATAGTTTTTTTTATATGATTAACAAAGCAGATATCCTGGACTACCACTATAGTGGTTTAAGAGTCTGTCCCACCGTCCTTGTATATAGGTTAGAGAGGGGTTTGAATGTGAAATTTGGGCATTTTGCCATATATATATACCTACGCTAGATTTGGAAATTGGTCGTAAGGACCTATCTGAGTCGCCGTCATTTCTCGTAAGAAGTAGGTATCAAATTGAAATTTTAATGTCATGATTGAGGATACGCTAAGATATCATCACTGAAATTCGCACGAATATAGTTTGCGCGAACATTGAAGAAAAAAAAATTGGGTAGAGGGGCGAATTGCTAAAAGATATTCTCTAAAAGTACAGATGTTATTATATAACAATAAGCATTTTCGCCCTAGGTTTTATTTTATGCATATGTCGCCCTAAGTGTTTTGAAAAGAGTTCAATTTACTTAGGGCGACATGTATAAGTGTCACTAATTAAATAGTTAAGTATAATCCTTGCAAAGGGAGTATTATAAATAGCACCATACTGAAGTCCTAACAATGGTTCAGTGTAACGAAATAACATGACATCGCCAATGTCGCCCAAAGTGTTATTTGATGCGATGTCTCAGTGTTGTGAAAGAGTTAAATTCACTTCATCTATGTATGATGCAGGTGACAAAAGCCTACAGTGGATGAAATGACAACATTCGCTACAGGTTTCGAACTTCTGGGCATTCAGTTAGTTGCCATGACCGATAGTTGGTTAAGGTGTCCGCATATAAAGCGGAAGGTCCTGGTTCGAATCCCGGATGAGGCTGGAAGTTTTTCACTCTTCTGGAGTTTCCAACTCATTGCAATTTCAAACGTAGATATACCTGCACTGTAAAAAATTTCTCTGTATATTTACAAAAGAAAAGCTGTCAATTAGTTTCCATCTGTTTTTTCATCAGTGTACAACAGCAACTGTAAATGCACAACTACGGTTTGTGTAGAAACAGATTCATTTCTATTTATTCAGGTAGAATTTTATGTGGCAACATGGAAGAAGTGATGTAAAATTCAAGATACTTTTTGTATATTGGTCGAACTTTTTTCGTTTCTAGACAGAATGTTTCCGTTAATTTACCAAATAACAGTTTGTATACACAGTAAAAAGTTGTGGTTGAAAGTAAAAATTATGTATTCAAATGAAGCTGCTATATGTTGGTAAAGTAATTTGTGATCCTGGGCGAATCCTTTGTGGAGAGAAATTTGTTGTACATGAAAGAGATTTAGATGAAAAAATCAACGTTATACCAAGAGGAACACATTGAGAGAGTCAAATTTACCAAACACACATATCTTTATTTACCAACATGCAATCTTGACAGGTGTTTTAGACTTTTAGAATATCATAAACAGCAAATGTGGAATTAGCACTGCAAACAACAATGTAACAATATATTACACTAACATGAACAGTTTAGATATCATTCCAAAACAGGGATAAAGTGTGAATTTGTCTACCAGTGCGATGAAAAACAGTGATATTATCATACTACTAAACTATTTCAGCATATTAATCTGGACTTTCCAGATGATATTAGACTCCCAAAGGTAAAATACTATTTAAGCAAGATTGATAAATGCTGAATAGCAGGGGGTCAATTTACCTTATGAACCTACCAAGGATACTGCTGTCCATTGTAATTAGCACTCTTACAAAGAGATAGTGTCTAGAATGAAAGAGCAACAACTACAAAATACTACTCTATGACATACTAAAGAAATAAGAAACAAAACAATAACATGAACCTGGAAACCACTTAAGTTGCATTGAAACTGAACCTGAAACAAAAAGCTATTAACAGTGTGAAACTCAAATACTATTTATATGCTTAGAATTAAAAGGATTTCTTCTAGTAAAAATACTTTGTTTAGAATGAGTACAGTTGCTACCCTTGGAAATAAGTTTTACTGCTATCAGAACAACTCCCAAATCAATAGAAAGAAAAAAAAACAGTTAGATTGATGGTCAATGTCAAAGTGATGAAACTTCCATTGAAATGCTCAGGCACACTGGGATATTTTTTGGGTAAAATGAACCCTTTCCAATATATAGAACAATCAGAAAATCTACTTGACAGTGCTCAAATTTGGGATATTTTTATATAATTACATCCAACTTGTACTGAAAAAGCTACAAGGTTGTTCTGTACAGAATCATATTTTGTATTTAAGAAAATACAATGTTTGGTTAAAAGACTTCTGAAGCAAGCAGATTACCTTATTGTTTATTAAGTATTTTAAAAATCAACTTTAAGTTACATTGTAACATGAATCTGTAAAATTTAGTGATTTATAGCAGAATAGTTCACAGATTCAGCGCTTTTGAAATGGAGGTATCATTTAACAAAAAGTATACGGCATTAAACAAAACAAAATTAAATGCAGTTAGCTCAAGTAGCTTAATACTTTTGGCCACATTCACTGCATATATCACTCTCTACTTTCCTTCATCCGCTCACAAAGAGAAGTTACTTTCGGATTTATAATCTGTAAGATTTCTTTGCCCTAGACCCTCTCCCTGGATCAATCTCGAACAGTATTCTGTAGGGAATAATTTGAAAAAAGTTTCATGAGTCCAATCTATCCTTGTTTACCAAAAACATCCTAGTGCTTAAAAACTAAATTTTTTCAATTTTGGTAATAGTATCCCCAAAATTAGTTAAACTTCACATAAAAGTTATATATAAATATATATATATAAGTAAAAGTTTGTATCCATTTTATTATATATAAACTGTTGTTATTTGCATGCCGTGACAGGTGCACTAGTAGTTTAATGAAAACATTTAATGTTGCACAACATTTGTTGGCATTGACACTGACATAAAGCTATTACTGAACAAACTTGCTTTGCAGTTCTTCTTGCATGATCTCAACAAGATGGAGGAACTGTAGTTTGAATGCACCTCCTTTGTTAATCTGTCAAGAAACTAGGTTTAAACTGTACCTCTGTATGTATTCCATGGTTGCTTGAACCTCGAGCTATGGGATAGCATATGTTGAACACGTAGTAGCTCATGAACAACATCTTCAACACAGCAATAATGGATGTAGGATATAGCAGAGGTTCCCGATCAACTGTTATTGCCATTCTATTTCTAAGAAATGGATTGCAACCTGTTACATAAAAACAAAAGCATTTTTATTAATATCTTAAAGTATAAAGATCCATGGATTATAATTTTAAAAGAAATTTCATTCAGAAATTATGCAAGAGTAGCCTGCAAGTGAAACTCTTGCACTCTGGATGAATCCAGTGGTCACCGTGATGCACTTTACTACAAAAAAAGTCAAAACCTGATGATATAGTGCATAGATATGTGAGACCAATCATAGTCTTAGGATAGAGATAAAATGAGTGTTTCAATACCATCTTCTCTATGGTCACGATAGAAGTGACTTTTCAAAGCTGAATAACTTACAAAAATTCTGTTGCACTTTTCTTCAGGACACGTAAATTGAAAATTTGGTTGATTTTGATGAAGCCTGTAGTGACACATCTTTCTAGCTGCAGTATCAGAGTGAACACCACATGAACAAGTATCCATCTGCAAGAGAGTAAAAACATATGGAAATTAAAACCTTTCGGAAATGGGTCAGGCTCTCCAACAATACATTACAAATCCGGTGCCCCTGACTATTCCATCTCAGGTTTAGCTGAAGCCAATCCTATGAAAGGAAAACAAACAAACACTTTTGGTTACATATATATTGACAGATGACAAATCATATCAGTTAATACTGTAAGTAGGTTACAGTTTGGCATAATTCATAACACCCACAATCAACACATTCAAGCTAAGATCGGGTTAGTATAGCATACAACAGTGCATACATCAACTGTTCATGATACTTAAAGTAGGCTAGGGGCAATTAGCAGCTCAGGCACAGTTCTGGATGGGTGGGGGGGGGGAGGAGGGCTAGGAGGTAGACTTTGCCTGTAATTTTTTTCTAGCTCGCAATAATCACAATTCCCCTTTACAAAGAAATTTCCTTCAGGAATTTTTTGTATAGTTAACTTCCACCTAAGCCCTCTCCCACTCAAACATACCTATAAATACTAAACTTCGAGTTCAAACATCATTGGTTCTTGTGATATCGTGTTTATACGCCAAGGCATCAAATGACAGGCACATAGTACATACAGGGTTTCCCCATTGCATGCAGTAGCATCCTTCAGAATTGAACAAGGAATAACAAATGGTTTTACCGACCAATAATTAGTTTTCAAAATTCAGCGAGAAAAACAAAACAAGTTGTATTGGTAAAATTCTGATTTATCACTGGAAAAACGTGATTTATTAGACAAAAAAAAAACAATTTTATTGATCGATGATCTATTTTAGTGATAGACCAGAGTTTGTTAACCATAAACCTAGCCTAGATTGTTCATTTCTGAATTTTAACATTTGGCGTGCATTGGGTACTGCACGACTCCCCCAAGATTCAGGACGGGACTGCACGACTCCCCCAAGATTTAGTGTAAGCCGATCGGGGGCTTCAAACTAAACAGTAAAAGTGATATCAAGAAGTTTCCTAAGAGAATCTATGTTATATAGTAAAGCATAGATACTGATTGGTGACCAGTGTCTAGGCTGCGTTATATCATAGCCAATAGAAACGATACCGCGAAAGAATGAATGTAAGCTTAGGTTTGGTATGACTGTCAAAACAGCTACGACGATATGCTAGAAGTAAGCGATCGTATATGCTTGCCTAACAAAGAACTGCCATAGCATCTTGTGCTAGTATGTACACAATGGACCGACAGAGAGCTGTGCTATCGGCCTAGCCTACTTGCTTTGGCGCTTATTTCAAAACAAACAAACCAACAAACGAACGTTTAATAAATGCTTACGTAAAAAGCAACAGTTTCATATGACTCAATTCACTATAGTTGCACTCATGTTAGATTAAAAAGGACTAAAAAGCTTTGAAATCATAACTTACCGTAATTACAGCGGTTTCGGACCTTCGGTGCGCGCCCAGCGTCATTCAACTGTAAGTAGTGTACAAAGGTCATCTACAACTTTGCGACACAGTTGTTAACTTTACTATTTCGCAAAAAAACTCGTTGATTGCGTAAGACTAAACGCATATGCTACTTTCTATCATTCCAACAACGTGTAAAATACGATTCTCGTTTTATGATGCAAGATTTGGTGTAACGTTTTCGCGGTCACTTCGAACGCATAATGAAAACTTGGATCGAGCCTGATGCTTTTGTTCCGACACAGCAGTTGATGTATTGTTATGAAGATTTTGTTTCCATATACAGAAAATGTTGTTACAATACATTTTGTAAATGGACAACAATTTTTTTAACAACATGATTAATTTTAGTAGATGGACGGCGTAAAGCTGTTATATCACAGACATTTTTTACAGTGTGGCCGCCTTTTCGGCTACTATCGAAAAGAGAATATATTACTCTTTATCCCATATTTCCCCTGCCCCCAAGTGACCCCGGGCCCATACCATTTCCCCAGGGACCAGGTCCCATTAATTTAACCCGGGCCATGTCGCGTTCCACATGTACCATGATTCCTTACCCTATACCCTATCCCTCGGAAACGGAAGAGACAGTAAGCCGCGAAAATAGGTAGGCCTACCGTACTAAAGGCAAATCACAAGTAAAATAAAAAGCAGTAGTAACGAGAAGTATACACAAACGGGTAACAGTCACCAGTAAACGAACTGATATTAACTATATTACACGTTTCTGGTCACTGGTTCTACACGGTTGGATTAAACTTTAATCAGGCTCCACGGGTTTATCAATCTGCATAAATTAAGAGGGTACTACCTTTCACCATCTAGGTCTATTGGAAATTTGTACTTTCCGTATCTACACTGATTTATTGTGCATTGCTGAGCATTGTATATAGACGTGGTAGGATATATGCAATACATATACATACACACTCACACCCGTCGAACACAGACTTCCAAATGCATGTCTCCGGTGAGCAGGGACGTAGGCAGAAATTTGAAATGGGAGGGGGGGCAGAATTTGAAAGGGGCACTTCTTACGAAAAGAGCATTATTACACTTAAAGGAGCGCTTTAATGTGCAAAGAAAGTTTTTGCCCAAAATGCCTCCCACGTTGCAGGGAATAAACATTAATAAGATTATTGTATTACGCAGCAGACGAACTTTCAGGGGAATGATTGAGAAGGGGTCGCTTATAGCTTCAACATGAAAAGATGGATTTAGTGATCTTTCCTGCTTTAAGTTAAATTTTACTTTTTTCGGGGTAGGCTACTCAAGGGGGGGGGGGGGGGGCGATCGCTCCAATACCCCCTGGCTACGTCCCTGCCAGTGAGTGGAAAGAATTAGTGACAATTACTGCTACTACTAATTCGCTGGCTGCAATAATAATGATCAAACCTTATCCACCGTTTTTTCCTTCTTTTTCCATTTGCCATCATTGTTTATATTCCACCAACAAATAGACTATTTTTATGTGTTTTCCATATCGGCGTTCTACTTAATTGGAACAGGAAGTTTGACCAAGTAGCCTACATCTGAGTCAGTATAATTGGGTGAAGTTGCTTTGCTACTAGTTACACCATACTAATTACTTGTCCATGATAGCAACAGTCTCTCTCGTGCCAATCGTTATTATATCAATCCAGACCATTATAAATCCGACTCAAATTCGGATAGCATTTGTGAAGTAAAATTCAAAAGGTTTTCACAAGTCTGAACTCAGGGAATACCGCAAGTCCGGTGTGGTTTATGGACCTTTAAAAGCTGCATCTACTTCCCACCAAAATGTAATAAATCATGAATAACTTACTCCATGAATGTGTTGTTCATTTTCATGTTACTCTTTAACATACAGCCGATATTTAGTTCCGATACGATATCTGAATTTTAGTCGTATTGTGTGTCGACAAATCCGCCTTTACAGTTCGCGTTTCACCAGTCATACATTGAACCCTCACGGTGTCTTTGGCAAATATGTATGTATGTATTTTAGATCCTCCTGCAAGCATGAACTCGCGAAGAAGCCTCAATAGCTTATAAAAGCCGCAAGCTAACCGAAGTCAGTCTCTTACATTCATATTTAACGTCCATGATAATGATTTGTCAATTGTCAACAACTCTGTGTAACTGGACGACATACTCGAATATGAATACGAAAAACAGAGAATTGGAGATCACGGAATGAAAGCGCGACGCAACCATTATCAATTGAATCCATTTTCAGTCCATGTGAGCATTAATATGTACTAACACCTGAGAAGAATTAAAAATTACTGGTCGTCATATCAGTTCGTGATCTGAATGCTGCAAAACTGTGCAGAGCTATGCGCATGCGGTCTTTCAATGCTTCTTTCATTATTACAAATCATTTACAACCCCTTTCACTCGAATGAACTATTCCATTTGAAATTAAACATCCGAAAAAAAAACTTTTTCACTCTGGCGCTTGTAGGGACGTAGCACACACTAGCCTACTAGGATTAGTATATACTTCATGATTGTGTAGCTATTACTTTCAGTATATTTTACCTGAAAGGAAGCAAGAGTTATTCATTGAAAGCCTTTCGGAATGGATTAATACTAGACCGCGCATTTGAGCACATAATCACCCACGTACAAATCGTCGAGAAACTTGTGATGATCATCGATGACAATTTCCCATGTGAATAAGGAGAAGAGGTTGATATCAAAGACGTAAGTCTATCGTACATTCAGTATAGACGGCATCCTGTTAATTTATGTCGAAAACACTCACTTGTGGAATAATTATGGGAATGTATCGGCGGGGATATTGGAGCACCAGCTAGGATTACAGGAGAATATATGGATAATATTTGTTCATCATTGTTTACAAAATGTCGAGGATTCCTACTCGTAAAAATATCGCACCACCACCAAAAAAGAGGCCTGGTAACGGAAGGGAAGTCACGTTTGGTATGCAGCAAAATGTTGTTCATGGAGGTGTTGGTAGGGCTCGTGTACGTGTGCTACCGTCTACTGTTCCGGAGACAGTTGCAGAAAGACGTAGACAAATGGTGAAAGCTTCTGAAGCAAAACTTGTCGAAGAAGAACGAGCCAAGACTAGATCGCCTGTTGATCATAACTCTGGGTAAGCTACAATGAGTAAAATCACATGTTCCTCTAAAACCCCCGTGATTCCCATGAAAGCTGTAAATGAATGTGGTTGATCGTGAGGCCCTGCCACCTGTGCTACTTGCATTTGCAATAGAATATAGGTCTACTATTAGTATCTAGCAATTCACTCACTGTCAAGTAAAGGTAGTAGCCTATGATGGTATACGGTAAATTCGCGATAGTACGGCCATTGATGTTCTTAAAATACAAAATTATTATTTCTTAGCTGCACTGTGGGAATTTCGGCTGTTTTTCATTACGGCTTTGTGGATTAAAATTGCGATTGAAAAAGTGGTTACAAGTTGACTAACGAACACAGCAACTGTATACAGTGTCTGCCAGTGCAGCTACATAACATAAATTAAGGGAACTTGTGAAATGACTATTCTACCAAACAGCTGCCTCCAACTAGTATTAGGCTAAACTGTTTCATTTTTTTAGAACTTTACCGAGTTTGTGAATTTTGAAAGTGACTTAATCAGCATTGTTTTACTTTGTCATAAAATTCTAAGTTTCGGCCACCGTCTGGTACTAGTAATAGTAGGCCTAGGTCCAATTCTATACTTTAATCAGTGCTGTGGTAAGCTTGAAGTTTACAAGCTCCCAGTCTCTGATTGACTACATAAGTAAATGTGAAATCTGTGGCTTCATGTCTGTAATAATGTAGCCTAAGGTACTTTGAGAATCCATACATAGTGATGTGTGGTGAATCAGTGTGGTATATGAAGAGCTGTAGTTGTATCTCTCACTATCAGTTTTGCACTTAGGAAATTCAAATTTTGACTATGCATGTTATGTTAAAAGGTACTTGATGCTTTCATATATGATGTAATGTAGGGCATTCAAGAAACCTTAAAGTATTGCAATAAAATGGATAAAAAAATCATCTTTCTTAAATTCTTTGCAGCTCATCTAATATTCCAATAGTGACTATGATCATTCCAAGGCCATTTCTATTTAGCAAAATTGCAGAATTCCATTAGGAGCTGATAGCGATGCATTTATCTTTCTTGAGATTCGATGCAGTAGTTAGAGATTTTGTGAACAGTGTCAGGTACAATAGCGCTTAAATGTTCAGCTTATGTTCCACAGAAGAAAATGTGTTTGCAAAATTGTTAGTGCTGGAGATATTGTGTTTTCCTTTATTGAACATGCTATTACTGTACATCGTCTGCAGCTCATCTAATATTCACATTGTGATGGTACGCATGCCAAAACTACAGTATCGTCTACTTTAGCAAAGTAGCAGAATTCCAAATTAGCTTGTCATGCTGAAGATGTGGTGGTTTGAAAATGGTTCGTGTTAACAATTTTAGATTGCAATATAAAGGTTGTATCACAATATAAAAAAAGAAAAACAGTAGTGTCTCTCCCAACTTTCTTGAACTTTGTAGTTTTGCTAAGAACTAACAAGAACAAGGAACTGGAACCTATAAACTATGGTTGAATTCAAACCTAGGTCTACTGTATGATGCAAGGCCATACTGAACAAATCCACTTTACAGATTTGAATAGTCAATACATGCATTTTTCTTGCTGGTTGGAAGCATCATCTGTGCTCCAGTCATTAAATATTTCCTTTGAAAGTGATAATAATTCTAAAGAATAAGCCTTTGGTCTGTCAGATCTGTTTGTAGCTTCTGTAGATCATAAATTTGTGTGATATACAGCCAGAGTTACCAATTTGAGGGGGGAGGGAATCAATGCAGGAGGATTGCCATCCTGGGAGAGGGGTCAGAGGATATTGAGAAATTTTTCCTTATCACAGGGGGCATGCCAAATGATGCACAATTGTGCTTTTGTTGGCCTATGCAATAAGACTTATAAAAACTGGGCAGTAGTTTTGGTGGTTTATTGGAGTATTATCCATGTATACATCCTTACTGTACCTTTTCTTTCTTATTGAGCTAGCAATTTTGAAGAAAGAAAAAAATATTTGGGGGGCATCCCCCCCCCATGGCTATGCACCTGGTTATATATGTTAATTACAAGTAAAGTATGAGCCATAAACAAACCCTCTCATCTGACAAATAAAAAGAAACTGCTTGATCAGTGGACCTCAACTGTAGAGTGACATGCTAGACTAATATAGTGCAGTTTTGCTGCAGTAATTACAGTATTGCCATGGTGAGTAGTTGTCTTGAATTATAAAGTACTGTACTGGTATCTTGTTTCATGATTTGTGGCTGCAGTTTTATTGATGTTGATTTGTCCATTGCATTGAACTTCTGCAGTTCAGAATCAAGCCAGGTGGGTGGGTCCTTACAGTACAAAAATGTACCTTGTGTATACTCTCTGAAATCTGGGTAATATTTAAAGGAATTTCTAAGTTTACTATATACTCAAAATTACCTGCCAAATATCTTTATTTTGCTATTGGCAGTATAGGCATCCTTACCATGTAATATATCCCACTAAGTGCCCCATTCTTGAGGTTACTCTCAATTTACTGTATAAATTTCTAATGCCGTCATTTAGCTGTTAGGTCACATCAGCTGTACTTCAGGATTTCACAAAGTCACAGCCTCCGACATTTGAGTAGAGTAGTAGAATCGGTGTGTTGCTCTATTAATGTGCAAAGACCATCATTTAAGTGTGGGAATATATGTGCTGTTGTAACAAGTGAAGAGCACTGGTATGTATGTACATGTATGTTTATACAATAGCACTCTGTAATATTTATCAAGAAAATGTAGATACTGATTGGAAATTTGCATTATTTTATATCCAAACTCACAACAACTTTTACAAGTAGCTATTTTAATATTATTTTTGTTTCAACAATCTCCTATATTAATTGTCATTTGGGAGTTCATCAGAAGATTTCTTCTCGGACTGCATGTCATGTTCGCTACACACTTACCTGCCTCAACTTAACTATTGCACTTTACCATCTACCTAGTCTGCTGATTGGTATTAAATCATGGTAGAACTTAGCCCATGTTGACTCTCGTCTGGATTAATAATAATGCCTATAGGGACACAGTACTATAAGTAATACGTAATATAAAGTATCTATATTTTTTTGTAATCTGCAAGTCTAGGGAATTGTTCAATTTTGCTACCAATAGCAATTGACATTTTATGCTCACTTAAGTGTGTTCATTCCTATTGGGTATGTACTATAACTGTTGGCTTCATGTAAATGGAATATTTTGATGGAAATCAAATAATTCCTCGGGATTTCAATCTTCTTGTTTGTGGGTTTACACAGTTCACTCTATCGCAAGAATTGCAGCTCTTTTCTTACTGTATGCCCAGTCCTTCAACAGGGCAAAATATTTTTGTTTTTTTGTGCTCTATTTTTGACAATGCTTAGAAACGATGAAGCTGACATCTGCTGACTTTTCAGATAAAACTTTGATTCCAACTCCAGCCAGTGTTCTTCTGCAATGGTCAACACTCGACATGGTTTTCAGGTTAAAGGAATTTATAAGGTGCAAATCTCCGATACCTCCAAGAGTGTATATTTCATATTCGATTTTGACAATTCTCCCACAATGTTTTCTCACTGGAGTTGTCAAAGGTTCTCCACTACAGTGAGAATTGCCCTTCAATTGCATGAAATGTGTAACCTTCCCTGCTAAAGCTAGCAGTTGTGTGTAATTAAATGCAGTATTGATTTTCGGTTGCACTCTCACACAGCAGTGCAGTTTAAAGGCTGTCGTAGAAATTCGGTATGAATTCTGCTTCACATAGTTAAGCTGAATTGTATTGGAAATTGAATTCATTCACACAGCTCACTTGTCTGATTTTATTGAATTTAACCACAATTTTATACCAGCTCATTGGAGTTGGTAAATTTACCTTCTCAGTAATAATAGGTTGTTGCTTTTCTCAGAAACTAAAAAAATGGGAAAGAAAAAATGGAAAGACAAAAAACCACAGAAAAAACCCAAGCAGCAAATTTAGCATTTGTTACCATGGTTATGGTATCCTACAAGGTTGAAGAGCTTTCTCCATTACGTAGGACAGGACTTATTTACCTTTTGAAAAAGTGACCCAAAAATGTTGTTTGAATAAATCTATGCTATATTTTTCATGGATAGCCTTTTCCTTCTGTTTGAATTTTTCTCTCATTAAATGACATTGATTTAAAAAAAAAAAAATTGTAGTGTGAACATCACAGCATCAGTGTACAACAAACTGTATCAAAATACAACATTGTAGAACTTAATTATGGAAACATTCTGCAATGTTGGAGAGACTCTCTGGACGTCTACATAACTAATGTTTCTTTTCCGACTGTTTTACAGAACCAAATTTCTTGACTTAGCTTTCAGGGAATGATATCTGTCAAAGAAACCAATTACATTCATTATTTTTCCTGTAACCCTTTCTTTTATACCAAAATAATACAATATATATAACATGAAATGCTTCATAGCTTAACTTGAACCTTGTCAGATAAGTGCTTTAAACCTGATACATTGATATCAATGGATACCTTTTCAAAATACTCTCAGAAATCTCTAATCTGATGTGCAGCAGCTCTTTTCTCATCTCATCTCAGGGAGATGGTTTGATTGTTTTAAGCCAATATTTGAATGCCATACAATTTCTGAATACCAATTACAAGAGCAGTGTCTTCATTATGTAAACATAAAGTCTCTCACACCTAACTTTCTCTCTGCAGCATGAAAGATAAGCTGTATCCTCTCTATGCCTCGGCTCTTCAAAATGCAGACTTAAAAAATAATTTTAACATACGATCTCTTTTTAGTTTGTAAGAAGCAGGTGGAATGACCCAGACATTTTTATTGTCTCTTTTTTTGTTGCTGTTGATAGCCTCTAACGTTCTTCTGCCTCTTCTTCTTCTTCTTCTTCTTCTTTATTATATCAAAGGATAGGATGTATTTTCTCCTCTGTGGCTGATGCAGTGAAGTTGTGATTGTTCTGATGACTCATCAAGTCTTTTAGATCTTGGGTACCGTAGCCGTCAGTCAAACATGTAACGAATTATGTGAGAGAGAGTTGAAATTGCGCAGAGGCATCTTGAAGCTTTGAATATTTTATGTTAGTCATCAGGGTACTGACTGCTAGATCAAGCACAGTGTGAAACCAAATTGTGAATCTATTATCCAATTAACACTTGCAGTATATAGCATTCTATGATTATACATAATTGTAGGACAAATCTCGCAGGGAAAGATGTTGCACTACGAGAGAGACTTGATGAATTCTCTGTTTTGATTTTGTTTAAATATACTCGTCAGTCAAGGGTGTCATGAATTCTGCATGCTTGACAAATCTTGATGGAGGATTGTGTTCAGAAAGAACTGTTTTTTGTTTCTCAATAGTGTATAGTTATATCTGTCACCTGAAAAATGGTAACACAAAACACAGAGTTATTGATCAGTGTTTGTCTTTAGCTTTAAACTAACCATTTCTCTGGGCAAGAAGTGTGTCTGTTTATTTCGCTGCTCCCTTACCTGTCTCTTCACTACAACTGCATTCTCACTCTCTGATGTCTAGAGCATGGCCAAATGGTAAAGGAAATATGTCTTTATGGTGGCATATGTGGGCATCTGACACCTGCTTGTATACATGATTTCTTTCTTAGTTGAAATTCATACAAGTTTGGTAAGTAAATCCGTCTTGCTGAGTATGTGAACCCTATCGAGGGCGCACAGATTTCTTTTGAGGTCAACAGAGGTCAAAGTATTGTTGCAAGCAAAGTTGCATTGTTTTTATTGTGCCTAATAATAAATCTGAATATTTAATTGATATTTCTGCATTCTACTCTATATTTGTCCAAGCAAGTCCTTTAAATATCATTTTCAAAGTGTGGATGTAAAATTCTACTTGGAAAATTTTAAGCCCTGCATGAAAATTTGCTGCGACAAATATACTGGCAGAAAGTTACATCTACAGTGATGAAACGTGCAAATGATCTGAGTACATAATTACTGTAACATCATTACACTATATCCTGTACAATGTACAGCGACCTGTACTGTATCAGTGACTATCAGGCATGCTGTGCTTGCGGTTATTACACAATTTTCTTTACATTCGCACTGTAATATGTGATGTCCCTTGTGACATTCGATCATTTCTGAAAGGGAAATCTCAAATTATCATTACCGATGTATATTGTTATCTGTGTTCAGTACCTGCATCTTTAGATAAGAAAGTCACAAGTCCTCTTCAAGGGTTTGGCATTCTGTGAATTCTGAAATTACTTGTGAAGATGTTCCAAAGCTCCAGAAATACTTGGAGAGAAAATGTGGGAAACATGGATATTTTTTCATAATATTTGTATTAAAGCCACCTCAGATACTTAGTAAACAAATATTACCTCCTTTGTTTCTAGCAATGAGGATAGGAGAAATCGAATCGAGGATGATCAAAGCAGTTGCTCTAACATCTTCTTCTTCAAATGGGTGGCAGACTCTTCCAATTCTCTCTTTGTCTCATTGGAAAATTTATTCTATGCCGATCTGGCATTTACAATTTCTAAACGGTTTTCTGTTTGGGTAAAAATTTGGCTAGTTGATCTAAACAGATAATGTCAGATTGGTGAAATTTATCTCCGTGGCCCATTATCTGAAATGTCAAAGTTTCCCTGGCTGCCTCTGCTCGTTGCATGAATTCTTGAATTACTGAAGAATGGGATGTTCAAATCGTACAGTACGTAACCATTGCTTGCTAACGCGATGAATGCAATTTCAACATATGACCACGCCACAAACCTTCTCTTGCAGGGAATAGGCAAAAAAAGAAGGCTAATGAAATTAAAAAGGGGAAATTATGGCTGAAATTCATAAGATAGGCCATCTTACCGATGGCTGCTGTCGTCGCCAACATACTGTAGGATAAAATTGTTCAGTTGATAATACTTGAGTTTACGTGATCGTTTTTAAGAGTTGGCTCTTCAGGGGTTTGTTTAAATACACAGTATTTGAAGTAGTTGTAAACTTGAAAGTTACATACTACAGTTGTGCTGAAAGAAATCTTTGTACATTAACATACTTCTACCATGATTCTATAGTCATAAAAGAGTTATTTTACTGTATGGGAAGGCAACCTGGAATTGTTGATATTATAATTGAAAGGGCATAATTGGATTTCCCTTTAGACAGTACTTATAGTTCAAACATCTCAAATTAGGTTATTTTGTAACATATGTGATATACATGCATGCATGGTATGCTAGGAATACGTACACTACCCACGAATGGCCATTTAGTGTGATCTTATATTTAATACATACAAGTCTTTCTGGGATTGGTGCACATCATTTTTTACCCTTTTATCTTGAAGGAATGTTCCAGACATGGAATACATTTTCAAGATGAATATTTTGCAAGCCAAGGTAGATAATGAAAGTAGAAATGTAATATTTATTTATAATTGGACAGCATTACAACTGTGGAGTTAGTCTTCTTGAAATCTGATAGACTCTGGGAATCAGCTAGCACACTTAACCCTTCGTCGTTGGCCTCTCTCTCTTCTGTCGCTTTTGACAACTTGCTTTTAAGAGAAACATATGTCATAAAGTATTGGAAATGAAAGCAGATTTGTTGTCAGTTTGGGTTAATCTCTCATGTGATCAGCAATGTACATGTCTCTCATGTGATCAGCAATGTACATGTAAAATATATGAGCCAGTCACAAAGCTGAGTGCTATTTCAGATCAGATGAAAAAAACGACATGTCACAAAATATCTCACTGCTGTTTATTGATGATAGGATATGATATGATATGATAACATATTTTTGCAATGACTACTGAGTTGCTGTGACAACTGACTTCTTGAGAAAGGAATGTCCTCTTTCTATTGTGACAACTTGCTTTTAAGAGGAAAAATATGTCATAAAGTATTGAAAATGACAGCAAATTTGTTGTCAGTTCGGGTTATAACATTTCTCTCATGTGCTCAACAATATACATGTACTGTAAAATCAATGAGCCAGTCGCAAAGCTAAGTGCTAATTCAGATTGATCAGATGAAAAAAGAACATGTTACAAATGTGTCTCACTGCTGTTTATCAATGATAGGAAACTATTATGATAGGATGACATATTTTTGCAATGACTGCTGAGTTGCCGTGACAACTGATTTCTTGAGAAAGGAGTGTCCTCTTTAATTTTATTGCTGCCTCATTCTTTTATATTCTACAGTATATATAGACGGCTGCTTGTAAGCAGGGTAACATAGGAAACAGTAGAATATTAAATGTGTTGAACAAGCTTGGAAGATATAATTGGTTGTTAGCTACAGTCAGTAGGTGTCATGCTGAATGTACTTCAATATTTGGATGATGGCATGGATATAATGTGCAGTTGTGGGTATGTGACATCTGCTTGTAAATAGGGTACCATAGGATGTTCCTGTCTTTCAATTCTGTGCACCTTTTGGTTTGAAGGAAGGGAGGTCTGAGGTGGGACTCACTTAGGTGGAAAAGATCCACGGCCAGATTGACTGTCAAAATTGTTAGATTTTGGGAAGGAGCATGGCCAACGGGCGAAGGAAATCTTTGTGAGTGTGTGACGCCTGCTCACATGATAACATTAGAAAAAAAAAGTTTTAAGTTGAACTTCATACAAGTGTGGTATGTAGATCACTCTTGCTGTGTACAAGAATCCCATGGAGGCCGAAGTTCATTTGAGGTCAATAGTGGTCAAAGTATTGAGATTAGAAAGTTGCATTGTTTTAATTGTGCCTAACAATAAAGCTGAGTACTGAATTGATATTACTCTTACACTATTCCTACACCCAACTCACTTTGATGGTTTGTTGAAATTGTTTAAATTGGAAGCAGAAAGTACTTTGTCATGACCTGGTCGTACCGTCATCGGGGTGCCCTGTTAAATATGACCAATTTAGTTGGACTAGGTCGATAGGATAATGTATTTGTTGATAGTCCTGAGATAGGTATAATGTATGTTCATTATAGAAATATCATAACCAGTGAATATTGGTGTAATCATTGACCCTATGAAAAGCTGTCCCTCTGTATCATCGGAGAGTCCGCACATCCTAAAATTATGGCAAACTCCTAGCATGATCAAGTTATACAAAATGATCCATTTCATGCTATGATAGGCCAAGTTGATAATACAGGCCATTGGGCAGCACTGTGTAAAACTACTTCACCAGCCAATGCAGAATTGACATACACTTCCACTTATTATGCTAAATGCTTGGAGACTTAGTTGGTAGTATTGTGTACAGTCAACAACCAGAATATGGCTGACATATTTGTAACCCCTATCCATCAGTTAAAGACTATATGGGCAATTCCACGGTTACTCACGTTACATTTTTGAAGACTTTTGCTCACAAATGGTTTGATAGCTCCACCATTCATTCATTTGAATGACTGCTCTCTATGCATTGATAGGTTAACAAATTTACCTGAACATTTGCGAAAACACAATTTGATTATCTTGTTTCTTGTAGGAGATAGGTACATGAAAGTGTCGGTTACTCACGTTACATTTGAAAATCACCCCGACGCCAAAAATTAACTTCACTCAAAAAGTGTCCTCATACTGGATATATTTAAAGAAAATGAATCCATGTTTTTTGGACCTTAGGTGATGATACAAATACTGAACACAATCAAAATCACATCTGGTTTCCTGTCTTGGAGAAAATGAGGCATTCACCGGTTACTCACGTTACGGTTACTCACGTTACAGTTTATCCACCTATACAATACATAGGGAATCAGAGTTCCGTGAGGATCTTGCTGCTGGATAATGACTAGTAAACACCCATATATCAGTGGAATTGACATTTTGAACATCTTTTTCAGTGTAATTCAATAGTATTACAATCTAAATGAGATATATACCATGTCTTTTTGAGATAATGCATGAATCATATCTTCACAAATCGGCAACAAATTTTGAACATTGTAATTAAGTTTTATTTGAGGACTAGCAGTGTGTCAAACTTGAATTTACCCTGATATAATACTCAGGGAACTAAATCTCTCTGGGGAAGTAACAGGCCAACTGAACAAAAACCATGGACCAATAGGAAATTGGTAACATATGTTCAACATTAACATCTCAATTGAACATTGAGTAACGTTTGGAAGAGGCTTTGGAAGAGAAATTTTTTTGAAGTGCCCATGGTTATTGGCCAAGGTTGGTGCATCAAGGTTGGTGGTGAGTTTCTCCCTGAGATAGAATATCTTGTGCCTTGGGTTTAGCCACTTTCAATTGGGCCTAGCTGGCTGCATTGATCACAGACACTTGTACGTCGTTCTGGTCCCCCTTTGCTTCTATTACACAGGTGTATAATACCGCTTCTTATTCAATGTCATACCAGTCTATACCGAGTTCATACCAGCATTGCCACTCCCTGAGCAGGTTGAATTTTTCTGTGGCCTCACCATCTTCTGAGGGGGGTATTCCTTTCAGCAGAGCTGTTGCCATCATCTGTAATGGTGAAGGAGATGAGATCCTTGTTCTGTACCTGCAAGTGATGTTTACTGGCCATTCCAACGATTTGCTTGGCATTCTCAAATACAGATTTCAGACCGAGGTCGCTATTTCTCGCCTCAATTTCAGCTTGCGGCATCAGTAGGGCTTCCACCTTGGGCATCCCAGTGGCTGCTGCTAGAAGCTTTCCCCATTGTTAATGTGTGCCTTCAGAGATTTGACTTGGCTCCATACATGACGCTTCACTGCTCCACCAATCCCATCCACAGGACCCTTCCCATTAGAAGTACTGAAGTTAGAAGTTCCAATGAATCTCAAGATTGTGTTTTCTTGAAGGCAGATAATAGCAGCAGAGAGGAATCTGTTCTTAAATTGTGAAGCCGGACCATCCGACCAGACGGATACAAGCTTCAAGGCTTGGGGTAGGCCATCAAGGACTTTGTCCACATATGCCACAACTGTATCCTTGGAGTGGACCATGCTGTCTGATGCCACAACACTGGAATGGAGGGAACCAGAGTGCCACACTGCTACTGTGAACAGGCTCACCTGTTCTTTGGTTCCAGTGGGCACTCTGGATTTCATCTTGAGATACACATGTGTAGTTCTCAGAGAAGTCTATTTGGATCAGGGCCTTGGTAGAAATGAAGGAAGTGGATCCAGCCCTTTCCCGCTCCAGGTTGAAAGATGCAGAAGGAGGCAACTCGTCGTTTAGTGGCCACCCTCCTAGCTTCTTGCTGAATCTTCTTCATGGGTGATGGGAGAGTACTCTCCAGGTGTTGTACTAACCCTAGCCCTAACCCACACTGCCCTCTCTTATTGAGCAATTATTTACAAGACAATAATAGGCATTTCCGGCGTTGTTTCAGTGTGTTAGCTTGGTTACTCACGTTACACATTGGTTACTCACGTTACACGGTTACTCACGTTACAGATTTCAGTGATCTATCACTCACACATAATGGGTCTCTCCTCATTAGTGATCTTGTTTCCACCCTTGGGACTATGAGTACTAACGAAATTATGGTTATCAGATTTCCACTTGCTAAAGAAATGTCACATAGAGAAAAAGTTGTTTTTTCGGTTACTCACGTTACATCAGTGATTGAGGCCTGAAAAATGTCTGTTCTGAAGTTGTCATGAAGAAATTTTGAATTTTTTTTTCTGTCATAGCACAGTCAACAGGAGTATCTATCATAACACATAATAAAACTACCAAATACTATCTGATGAGTTTATATAGAATGGAATGGAATGTATGATGCATTTTCAGGATTATTTTGAGCTCTCATTCTCCTTGATTAATTGAGCCATGTATTCAAAATTTGAGTGTTGGAGAAAAAATGCTTACCTATTCCACAAACTTAGATATGTATACTACAACATTAGACTGATAGCAGGTTGAAAACTGACACTTCTTATTTTTAGGCCATGTCCCCTCCATCATGGAATTGCCCATATAAGGTTTTTCCCTGTGATTTGCAGACTTTTGCTGTCAGTAATAGAAAATTTTATCTTCAACAAACACTAACTCCTTTAAAGATACAGACGCCCCACGTTGTGTTACTATATGAAAATCACATATGTTGTGGTTATTTCTTCTCTAAGCAAGACATATCTCCTTTAAAATATTCTTTGGCTGCAGCAGGAGGACTGCTTTATCTTCCTGATCTTGGAATTCAGGGAAATATCAGTATATATAGCCTAATATAAATGTCCATTTAACATGGTATATCTTTAGAGTGTAAAGAATTTCAGACAGAACCATCCATTTATATATATGATGAATGAGAGTGCTTAGTTATTTCAGGGTGCTGGTGATTAGATTTAGCTACTCAAGGATGAAAGGAATTTGGAGGCACAGACTGCCATTTTAATAGTAAAGAATAAAGTGTGATACATTTTTTCTAGTGTTTGTTTATCCACTGTTTATATGTTGTTTTGATCTGTCCTAAGGGGGAAAGAAGACTTTTGTTTTAATGTTTCCTTAACAGTAATTCTTTCCTTTCCTTAAGTATGTACTTAAATTGCCAGAAAACTGTTTTATTTGAGGGGGGGGGGGCGGAGGGGGAGGGAGGGGGTTGGACTAATGTAGGATACATTTTATCCCATTCTACAGTCCTTCAAACCTCAGAACAGATGATACATGGGGAAAATTCTCCAGAAATGGACAGACTATGTTTCAAGATAACTTGTAAAATGTGGCAAAGTTCAATAATGTTAACTGTACATAGCTTACATGCTGATAGCAGTCAAGGTTATCCCATGTATGTATGGATGTAAAAGTTAGATTTCATTGACAACATTCCCTCTTAATGATGTAATTGATGTGAGTTGTTGATGGAATTTGAGTTGTTCAAGCAAAGTGCTTCCTCCCCACTCTCTTCATCATCTTCCTTCGCCTCTGTTCTACTTCCTTCCCTGTATCCCTTCTCTCCCCTGTATTCATTCTGCCCCTGCATCCCTTCTTCACCTGTATCTCTTTTCTTCTGTATCCCTTCTCCCCCTGTATCCCTTCTCTCCCATATCCCTTCTCCCACAGTATTCATTCTCCCCCTGTATCCCTTCTCTCCCATATCCCTTCTCCCCCAGTATTCATTCTCTCTCTGTATTCTTTCTCCTTTCCTGTCACCCTACTTTCCCTTATCCCCCTATTCTCCAGTCCCCTTACTCCCTTGTCCCCCTTGTCTCCCTATTCTCCCA
This sequence comes from Apostichopus japonicus, assembly GCF_037975245.1. Lineage (NCBI taxonomy): Eukaryota > Metazoa > Echinodermata > Holothuroidea > Aspidochirotida > Stichopodidae > Apostichopus > Apostichopus japonicus. The sequence goes on from NC_092580.1 coordinate 23,959,004, forward strand.
TCCCCTTCTTCCCCCCTATTCCCCATCTTCCCCCTATTCCCCTTCTCCCCTGTCCCATCTATACAGAGATGACTGTTCCTAAAACTCTTATATATAATTTTGATTTTGACCACTAAAAATAACTGTCCAGTTTGAACTGAAGGATGTCATGTGATTGCAAAATATACATTCCTGACACATTGTTTGCTTTAAGTTCTCTCGAAATAATAACTGAGTGGAGGAGCTGAAGAAGGAAAATAAATAATGAGCAGTTAATGTTATATGCTTCCTTAGTAACCCTCTCCTCCCCTCCCTTCCAGCAGTAAACATAATAATTCAAGTGACTACATAATATTGTATTAAGTCTATAAACCAGATTTTCATAACAGTGGATATTCACAATTTTCATGGCAGAAAATTGAACTGTTGAATCCAAACCAAGTCTGTGTCTTGATTATCCATTTACCTGCCAGTACTTGCTGCTGTCTGTCAGTCTAGTTTATCAATATAAAAGCTTTTAATGAGCTCACACATTGGGGTGTCGGACTAATATTTCTACACAAAAGCAGCTGACAAAATTGTCACCATAGCGATTCACCCAGGATTTTTGGAGTAATACACAAGCAGCTGGGTTGTTTAGATTTTATGGTCTGTTTATATTATAATGGATGGAGATGATGTTGGGATTATTTGCCCTCCATATATCTAATATGATGCTTGAGTTAAAATTTTGTCAACACTAAAAGTCAGCATTGTGTAACATGCACTTGAGTACAACATACTCAATTATTGGAGAGGTGACTCCTACAAGATTTGTCATTGACTTGTATTCCTATTCCATTTGAATCTTTCTCCCACTGTTAATATCATGATTTGAGCTCTTGAAACCATTGGAAAGACATTGATAACCATTGGAGTACGACAGTCTGTATTTAATTGTGCACAGACTACAGTTGCTTCGCTTGGAACCAATGGATATTATGCATTGATAGCCATGGGAGTAGTGCGACAAATATGTGTTTTATTGTGAACAGTCACTTCACTGGAGATATTAGAGTTATAGTTGGGGATTACCCTATTTGATAGCACATTATAATATTCATTTCGCTCCTTGCTTACCTGTCTCCTCACAAGCTCAGCACTCTGGCTCTACCGTGTCTAGAGTGAACTGGTATACTTTTAACACTGTGCACCCTCTATGACCGGACCTCGCTGGTCAATGACCTCTTCTCTCATTCTACCAACCCAAAGTGTTTGGAATGTTGGTTTTTGGCTTGCATCTTACGGAACTGTTGTAATCAAGACCTCTTTGGTGCTTACTGAGAAGGCAGATATTTGGTCTACTGTAACTATTATGTGCAGCCGGATAAGAATCAGGATCTTTTAAATTTGGAGGGACTTTGGGTGGATTCTGGACTTTCCTCTTTTTAAAGGCTTTATATCCGCAAATTGCTACCACTACTTTCCCCGCGGTTCCCGCCCGGGATTGTGAGGTTCGACATAGGTAAGCTTGTTGCTCATAAATGTCCAATCCTGGTTAGTTCTGGAATATTTTAGTTATAGATGAATGGCTTCTCGCTCAGTTGTCTCCAAAACACAGTTGGATACTTTTTAGTCTGATAAGAGTCATGTGGTACTCACTAGTCCTAACTTGTGCCACATACTACAGTACATATTTATAATTCACACTGGTCTGTGAGCTGGTGTTCTATTTTCTGAACTACGCAAACAGCATACCTTGGAAGGACCTGGTTGATGTAAGTTCATTTGTTTCAACTTCAGAACAACAACTTAAATTGAATTGGTTTGTTTTTACCAAGTATATGACAGCAAAGACATTTTGCTATTTTAATTAAATTTAAAGGCATCTTATATATATTCCAGAGTAAGGTAACAGTACTGTTTGTAAGTTTAGAAATGTACAACTTTTATTTCCTATGTTTATGTCATGACTTGTTGACTAGGGCATTTTACTTTTACCGAGCACCGTATGTGTATGTGTATACTGATTAATATTAGAGGTGACTGTGATATTTACACAGACCAACAAAGCATAACAGCACTACCATCCTATTATGGCAGTTATAGCATAATAATTAACACTATTTACATTGGATGGAAAAGTGCATTTCCTTGAACAAAACATCAAACTTCCTTTTCACATTTATCTTTCATTTCCTACAGCATGGATATTTATCGCGGGTAGTTGCGGATAATTGAGTCACAGTGTTAAATATATGATGAGTATTCATGTACAGTATGCAAATAAGCCTAATTAACATTAAATGTGTTTAGAACAACCTTCTTTAGATATGATTTTGTTTAAGTTTCAAAACCCTGTGGACTGCACCTATGATCTAGTTGAGTGTAGCCTACAGAATCCAGCAGTAGCTTTATCGTCATATGATATGCAACTTATGTGCAAGCTTTATTTTGTTTGTTCATATATCTTTAAGTGTTTCTCAAATTTAACTATCATTAGTCGGGAATATTTTCAGCCTAGGCCTTGATTAGGAAAGCATATCCTAAGATGGATATATGAGAAAACAAGGTACTGTTGACTTTTCGAGACACAAAAAAACAACTTCAGCAGCCCAAGAATGCTGAAAATTATGCCTGAAAAAGGCCATTTAAACTGGGACCAAGCTGAGACTGAGAATGTGGAGACCAGTTTCATGCTTATTTGTGAGTACCAGTAGATTTCTGTGTTACTACTGTAATTACTGTTACTTGTACACATTAACTGATATATATCTCCATTATGGGGGAAAGACATTCTGCTGGTCTTATTCAAGTGCTGGTTGTTTGGAAGATGTTATTGACAAAGACCGAGGTGATGTGAAGGGTAGTGTTGTTATCAGTCTGTCAGTTTGTATATTTGTATGTTTGTATCTTTAACAGTTCAAAGGGTCATGTGGGAAGGGGAGTTTATATTCTGCACCTCATTACACAACTTCCTTGAATTTCCTGCTGGTAAGATTATGCCCATAAACTACAGACAACTTGAGATAAAAAACTTTTGTGTTAAAAGGAACTGAAAGATGAATGGGCAAGGAAGTGTTTCTTGATGATACCAAAGTTCAGGATAGATATATGCCTACTAAGTTCAGTTTGTGTTGCTGTGAATATATTTGAGCAACAAAGAAAGTCCCCAAATTATGAAAGGCAATGAAAGTAGATATTTCCCCAAAATTGCCAAAAAAAAAGGCCTTAAACTACTGTATGTACCTCTTGGTGTGATTAACATTGCATCATCTATGATTAGGATTCATGTTCTGACAACTTTACATTGCTGCTTAATACTTAATGTACCTGTTGCCACGCTGCCATACCGGTCTCACTTTTTTATTGTCTAGACTAACCAATTAATCCATTTAGTTAAACTTTCCTGGCCCATTGACTGTCCATGTTAGTCTACTGCTTCTGTTTACTAGCCAAAGTGTCCCAAAGTGATCTGGAGTTGTTTAATTTACTATTTGGATGGGTCCTCTTCCCTCCCCCTTGAGCTGTTAACTGATTTTGTGATTCAAGAAAGTTTTTTTCTAAGAAGATTCTGCTATCAGTACACTCCTCTGTACTTACTGAAGGTCTTGTCAAATGGACAAACAGTTGTGTTTGTTTTAGTTTTAGGAGGATATTTGATCATTTACAAAGTTGGTTTCTAAGGTATATTAATAAATCTACCATGCTTCTGACTAACCTGTCTCCACTAAATCCCTAGATGACCTATTTGATTAAAAGCTAGGAATAATTTAGATAGAATAGTAAGAAGTTAAGAACCTTTCGTAAAATACTCACAGAACCTTTTAGCCATTCACCCCCCCCCCCTCCCCCACCACTTCCCCTTGTATATAATGTAGAAAGCAGAAACAGATCACCTACAAGTAACTTTTTTGTCCTTCAAATTTGGCATATTTATTTTTCGAAGAAAAGAAGTTGTGTCATTCAGCTATAAAAAAGACAATGAGTCATTTCGGAGTAATCTGCAAGTCAAACCTTCTGATCTAGACAGTTTTACATCGCTCTGATCGTCTGTAGACTGTTATTTGTTTATATTTGGAAAGTTTGCGTTCACCATCGAGTCCCAGTCATGCTATGACTGAACAATTCGTCTTGCCTATATAAGGACATAGCTTAACCAAATTCCCTTTTTCAGACTTTTATAGGCTGTGAACCTGTCATTGATGTATTGTTTTTGTCAGGTTTGACGGGGGAAATGAAGTAGTTGAAAATATTTCCCCCACTGCATACTTGTTCCTGATTCTGTAACTGCTCGGGAGCTGGCCAAGTACTTCCCAGAAAGATGCTGTATTGCGCAATAGCTAGTAGAACGGTACTATTAGAATCCTATTGTACCTCCATAAATTATTGAAAGCCTATGCCAATATGAGATTTGCTGTCTGTCAAATCAGTAGTGATATTCATATCACATAAATTTTTGGGCTTCTTGGACTGTAGTTCTTATTTCGGAACCTTTGGTCGTGTCGTTCTTCCTGTTTTGATATGGATATATGCGTTACAGGTTAGACTACAGTCTTAAGTAATCTTAGAGTAAGCTATAGAGGAATACACTAAATACCGGATTCATTAGCTGCCTCAGTTTTGTCTTCTTCTGGACGATTTATGAAACCGTCCATTTTGGACTGCGAAGACAGAGTCATCTCAGTGCAAATCCGACCATCGGACCTGGCTGACCGACGACATGTAAGAGAGGAATAATTTATTATTTGTAATGATTTAATCTCATGTTTTTTTTTCATTCCGGTCTCTTGTTAAACAGTCTACAGTACTTCCAAAGTTTCAAGTTGATTAAAATCCAGTATCAATACATGAAAGTACATATTTACTAAATTGGGTATGAAAAACAGGTTAAGAGTTATAAAGAATATCAAGATTACAAGTAGAAACGCTCCTGGGATGGTAATTTCCATGTCTGTACTAGATTGTAAACTTTGAATACTTTTGGATTTAGGTTTAAAAGACTTCTAGAAATAAACATCTTTCCATATGTTTTTGTATAAATAATACATCAAAAAACCTATTTGTTATCAAAGAATAGTCAATATTCAATGTGATTTACTTAAACTCCTATTAAACTCTTCCCAAATGTCCACATAATCTACCGCAGTGGATTGGCTTCGTTTGTCAAATCGATCATAAGACGGGCACTATTCTAAATTGCGCTACGTTTGTTGACGTATGATTTTTTTGAGTATCCAAAAACACTGGTTTCATACTATTTTATGTCTATGACTCTTGGCCATTATCCAATGATTGATATCGGAATTTTGGAGCTCGCTAAAACTGGTCTCATATCCGCGGTGAGACTCATCAGCTCTGTGACTGATCGGTTAAGGACGACCAGGTGCTCAGTGAACCCGACATCTATTCATGTATTTGCAAGAAATTATCAAGATTGTTCTTTAAACTTAATAATCCTCAAAACTAGCTATAACTTCATACCCTTGATCGGCCTCTTTCATGTGAAGATAATTCCTGTCACGTCTTCCTCGGAAGGAAGGTGAGAGAATATAAAACAGTGGCAAGAAATTTTAATGAAGCGTCGGAAGGGTTGGTGATAGGTCTGTGGACTTGGGTAAGGCACTCTTCAGATTATTACTGAGAACAGACGTCAAACACTCGTCCTTAAAGAGGTACATCTTCTGAGAGCATTGCCAACACTGGTGTCCCACTTATCCTTTAATAAACTGACTACTGATATCTTCTTAAAATTAGAGCAACAGACATCACCTTTGTACATAAAGATTAACTGATCTTCCCATCAGATGTCGCAATCATACTTAATCATACACATCATCAGATCTCTGAAGAGTAATACCACAATAGGGGTCACACCCTGTAATTCAAGGGGTAACTCACATGTTGGTCCAGAATCCTGTAAGATTTTCCCTTATTATGAAGATTTTCAATTAAGTATTCTGAAGGGATGAATGAGTTTCTTCAAGGGACCACCATCACATGAGTGGTATTAAACAAATACATTTTATGTTTTTTGTGTTACATGTATTATTTCTCGATAATTACATTGTTTTCTATTTCATTCAAATTGTAAATGACTAGTCACAACGGTTTTGACAAGTCTTAATGTTCTATTGATCATGAAATAATACTAAACACTCTGTAAGAAGAAAAGGAAAGTTCAAGAGCAGGAAAAAGAAAAGTGGAAAGATCAGAATTCAGAAAAACCAGACAGGTTTGATATTTAGGCAAAATCTCAATAATTTGATAAAAGATATTGATGATTTACTAATAAAAAATAACAAAACTGCTTTTCTTTGTAATTGTCTCTCGAATAGCTCCCAACGGCTACAGTTACAGGTCCTGTGAGCCTAGTGTTATAGTTACTATATACTAGATACTATATACTGCTTTAAGTTATACAGTATGTCTGCATCGGTATCTCTCAGCTGATGCTTTCATACCGAAAGGTGATGTTACCAAGACATGGGACCTTTACCGATGAGTGCAAAAATAGAAGCATGCTAATTAGATGAGAAGAAGGAGCACAGGAGAGAGAGACACAGAGCAGTCTTTGAATCAAATGAAAAAGTAGTCAGGCCTTACCGCCTGACCAATGTCGATCATAATTTCTCTTTAGATTTTCTTCCAAAGAAGGAGCAAAATTTGCAGTATAGAAAAAGTTTGACCCTTAGCAGCCTTTGACAGTACATCATGTGTGCATGTAAACATCATACTTTTTGTATCTGCGAGAGAAGTGACGATATAGATTTGATCAGCGTTTCCAAGGTCCAAGCGATATTTGGCTGTGAGGTTATAACAAGTCCTTGATTCATCGAGTAGTTTCACTGAATTTGATACTTGGATATATACTTGTGGAGATTATATCCTGGATACGGATAATTATTTGCGTAATGGATTCAATTGACAAAGATTAACGACGATATTAAGGAAACGACTAGAAAGGCCACGTACTTTTAACCATCCAGGAAGATGCCTGCCGTTTGTTGATGGTGAATTACGTCATGAGTAGAATAGTCACCACCACGTTGATCTATTGTGTCTGATATGTCTATCTGATTGCCGTAGCGTTCCAGATTGAACGACTGGACATCCATTAGTCCGGTTATGTTACTGTATGTCAGTGCTTCGATCTTGGAGGTTTAATAGTGGAAGTTAGTTGTCAGCCATTACCTAGAGCTAGTGCGAGCCACTGTAAACTAGTGAGGCGAGTTGGTGTTGTGTTCTTGTATGAAATATAGTACCTGTGGAATCCTGGAGAATGTTTGGAGATCCTCTTTGGGTATACCACCACTTTGTGACATCTCTGTCTCTGGTAGTTCTGCGTTGTTTGGGAGCAACCATCTATTAGTTGTTTGGGAGCAACCATCAATTTGTTGTTTGGGAGCAACCATCAATTTGTGTGTTTGAGAGCAACCATCAATTTGTTTGTTTGTTTGATTTATTTATTGTCTCTCTTGGCCATATAAAAATCAATCAGCATTTCACTATTTTTTGGGTAGAAAAAGAGTGAATTCAAGATTCATGATTGTTTTTATTTTTTTGCTCATGTCAAATCTGACACATTTCTTGAGGAAATCCACAACAATTATGGAAGAAACCTGATCATTTTTTTTGCAATCTGCTTTCCTGTCTAATACAGGGGCAAAGCTATTCAGATTACATCTAATTCAGGAAATAATTCAAGTGAATGGCGACCCTTGGAGTTTAATAACAATGATTAAAACGCTGGGTCATGCATAAGGTGTAATTGACCTAGAGTCACATGGAAGTTACACAGTCAATGTTCTTCTGTATGACAGATACCGTACAGTAGAAATCAAGTCGTTGTTGATGTTACCAGCTATGAACTCACAACGTTTTTAGGCTGCAAATGTTCAGAAACAGAATAAGACTTGAGAAGGTTGAAAGAAGTTTTATAACTCTTTAAAATAATACATCTAGATAACATTTATAAGTATGAAGTGTATATTTTGGAGAGTGAATGATTCATTAATAGTTTTGTTTAATCTTTCATAACATTGGATTAAAAGTTAAAGATCCAGGGGAAATTAGTATCTGACATAAATGGAGATGTATCGTCATTGGAGAAAACGCTGCTACAAAGGGTAAGTTGGAAAATGAAAAACATCATTTGTCTTGCCTTTGTGTTTTTTTTCACAATACGAGGTGACAGTTTATATCTTGTGGAAAGAAAGGGACTGAACTAATTGTGATCCTCCTATACAAAAGACATTTACCTGTATGCATGTCGGATTTTGGAGCCTGGGTTGATTTTGATGTCAGTCAGTAAAAGAAATTGTACATCGGCATGCCAAAAAATTCAGCCTGTTGTTTTTACTTACAGGTGATTACGTTGCTTACACTGACAAAATGTGTAAGGTAATGGGATGATAGTCAATCATAAGCAAGCAATACAATGAAATTAACATTATTCCTGAAGTAAACAAGAACAAAAAAGAGAAAAGAAAAGAAAAGAGAAGAGAAGGTCCATATGAAAATAAACTTCTCAGCTGTCTTTAGTGAAATGCCACTATTTAAGAAGTATATTTGAAAGATGCTGGTATGTATGTGCTGGCAGGGGAGCAGCAGTATGTGACTAATTATAGAACCTGCAACTGTTGTATTTTGTTTTATCTGTACTGTATATCTCCCTGCTTTATAAGGTTTAAGTTTAATCCTTTGTTTCCATGTAGTTTACCTAAAGTACATTAACTTGAGATCCACAGCCTTTGCTCTCAAACTTATTAATAGTGATTATGAATTAAACCATTAGTGAAGGATTCCCTGTCATGATCACCGTTGGTTACGTGGTTTGATCGGAAATTGTAACAGTGTGTACATGTATGTATACATAACTATTGTATCCTCATTCTGTAAATTGTACATGATGAAGAGGGGGGAGGGCAGGGGAGGGGGTGGGGCAGGGAGTAGAGAACCCAAGAGAGCAAGAAAAGGGATGTTGATTTAATTCTAGAGGTGGCAGCCATTACCATTTTAAATGAAATACTTCCTACTGTATATGTAGGTTTGCAGACTAACGTCATAAAGTGATCATAAAATGGCAAGTAACTTGATTTCTTCTTCAGTGTTGGACACTTAGCTGTCTATTTGCAGTAATGATTTTAAAGCATATTATAGTGAAGGAGACTTGCAATGTACATGCAAGGAATTGTACTGCTTAATTTGTTCTGTATGTTAAGGAATAATGCAGATAAATGCAGAGTAATATTCTACACATTTCATCATCAATTTTTTCCACCTACAGAGAATTTAATTGAGTGCTCAAGATTTGTGAAGTAGTTTTGGAGGACTCTGAATTTTTAAACTAGTATGGTTCTTTTGTAAGAATGTGCTATTTAACATCTTGGCACTTGTATAGCAACGTGTGACCATTTTTGCATATATCATTTTGCTATGCAATAGCAGATAAATTATCCCCTGGTGTTACAGTGCTATGCTGCAGTACACAGAGCCTTCAAGTTTAGATCATCCCTGTGGCTCATTCATCATGCCGAGATATTCTTATACAAACATAATTCCAGTTGGAGAGATGAGGAAAATAGAGAGGCTGATATTAAGCTGCTCTGATCGCTTTAATTGTATTCCAAACCTTCTAAAGGAATGCATGAAAATATTCTAATTTAGACTTCCATTTCAAATCCTGTACAGTTTTGGGGGGTAGAACACTTTGAAGAGGTGCAACAGGTATAAAAGAGTTTGGAAGTAGGTAAGACTTCCATTGGTATAGTGTAAGGTACCCTGCTGATGTGGTTACGAAGAAGGTAGACAGGCGAGGGGCCAATCACCATGGAGACTATGTCATAGGTCAATTAACCTCATGATGTATCAACAGTCCTAGTTCATATTAGAGCTTGTTTACCAGTGATCAACAAAGTGTGATGTGAGACTGAGATATTACATGTGATTGTGAAGTTGGAAAGTTTAGTAGGAAATATTTGCAACTAGATTTGTAAGTAAACATTTGTGACCATAAAGTAAAACCAAAAGAACTTTTTGGAATGTTGCTTGCTCCTGCACCTGTCTTCTCACATCTGTAATACTCTTGTTATTTCAAACGTTGGTATCGGTTAGAATCAACTGTTCAGTTTGTTCTCAGATGTCGTTCGTACTATTCTGGTACGTATGCGATGAATGGTTCTATGTTGCCAGATGTTTACGCTCTTTGTCTTATTATTTAACTCCAAAGCATTCTGTTCCTGACTAAGATAATTGTTTTATCCAGCTGTTCTGTTATCCCAACAAATGTTTGGCAATAATCTGGATGATACTAGCCTTAATTTAGACAAGTACTGTCGTTGGACATTGTATTGAGGGCCCAAACCTTGAGCAATAGTCCCAGTACAGATTAGAGTTGATGTGCAAATTCTAAATAAAAATTACACAAATAAGTTGATGGGAGTTACATTTTGAGTCCTGTAAGCTTGGTTGCATGCAGGCTCAGCCTACAGTATAGGCCTTTGTCAGTGCAGACTTTGAGAATTTCAATTCCACAACTATAGTCTATAGCTTCTGTTTGCGCTGTTCATTGTCTGTTGGAAACCAAAGATGGAAAAAAAATGTCAAATATATTATGTTTATCTGGGAAGCTTTCAGCAACGTTTTAAGAGTGCTTTAAGGGAGTATAATAAGCCACTTTTGAAAGATGGAGGAAGTAAGCTTGACTGAAGCATTTAACTACTGAAGTACTTCTCAGTCTATTCGTTCTTTATATTGATGCCAAGAACTAATGAAGTGTTTAAAGCTGTCTACTATCAGTTTCGCTTTTCAGATTCTGCCTGATTTGTCAAATGCCACTCAAAATTTAAACAATTTTCAAGTAAACAACGAAGTGAATGCGAACATCAATTTCAGAAAACTTCTGATTTTTTCGACACTAGACAGTATACATAAATGCTATTAATTCAATGCGTAAATACTCAAAGCTTTTGACACTTGGGAAATTTTTGAAAACAAGAAAACATAAATTTTAACTTCAGAGATATCAGAACTGAATCCTCAAGAAGCAATTTTCGAAGCTAAAATGTCTACTTCCTTCTTATTACAGTTGGTCAAACAAGACACATTACACTCAATGTTAAGGGTTAGGCCTACTGTAGTAAAACATTAAATGTTACTACTGACACTTGTAACCAATTGCATATGTGGTGCTATTCAAGTCTCAATGCAAGGAAAAATTGATCTGATATCCCATCGCAATATGCTATGTAAAATGGTCAAATTAATAATCAGCAATTCATTTTAAGCCGCTTAAGCGACCACAAATGTGGGAGAAACCAGCAAGGGCTTATGGGTTAAAACTTACACGTCCGGTGGCTTCCAGTTCAACATTTTAACTCAAATTTGGAATCTTTTCAATTTAGAAAGTCATTTCAGATGGGAAAACCGTAGATTGCTCTTGGATGAAAAACCCATCTTACTATGACCCGGCCGGGAATCGAACCCCGAAACCTTCCGATTGCTAAGCCTCATTGCCTCAAATGCCACCGCCTTTATCCACCCGGCCACAGCATCGGTATCTACTTCTAATTGCTACATGTACAAGTGCAAAGATCGCATCTATGCAGTTTTGTACACAGGAGCCATAGTAATTATAGGAGACAAACTTTAGAACCTTCAAAAGTGTTACACAAAATTTGCTTACTAAATTATTCTCTGGTACTCTGAATCAAATTGCAAACATTAGCATGCAAAGAACATTTGCTTGTGTCATGTCACATTCTTACCATGAAGAAATGGTGATCAGAAGAATCGGCACAAAGTAACTTGTTGGACACCAAAGGGAGTACAGCGTAGGTCTTGTATATATAGTGTTTTACTGTACCAGTTCCCCAGTTATGGATTGTTTATTTTAGTTTTTCAACTTCTTATAGATCAGCCTCTTCTTTCATATGTAGTATTTGGCAGATTTTGCATGTACTTTGATGGCCACATCACTGTCCACACTATTTTAATTCAGGCTTCATTATACAGTGTACCTCTGGGACATTCTATGATGCAAATCTCTGTTTGCTTTATGACTGCATACCTCATGAAAGTTGACATGTTTTGAAAACAAACTCGATGTCTCTTCCAAGATCTATCTTAAGCTGCTCTTTCTTTTCTGTGGCACTAAATGAGAGGAATTTTTAATTAAAGTGGAATGCTAAGAAGAAGAATTACATAGAGTGAGTCATCTGTCTATAGGGATAATCAATTTGACTTGTTTATAAGAAATTAATTGTTGATATTCCTACATTCATTCCTTAAAAGAAGAGAAATACTGAGTAAGAGATCAAAATAGAAAAGCGACAGACAATTGCCGGCGTAAGATTGCTGAAGTTCTTCAAGTGCGACCTTATGTAAAAGTATGGCTGAACTTTTACATACGTAAACTGCATCATTTGTTGTGTACTGTATTTGTTGGCAATGGTAGGATGAAGGGGAGTGGGGAGGGGGAGGGGAGGGGAAGTGGGGAGGTAAGGGAGTACAAACAGCATGGGAGGAAGTTTGAGGTGTGACCGGTGTACTGCAGCACTATTCAGCTTAACAATGCATGCTGCGTGGAGAAGTCTGGTGACGAAGACATAGTTTGTACATTAATGTGGATACCCCTTACTCCATGTCATTACAATCGCTTCCAGAAGCTGTTCTTTATGTGTTACAAGCTATTAATGAACCAATACAGGAAAGTTTGTGTCCCACAAATTCTAAAATCCTTCTTTTATTCTGTTTTATTGTTGATATATATTCTTGGTGTATTTTTAGTAGACAGAGTTCAATGTGTATTCTGATGTGTACAGTGTTTCTCTTTCACTCTGTATGGAACTACCAGGTACTGTAGTGATGAACGGAAGCAAATTTGTAAGCCAAAAAATTGACATATCCTGTATGAAAGTGACCATATTCATTGTCATGTTTAACTTTCTTTTCTATTCAATGCTCAAAATGGTTCTAAGGAAATTTGAACTTTTGATAATTTCCGGTGCTGGGTGTAACCAGCTTTGTTAAAGGTATTAATATTGACAGAAATTGCAGAACTCTGGGCTCCTTTTTAAATGATGTTTGCCGCCGTACCCTCTGAGTAAAATATCTTCGAAAATTAGATTTCAATTTGATCAAACCTCAGTTTGATACTCAAGTTTGATTTTTTTTTTTAATCCTTAACTTTATCATTATGAACTTTCCCTCCATTGTATTGAAATTGGATGGCATAAAAATCACACAGAAAATGAAATCATTCATCCATCCATGTGTTTTTTTCTTTAAAAGTGGTAGAATTGATAATTATGGACATACTCTTACCTCATATGAATATGCTTTATCTTGGATTAGATCATGTGTTTTTTCAAGTGGTAGATTGTGTAGGAAGAGATGGTGGACATTGATGGTAGAAGTAAATGAGGCCAAATCGAGACCTGCTACAGTACAGTTCTAAAATGGTGTATAAATATGTTAGATATATATAATCAAAGTAAAAAGTGTAATTGTAGCGTGGGGACAGGTAAAGGTATCTTGCCTCATAAACACCTCCGACAACATAAAAGTCTGTTGTGTACTTGTATGAATTATGGTATCCTCAATGAATTCATTGCTGCTATTATGCTTCGACCTCTGATCATTGTTTACTTCTCTTCCTCACCTTTGACCTGTCTTCTAGCCTTATCTCTTTAATCAAAATCAAAACTATAAGGCAAACAATAAACATGATGTCATTTGTAATGAATAAACACACAAGTTCGTGCTAGTTTCTGCTCACTACCTTCATGTTTCATTTTCACAAATCAGATTTCTCAACCAGCTTGGAAGGGTTCCAAGTCCATCTTGAGTATACATATAAATATTAACACAGAACAAGAACATGCCTTCATCAAACATGTCTACAGCTCTGACAGAACGAGATTTGTATTTGGGGTTTACTCCGAATGGAGTGGTACTTATAGTAGGTATTAGGACCCCTGTAGACAATAGAATTTATCACCCAGCCACAAAGATAGTATTATACTGTATATTTACTGTACAATCAACTGATCATAAGTTGCACACTGTTTACCACAGTTTCTCATTCAGAGACAGACGGATCAATTTTAAGGAATCTTTTTGTCTTAAACATTATAACATTAAATTATTGAGTTTAGGGGATATCAAGGCCGATATTTTAAACAAGAAATTTGAAGCAAAAGAAGTCCTTGGCTTCCCTCGTTGTTGCACCTGTTCTTGTTTGCCTTTTTCCTGTAATCAGTCGCAGTATTTCCTTTCATGGTTGGAAAGTTTCTTGGTTTGTCTTTGCGTCATAGACTGGTTGAAAGGTATGTTACATTTTGATGAAACATTTGAAGTTGTGTACATACATGACAGAATGTTTGTTTTTCTTATACATATATTCACGGTCAATTGTCATATTGTTTAGTCAGGCGTAGTTTATATTAGCAAGTCAGCAATCAGTGGCGAATCTAGGATTTCTAGGAAGAGAGTTCCCGGGTAGTATCGGTAGGGTACCCAAACTTACTACCCAAAGAGCATTGCTTATATTAAGAAAGCATTGCTTATATTAAGAAAGCATTGGTAAAACGTAGAAAAAATGCCAGTGAGTGCAGCATGCATAGTCTTTACCAGTTCTATGTGCCCTGTATATTTCAAAAATGTATGTTACTTCCACTTCAACTTCTAGTCCCCCCGCCTCCCCCTCCCTCGAAAAAAAGGAAAATAAATCAGAAGAGGGACTTTGGTCCACCCCCTAGGCCCCCTCCCAAGATCCATCCCTTTACTGTTTGATCCTGAGAGGAATTACTGTAATTCCATGTCGCATCTGACATTTGTAAATTCTGAGATTTTTCATCAAAGTATCAAAACTTGTCATATCCATACACAGCTACACGTTATGGTATCATAATCAAAATTTTGATCATCAGGAATGAGTTTACTCAAGGAAAATCTGTAATGATATCAAGGCATACATGTAACCTAGAAGAAGTTTGTTTTATGAGCAAGTTTTGTCTACTCTTGTGTTATGCTAGATACACGAGGGATTAGTCAAAGTAACACCAATCTGCCCCTATTTTACCTTGGATGGTTAATTACTTTTGAAAATTACACAAATTCCCCCCCCCCCCCCCCGTGCATTCTTTAGAAGGCCATCATTTTTTTTTTATGATTTCAAGTTGAACCTCTTTTGTTTTTATACAGTGTAAATCAGCTCTCTATGTTTTTACGTTGATTATTTTATAGATTGTAGTTGTTTTATTTATAACAAATAGATCTTGGCAAGACTTGAATCGGCAGAGACCTTGTGCACTGTGATTTAGCTAAAATATAATTATGAGACACTTGTCTTACGAAATTGTTAAAGGTTTGCTGTATTGGCCCCAAATAAGCTAGATATTCAAATATGGTCACCTTTGGTCAAAATTCTTGAACTGTTTTTTATTACAAACCTTTGAGGAAATTGTCCTCACTTAGACATTCAGTCATCTTGTATGTTCCTTAAAAATGTCTGAGAACTATTTCGAGAGTAAAGAGCTCCAGGAAAATACTTTTGGAAAACTTCTAGCAATTATATTATTACCTTTAAGATTTCTTTTTTGTATAGTTGACAGAAATGAAAAGATAATACAAAGAGAAGCATGTACCCGGAAATACGTAAATAAATAATCACGGCTTTTGATTGGTTGATAATTCCAGTAAATTTGATTATCAAGAGACTGAGCACAGACAAAGCAAATATTTTGTAAGGATTATTATGTTTTGTCATTAGGGAGAAAATTGTGGTTTTTACTTTCCTTTACAAATAAATTAACAATCCTGCTAATTAATGTAAAACCAGGTTAAATGTATTCACTGCTGTCTGAGTTCATAATTTATGATCAACTTGGCAAAATTTTAAGGCTTTAAATTTTTTGATGGATTTTTTGTTGTTTTTTCCCCTCTTTTTTTATATTGTTATCCTGAGTATTAAAGGATTCCTTCTCTCAGAGATGACAATCCTGTGGTTAACCTTAAATTTAGTGAAAAAATCCAACTTTTCAGTCATGAACCTGGAGTTTTGCTTTATTGGATATAAATATTGCGTGATAACTATCTTAATACATCCGTTGTTTAATTGACTTTACTTTCTTAAGCTAGAGTCTTGGCTGAAAAGTACACCTCATTCACTGAAGAGGGAAAAACCCCAAAGTAAATAGAATAATGTATTCAGCAGAATTTTCAACTTTCAGTTCTGTTGTCAGCTGGTACAACTTGAACAGGATGTGAAGGCTTTTCACTTTCATTCGTTTAAATTAACAAAACCTTGGAAATCGGGGTAAATTAGTTAATCGCTGTAATTAAACTGGTTAATGTTCTCGGGTTGGTAAGTCCATTGCTCTGTAAGCCATCCAGTACAATTCCCTCGACTCAAATCTGCATAATCTTTTTGTCGATTGGGGGGGGGGGGAGGGGGGTGGGTTGTCAGAGGCGTAAGGTTTAGGATATCGGAGGATTGATGGTCACATCCAGTTACATGTCTTCCACCAGGATGTTAGCAGGGAAGAAATTTTAATTAAATAAATTAAAAATTAAAAAATTAAATAAATGTAAAAATTAAGGTTCACAAACTTCTTGCACAAGGAACATATAAACATAGATTACATATTCCAGATGAATAATGCCCTAACTTTATAGATATCATAGTGTGTGAAAGTTCTATTTATGGCTTTTAGCACATTTTATTCTACGGTTTGTTTGGTTTTTGATTGGAGAGGGGAGTAGGGTGGTAGTGGTTACATGGGGGTCTTCAGGAGACTGAGAGAGAGAGAGAGATGGCACAGAAAATGGGATGAGCTTGCATATTTATTAGTCATTTGCTGATAATCTACAAAATGAAACCTAGCTTTAAAGTGGTCATTATGTATATCGTGGGAATGTTTACTTAAGCATAAAACAGCTTTTAATGTTTCAGTTGCTTTTCAGTTGTTTTTGTAAAAGCAGCTCCTAGTATTGAAGACCATTCGTTACAAATGGCTGTAATGAAACGAGGAATAGGCACAACTTTCTCATCTTTTGTCTTAGTGAAGAATGAAACGGTCGAATCAGCAGATGTTCCCCTTTTGAATTTTAGTTTTTATTGACGTTGTAGGGTAGTCGATAGGATTTTCGTAGTAATTGCCCGGATAGAAGACCTCCTATAATGACTCACATAGGGTTCACATTACAATTAGCAATTTAGAAATGAAATCTTTCGATTTTGGAATATTTCGTGAGATTTTGATGTTAAATAAAGTAGAAAGCATGTGAGGGATCTAAGACATAAAATTCATATGAATGTTCAAGTATGTTCAAAGAACATGTTTATATGCAGCGTATGTGAAATAGAAACTTGGTGGCTTAACATCATGTCATTGTACATATATGTGTTGCATAATCTACAGTCCATTGTATAATAATAACATCAAACTACTAAATATCATATCACATCTTGAACTCAATATTTCTGCACATTTTGTATAGCCAATCATGTTACTATGTTGGCATTCTTCTCCTCAATTGTCTTGTCAAAAGTTGAGTTTGTACAATTTCAAGGAAAACAGTTAAATATCAAATTCTCTTTCGAAGTTTTTTGATCATTATTGGATGTAAATTGCAGCTTCTAATCAAGCAGTTTTCAGATTTAGAAAGGTAGCAGTTAGGAAGAAAATTTTTGCATATATCAGATATGAAATTTGGCTTTTTTTGGAAGACAATTTTCATTTTTGTTTTAGGTCAGTAGAATAAATACATTTGCCTGTGTGTGTATGTCTGTGTGTGTGTGTTTATAACCACCAGATCTCAGAGCTACTGTAAGGCCACCTGGTCTGCATTAGTCTGTGTCTGTAATATTACAGCAGGCAGGAGTAATTATTGGATTGTGTATTACGAGTCTCTCAGGGACAAAGTTTTAATCTGCCTTTCATATAATTATAGATGTACATGACCTAAATAGAAACCATACTATCTGATTATAACTACAAGATGGATATTGTCAGAGGTACACAGTAGCAGATAAACTGAATTTCAACAACCTTGTCTGTTTTTGGAGATAAATTTGTTTAGAATTCAATGCAGTGTATCGTAGGATATCTGTTGTAAGAAAGGTCTGGTTCTCACCAAAAGTAGGATTCAAACTTTTGGGTATATAAATACGTAATCAAAACAAAGATCTTTGATAGGAGTGTCACAACATCACCAGGATAAACTTGCGACGAAAATTAGCCATCTTAGGCTCAGTTAAATACAAGTGTGCAGAATATTCAAATTGTGGGGTAATCACCAGCCCAGAAACTAGATCAGGCAAGACAGTGGAAACTAAGAACAAAGTTAACATTTTTAGCAAAATTGACAAAAAGAGTGATAAGCAGAATAAAGGTCCATGTCACAAGGCAGTGTTCCACTGAAGAATATATTTCTACTAAAATTTGACACTAGTCAAAGAAACTTCCTGGTGTCTCTAGCCTACTATATCTGATCACAAGGAAATTTCATTTAAGTTTATTGATCTAGTCAAAAAGGGTTAATTTAATGTCTTAAGAAAGCTTAAAAGCTTTTCTGTGGAGGTAAAAAAGACCAATCTTCACTTATTTTGTTTTAAGGGAAAAACATCGACAGAAATGGGAAAAAAAATAGCGCTAATCTGAAATAGGTCACATAATTGCCGTTCACCTAATATTCTGCTATCAAAAGCAATAAGCCGTTAATGAAATTTGATTTTTCGATACATTCCTGTGGTTTTTCTGATTTTCAAAACACTTCTGCAATATAATCAGTCGTACGACACATCTCTGCGTTGAATGCCTTCGTGCCTTTTTATGAGTTAGATGTTTGTATTCCTCGGTCGAGTGACTTCAGGCCTAAAATCCTACTTTGTGTTCTGTTTTTCTTACCCAGTCAATCCAATCATGCTATTAATACATTAGCCAAGGAGATGAAGGTCAGTCAAAAAAATCACCCAAGCCAAAGATATGTATAAGTTGATTTGCCTAGAGGGATGATAAATAGCAGCGGAGAAAGAAAAGTACACCCCAACAATCGTCATTTAGTAGGACATGAGCATATGGCTCAATGTGTTTGTGTGTGTGGGCTAATGAAATCAACACATATATGCTAATTAGTCTGCTCACACAAAGACAAGTTGCCATGGTAGTAGTATACAGTATATATATTGAAGGTTTTGATGCATTTTGACAGAATGAGTATCTGAGTGAATGGTAAAGCGTGGTATTTGTTCACCTCGGTGTTGCTGTACATAGGAATTCATTACTTTAGTAGTCAATATGAGAGGTTGCAAGAAGTCAAATTCGGAATTGTTAATTGGTGCCATGATATTGCCAAATATGAATAGAGATGGCTAATTCTATTCATATGAGCGTTACAACTGGTGTGAAGAATAGCCAAGAAAGGAAACTACATTTTTAAGAGCCCGACTACGAATAGGAGTACATAAAGTTTGCTTCCTCCAAGTACGAGTACAAAATCACGATTACTGAAAAATGTATTAGACTGGAATATGAGTACCATGTATATGAGTACCATATATGAGTACCATCTATATGAGTTCTGTAAAGCATATATACTGCATGGATTTCTTATATATTGTATTAAAACATACAAGAGTTATATGTGACAAATCTAAAATATGTTTGTTATCATGTAGATGAGTAGATTTTTTTTTTGAAATTGTAATTGATACTGCATGATACTCTGTTCGTGTGAGTTTCATGTATGATAAGAAAGTACATGACCAGACCAAATAAGTCCATGGTAATTTGGATGTCATGTAAATCATTGTGAAATATTTTCTTTTGTTTTAGTAGTTGAATATTATTTTATAGAGTGTACCTTTACTGTATATTGTATTATAGACAAAGACATGTTTAGAAAAAACTGGAACCAAAGGAGAAAATTGATGTATAAAATAAAAATTGGCTAATTTATGATAATGATATGAAAGAATTTTTTTCCCCAACTTTAAAGTTGTTAATTCCTCACATTTACTGTTGTTGATTAAATGATTATATAATATTTAAAAGGCACCAACATCTGTTCTGATCACATACAGTGCTGAAACATTCTAGATATGAATCCAATATGTAAAAATCATATTGAATGTGCAATAAGTGTAGACATCTATAATATGTCTCAAGATTGTCCTACTTGTCAGTCTATTTAGGGCACTAAGTGTTTCCATTCCCGTACTATATCAATATCCTTAATGGCTGAGACTCTTGACATTTACGGAGTTAAAAACTCTGTCCAATTTAAAAATCAATAGCTGCAAATGGTTGTTATACAGTAGTTGGTTTGGCGTTTTTCATTTCGTTCACTACCCAGTATTAAGCGACTGAGATGAACTGTGAGAGACAGAGAGAGAGGTAGAGAGAGATGAAAGTGAGAAATCATAATAATAAGATACATCCACATACATCAACTGTATGGTGAATATATCTTTTGAGCGAGTTATTCGGAACTCGTTATTTGCATGGATACAGTTCTAGGGATTGAAGTTAGGCAAAAGGAAGTATTCATTCACAGCTATATTTTATTGACATTGTTTTCTTGTCATCACACAACTCCTTAAAGAATGGGGGAAGGGGAAGACGGAGGGGGATGGGAGTGGGAGAGAGGGAGGGAGGGGGATGGGAGTGGGAGGGATGGAGGGAGGGGGATGGGAGTGGGAGGGAGGGAGGGAGTGAGGGAGGGATGGGAGTGACAGAGATGGAGGGGGATGGGAGTGGGAGGGAGGTAGGTAGAACAGAAAGGTAGCACTCCAGACTGGAAGTGGCTGGTCTCACATGAGGTCAGTTCTAAGGGATGGTGGAAATGTCAGCTGTACATAATAATAGTCTGTTAACTATAAACGATCTTGCCAAAAATGACTTCCTTTCTGGGCCATTCCATTTTCTCTTTTATTGCTACTTAGGCTTATGATTCAAAAGAATTGCACTCACACACACACGCACAGTATAAATTTGGCGGCTGTACATCCTGGGTGAATGACATTTGGCGTGAGTATGTACAGAAAATGTGATGATTTCACTTTCATGTTTAATGGCCAACCGTTGGACGACAGAGGCAATTGTGATTGTAAGTGGCACTCATAATAATGTGAGAGTTGATATATCCAAGTGGTCTTTTATATCACATACCTCATTGTCGACTGTTTTGTTCAGAATTACCTTTGATAAAATAGTTATTTTTAACTTGGTAACTATACGGTCGCCAACTCGTCATTGGCAAGTAGATTTTCTTTCGGAAGATAAGATGCCTTGTCATCCTATGATTTTTCATTGCATACAGTAATAGATCGCCTTGATCATGGAGTTATAGTGACAATTTCGGCGCACCATTCTGCAGCTAAAAGACAAGTTCAATAATTGGGAAAATGAAAGAAGTCGCATTAATCGAGTAGCCCCTCAAAAGTTGCAGTGTGGCACTGTATAGGCTTAAGACTCGCCATTTGCCACTTGTTTACAACAATAGGTGCAAAAAAAGGCATTATAGATGATATATAATATTTAATGTTTTTTTCTGTGAATTTTGATAGTTGTAGCACTGGTCACCTTGGGTTTTAAAGTCCCAAAGAAAACAACAACATAAAAGAAAAAGAAAAAAAGTACAAATTCTGTTCTCACAAAGTTACAGTTCATTTACATTGACCAGTTTGTAATTGAAATATATGCATGTTGGTAAAAACTAAAGTACTTTCGAATATACGGTTTATATCGCATGTGAGATGATTCTTTCACTTAGAACTTTGTTTCCTTTAAGAAATGTACTTTGCATTTTGTATCATTCTACTTTCAGTATAGATTTTTTAGCGTCACTAATAGGAGGTCCTGTGCCAAACTGCCAGACTTATTGATCCTTCATGGGTAACACAATGACTGGACTGCAGAGAGTTGTGATATCAAAAAGATTGACTTTAAGTACTGAGCATGCCCAGTAGTACCTGCTTCCATAAGTTAACAGATGGTCAGTCTGGGGGGTTACATTGTGAGTTCTTTTGACAGTTATAAACAAAGTGAAGGAATTTTTTCCTCTTGTACATTTAGTCCACATATAAACACTTGCTTTGGTATACGTTTTAGGTCGAAAAATTTCCAACCCTGTTGTGGGATGGAGCGGGGATGGCAGGGGGAGGGGTGTGGAAGATAAGTGAGCTTCCTCTTGTGTGTGTCTTAATCTGTCCAGTTTAAAATCAGTGCATGATTCCATGAAAAATGTAATTTGCATTTTCACATGGTTCTTTGTTTACTTTCTACAGTTTGCATTTTGTATTGACCTAATAAAGTATGGATTTTTATACCTCCCTGAGAAGGGGGGCCCTGTGCCAGATTATTGATCCAAAATGGAATCACACAATGACAGGAATGTAGAGAATCATGATATCGAAGAAAGATTGAAAGGTTCCGAGCATGCCCAGTATTGTCCGCTGTGGAAGTAAACAGATGGACTGTCCAGTGGTTCAAATCGAGTTCAGTTGACAGTTATAAACAAAGCAGAGGCTTTATTTGTACAACAGGTGTTTTGAGAATGAGGTTAATATTGTACATACTTTATATACTGAAGACCTACAAAACTTCTCAGAGTAAAGGGATGTGCTACTAAATTGTAGATATAAAGGATTCCAGTGCTTGCTCATGTTTGAAAGACCCTTTCTGGATTAAGAAGCAGAACTTTCTGATATGGTTTGGAGAACTGATCAGTGAGTATATTGTATGATGAAGAACTACACTTTTAGATTTAGATTTAGTTTGATACATTGTTTGTTGGGTATTGATATGTTGTATGGTGACACACACTTGTATATGATTATGACCTGTTTGTATTAAAACATGTGTGGTAATCAATGTACGGTACTTCACTCAATATTTAGCATTCTGAACCATGCATGATAATATTACGACCAAATGTGTACATGTACAATCTGTATGCACTGCAAGATCAAGAGGTGGGTGAGGGGGGAGGGGTACATCACATGATTACAGCTTTTGAAGTTTTTAAATTATGCTTCACTTGAATTTTTTGGGCACCATTTTTTAACAAAAATTTGTGAACAATGGATGAGTCCAAAAAAGGATCTGATTCATATTCAAGTCATTTTGACAGAGCAAAGTTAAGGGTTGAGTACTGTGGTTTATGTTTGAAAATGTGAAGGTTAGTTTCACTATCAATTTAGTTTTCAACATGTATTTTGTCTATAAACATATTAACACCAGTATTTGTTATTCTGTAGCAGTAGGAGAGGCTCTCTTTTAGTTTTCCTGGTAGCTTTTTATGCAAACCTAGCATAGTTCAATGTGTGTTAAATTAATACCCTGTACAGTATAGACAGGATACAGTGTGAATTCATGCTGTGTAGGTAGTATAAATACACATCTACTTGACAGTTCCACGCTATTTTCAATCCTGTTGCTTTCGTGATCCGAGATTGTTACAACTTCCTTATCCTTTTCATAGCATACCAGTAAAATTTTATAAAACTAATCACATTTGATGATAAAAATTTTTAAGAATTGGCGTTGACGATGTGAAATGCAGAATATGTGTGACATGTGTCTACAGACTCTGTACACCATTAATCAAAACCAGTTGTAAAGTCGGTGGAAGGGTACGAATGGAAAGTGAACGGCGTTTCGGTACGTTTGTGTGCCTGTTCACGTGAAGACTCCAGATTTGATATATATTATGAACTGGTGTGATATATGTGCTATGTATGCAAGTGTGGAATTACTCGTGTGAGGTGCCGGATGAGTTGATAGTTTGTGAAATTTCAAACAAAGACACTTGTCATTGTAAGGAGGTGTACCAATTAAACTACCAATCGCCATGTAAGTGTGACACACACAACTTACCTAGATCTCACTACCATCCTGACAGACAAAATTATTGACTAGCTTTATTAGTTTAGTTTAGTTTTAGTTTAGTTTATAGAGACCCAAGGAGCAGGAAGCCTTACAGTAGCTTATTTGAGACCCTGTCCGTGTTAGATTGTATAGGCGGCACCGGGAGTAGTATCTTAGGTTCACCTTCATCAATACTGTTCCATGGGTACTTAGTGGAAATCTGTAAATTGTCAGTCTGGCCTTATTTTCCTGTTATAATGTACATGTTGAAGCATACTAAGAGTCTAGTTGTTGTCTGGTCAAGTTACTGTGCAGATATTTCCAAACATATAATTGAAAACATAATTATTGAGTTTCCTTCAGAATTTTGAAATTTGTTTGACTAATTGAGGCTATTTCGTTAGGTTGTGATTACAATTGAATGGAAACTAATACTATTATGAGTTACTTTGTTTTACAACAGAATAAGAGTAAATAGTTAAATGTCCTAATTGCACATTATAATCTTTTTGTCAGCTGGTTTTACATGTCGTTTTAGATCATAAGCAGCTTTGTTTTAGTTAAAGTTTGATATATTGTTTCGATACTAAAGTGCTTTTCATAGTGAAGGTCAAATTCATTTGAAATGATAAACTCTAGATATGAATGATGTCTTTGAGCTCAATAAACTGCAACATAACAATTTGTCTTCCCATGACATGAATTTAAATTTCTGGTGCAATGTTCCAAGAAAGGTGCATGATAAAACTTGATTCTCAATATACCAAGGTAAGGTGTACTTTACTATTTTTGACCTTGCTTCCACCTAACGACAAATGTTAGCAGCTTTCTCCAGCCCAGATGTGTTAGAGGTACCAGCCAAGTAGAATTGGTTAAGTACATCTGCTACTACTTCATGCTGCAGTTTATGCTGACGTTTGTTTTGAAATTAAGCAACACACTCTGACAAGATTTCAGACGTCTTTTAATTTTGACAATTTATGACATTTATGCAATATATATGTATATGTATGCCAGCAAGATATGTTTGTGTAGTTTTCTATATATGCACAGCTATATACATGTGTCAGCAGGCCGAATAATGGACACAAATGGACACAAAAATTCAGCTGCTATACTGTACATTCATACTGTAGTGAAGAGAAAGATTTACAAAAATTATAAGTTGTAAGGAATAGAAAGAATACAGCCCTTTTGAATATCCAGGGTAAAGGGAAAGCTTGAGTGATATTAGGTTGAAACAAAAGAAGAAAGAACAAGGTCTCTTTAATTGGTCGAAACCATGTATTCGGAGAACTAAGTAATAAAAGTACTGTGTTCTCATCTGTTGTAATATCAACTATTGAATAGCAACTTGAAACTGAGTCCAATGGCGTGCAATCGCTTTAAAGGAAAGATTTCGTCAATCTTACTTGTCAGTTGGGCACTGTTTCTGCTGCTGTCATGTGCAGGGATTGTCTCTATGTTTGACAGGAATTATCATCGTTGACCAGGGTAATATTGTGATGCGCCTTGAGACAGTTATCGGTGGATAAGTCTGCACTTTATAAACCTAAATATTATTATTATTATCATTACCTTCATTCTGGCATGCGCTTGGGCTTTCTTTCAGACGCAAAAACCAATTTTTGATTAATGAGAATCAAAATCAAAATATGCAGGTAAAAATATACATTGACATAACATCTTGTCGTTGATTTGTTGAAATGGCAAAAATGATTGAACTGCAATTGTTTGCTGCTCTCCTCATAGTTTTCACAAATAACACCTTTGAGGCAACAGAAATTATAATAGACTTCACAAATAGAGGGGAGAAAAAAAGAATGTTGGTCAAATAGATAAAATCCAACCAAGACAGTTGTGAGTCGATAATAAGCGGAGGAAAATCTCAAAGTATTCCATGATCAATGTCTTTTGTTGATACTGTCTGTCATCGTGCAACATCTGAACACAATTATGTAAACAACATATTGATATTTTTAACCTGTTGGTAGCGTATGATTTTGTGCAGTAAAAATAGTAAAATCTTATTTCTTAGTAAACATGAAACATTGTAAGAGTAATTTATTCTTCTTGATCATTCCTGCAAGAATTTGTGAATGAATGTTTAATTAAAGCAGGCAAATTAATCTTGATAAACTCTGTACATATATAAATCTTCTTTTTGGAAAACTTTGAGTTAAATTTCTTCTTCAAAATGATGATGGAAAGTATCACTAATGTTGCGCCCTCAATCAAGCTCATCAGGTTTCAATTTCACTTTTCAATTTGCATCAAGTTTAGTACACAATTAATTTTGTGAACACCACATTTGTTTTGTGTTCCCAACTAAATTTGTTTATAAAGTAATTATGTAGCAAGAGAGGAAATCCTGAACTACATGCTGTCGAGAGAATTCGTCGGTGAGTTTACCTTTAATTTATAGCGGTCTCTGGTTTCTGTCGGACAGTTTTGTGCAAGGCAGTATTTAAGCTTTTTACTCCTTCCAGGACTTTTTAGCAGTATACGTTGCAGTTTCAAAAGATCAGTCGATAACTTTGTTCAATTTAAGGAGCATAATTTGCAAAATTTGTAGGCAGATGATTAAAACTCTATGTGTAATGCTACTGTAACTACCTGATGCTGCTCTGTGCTGCTCTGTGCTGCTGCTGCCAGGGTGTGCTGCGCTCCTCCTCCTCTCTCTCTACCACCTCTAGACTCTAAACAGATTTTAAAGGATGTGAAACGTGCACCTCAGATGTCTCTTGGTGCCAGACTACTTCATGGTGAGTGTTTATTTTCAAAAGGTCCTCCTTGAGAATGTACCGTGGTGCTCTGTTTGTGAAATATGATTTTGCATGATCCCTTCCTCATATCAAGCAGTACGGTGTGAATGTTGTGACAAGCCTTCACTTTCTTGTGCCATTAATTGAGTAAGAATGCCTGTCATAAGTGCCAAAGGAAAGTAAAAGTAAGAAAAACAAAGTTCATGGCTATTTGTTCTGGGATCGTGTGAAGTTTAGACTCTGGCAATATATGACCATATGGAACATTACAAGTGATACCCTCTGAAATTGAATAAAGGTTTTTTCCGGCTGCTTGGAGCAGATCGTTCATTCTTTTATAAAGGATCTCTCTCTTGGTAGAGGGTAATGGTTAGGATAAATTCTTTAAATTTATACAGTGAGCACTGTAGGTCTCATGTAGGAGAGAATGGGCACCCTCTTAAATATGTCTGCCAAAATTTATGACAGGGAAAGACAATTGTGTTTGTCAGAAGTACTTCTCTATAAACAACGACATTGAGAATACAAGATGTTGTCAACAGTTTATCTCGATCTTGCACTTTTAAAGGGTGTGAAGACCGGCGCAAAAATAAATGTCTCATGCCGGTTATCTGACCTAGTTTCGAATGAGGTGTAACAGAAGTGTTAGACACCACCATCGATCCCAGAAAATACGCACACAACTTGCTACCGTCGGTAATTAGACACTAGTGTACAGTCAATACATACAGCTGTGATCAATATCCACAGCACAGTGTATAAACGATACAGCAGGACATCCCAGGTCCAGCTAAAGATAACAAGGTATCACGTTTCATTACTGTCTGCATTTTGTAGCGACACAAACAAATCGTCACTTGCAAGCAACGGAAAGTTAACTTTTTCAGATGGCCGCACGCAGTTTGGGGCGAGTCTTCAATGCCTTTAAAGACTGTTTAAAGACTGATGAGTGTGTTGGGTTTTATGATGCCAAAAGTCATGTGACAATGCTGTGTGAGTATATACGCCCTCAGTCTGAAGGTGTCTCTCTTCCATTTGGTGTAAATAATAGCTCCTACTGAGCTTTCACTTTCTGTCAATGACTAACCAAAGTTGCTTTTCAACTTCTTAACAGTCATGCATTATAATTTAAGGACATAAAGAATAGCCTAGTGAAACTTTAACTCATAATCTCTGCAGTAATTGCACTGTCAATTCACTGTAGTGAAAGCAAAGTTAACCAACACCTCCTTGAAAATGTTGTAAAATATAGTTAATGGTCCATTCCCTCTCAAGACTGTT
Organism: Apostichopus japonicus; assembly: GCF_037975245.1. NCBI lineage: Eukaryota > Metazoa > Echinodermata > Holothuroidea > Aspidochirotida > Stichopodidae > Apostichopus > Apostichopus japonicus. The sequence continues at coordinate 23,986,884 of NC_092580.1, forward strand.
ACTTAAATGGAGTACGGAGATAAGCCATCTATTGTTAATGCAATATACTGTAAGAATTATTTGTAGGTTAAAAGTGCTTTGGTTCAATGTTGTGGTTTGAAGTATCTTAAATAGATTTCGAGTAATTTGTAAGTTTAATTTCCAAACCTGGATTGAGAAATGTTTTGCAGGCTTTTTCTTTGCACAACAATTTTTTGACCCATATTGTTGACCCCCTACAATTTTATATTTGTATGTATGTACACATAACGTGCATGTATATAACCGCGATGATATTCTTGTAAGCACGTCAAGTCTGTCCGTAGCATAAAGACTCGCTGTTTGAGTAATCCCAATCCGCAAGGCAAGCGCGTGTCTGAATTGCAATCAATATTTCTTTAGAAGACTCGTTTACTCCACGCTGCATAAATTTCAAATTCGTTGGAGACTGTTTAAGATATTACTGGCATGGGTTTCAATGTGCTTGTACAATAGCTGAGTGCGTCTTCTCATTGCTCATATCCGTATAAATGATGGTTAATTTTTGGATGCAGTTTTGTAGTATATGTTTTAACTAGACTTCATCAGCATGGTCAGTACTCAGTACACAGTAGTAGTGGCTGGTTGTGTGTACATACATGATTCTTTGTGAAATAATTGTAACATATTCGCAGGGCATATATCTATTTTTTCACCTTTTCTAGTTGTACCACATACTAGATGTATTTATCCATAGCTGCTGTTGGAAAACAGTGAAAGTTAAGTTCCATTTGTGTAACATTTAAAAAAAAAATTACATTTTTTCCCCCCCCCTTTTTTTTTATTGTACTGTCTCAAGGAAATGGTTTACCTTTAACTACACAGCAAAACACTTTAAAATTGTGCAAAACATCATAGTAATGTATGAAATTACTAAATTACATAGCCAAACTGCATACATACACAACATAGTGTCTGTCCTATGGTAGCTGTTGTTGTCCTGCATTGGTACACTTAACTAAAACTCTTTCACGAGACCCTAATACTGTCAATTAGAAAGTTAACCTTGTCAGTGGTCGCTGGGTCATCCTAGACATCTTTTCTGGTTAGTCCCGAAAAGCAAAGTTGGCAGCACAGTTCAAGATTAATGTGTAATAGAAGGGAAATTGTACTGCTGAGTGCTAAGTACTGTAGCTTTTAACTTACATAAGTTGTGAATAGCAGCTTCCCTTTGACAAATTGAAGGAACTTTTTAGTTTTCTGTAGAGACAGCTGACCGGTTGCCAAACTCTCAGAATGAGTCCTCCATCTGAACCTTGTATATATCTGTTTTTTACTTTACAACTCAACTCATTCTACAAATCCATCACTCGCATTGATTATGCAAACGTTGCGTTAAACTGTAAACTGTTAACAGCCGATTCCATTCATCTTTTATTATCCATTTGCCTGAGATTCCAGAGTATTCCATCATCTTTTGTTGAACATAAAAACCCTGAGGACTTAATTAATCAATTATATTTTCTCTCTAAGTCAATCCTTGCCATTGACTGATTATCTTGCAATTTTTTTGCTTATTATACAAGACACTTGCTAGTTTGTTACTTTTGGATATGACTCTCTTTCCAAGACTATAGCCTGTGAGTAATACAACATCAGCTTTAGTACAAAAAAAATTCACTATGAACCCCACACAGTCTTATAGTCCTCTCCCAACCTTCTTTTCTGTTTCTCTGTTTATACTTATTTATCTCTTACAGATCTTCTCATATTTGACTTGAGTAGGTGACACCTACATTATATGAAACCCATCACGTATCACAGTACACTAAAGATTCAGCTCAGTCCAATAGCTCTGCCTCTCATTGCATTAATGCATCAGGCAGGAATTTCCCTTGGGATGAGTGTTTTTTCATTATACATTACTCATATATGCACAGGTGTCATCACTACACTGTGTACGTAATATGCTCTATCTTTACGTACTGCCGCGTGCGTGTATGCTCGACGCTCCTTCCAAACGTACGAATTCATCTCAACTGTACGAGGAGAGGCCGCAAAACAGGAACGCTGCAAGGGCCTTGGAAATGCCATTGCAGCAGCGAGGCATAAACGTGTTTGTTAAAGCAAAAATGTAAATGGCCGGACGAAAACAAAACGAATAAAGAGTATAGCACAGGTATATATATATATATATATATGTATGTATGCAGAAAGATGAGGATGGCAGGAGCCTTGGTGGCAGTGAGAAGATGAAAGAGACGAAGAGATTAATTAGCTTGGAATGATAGATGTATGAGTCATCAGAGTTAGAACAGAAAATTAGATGAACACCTGTAGGCTGTAATGGAAGGTTCCGTCTCATATGGTATAGGTTTTTTTTTGACACACCACAGAACATTAGTCAAGCGTCTGTCATTGATCACGGAGGTGTTTCGGTTTGATGTTCAGTCAAAACAGACGAAACTCGCTACGTAAACAGCAATCACGTATGCCCGGGTAGCAGAAATGAGGCCGTACAACTTCAAATGAAGAGGAAACGAATGGGTTTTTTTTAAGAGAATCATGTTTGGCTTCTATATCAGTGGAGCCTCCTAAAAATAATAATGATTATTAATAATAAGGAAGGAAAAGGTTTTTGCTGAAGTAAGGACATACAGAGGAAGACTGTTTATTTTCTTTTTAAGTACTTGTGATGTTATGACAGATCGCTGTTGTGAGTCTGCATATTGGTTCACTATAGTGACCGTCTTAAGTTTCAAACTCTTCCTTTTAACAATGTCCGGTTATAAGTGACTTGACAGTTTATTTTGACATGAAGAAAAGTGCAATGAGTCAAACAGAATGGATGAGATGTACCAGGGCAGAACAATAACAAGTGTTGGAGGTGGGCAGGGGGGGGGGGGGGTGGGTGGGAACTAGAAAAAAATGTAGTCATGGGCATGAAAAGCCACACTCTTGTAGTTCAGCACAAGAAGAAATTTGCAGTAAGATGGCAGGTCAGATAAATTAATTTCGCTCCTCACTTACCTGTCTCCACACTACAACTGCATCCTCCTTCTACCGTGTCTAGAGTGACCTGGTAACCTATGACACTGACCTCTCATGTTGACCGGTCACCTCTGGTCAAACCTACCTCCACATTCTGCCACCTCATTAATTACATGTACCTTATTTCTACTACCCAATAGTGTCTAGTTGTGTGTACAACTCAATTGAGCTGTCAAGGCCATCAGTAACCAGTCTTCTGTCTTTATTTTAAAGGTTTTATAAGCTCTCCGATTTGATTTTGAATTTGCTCGAATATTTAATTCTGAAGCTATTTAGTACGTCAATGCTGTCAAAGTTGGTATTTACAGTATAAGTGATTAATGATTCTCAATGTATTCAGTATCTCCCCTACTATTTCTCCTACGCATATAAGAAGAAGAAATTTGGAGGGAAAAAATTCATAAATGAAAACGGTAGCATGAAATATACCGTTTTTTGGTTTTTGGAGATCGCAGTATTGACATGCTCAGTTTCTTCCCATTGGTGCTTGTTTAATTGCTGTCATATTTAATTTCATGGTTTCTGTCCTCGGTGATATCTTGACCCGATGACAGTTCTCTCTCAGGGGAAATCAGGAGGATAAAATAGAGGAAAGTCATCTTAATGAGAGGTTAAAGGAGTATTAATGTAGCTATTTGTGTCCTGTATCAGCGAGTGGAGGGGGAGGGGAGGGGGTGGGGGAAGTATGGGTGATAGTTTTGCATACTACAGTACCAAAAAATCCTGTTTAGATGCAATAATAATAATAATAATAATAATAATAAAAATGCAGATTTATATAGCGCCACTCCAGGAAACGAGTAATTGCCCATGGCGCTTGATAGTGTATCTACTACAAAGACACAAAAAAAAATGGAAACTTTCCAAGTTGCTTCTATTTGGTTTAATTCTACTACAGTAAAACATGAGAAAAGTGTCTGGGGGACAGAATTTTTATAGCAAATACCTGCTAATTAAGGTTTAATAGGTATAAATCATGTTAATTTGTTGAATTAGAATCAAAATGTGGGTAATACTCTTATAAATTTGGTAAAATTGTCATAAACTGGTGACTGAATACAGAATGCTTCTTCATATCATTCTTTAATTGCTAGACCAACTGTAGGCCACAAATAGCTCCATTGCTGCAAAAATAAGAATAAATTGTGAGCAATCACAGTCAACTCCTTACCCCGACATGGAGGGATGGGGGAAGGGGGACTGAGGACAATGGTCCAATAATTTCACATTACTTTCTTAGTGGGCATAGGTGCTTTTGTAGGTGGATATTTCAACACCACTCAGCATTGATAGGAATTGCATCCCCCTCCCCCATCCCCAGCAGTCTCAAACATGTGTGAGAATCCATGAATTTACTCCTCTCTTACCTGTCTCCCACTCCACATCTGCACTTTCCCATCTACCTACTACACACTGGAAACGTTTTAGCATTGCGCCCTCACTCCCTGGGCATCGCCCACATACACCTCGTTCCGAATCTACCACGTAGGAAGAAACTACAGTGTGTTAGCCTGGCAGTAGGACATGTGTACAATATTATCCAAATATTGCCAAATAGCTACACATTAAACATAAACGTATGTAGGTGATCATTGTACACAGAGCAAGTATTTAGTATTCAAGGTTTTGATAAACATGACTTCATTAAACTCAAACTTTCTATGCAAAGGGGATAAAACTCTCAACTTGTTTCATGGGATATTTTTGCCTTGCAGACACTGGATAATATGCAATGTAGTCCTACTGTACATACATAGTGGAATAGACTAGCTGAAGAAGACTTTTTTTTAATTTATGTGAGCTGCAGCAAACACTATGTTTTTTACTTTCAGTCTTTACTCATAGCGTATCCGGTTTAAGATCCTACTTCTCACCTACAAAGCGATCAACGGGCTTGCCTTCAATATATCACTGACCTTCTTACTCCTTTGCGTCGGTCAACTACAGTTTCGCTTTGCTATTCCAATCATACGCAATTTGCACGAACCCTGCACTCGTTATGGCGATCGTGCCTTTTCTGTCGCTGCGCCTTCTCTTTGGAACGAACTCCCATTTCACGTTCGTGACTCTCCCTCCCTTTGTATTTTCAAGAGACAACTTAAAACATTTCTGTTTGATTCCCAGTTTCTTTTCTTTTTTTTTCTTGGTTCCTTTGTCTCTTTCCTACTTTGTAAAGCGCTTTGAAACGCTGTTTTAAGCGCTATTTAAGTGTAATTTATTATTATTATTATTATTACTACACATAGGCCCTCTAATACTATACAGATTGACCATTCCTTCCAGATGTGCTTTCAACTTCTGTAATCTTCATTTCGAGGTTTGGGAGTCTTGAAAAACATAACAGACAATAAGCAGGAGTATTTATGGAGTGGGTTTTTTCCCCCCTCACCCTTTATTTTATGGCTGGCCAAAGTCTCCAAGGAAGTAGCCACTTGACCATCACTGACCACTCATATAAGTACTACTAAGGCAGAGAGAGATTTACAAAAGAAAGTGAAATGATGCTTGCTCAACAATCTTTTTCACTGCTTGATTATAACATAAGTGGCTATATACTACATAGTTGCAGTCGCAGTTAGGGAATAACTCTGTCATTTTATTTCACTTATTTTTGCATGATAGAAACTAAACTGTCATTTTTTGTTAGAATTTGTTTGTGAAATTTTTAAGAGTATAATTAAAGGCTTGTATGCTGGACAAAATGTTTTGTTGATTTCCAAACACCCAATTGCAGAAACCATCTTTAAGTGCTCTGTTAACCATCAACAATTATCTATAATTGGTGTATAGAACCTTGGCATAGTTTGGTATCCTTCAGAGCCTAACCTTGTATTAATATTGCAGGTTTCTTGTTTATTAAGTGGCCATGAATTGTTGCTAGATATGTAGGACACTAACTTTGATAAAAAGAATAGCTCAATGGTCATCTCAACCAGGAAGATTATTTTGTGTCAAAAACAAAAATACAAACCCAAAAACAAAAAACAAAGATAGTTTGCAACACTCATCACCCATGACTCTTATTGCTTTACATTTTTGCCATACTGGTAGTAATACAAATATTTCAATTTTTTTATAACACTATACAGCCAACTTGGCACAGAAATTTACTTAAAATTAATTAAAACATTTTGAACTCTTCCGAACATTCTATGACTTTAACCCTCTTGAGTAGTACTACAGAGCAGAACATAAAATTGACTTGTTTCCTCCCTTACCTGCTTCCTACACATATATGCACTCCCAATCCACCTAGCAATTTCCAAGGTTACTTATGCAAGGTTTGTTGTGGATGAGTTGGATGTAGTGGACTCTGTCTTAGTACCAATAGCTTCCACGAAGATGTTATTACAAACAAAAGATGTAATAAGTGACAAAGAATCCTAGGTCAAAGAAATCTGAATGGTAGATTTCTAAGGTAGAGGGCAGTGTTTTCATAGAAGGTCATTGGGGGCACATTTCAAGAATGTTACTAGTTTAAAGGCTAGGGGATGGAGACAGGTAAGTATCGTCATTCGTAAATACCCAAGCCAGTGTTTACGTTTTGGAGTGTTTATGAGATGAAGGAAAGTAACTGCATTGTTTGACCTATCAAGATGTGTAACCTGCTTGGTGCTCTCTCCTAAAGACACATTAATGTAAATATACTGTCACCTTACAGTTAAAATCAAGTAACTTACTGAAGGTGAATTTTCAAATAATTTTGCTGTTCAATTCAGAATGAACACTATGAACACTAGCTGATGTTTTTACAACTATTGCACATTGGCAATGTTTTGGTTCACCTTTTTGTTTCTTTGTTATCAACATAGCTGGCCATTCATCCATTTCAGGTTAAATTAGTCAATAATTAACATTTTTACTTTTATGTATAATAAATCTGTGATGTTATTGTTTCGGGTTGCATATTTCCAGTTTTAATCATATGTAGAACTGCTCCAGTCACGTTGAAGAACTCAAGTGTAAAGCGTAACCATGAAGAACCATGAAGGGTTTTATACCTTGTCTTTCAGTCGAGCTCAAGTACGAGTGGTTACTTTTGAAAGGAATGTATTCAAATTCTGATTGGTCAGTTATGTTAATACATGCGGTTAAGTTTATATGTTGGCAGTAGCCATCTTTCACCTAAAGTAGATGGTCTAATGCTAGGAATCACTCTTGTTTTGCCTCATTACGTGCCTACATAGCTTCAATATATATGCCAAATCAAGTAATACAATTAGCGCAGTTGGTCTTCCAACAGACTAGTCATGCTCAGACCCACACACAGACACATACACCCATACATACACAAGCACACACAAATTGCCTCTACTCGTACAGTATAGGCATTTATATAGAATCGTGGGTCTCTTGGTCAAATCGTGAGACTTGGCAGGTATGTTGAGTAGCCGCTACCATGCTAAATTGGATTTATGTACTTTGCTTCCTTGTTAATTTTTCCTCTCCATATTTTACAAAAAATCTGTTATTTCTTGTGATCAAGGACCCTGCGAAAAGCATCTAGAATTGTCTATATGGCAGATATACCTCTATATCTCTGAAGTGCTTACAGTCAGTTTTCCTCACAACTTGAACAGATGGTCTTATATTATCTGCTTCTACTAAGTGAAGAATAGAACAAAAAGCCTCCATACACCTCTTCAATAGTTATGAAACTATCGGAGGAATTCGGTGAATTGTGTTACCAATATACAGAACATTTGTGACCATTCATGTGTGTATACAATAATAAATGCTATAACTGTGCAGTCTGCAGTGCACTGTTGAATCAGTTGTGTAGTCCCCAGTAAAGAATTTCTCAGTATAATTGCGAGACCATCTCTAAATTTGATGGCGTGAAAAGACTGTCATGGTGACGTCTAACCCTTGTATCAATACTTCCTTGAATATTAGATTTATTATCATTAGACTTTTGTTACATAGCGAAAGTTTGATAATTTTATTGGCCTTTATATTATATCCATAAATAGACAACACCGTCATGTATGCAGTAGTTGTAAAGACATTGGACTATGAATACCTTGTGTTTGAAGGATTTCACAGAAAACCTGTTTGTTTTCCTTCCAATGGAATAAACTTGGGATACTGTATGTTCAACAAAGATATATGAATTTATGGAGCCTGCCAGCGTTTTGAACAATGTTTTTCTTCTTTGACAATGAACTATACATGGTGGAGCAAAGGTCAGTTTGAAAAAGTACCAAAAAAAAACAGACAAGAAAAATGTACCTTTGTGAAATTGAAAGTTATAGATACAACGTCTTGGACAAATGAAGGAAGAGTTTGTCACATAATTTCTATTTGAAGACATCCAGTTGTTCTTCTGTTGGAGTAAATACGGTACCTGCAATGTTATGTAGTTGTTGCCAATATTGGAATGCTATAATCCTTGTACTGTGCAGGATTGTGTTTGAGACCAACCAGTTTGGAGACGGGACCAGTTTACTTCATCACAGGTTTAGCCTTCTGGCTATAGTTATAATGACATACCAGTGTTCCAGCTTCTACAACATTACTTGTGGTTTATTATTGCATAAATTTACGTTTCCAGGAGGAACTGTCCATTGGGTGCATTTATTGCTTACCATCTCTTTGGTTACAACATGTAAGAATGACTTATATACCTCTTTTTCATAATCCTTATTACAATATTGTGTTTAAAGCCTGAGAAATTGCACCATATTTCTCAGTGGTTTTCTCAGTGGTTTTCTAAGTGGTTACTCTACTTTGTGTGGCATTACCAAAATTTGACTAATGTTAGTCTACTCCTCTAGCTGTCTGCGTTGTGTCTTGTACCTCATAAATTAAAGAGAGTGCGTGCCGGCTTGACATTGTTTCTAGTTTTAAATTATTGCTTGACACCCTCATAATGCTACCAATGATCACTTTCACCACATTTTAAATGATAAAGAAACAAGTTATTTGATACAATTGTGCTGGTATAGTTGTGCAGGCTATTTATAAATTGTCATGTAATTGGTATTATACTCACAGATTGTCAGTATCATTGCAATTAGTCTCAGTGAGGTTGCTTTGTACATCTTTTTGAAAAAAAATTGGTAAATAATGCTGTTTCTTTATTTTGCCACGGGCTGTCATGCTCATACTGCCGAATTTCATTGCAGTTAGGGTGGAAGTGTTCAGTCATTTCATAGCATCTTCACGTTTGGCTCATGTGCAGGAATTATTGTTATTACACTGTTGTTGTATGATCCCAACATCTCTGGAGGAGGTTTACTTGCAAGAACTGCTAAATTATGCATGTTTCTTGAGGGGCAATTGCAGTGTTGCCATAGTTACTTCATATTTTGTATGTAACTCACCTATGCATCAGAAAGAGACATTAACATGAAATCATATATAGTGGAACCGGCGTCCGTCAGTGTGTGAGCCTTTATGACACCTCTGCATTTACAGAGCTTCTTATTGTAGGGCGCCTGCGCCCTGCGGGCTACAATATTGGCATTACTGTGAACGATACCTACATGACTGGACGTTGAAACTTAAAGTTTCATATATTCTCTGTATATTTGGGTACGTAACTTATACTGAGTCTGTCACAGTGCTCAAAAGCACCCTCACTTTGTAGGTACCTACATGACTAAACTCCCTGGTGTGTTGTCCGCCCAAAAAATATAACCATGAACAACCGAAAAGTTCTTCCTTAATACCTCAAGTACTCCACGCACACTTGCGTATTTGCAGGAAAATGCACACAAATGCGGATTTTTCTGATTTTCTGAGATCAATAAATTTCTTGCCTGAGATTGATAGCTATATTCCTGAGGTTGTCACGGGGACATTGTGTGTGTTGTCAAACTGTGTCAGTCATCCTCCCACTGCACATCAGTCTCGTTTTATAGAAGAATTAAGTCCAGATTATCCTAGGGATGTCCCTGCAAAACTTACATAAAACATTAACACAGCCTTTGTATTCCATTGTCAGTGTATGAATCCACAGTATGATGGATGATCTTTGTAGTACTATTATTAATGTTATCCATTTTAAAGTAAAAATTAGAGAACATCAGTCTTAATTGTCTTGATGTGATTCAACCAAATGAAATACTCCACAGAAAACTATAATGTTGATGTACATTAAATGGCAAATTACTGTAAGTAAAAGGAAGTTTCCTTCCTGATGGTTGGATGCTTCAGATTTGTGGTTATATTCCATATAATCGAGACATGATACATGCTTCCATGATTCCACCAAGCATGTTGAAAGTGATGGAACTTTTTCGGTGTAATTGTCTGCTCTTAATCTCCTACCACAAATTTACGTGCACAATCAATTAGCGTAACGTCCTAATTTGGGCATATGAATGATATATTTGGTTCAAAATCATAAATTTGTGCCTATTAATAGTGACATGTGATTTTTTTCCTATTTGTTTATTTGTTGTCTTCAGTTTCTAAGCAAAGTTTACACACACAATAAGATGTGATTGTTTGTGGTTTCAACGATGACACCCCCTTTTTACAGTAAACTGAGTCATTGAATGCCAGCCTTGTGCCCATTTCAAGCATGGTTGCCTCTGATTTGCAGTTCTGTATTATTTCTGAAGGAACTGATTCCGGTCCGTGTAGTATTTTGTCACTAATAACACACTGCAGTACCACAATCTATGAGCTATTGGATACTCAAAATTATATACCTTGGAAATTAACATCGACCTGTATTTTTTTTGGAAGGCCTTGTACTTTTCACACGGAAACTTTACCGACTGTAACAAAACTAAATAGTGGCACTGAAATACAGATTTAGTGTTGGCTGGATTTATTCTATCAACCAGTATATGGTAGGTACTGTGTATACACCAGCTGTTAAAACAGCATGTTTCACTTTGTTATGAGTTACTAGCTGATGTATACTGTATTGTAGTACTGGTTAAGATGATCTGAGGTTTCTATCCTAACAGGATCTTCTTCAAGGATGGAAAGAAAATATAGCTGCTAGGATCGAAACGTCAGGTCACCTTAACCAGGGAGCTGCTGAGTTTTAGATTGCATTGTGACTTAAAATATCCCCAAATACAGTAGAGTACAGTAAAATGATGAAATTGGTATCCCCCCCCCCCCCAAAGCTGGTGTTCTATTCACCGAACCTACATCTCTTCCAGTGTACATGTTGGTCATTGTTTAATATTTTGCTACGGTTTATAGGTTTTTATGGGGTGGTGGGAGGAGGGAGCAGCCAAGTTTACTGTTCAGACAACCAATATATGAGGTGAAAATCCTTAAAGATTTGCCCTGATACACTCTCATGCCACTGTGCATGTTCTAGAAACATTTTATAATGTAAAGTACAGCAGTCCTAATGTAGCATTCATTTCAACATGCTGTAACTCAGTAAGTCATATTGGAAAGTTCACCAATAAGTTGAGTGCTCAGTTTCCTTAACATTAAAGCAGGAAATAAATTCAAATTTTTTCCAGTGTTATGCCAGTTTTTCGTTTGTGTTTGTACAATCTGACATTATAATAAACCTTAATTTACCTATATAATCAGTAACTTAAATTTCTCTGAAATGTCTTATTTGTATTAAAAGTAAAATAAACTCAGGTGATTGATTTATTGCCGACCCTGCACAAATTAATAATACATCAGTCGAAATTACCGTAACTTAATATCTATCACGTCTATACTTTGTTTAAAAAAAAAAATCACACCTTTTTTTTTGCTATGTCATTGTAATCGAGAGTAAGAGAACATGTTGCTAAATGTACAAACATATTTAAATATAAAATTGAATGCAAAATATGCATAATTAATGAAAAAACATGATTTGTTAAAACTAATTAATATTCAGTTGCAGGTTGAGTTGTGCTCAATTAGTCTGACAGGAAACATGAGAAAGTTTGATGTTGGATCAGGGAAGGGGATGTGACCCTAGAGAGGGTTATTGGGGATCCGGTGTGAGAATGCAGTACTAGTTTTAAGGCTACAGTGGATTGGATTGTATATATATGTGTATTTGGAGAAAGGTAAGCATTGTCATTCGTAACTACCCAAACCAGTAGGTTTTGGTGTTTCAAATGTATTCTTTTGTGCTAGCTCTTTAACTGTTTTGGTACCATACAAATGATACAATTTACTTTGCTCCTCGCTTACCTGTCTCCTCACAACCTTAGCATCTCGTTCTATCGTGTCTATAATGTCCTCGGTAACCCTTTAACACTGTGCGCCCTTTATGACCAGCTCCTCGGTCATTGCCCTTCCTCCTCATTCGACCATGCCTAAATTGGGTTTTTTTCGATCGGTATATTTCCTTCGGATTTCGTCCTTACAGTAGCGGAAGTTTCAGGAGTTTTTTTCTTCCTTCTGATTCTAGATATGCTTGACGTCCTTTCCAGTCTGATAATTGTAAATTGAAGGGATCTTGGGGCTGTTTTATGAAAGCGTACAAAGGTTTCTCCTTGTTGTTGTTGCGGGGTTAGCAGTTCTGCGAACTGCACATTGTTTCGGACTTTATATAAACCTGTGTTAGATGCAATTGTATTATTACACTCCAAAATGTTTGAGACAAATTTTGTTTAAGTAGAATTTGCGGACTGGATGAAAGTTGCATTCAGCATAAATTTCAGTAAATATGACAACATGTATGAAACCTTCAGTCTTTTCTGTGTTTCAAGGATTAGAAGATCAATCTCTCCTCTCTCATGTTCCTCACATACTCGTTTTGGAAAGTTGATTGTGATATAAAATATATATCAATTGACTATATAGTAACAATGTGCATTAGAATCGAGAGTTTATGAAATTTGACTGCAACAGATATATACACAATACATTTAATAATGTTCCATGTCACAATTATATAGTGAAACATTTACATTGAATCACAATCAATGTTTTAGCTCTGGAGTGGGAAAAAAAAATCAAATAGCTTATTGCTGGTTTCTGTAATTAGCTAAAATGGAAACTTGACAAAATTGTGATTCTGATGCAATGCATTTTAACAGTACTGAAAATTAGGGGGAAATGGGATATTTTCAGCCGTAAAATTGAACTTTCACTTTGGCATTCAAGCGAACATCCTGCTTAAAACTGAAATATACTGTAGTACTAATTCGAAGACACCGAATGTACTTTGAATTCCGCTCCAACCTGTAGAGCATATTGGCTGCTTTATTATTAAACATCCCTTGTGGTGATATGACAAATCAGTAATTGGTTTCATGTTCAAATGCCTGCCAGCTGAATCCATAGTCCGATTTTTAAATCACTCACTTATATTCGTTCCGTCGTCGTCGTCGTCGTCGAGACACAACACGATAAAAAGAGAATAGGACAAAAGTGATTCAAAGTCAGGAAAGGAAGGGGGATTTCTTTTTGGTACGGTTTTTGATTTGCCTCTGGTAGAAGAACATCAGTGACTAATTTATACCCTTAAGCCTCCTCCTCATGCTGGAAATTTTTCTCCGTAATAACTAGAAAGAAAAAGAGTTGAGAAAGATAAAAGGATTAAATTTCTAAAGGTTAGCTCTTGATATTCTGCTTTGTTAGCAGCGAACCATTTGTACAAATTCAGAGCTGGAGAACTGTGGTTGCTTTTGGCTTCGGGGCAGGTCAGGTAATTTCAAAGGAAGGTGTCAATGCCGCCTGTCTGCGCTGGTCACAAAACAAACTGCTCTTGTAGTATCAGCTAGTTAACCTATATGTCATCATTATGATGGTTAATTTTTTACATCACAGCTACTTTGTTTTGGGTGAATAACTGACTGATGGCATTCATTAAAAGTTGTCCTTTATATATGGACCAATTATTGACAATAGAAAAATACTTTAGTTCAGACTCAGGCTTTATTTTATTTGGGGGGGGGGGGAGATAAAAGGCAGGAAGGGTTCAGGCAACATGTTATTCTTTTCATGGATGTACAAGGATATTAACAAATAGAGGCATGTTAGTAAACAAGTTGTTTGCCATCCTTGCTGTACAGTTAACAGTGCTGTCAACATACTGTACTATTAGAGCTTTTCCTCAAGATCTACCATGCTATTCAGCAGTGCAATATAATATAGTACTTATGTATCAAAGACATACCTTTGGTAAATTTGGCCATTTTTGTAACCAGCTGGCTCAGTTCTATAAAGCTATGCAAGTTTTGTAAAATGGATTCCTCTTTTGTTCATTTTAAGTATTCAAATACCTACTGTAAGTGTACTGTAGTTATGTGGAAATCTTAGTCGCTGCATAGTATGTATAACTATACCACAACACCCTTTGATGTGAAACGGACGACATGCACTAGGAAAGTTACCTTAGAACAGTGCTCAGGATGCGTGGAAAATTATAGTCAGCAATACTACTGTTGGGTGACCGCCATTAAAATTGCGGATGTAATTCAGTTTGTATCCATCTCGTATCATTCACCGAAGCCTGAGGGAGCCGGAGAACTTACTGCTTCTTGAAAACGTAATTAAGACTGTGGATTGACAATGTAGCAAATCGGAGAGGAGGGTATTGCTCCTGCGTCTTATTCTTCACTTTCCCATCTCCGAATATCACCGTCTCCTACGCTGGATGACGTCAGAGAGCAAAGATGTAGAGCAAGATGCAGTCAAGAGTTTTTATTCGGATCCTCTCGCTTGATCAATGGAGAAGGCTCTTTCATTTCAAGTTTATTTACGTTTTATCGTTAATGCTGGGAAATTGGGGGCAATTTTATTATGCTGTTGTGAGGGTGGTAACTTTAATGAATTGTGATCAGCAGTTTCTGGTTCTTGATTTGAACCAATAATAAAGTAGCTGTTAGGGATCATTATCTGAAGGCTCACATCAGTATTGCTCAGACTTAAATTCCCTCTCAAAATTTGTGTGAAAGAAGAATGAGTGCATTGAGAAAGGTCAATTTGGGATTTTACTTTCGTCTTTGTACTTTCAATACTTATCTCTTCATCTATTGTTTAATTGATCTCTCAGTGTAAACGATTCCAAAAGTCTTTTTTGCGTGAAATCGGTGAGTTCATGTTCATGGTCAAGCTTCACACTGCTATAACCCTTTTACTTTTGTGAGCCAGCAAAATGTAAAAGAGGTCAGGTTGGTGTACTCATGATTTATTTTGTGTACGGTACAACTGCTATGGTTTTTCAATTGACATTTTAAGCCTTCTCCCTATCCCTGGATGGTTTGAGACTGTATGAGAGGTATTATTAAACCAATAACCCCACATTCTTCCATTCAAATGATGCAAAACTGCTGAAACAGACTTGTCATAAACATGGTGTCAGAAGTGGGATTCATGTACTGTTTTGCAATTCTTCTCTTATTAATTTTGTCTGCTTTTTCTTTCTTTCTTTTTTCAAATATTTGGGTCTAGTGACTTGATGAAATGGATTTAAAGAAAGAACTAAGTCCTCTGAGAAAATGGTTTGCAGACAACTAGTTCATTGCAAGCTGAAAAATTGTGCATTGAAATTTTTTTGCCTTTAAAAAAGAGTAAATTATTTATAATATTCACCCAAGGCCATCGTGAAAATTTCATTGCATTTGAAATGCAGCACCTTTTTTTTACCCAATTGATGCATCTTCCAAAATCTAAAAATTTGCCAGGTATATTTTTAACAACTAGCTCCTAAAATATCCTCCCAATGAAATACCCAGAACATCATTAGTTAGGATATATCACTCTAGTCTCGCTTTGCCAGTGTGTTTCTTTGGCAGGATCAAATTATCAAGCCTTTCCCAAATGCACCCTGGTCTTTGAATACCCTGGAAAAACGAAAGGCTCTGGAAAGCCATCAATTGGCGTAGTAGAGTGAGCTGAAATTTAATCATACTCTCCGAGGTAGCTAGATTGGAAGCTGGAAGAGTCACTGTCTTCTGTATAAATTTGTTTATAAATATCCCTTTACTGTGAGTCATGACTCAGTTTTCATATTAAAGCAGTATATATGTATATATATGGTATATCACTGTATACAGTATATCACTGTATGATAGGATGGGAACCATATGTATATGGTATTCCTATCCTAAACTTATTTAATAATATTCACCTTTTTTTGTGTTGTCTATAAACATGAAAAAAGATTTTGTTGTTTTCTGTATTGTTAATTTGTCGCGAGAATTGGCAGTGTTCGTATCTTAGACAAGATGGGTGGTATTTATTAAAAAGTAGGGGGTGATTGTGAAGGGTTGAGTGTTCAAACTGGCTAGTTTAGTTTTAACCGTAAGTAGATGGTTAAGTGCGATTGTAAGGAGATGTAGGTAAGAGAGTAGTGAAGTAAACACCCAAACCGATGAGTTTTGATGTCTGCAGCTGTAAGCTTTCTCTCAGCATCTGCTGCTCATTGACAAATTAGACATAGTAGCACTGTACCAAGACCATATATAGTCTATGCATGCAATAGACTATCGGTAGACTTTATTCTAAACTATGGGTTGTCTATGTGTATGTGATAGGTAGGTCAACCTGAAGTGTTAGGCAGATGCTACATAAAATGGTTGTAGAACTTAATGTAACAAGAATTATATGTAGACTGTATATATGGTAAACTATATGTACAACATAAGTTTAGGTAAACCTATTAGGTAGATAATATAGCTAAATGTTTATAGAACTTACTGTACCAAGACTATATGTAGACTGTATATATGGTAAACTATATGTACAACATACGTTTAGATAAACCTATTAGGTAGATAACATATAGGTAAATGATAAAAGTTAAAAGGTAAAGTGCAATGACAGAGGGCAGACAGTATGTCTCATGAATAACCAAATCAGCTGGGCCTCTCAGACTTGTTTTGACCAGCAGTCCTAAAAATAAACTCTGATACTGTGTTTAGGTACATTAAGGCAATTTTTTTTGATTGATATCTAGAGTAATTATCAAATTGTGTTGGATTAAATGCTCTTTAAATAGATCCTTTTAGAATCATTGATACGTTAAACTTAAAGGTATTGTTAAATTGCTACTTCTAAACAACACCCATTGCATTCTTAAGGTGACCTGTTAATTAATATATCTGCACATAATTACAGGCTGAAATGTTTCATCGATGTAAGCTAAACTGTGAAAATACAATTCTTGGTAGTAAAGATTCCCTGCTTAATCCAATTCAATCATTTTTCCTTTATCCTTTCATGAGTTTTGTTTTAAAAAATCCCTCACCCCACCACCCCTCCTCAATCCCTCATCCCACCACCCCTCCCCTCAACAAGAAAGAGACAAAAAAGGCAAACAATAGCCAATCCATGAAAGTATGCTGCTTTAAGCATCAGTGATGTTGTTTTACTTAATGGCACAGACCCTAAGCAGATTACATTAGTCAAAGGAAAGATTGACATTAAGCAAGCGAGCGCTTGTGTCTTAGTGGCTCACACGGTGCAGTGACTGATTCATTATGCACGAATGTCAATGTCGGAAAACTGGCAAGTCGAGCTCGTTTCTACGATACGGCATACAGCGGGGAAAAACTGGCCTTGAAAATATAGCAAATAAGGAACATATTTCATATCTGTTGATGACGTTTCTACTCTCGTGCAAATTACTCTGAAGGGAGTCGTGCTATTTTGTGTGGTGGGTTTACGTTAGAACTTATAGGCATTACCTGATCATGCGTTTCCCTCTGTGACGTCAATTCTTTATTTTGAGTAGGCCATGAATCATTTGTGTATATTATAAGTCTATTCTGGTCTTTTTTTTTAATTTCAGGAAAGGATCGATGTAGCTTAAGGTAATACGTCTGGTTAAGAGCAGTCGTGCTGTAAAATACGTGCAAAAAACAAAATAAATTCCAAGAAAAGTATTTAGCAGAATTGAGAGGAAGGAATAATTTTTTTCACATTTGAGTGACTTTGCAGCTTTTGGAATCATGTATTGGTGTTGTATCCCATTAATACAATGTACAGTAGTTTAGTACCTCTACTACACACGTTTAAAATGTAACATTGAAATATTTTCTCATTTTCTTTCACATTTCATTATAATACGTATATGAAAAATTGGACAGAATGTTGATATCAGGGTTGAAATTAAGTTTCTGTGACCAGCGGTCTGCCGCATGTGTACAGGGTAGTTGGTTGTGATTCAGTTGTACCCATTTCTATGTAGGGAGTGGGAGAAGGGGGAGGATAGTGGAGGTGTCCCCTACACCTCCACTATCCACAGTAACCAGAGAGTTACCCCATTTTTCATTAGATACAATCTTTTCTTGAGGTGGAATGGTTTTTAAGAAGAGAATTAAATATAAAATAGATAATGTAACATGTACAGTAATTGTTTGGTATTTAAAAGCACAAGGACATTATAGTACCACCCATAAACTACTTAAGGTAATTTTAAATTACGAGGGAGTTCTGTCGAAAGTCAGCGACAACTCAGTACCAAGAGAAGTTGGAACGAGTTCTTATATTGTTTTTATCGGTGTAAATTTTGATATTACCTGGGAGATAATGACAGTCGCACTTTCATAAACAAATAAACCAAACCTTCCACCTCTTTGTCTTTCATGGAATAGAAAATGCATAGTATGCATTTTTGTTGAGACTATTCTCATGAACATGTAACAGGGAAGTAGTTAGGTCGTAATCATTCTAGTTTCCTTCTAACCCAGTGTTCAATTCTGGAGGTCATCAGTATGTCATCCAATCTAATTGTGCCGAAAGTAGCAAAAGCATACATGTTCAAAATTTCCTCTATGGAGGTGCTGACAGCCTGAAGGGGGAGGGGTGGGGGTGGGTTATCATACCACAAGAATTCCACAAATAGGTTCTCTCTTATTTACTTCATTCCTCTCATACTTGTCTCCTTCACATACACACTACAACATTCTTACACTATCCCCCCCTAATGACCCTCTTCGGTCATTTTACCTTCTTCATTCTGGGTCTGTATTTCAGAATTCCAACAGTTCGTATTTCAGCTAGGATTTTCTTCGGTCTGAATCTGCCCTTTGTAAGTTTCGGCATTCTAAAAAAAACAACCTGAAACAGTCAGTTTTGGGGTTTGTATCTTGCATTTGAGTATTCTGTTGGATTAACAAGATGTTAGAAGAGGAAAAAATGAATGTTTAGATCATTCTGGCAAAGTTAGAATAATAGATATAGTGGAAACAATTTCTTGATGGTCATTTTTGCCATCAGTTTGAGATCATAACATTTGGCTAATTCGCCAATATTAAAAAAAGGTTCTGCAACCGTTCTGATCTTTCAAGGCATAATTCAGTTTCATTCAGTTGGATTTTGGCTGTACCAAAATATTTTTTTGGCTCAAGGTATGGGAGGAGGGGTAAGGGATAGGAGGAGGGGGGGGAAGGGAGGGAGGGATAGGATCCTTAAACTTTTACCACCTCCCCGTGGCAGCAACAACTCTTTTCTTCAGATAGAATAAATCAGAGAATGAAACAGCTTTGATGTTGGCAAAAAGAAAGTTTGAACATATCCCATAGAATTGACCTTCTTGCATATTTTATTAATACTGTGGGTGGTTGTCAATGGTAGACTATGTAGATCTGCATTTTAACATTTGAATCAGTTTAGGTTTGTAACAGCTAAGAATCATATGTAAGAATGTTCACTGGATTTACCTTTTGACAGACTACTAATGAAGGTTTCTCTTCCAATATCTGTACAACATGTATATGACATTAACTTCCAGTTGATGAAAAAGTATATGCTGCCCTCTATTTTGTTGACAGTCCATTTTATTTTGACATGCTGCCATCATTTGTGTATATACATCGGTTAAGGAACATTTATAAATGCTGCCACCAATTTGGAAAGTTTAAATCTCTCTTGTACAAATTTTCATCTGTTGAGAAAACTGATTCATTTCTCTTGGAGGTAAATAAAGAGAGCATGATTTATCATTTCATATTTGTCATAAAATTGTCAAACAAGTTTGGGTGCAATGAACCTAGTTACTTATTTTATAATGTTTAGTGTTTTGCTGAGAAACCAGACAGGAGCAAATACGAGACAGAGACTTTTGCAAAGATATAGTAATACCAAGTGTCCTTACAATTATGTTGCATAATTATCAATGTAGCTGTTACTAATTGTACTATGTGGTAAGTGGGTGTGGGTATGGTGGGGACAGGAGGATGGAGACGTAACCATATGAAGTTTGAGTTAATACAGACTTATCGCATGTTCTTCTATGTGTAACCATGGAGGTAAACACGAGAGCTGTATGTAAAGGTCATGTATTGTGGCAGTTGCCACCCTTTTCCAGGTTACCTTCAGTAGTGAAACCAGTGAACAATCTATCAGACCATTTGTACATGTTGTAAGCTTATAGCCTATATTTAGTTCACACATACGGGTAAATTATGATAATCTGTGTGTTTCCACCTGTTTGCAATTGGAACAAAGTGGAAGTTGGAACAGCGCTAGTGTGAAAGTCAACAATGATTTTCAACTCTTTATGAGTAGGCGTAGGCTGTGTATTACCACTGGTAAATTTTGTCTATCACCTTGGCCTTTCGTAAACAGTCACAAGTTCATCGCAAAGTAACAAAATGATACTGTAGTTATGCAGCCTACATAACTTTGACTCCTAGTCAAATGGTAAGACGATTTATTTTTCATCATAGTCTGTTCTTTATACCGTATGTATAGGTTATTGCAAAATATTTGAACATTTATGGAATAGTGCTGAGAGAAATTGCGTGAATTTGAAGTTCAAACTTCCGAAAGCCTTTAAGTCTCGGAGCTTCTGGGATATTCTCCCCCTGTACCCCCACTAGGGACTCAGCCCCTGGACCCACATGGGCCCCTAAGGCAGGCCCCTTGATCCCACACCTGGTAGCGTTCACTCTGATGCCTGAGGCTTCAGAGTTGATAGTTGTCCTGGGCCCCTGCCCGGTTTGACATTTAACAAGCTGGCTAGATCACTGCGCATATATATATCCAAGTTTTGCTAATATTTAATATACATGGTCTTTCATTTAAAAGGAAGACAAATAAATCAAAACTTGGTGTTTTTAATTGTAATACAATATTGCAATGTGATGAAGAGATTGTTGTTTTGTTAGATTAAATGGTGTTCTTCGGATAATGTTCAGCATTTCTCAAGTACAAACATGGCTGCAAATGGTGCTACCAGTTAAACAGGTAGCATAGTGCATTTTCTAAGTTTGAGAGAATTTATGTATTGGGTTACTTATTTAACAGAGATCTATGTGGTATTTTCTGTCAACATTAATGATAAGTATTAAATATAAATTTTACTGCACTCTCCTTAGCTGGCTTCCATATTAATCAACAAAGACTTAATGTATGTAACACAAGTTGTTTATATTTCATATTTCTGACATACTGGAAGCAAAAGTGCAGAGGTCATCGTCAGTGGATAGCTCCTACAGAAATGTTTGAGTTGCTGTCATTGTAAACGTACCACCCTCTACACCCACTTTCCATATCCCCAATTTCCAAACCCCCACTTTCCAAACCCCCACTTTTCAATCCCCAACTCCCACTTTTTAAAAACCCTCTCCCTCTTTCATAAAATAATAGAAATGAAGAACTGACATTTTGATCACATTTGACTTGTACTTATTTTCCAGCCATGCTGTAATGTTTTTTCTTATGATAATTTTGTTTACATCTTTATACAAGTTTGTCATGTTTAGTTTGACAAGATATCAAGTAGTACATAGATCCTACCATGTTAGTGGGATATCAGCTCTATATCCACCCAACATCTATCCCTGCCCAAACAATAGAGTGGTAGGCCTATTGGGGTCAGTGGCAGGGCTGATTTGAAATGGTTGTCAGCTTTGTAGACAATCAAATTTCTGTTCAGCTATGGAGGTCATCCGGCAGACGACGAATTACTCAAATCAAGTTCAGATTGCGGTGTAACTAAACATTCCCCCTCCTAAACATTCCCCTTAAAAAAACCTCCATGGACATGCCTTCTGAGATAAAACAAAACAAATGTAGGCCTGTGATTCACCTGAGAGGGAGTTTTGCAGACCATCCAAAGCTGGTGTACTATTCACCAATTATTGTTCAGTTATGAAATCATTTAGTATTAAGTAAAAACTTTTCATGAACCTGTCTCTGATACTAACAATTATTTTTAAATTTTCTAAATGCTTAGCTGTTGAATTTTCCTGGGGTTAAGTTATTTACTTTTTTGTTCAGAAGTGAGGGAGATTTGGGGGGGGGGGAGGAGTGGAGGGATGGTAGGTGGATGGTGACAGATAAATTGAAACCTTCTTTGTTTCATTCTGAACCATTGGGAAATGTTTAATCTCACAATGATCACTACGAATTGAAATAAACTGATCACCATAGGTTGATCAGATTGTAGAATTCCCTACCTCATGAAAATGATCTTCAGGTTCTTTTTATCCCCTAGGGTGTTTGTCTCTTTCCTTCTATCACTACTTTCTCACCTTTCAACCTTAACTTTCTCGAAATAGTCTTGAAATACATTGCAATGTCATTCAGTTAATAGTGCAATCCTGTAGATTTATGCTCCTTTCCCATTGTGTGTGGTTAGTGTCTAGGTCATGCTCTTATATTCAGGATGCATACCTTGTCTGGCAAGAATAGTGGTGGAAGCCCCCCCCCCTTCAAAAAAACCAAGAAAAACAACAACTCTGTTTTCGTCTTGTTTGTGATTTTTTTTTTTTTACGTCCCAGATGTTACGAGTACTGTAAAGTTTTTACCCTCCCAGTATCATTGTGCCAGTTCACAATACTGATAAGATAAAATTAAGTTTGCATAGAGTAAACAAAGGCCATTGTAAGCTCAGGGGGCGTTTAGTTTGATTTAGACCGATTGGCGTGATACATCAACCAACCTCTTGTCATATATGGCTGGTGTTGCTACAGCATAGCACTGTGTCTATCTATAAATATACTGCATAATGTGCAGTATACATCCCGTCGGAAAAAATTGTGCCGTCCTCGAAAGGCTGTGAAGAGAGAGCCTTCCAACTCTGGATAGCAAAAAAAAAAAAAATTACTTGATTGTGTCTATTCCTCTGCACTTCAACGACGACGATCGGCGGTTTAATCATGATTGGATTGTATCTGGCTTACTTGCAAAGAAGCTGTGTAGAAAATCCATCCAAGTGCATATACATCTCCATGTGTATAGTGTGTGTTACAAGTGTGAAAGGACCATATATTTTTTATCACATGTAGAACTGAATAAATGATACAGCACTTGAGTGTTACTGTAGTAGTTGTTTAGTACCAGACTGTAGGTGCGTGGAAGTGGATTTATACGAGCAGCCGTGTCTATATACTTAATAATATACATAGAAAACCGAATAACAAGGATGAGGGTAGTGTGTAAACTTGTCAACCGCTACTGTGTTTCGAAGGGAGGCTAGGCGCTTCATTATAGGTATAACTAGCTGGACATGCGTGGCTGGTCACGGCATCCTTTGGCATGGCGTTTCGACGTCGATCGGCTACGTACTCTCCCGGGTGAGTTAATACAAGCACTCCTGTAGTGTATTGGTATACAATACTGATCTTGTGTGCTCTGAGAGAAATTTGAGTGGTTTTTAAGTTAATTAATATTGTTGCTACCACAACGGGAAGTAGAACCAATTGGTCTTTAGTGATTGTGACAGGCATCCTATTGAAGGGATTAAATTTTGTGACGTGATGGGGAATAATTTATGAATGTAATGGATATTGAGTAACTATATATAGGGTATGAAGAAGAAGAGGGCAAGGGTTGTAATGGGGGGGAGGGAGGAGGGGGGTTGTCATGTATGTGGGATGCAGAGGGATTGGTCTGAAAGTACTGGAAGAGGGGATTTTTTTTTATATAAATGTGCAAAATAATCTTGAAAGGAAGGGTTTGTGTAAATTAATTATGACCACATCTACAGGTTAGATCTTTAAAATGAAATATATTTAAGTTTTCTTCTAATAAAGATGTTGTAGTCATCCATCGTACTGAACATATTGAAGTATTTCTTTGGATTATTTGAGTAATTTGCAATTAGAGTGGAGCAGTATTAAATGATAAGTTATAATTGACTGTATGTGACTTTCTCTGGTGCTTTTCAACATTAGTAGGTGTAGGACTCTGGATGTGAGTGATCATGAAAAATAAAAGTGAGAAAGTAAAGGAGAGGCCATTAATGAATAGGGAAGGTCTGGGGGATGGGGCTTTAGGGGGGTTGTGTTGGGAGCAGGTGTCTTTGTAAGCCATTTAGACCAAGGCCAAGAAAGAATGATAAGGGAAATGAGGATTAGGAAGAAGCATGCAAGGATACAAGAGTGATTTTTATGTAGCTAAAGCCTGTGAGAGGTTAAACATTTCAGTTGTAAGGGAATCTAATAAAGCTAGCAGTTTCTTGTCAACCCCGATTCCAACTTTTCCTTGTGCTTTGTCATTTACCCATGTGATTGCACACAAAAACTGAATCAATAATGCTCTCAGCATACTTTCTCCAGATCCCTCCCCCTCCCTCTCCCTTCCTCTCCCTCCTCTACTCCCTCCCTTTCCCTACCCTTTTGCATCTTTTTCCTTCATTGGCCTCTATCCATTCTCCTCTGCTCTCCTCTCCCATAAAGACAAGATGAATTTAGAGATCAATTCCCAATTTTTTTTTTTTTTTTTTTCAGAACTGTACTTCATACTGTAGAATTTCATATGTAGATATTACATTAGTCCTAGGATTTAAATACCACAATCTATAATCAACATTTTATTCAATTTTACTATACCAGCAATTAAATTCTAGGTTAAGTTCCAATTGTGAGTACTTACTGTAATACATGCAGTAGTCACAGTGCACTGATCTCTGCTCAATTTCACACAGAACAGTACTAAACTAGCCTGGCTATCTTTCAAGATATACTCGTTACACAGAGCATCTACGTCATTAATCATTGCTCTTTATATTTTAATAACTTTGAAGTTCCATGGTTTTCCACAAGAAGAAGTAGGAACATCATAAATGTTGCCAATTTACCAATGTCGCTACTTTTAGTGAATCAAATCAAAATCTGACGTGCTTCGATCACATGCAGCGATTAATTGAAAGTTGCATTTTGTGGAGAAGTCGTCATAATCAGGCCAATTACCATAATCTTCCCTGCATGAAAGGAGATTTGAGAAATCTGAAAGTTTAATTTCCTTACTTCAGCCTGCACCAAGATCACACTAGGAAGTACAGTCGATAAATAGCCGTACTTTTCCAAATAAGAAAAATAAAAAGAAGAAAAAAATATATATATATTGTGGGACACAATTTATTTCTTCAGAGCTATTTGATTAATAGCTCCCTAATCAGTTGCAGCCAATTGGCCTGTAATCACACCCCCTCTTGGTTAGTTCGGCCACCTATTGGAATAGAATGGGTATGTTATTGTCGTTAACTCCATGCAGTTGGTGTGAACTAGTACAAAGGTTGTGCCGATTTTATGATCATAGATGGTTAGCAGATATCCAGTTTTGTGACCTGTTCACTGTTATATATATACCATTGTACAGCTCGGCCACCTATTAGAATACAATTGGTGTGTTATAACTTTCATGAGATATTATTTCTTGGAATTTCCATTGTTTACAGTTCCTAAGATCACAACTGACAGGTATTACATGACCTTAGGTGACAATCTGAATTCTTTCTACCCCTCCTATCACTGTAGTGTATGTTACATACATCAGGTCAGCTATATTTAAACCTGGACACACCTGTGCAGTAGTGAATTCTCCATTGAGTCCTTTCTGTCTTTGTAAACACATGACTGAATTCTACCAGGGAGTTGTTATACTCCCTGATTCTACATTGAGTCCATCCTGCTCAGTAAACAGGTAATCAGGGATGTTTTAAAAATGTGATGCAAACTTTTAACTCAAAAGGTCTTTTACTCATCTCAAACCTTTTGAGAAGCCCCCAACAGTGAGTGTAATGGAGAGATTTTCAGTATACTATATAGACATTTCTCCACAGATATATTGTCAGTGTATACTACTAGAAAACACTTAATTAATTGATGTGTGGGATGTACATAATGCTTGCTAGTTTCTAGATGGAGCAACGCGCCTAGGTTGACAAATATTCAAGTGATTCGGGAAATTAATATATGAACTAGAAGTAGAGGAGTAAGTTTAGTTCATTTCGCTCTTAATAATTGTCTTCACTCACTCTACACTCAAATGTTCTACATAGGCACTAGAATACTTATGTATATAATATCTACCCTATACAGAACTGATAACATACATATTAAACTTTGTAAACACAAAAATGTCAATTCATACCAGGCAATTATGCGAAAAACAAATTATAATACAGAAGGGGGTGAGGTCAGCTAAGAATATTAAAGTAGATGGATGAAATCATGTATAAAATTTGCCATACCTTGTTAATTATTATCTTAGTTCTTTTAATTGCATATATTACATTGTATACTTCTATGATGTCGACTAATTCACTTTAACTCACACCTGCTGTTTTCCTGACTATTTAATTTAGAACAACCTGTTTGCTAGCAGGAAATAACTGCAATTGGAACAGTGTTTACATGACACTACTTGTTTGTTTGCTGTATGCTAACAATCCTAGATGTAATAATACGAAGTGGTCTGAATTCTATGAATAATTCAACAATGCTGGTAGACGTACATGTATTTAAAAAAAAAAAAAATTGAAAATGGTGCAGCTACGGCAGTGTATATACATGTATGCAGGCGGAAACGTGAATTATGCTACTACTATATAGCTTGATGTTGTATAAGATAGAAAAATAACAAAGTCCTTGCATAGATGCATGTCGGTATAGTATGTGAAAATTACAAGTCTGTTAAGGTGAAACTGATCAAACTGGGAGCCGGGATAGATAGAAATAGAGAGCTTTCATGAATTGAATATATGTGTGTAGAGGGTTGGGGGAGGGTCGGGAAGAGGGGTGTGTAGAGGATTGGGGAGGGAGGGATGGAGGGAGGGGAGGGAGGGAGGAGAGGAGGGAGGAGAAGCATTGCCATGAAACCATATCATAGTTTCACCTTGGAATCTGTTTTCATCCTCTTGAAAGTTAGAATCTGGGTTTCCTATCTCTCAATAATTAATTCTTCTGTTTTAACCCACAAAATAAAACTAATAAAATCTAATAAAACTACATACAGTACAGTGAATTAGTACACTCACCATATGGACGATTTTACTCTTCATTGTAAAGCCTCATGTATGGATACATTAGTGTGTATTATGTCCTTATCCCGGTGTTCAACAGATCTCAACTACTTATCGAGAAAATGGTGTGCTAATGCTTTGTACTTTAACCTGTTTGCTATATATATATCTGTTACAAATCAGATATTTTTGTGTACATAAGCACGAAGTGATACTCAGATTGCTTAATGGCATTTATTGTATGATAAATAATTTTTGATGCCAGAGATGTATGTCTGTTGTAAGTAGTGTTCAACCAATAATTGGTTAGATAATTGGCATCGGACAATCGGTCGAACACTAGTGGTAAGTGTCGAACATTATCAGTAACTTAATGTTAAACCTACAGTTGAACATGTAATGGAATAAAACATAAATACAATATAGGTACTTTTCACATATTTTTTTGAATCCTAGAGGTTCAACAACCGCTCTACCTTCATTTCCATGATTGAGAAATACCTCTAAATTATTTATTACCGAAAATCAGTCATTATGTTACCAGAATTATAAATATAGCTTTTTATTTAGATGAATCTAATCTAAATATAATACGATGGCCAGGGTCAGATTCAGTATCATTAAAAGGAGGGGTGTGGCCTTAATGTTGGTTGGTTAGTTAGTTTTTTAAAGGAGGGGTAATGACCTTCAGGTTGGCTATTATATAGATGGAGGGGTGTGGCCTGCGGGTTGCTTAGTAGGTTACCTTAATAAAGGACGGGTGTGGCCAGCGGGTTGGTTAGTTGCTTACTTTATAAAAGGAGGGTTGTGACCTTGAGGTTGGTTGGTTAGGTCTAATATAAGGTCGACATGCAAGGTTGTGCTTATTACTATTTTTATTGTTTTTAGAAAAGGTGGGGGGGGGGTGGAGTGAAAGGATCTGTGCCTGATTGCAGGCTGTAGGAACAAAATAATAAGCTTAAAGTTTTGTAATTAATTTACAGCATGTTGGGTATGTTATGTACTTCTGATAAATCTATGATTACATTGTTACCATCATAGCTCGTATGTCATCTTAAACCTCTTGATGTTTACATTCTTATCGATGCAAAATAAATCAATTAAAAATGATCGGTATTGTCAGATAAAACCTTAGAGAATTATCTCTTTCATCTGAGCTGGTAGTTGACACGTTGTGTTTATTCCTCTCTCTATCTGCTTGTTCGGCCCCCCATACACACGTAGATCCGTCACAGCTGTGCTCATCCAATAATGTGTTCGGAAAGCCGTTAAAAAACAGACTCACATGATAGTATACATCGTCCTCGTACTACTACTACTAGTACTACTAATTGTCTAGTCCGATACGAGATTCTGGTGCAGTTTGTCTGCATACACTGTGCACATTATACTGTCTGGCATTACATATGCGTTACTTAAATTATTCAAGACAGTGTTGCAGACAAGCAGACATGATGTATGATAATAACTTAATAGTCTGGTTGTCATATTCTAGTACTCTGTACTGCCACAGTTCTAAAGAAAGGTCTGTTTTAAAAAATCAGCAAATTTGATAATAATTGTATTGCTTACTGCTCAGTCTAATTTTCACAGTGTCATTTTTGTACAATATATAATTTAAACATCGCAGTAATATACATTACAGTTATTTAATTTAAGTCTGTGTAATGTAGAATATGATATACCAGCATATTCCAATTCAAAACAATAGAACAATCTCATTTGAGGTTATTTAATTGCATTATTAAGAAGCCAAAAAGAAATAAAATTGGTTGCCTAGTCATGCAGATTATAGATAAAGATTCGATATAAAAGAACTATAAAGTTTGTTTGCAGTCAGAAGGTTAAAGTAAATTTGCAGGATTTAAAAAAAAGTCAGTTTGTGGTGTCATAGAGATCTTAGAGAAATACTTTGCACTCTAGTAAAATTTGCTTTGAGCCGATATTTATCTTGGCTAATATTGACTTCAATTGAGAAAATATTTAAATTTGCTATTTATATTGTGGAAATGAAAAAAAGAAGAAGCAAAAAGACGCAGCAAATAGCTTTATTTCAGACATCACCTTTTATGACCCTAAGTTGGGCCTCTCTCTCAAGTTTCACCTGAAATATATATTAAATTGTAGGTGTTAGTAACAGCAATGTTTGCAGCATTTTAATCTTCAGTGGCTGTTCTGTTTTGTGTTTTTATCTTGGGTTTTATCACCATTTTCTCATTTCTTTTCATTTTCAACAACAGTTTTTTTTTTTTAATACTTATATACTACTAAAAGACTTCACCTGCTAATTGATTGATTAAGAAGAAACTATACCCCTTTAGTTTGAAATTATTTAAAAATAGTTCTTTTTCACAGGACAATAGTGACAAAGTTATTTTGACCTTTTCTCCAATAGTGGTCAATCTAACATGCCCAGAGTAATTTTGGAGTACTGCATTTTCGAGAACCTGATGTGAACAATGACTTGATGCATGAAGAAGATGCATGTTAATGGGCTGGGTGGGTGTAGGGGAGGGGGGGGGGCTGGGTGAGTCTGGAAGTGGGTGGGTGGGAAAAGTTATATCCAAGGAAAAGTTTCACTTATTGTTTAATACCTATCAGCCAATACAAGACAGACAACTCGTCTGCTCATTGTACAATTCTTGAATATATTTCTGTGGTTGGCCCATTCCAATTTCTTATGACCCAACTGTGTCACACTGTACTCCTAACTTAATTTGTTCTAGCAGATGGTATGGAAGATTATGAGCACTTTATTAACTATTGCTGGAATGGAAATAGATGTAGAAAGAGAAGACCCTGTATTCACATCACAGTTGTGAATGTTAATCATTCTAGTAGATAGATACGCAGTTTGTGAACAGCTGTTTGTTTCTCATATAAGGTAAAAAAAAAACATGTATGTACTTAACAGAAATATGTGTTTTATGTCCTACTAAATTTGTTTGTTCCCCAAATATACAATGCTGTGGTGTACGTGAATGCAACATAAGTTTACAGTAGATGCTTCCCTATCTCTATAAGTGCCTTCCAATTGATTCAGTGTTACCAGAGGTAGTTAGAGATGCTTTTCATTCAAGACCCAGAATAGACACTGTAAACGCAATGTGTTTCCCAACACGACGAATAAGCAGGCTCTGGAATTTAGCGAAAGTAATAAGTCGAGGTCACGGCATGCTAGTGGAACACCTACGGCAATAATTATTTACACATAGCGAGCTCAATCCACCTTGGAGGAGGATTGCAAGATCCGTTTTTGAAGCATGTATGTATTTTAGATCCTCCTGCAAGCAGGAACTCGCGAAGAAGCCTCATTGGCTTATCAAAGCCGCAAGCTGACGAAGTCAGTCTCTTACATTCATATTAAACGTCCATGATTATGAATTGTCAATTATCAGCAACTCTGTAACTGGACGACATACTGTACATTAATCTTGGAGTGACTCAAACTCGGGACCTTATGATTGAAAGGCACCGGCGTTAACCACTGAGCTAACACTCCTGTCCATGAGCTAACACTCCTAACCATGACCCCAGGTTAAAAATCGCAAGGCTTTCCCGAGCTCAACTCAGAGCGCAGAGGGTAGACTCGAGTAACAGTGAGTTCATAAGTCTATATGATACAACCAACAAACCCAAATGAACGAGTATTGCTATTAAGAGTGCAATCACTTGCATTGTTTCTCCAGCAGCCTGCAATAAGCACACACTCCACCAATAATGTTCACAGTACCATTTTGTCTGTCTATATTCTTAGTTTAGTTTAGAGTGCCTTGTTAAAGTGCAGGTTCATGTTAGGTGCATGAACTGGAGACTTTTGCGTTTCTCAAATCTCCATTCATGACTTGAGGAACTCTGTGTACACCCAGGAAATGACTGTTAAACTGTATTGTGTACTCGGACCTAGTTCCTGTTGGAAGACTTGAGAGGGTGTGAATTGGTTAACACCTGCGGTTATTCTAGAAAACACAAGGAAGTTCAAAACGAGACCAAAACACCCAGTGTGCTCTTTTTTCAATTTTCTCTTGTTTATTGTTATTGTCTTGATACAGGGACGCTGCTAAGAAGTTCTTTGGCGAGAAGCAGGTTCCAGCCACCAAGTGGTATGTCAACATGTAAGTACAAAGCTTCCATAGTTTTGGTTTTGACTGCTTTCCATGCAAAACCTCACCGAGCATATTTTGTCGGTGAACAAATTCTGAATCTAGCATACATGTAATGAATGGAACAGAACATAGCACGGTGAACGAGACATTATCGCAGGACTTACTCACAAGTCTCCACAGTCCCTATACACTCTAGCTATGCTGTAACTATGGCAACTTGTCAATCTACTTTTAGCTCACCTTTATTCTGTTTCGGTCAGCTATGCACTGTAAATCTCTTCTTTTAATCTTATCAGTAGCTATAAGGTTGGTCCTACTAGCTTAACCTTTCTATTCAAACAATTAGGCAATCGAGTTACAGATAGAAACCTTTGAAAAGAAGAATTGTAGTCACAGAAAAAAATCTCCATAATCGTATTTTTTCGTCAATGTTGAAGATAGTTACAAAAGGACATTTCCTATGGAGACAAGGTTTGTAAGGAGAACTTAAATAATTAACTTGTTTGAGAAGAAACTCAAGCAGTTACAACATTTTGTAACTTACCTGTCTTGACTATACCACAGCACTCTTGTTCTATTCTATGATATCTAACCTAATACCATGTGACCTTTAGCACCAAGTTACATTGCACTGGCAAATTTCCCCTGTAAGAGTTTGGTGACCTTTATTGTAGGGACAAAACAGACTAAACTCTATCTGGAATTTCTTCCATCAGCCCTTGTCACCGAAGTAAGGACGAATTTGATTTTAAGTTCATATACTGGATAACTCATTTGTGACTAAGATATTACTATGTAACCCTTGCTATAACTTTCATATGTGTATGCCTAAGTGTGTGCGTTTGTTGGTTTGTTTCAATTAAAATTTGTAGTTGCGGCGTGAGTGATGTACATCTCATGCGGTCTGTATTGTATTGAAACTGACATGGCTTCTGGTAAAATGAGGTATCTAGAGTACGAACGAGAGAGTTTTACCTCTATTGTAGTGTGGCCTCTACTGCTGCTATTGGGAGGAATGTGTACATGATATAGACCTGTGTGCTCTAAATTTTACAGACACATTGTAATACACCGTCTATATATACTTTAAGTAGAGTCCTGTGAACCTTTTCAGTTTTTTTATAGCGACGACGACGTCATTCTTTAGTTTTCGGTCAAGGACGGTACCTTGACCGTATGCTTCTCTAAGTCCCTTTCTTGTTTCAGTTTTCCATGGATATACTTTAGCGTTAAAACAACATGAATGTAACTTATATCATCCTCCCATTGACGTATTGAATCCTGGCAGTGAAATATGGAATTAATTAATAGTGTGGCATGAATTGTATGGCAAGTTACTATGCACAGAGCCTACAGATATATATTCAATGGAGATTGATTGAATTGTGCACACTTTGGTGTGTAGGTGTGACCAATGACCAGGGTTAAGTTGTAAAGTCATGTGAGAGAGCCTTGAACAAGACTGTAAACCTAAAAAAAAATCAATAGAAAAAGGGCTTTAAGAAAAATTTCTGCTACATGTGACAAATTACAATTGTTTGCGCCATGCATTGTCCTAGTCCACTCTAAACCCATACAGAGGTACAAAGTACAGTAAGTAATCCCCCCAAAATATTTAATCTTGAGCACCAGAAAAGAATACTTTAAAGGATGTATGTGGTGTTACAGAGGGATTTATTCGTGTTACAGAGGGATTCTTGGTCACTAGCTGAGATTACAGCCTTGCTGTTTTTCTAGTGTCCTTCATATGTTAACCTTCCTACTGTAATGCTATTTTTGTATTACTCCTGTACAAACATATCAGAAATAAATTTGAAAAAGAAAAATTTAAATAAAACATACACTTACAGAGATACTTGCATACTTCAACCACCCTCTCTTCCATTCTTTTCTCTTGCCAAAAAAAAAAAAAAAAAAAAAAAAAGATTAAGGAAGATTACATATCCTCCTAATTAACTTACTGAAAATTGATGAAGTGTAAAAACTTGACAAACTATCAAATATTGATGATCTATGAGAGAACGACCTTTCTTGGCTTTCTATCTGGTTGATGGGATGCTTTTGCCTGTAGTTCAGGTTCTCGAGTGTTCTTGACTTTCTCTGAGCTGGTGTACAGCCCTCACTATAAAGCATAATCTGTGTAGAATCAGATCTAACAGATCCAGTAACTAGTATGGAATACTGTATGTAAAAGGTCGCCTACCTCTACAAGATGAAGCATACTGAAAAGAAGGAATTCCTTAAAGTATTTTACTGAAGGTTCTACATCTCCAAATTTACCCTATGATTTATCTGTGTGTGGATACTAGTCATGTACCAATGGTTAGTCGGTTTAGCAAGTTGAGAGTGTCCATTTGTAGGAAAAGAAAGTATTAAGTAATTAATTTTAATGGCTACTTTTTAAATTCCATTGTAAACTGCTCCGTAGAGCAGTGTGTCACTGCCAGCATGCTATTCCCATGAAACCATAAGCAACCGAGTATCATATCCACTTCACACCTCATAACATTTAGTTAAAGGTCATATGTATCGGGCCACAAATTTCAGCATGAGAGAAATTGCTAGAAGTTTTAACACACACTAATTAATAATCCTGGAGGTTCTGATTACCCAAGTTAGTTTCAGACATTGAGGAGTTTGATTGTTTTAGCGAGAGAAAAAAAATATCCATTTACATCGCTCCTCACTTACCTGTCTCCATACAACCTTAGCACTCTCGTTCTACCGTGCCTAGAATGAACTGGTAACCTGTTAACACTGTGCGCCCTCTATGACTGGCCCTTCCGTTCAATGCCCTCCCTTCTCTTTGTACCATCCAAAGTGCCAGCATTGTGCATTTTTCGTCTGGATTTTTTTTAAACCTAATTCATACGAAACTGTGACCTAGGATCTTAATTTCAGAGGAGTTTTGATTGTTTTAGTGAGGAAAAAAATATTCTTTGAAGGGGATAGTAAAATACTTGTTGAATTTGGAACATGAGTGACCATTATTTGACTTAGCATATTTATGCCAAAAATACTAGATGCCCTTTAAAGGTATCCTAGATTGTATTTCAAGTGAATGAATAATTGAAATATCTGGGAATCATAAACAGCATTAGCACAAAATGTGTTAAATATGTTGTTATCTTTTGTAAATTTGTTACATTTTCATATAACATTGAGAGGTAAATTGCACCAAATATATTGTGTACACATCAGTGATAAATACAGCACTGTGTGTGTCTTTAGCGAAGAAAGTATCGAAAGAAAAATTGACCCAGAAAATTATTAATAATATTGAAATAGTATTAAAGGAAATTTTTTGGTTACTTTAGAATGAAATTGAGTGGCATCAAATTATGGCAATAAAAAGTGATGGCCAATCTAGCTGCTTTACAGTGGTGTTGTTAATATTGTTTAGGTCAGCAAAAGTCAGCAATTAGTGTCTATATTTCCTCAAATTTTCTTGGGAAGGAGTGGGAGTAAGGCCTTTCAGATTCAGAAACCTTGTTATATTCATCATGATGATAAAGAACTTACAAAAGTATAGAATTCTTGGGAAATATCTTAAACTTGTAGGAAACTGCAAACAGGGAAAATTAGAAATTGATTCTGAAAAGGAAACAGAGTTATCTGCATGAATGGGATCGAATGGGATTAAACCAATGAACTCACCAATTATTAAGACAGTTGGACAACTAAGACAAGTGCACAGACAGCTCGGTCAGGTAGAGACAGAGGACTTTTAAACCTGAGATCACCGGTTCAAATTAATATCGATGTAGACAATGGCTTAGAAGGTGTTTGTTCAATGACATAGTGAATCCTTATGTCTGGGAAAAAACTTGGAGTGTCAGAACTGCTAGGAAAATAGTCTCGGAATAAACTTGTTACATTTTTGTTTATAGTTAGCTATAAGTGATCAATTTATAACTTGTGAATATTCCCAATTATGATTTGGATCTGAGAAAAATAAAATTGACATGAAAGTTTAATCAACAAATCAAACCTGAAAAGTGTACTAAAAACATGATTTGGATCTTTATAAATGCTTGTGTGCATGGTTTGGCAGACAATATGAATAAATCTGATTGGCTACCAGAGATTTCCTGAGAAGTCATTTGCATTAGACAGTGTAACATGTAGCATGTTTATTATCTGCAAGGGATCTATACTCTATCTCTAATGCCCCCCCCCCCCCTCCTTAATTCAGACAAATTTGCATTGATAAAAACTTTGTCAGAGTTTGATATAATTTTTTTGTATATTCTGGAGGTGCTGTATAACTGGAGGATATAGGAAACTTGTATTGTATCTAGATGATTCTTCATACTGTCTGTTGTTATGGTTCATTTTACCTGTCTGGTAATGCATGCGTGCATGTGCTGAGGCACTTAAAAGGGTTTTGAAATATATAGGCCGATCTAGCAAAACTAAGTAAGTGTCATGCAGAGCTAAAAATATGGTGGAGAGCTTTCAAATGGATAAAAATGATACAGTATGGTTATTTAAACTGTTGTGTTAATGTTGGATCATTGTAACATTCAAATAAATATATAAATACATCTTACTTAACGCCCATCAAATTGTCATTTTTGGGACTTTTGCCAAGTCTGTTTAGTCGTCAGTTCATAGAGAGAAAAACTTGTTATTAACAAACACTTGCTGTTCCAGTCGTTCCCTTTTTTTTCAATGGGAATTATACGCCATCGCTTATTACTGTCATTCATACATCTTCACAGAAATTCTCCACTATGGAAGTCACTTTTTCAGTCACGATCAATTACAGAATATCGATAATTATTAATCAAAAGAGCAGTAAAAAGAAAAAAGTCGATAAGTAAAACGGTAAAACGTACGTGGGCTTCAAGGATTTTCACACTTTTTTGATAGCTTTGTTCAGTGTCTGACAACATGTGTGTGTTTATGACATCTTCCAGCGCAAGTTCCAATGTTACCATTGTTTATAGTTTTATTACATCAGAGGGCAAAACAGCCGATAGCAAGACTACTACACACATAGTATTAAACCATAAGACTGTGTAGTTTAAATGCCTGGCCTTTAGTGATGGCAAGATTTCTATCAAAAAGTAAACTGACAAGAAGGTTGCAAATAAAACATACATAATTAAGTTACACAAGGGAAGGAGCAGAGATTAGATGTTCTAATTGACATTTATCTGATATAAAAGAACAACAAAAAATGAAAGAAAAGATCGACATATAAAGATGGACAATGGTAGTATGTATGTATGTATATGTTTATGTGTATATGTATGTATGGGTGAATGTATGTATGTAGTCTTTTTCAGTACCTATTTCTTCATCGTTTTATATAATGCAAGATATGAAGTATCATAAATCTCTGGTATGAATATTTACCGTGATTATTGTTATAATAGGGACTTATTTAATATGATCTTGGTAGAAACCAGGGTTTGGCTTTAGCTAGTTAAATAAAGGGTCAGTTATCTTTATTTGGAGGCTTGTGTCCTTCATGACCAGAGTGTCCATTAATCAGGAAGTTTCTCAAGGAAGACATCAGAATAGTTTGTCTGCCAACTTATTGGGATTTAAAGTTAGGACTAGGAAGGAGCAAAGGTTGAGGTTTTCTTCAATTTATCAGAACTTAATTGTTAAATACATAAAGGTACCTTGCATGACAGTTTGAAGCATGTCATGTATATGTAGTAACTCCTCTGAACAATAGGAGTAGTAGCAGTTCTGTAGTCCATTAAAGAGGGATTAAGATTCCAGACAGGAATATAGTAGGTTCATACTCAGAGGGATTCAGTTGTAGGATGTTTGGGAATTCATGCAGAAAGCTGTTCTGTGTTCAACCCTCCCCACCCTTCTCTCTCCCTCCTTAAGATACATAGTCATGGTAGAATTTGTTTTAGCAATTGTATACATGTATGATTTGGGTACTGAGGACAGAAGACCTCAGTCGCTAATTGCATTCCGGTATCAAATAGTCTGTAGTATTGGCTTGCCCCATCCTTCTGCCTTCCTATCCCCCTCCTCCACCCCCCCCCCCCCAAAAAAACAACCTTGGTAGTATTTTAATGGCAATTCTATGTGTGCTAAGATTTGGGGGAGGGGACCTTTAAAGTGTTTGACAGTCAGATAGATTAAGTTGACCTTTGATTGTGTAAGGAAGGTTGTTATCTTGGTATTTAAGAAGGGATGTAATTGGGGTTCTCATTTGAATGAAATGATAATAACATTCTTGGGTCATATCTCTCTGATGCCCTTGTGCATGACATTGTAAATTGTCAAATCCAGCTTGTCACAATTTAGCAATATAGGCCTACAGTATTATATAGACGGCAGTCTTGTATAATATAATAGTGAAAAAGTATATATATATAACACTTTGTATTAAGCAACCACATTATTTTGAAGAAATGCTTTGATTTGCTTTGGTTGTTGAATGGGTGATTGCTGTTTCTATGAAAAATCCTGTTCTCATGTGTGGCAATTCTGGTGTAATATTAGCTTGTCATATCATCCAAATACACCGCATGAGACATGTACGTGAAATCTTGCTTGTATAGTTAACTGTATAAGCTAGGTGTGTAGTAAAGGGAAGCAAAGAGAAGTGTCATTGAAATCACAATTAACTGTTGCTTCCTGTAGTCTTTGTTTCTAGGACAACATCATCAACAATTAGGTCATCACAAAGTGAAGGTGACATTACCACTAAATGTTATCCTTTTTCCTCTCAGTGAATAATATGGTGTTTCAGAAGCATTGTAGGTTTGTGCTTGCTTAAAACTAATACATTAATTGTAAAATTAATGTTGGACGTGTATGGCTTTTGGAATTAAATGGTTGCTTTCTGTGGGTTACAGTGAAACTTCAGCTAGGATTTTATTGACAATGGCATGACAAATTTTCTGCATGATACAGTTACAAGCTCTAATGTACTCTGGGAGTACGTCTCCAGCCTGTGAGAAAATGAAGAAATTTTCTCACTTTTTAATGTTTGGTGGAGTAGACAATGTCAGCAATATACATTTGTCTCAAATTAACTATGTTAAATTTCTTTTTATATTACAACATGTTGGTCATTTGAATTGTTGTTGGAATAGAGACTGTGTTCTTGTTTTATTATTGCATCATGATGTTGAACTACCTTCCATGATTCTTTAGGCTGATACAACTCTGTTTGCTACTTTAAGCAATCACAAAGCAAAAGAGTGCCCTCTATTGGTGACACCAGCAACAATGAAGTGAAATGTCTCCCTCACCATTATTATGCATGGCCTTCTATGTCTAATTAAAAGGAGCTGCATGTGATAGGGATGTTCTTAAAAATGAACCTAATAATTTGAACAAACTGTAACAAAGAATAGCATAATTAAAAATGGGGGAGGGGTGGGGGGAGGGTGGAGAAAAGACATGTTGCTGGGCAGGATGGTGACACAGACTGGAATTTCAACACTACTGATCATGGTTTTGACTACTATCCCCTCCCCCCACCATTTCCAACCTATGTTGGGGTCCTTGGGACTCATGTAAATTATATTAAAATAATCTTTTTTGTTCAAAATATATCTAATTAATTGAATTTGAATAAGGCTTGCCCAGGATGGTACAAAGCTGCAACATATTTGTTGCACAGTATATGATCAAGAAACAAAACAGCTAGTGTGTTAAGAGAACATTTATAATTATGATCATCAAATATTCAAATATTAACGTCACTTCCCTTTTACATATTCTCCTGTCAAATCATGCACTTTCCCATCTACCATACTTCAGAATGGTAGCTTGGGAAGGAAGGGGAAGTGGGTGATGACCCAAAAGGGGGTCAGTAAGGGTGCAGTGCTACGAGCAACCAATTTTTGCTGGCCACAGCTATAAAAAGAAAGTGCATGCTTTGAGAGGAGACAGGTGAGTACCATCATTGGTAAATAATCCAATATTTACCAATAATTCTTGGAGTACATTTCTCAGTGACTAGGGATATCACCCTTAAATATTCTATATATAGCTTTAAAAATGTATATTTGAAACTTTTGATATTTGTGATGCTTCAAACTAGAGAAGTGGGATTCAAGTATCACTTCCCTGATGACAGCTTTGATAAGAAGAGTCAAATGAGATTTATGGTATTTTCAGTTTCAATAGTTATGAAATTATGTACAGTATGTACGTTTTGAAGTATAGTTCCTTTACAGCTACTAGTGAAACTCCCTTCGAAGGTACCTCTAAAAAATTCAGCAATTTTCTCCACGACAAAACGTTTTGAGTTCAAACTAATGGTACTTAAAACAGACTAAGTTTAGAATATGTCTAGTACTGTTGTTATTATGAGGGAATGATTACTTTGTGTTGTGTACATACAGGCCTGCATGAGTTTATATTGTGCACATGTATGGTAAAATACATGTAGACATAGAATGCATATATAGCTCATATATTGACAGTCACAGCCTATATGCCATCATGTTCCATTGTTGCGATATATTCAGTACTTAGGGCAAAACTTTGTTTGCCAACCTCCAGTTGGTTGAAGTTTATGGGACTGAAAAAATGAATGGAATCTCGTTGTCTTTGTTCCGCCACTGATCGTTTTCAAAGATAAGGAAGTAGGTTAGCTAGGCTTAGTATATATATATCTCTGGAATGCAAGTTGCTGAGCAGGTATAGACCACAGTACACAATGGCCATAAAGCCAACACACAGGATGAGGTTATTAACTGATTTAATGAAGATTTAATGAAGTCAGACACACCTGCAGTATCCATTGATTGATATTTACCATTACCCACTGAGATATACCCAAGTCCTTTTATATGTGTAACAACAGACTAGGGACAATGACATTGTACTATAGGCTAACCAGTACATGTACAGAATGTGTCTGTTTGATATATACGGTTACAACCAGAACAGGAAGGGGACTTGCGATACCTCACTGGGTGTTATACCATTGTGATCACATGTTTACAGTCATGATAATAGGGAGACTGGGGTTGAAAGTTAATCAGGTTGTTTGGTTTGATATCTTTGGTGACTTTTCTTAAAAAGTACCCCTGGAACCTACCATTGGAATATCCAGAAAATATGAGTTTTACAAACATGCCCATTTTGTGGTCAGGGAATCTGTGATAATCTTCAATTATTTTTCGGTATCATTTCGTCTCCTCCCAACCCCCCACTTCATCGTCTACTGGGTGTCTCTTTACTGTTAAGACCTGAGAGTGCAAAGGTCATTAGTATTATTTCAAAATATGCTAGAAGATCAAATAATGGTCACTCGTGTTCAAAACCTTGATGCAAAATATACTGCCACTTTCAAATCATTTCCTTGTCCGAGGCATTTTATTTTCATTTTTGGATTCTTGTCAATGTCTGTCAATGTCTTGGAGGTTGAGAACCTAGCTGATAGAAAATATAGGCCTCTGTTTGAAAATTATTGTAATTTGCGAGAAATTTGACTGTCAAAATTGGAGGAGATGACCCTTTCAAACTCATTTCCATTTTCCCCTTCTGTGCCATGAGTTGAGTTAATCTTCCCATAAACATTGCATACATAGTCACCTACCCCTTCCCAAACTCCAACCCCCCCACCCCTCCATGTCCCACTCCCATCCTTGATTTTGAGGACACTGGATTTTGCCATGCTCTTCCAACATCATAATTTGACCTTAAATCTTCTGATATTATTCTACCCGATCTAACATTCTCATATATCATATTCTACCTTCATGTTCAAATGTATTTTGTTGTGACTGTTCAGTACAGATTTCTTAAATCCTTCCTTCAACTGTCATACTTCCAACTGACAGACTGCAGGCCGGCAGTCTTAAAATATTGTTTACAATGGATGATGAAAGTCAGTTAATGCCTTCTTGAATAGTTGCACATCATCATCATAATTATCTTTCTCCTTAGAGGTTATGTTTGTGGTTTGTGACAACCATTTTTTAATCCCATTCCCACTACAAGCCTCAGATCGGAGCTTCCTCAAATTGTTCTCTTTTTCTGTATAAAGTGAAGTCTTTCCATTTTGAAAAAAAACAAACCTGAAACCACAAACAATTAAAATTTAGTCTACTCGGTGATGAAAGAAAATAAAACACAACACCAGAAAATGGAGAAAAAGAAAATGGGGCCTTATTAAGATTTTGTTGAGTGCAGGAACATCACCTAGAGCATTCTTCCTCTTATCCTGAGAGGCAGATGTCTCTTCTGTAGACCCTTCAGATGGAGACAAACAAATCCTCGCTGCTGTTGTGTTCGTCTGTCTCCACTCCTCGATGAAATACAGGCAAGTTTGTGGAATGACATCATTGCGTGTAGTTTTCCAGGGATTCGGTCCAGTGAACAAGAGTTGTGGACAAACCCAGTTTGGTGTTTTGCTGGGCAATTTGTTCTGCTTCCCCGCACCCCACAAAAGCAATCGTTCAACTCCGC
Organism: Apostichopus japonicus; assembly: GCF_037975245.1. Lineage (NCBI taxonomy): Eukaryota > Metazoa > Echinodermata > Holothuroidea > Aspidochirotida > Stichopodidae > Apostichopus > Apostichopus japonicus. The sequence goes on from NC_092580.1 coordinate 24,028,483, forward strand.
AGTGTGTTTGTAAAAAACCTATTCGCAAGACCACAGACTACTGGTTTTCGAGAACCAATTCACGAGGATTACTCACTACATTCATCGGTCTGTGTGTGTCTCTTTTGAATCTGGCAGCATATTGTTTTGACTTTTCTTTGCATGGTGGGTAGTTTTGGTGACTGTATAGGAATTCACGGGTTAATGAAGACTGGTGCGAAGAAAAGTTGTTTTGTAGGATATGTATATACAAGATATTTCTCTTTGAAATATTCATAGAAAGGGACGAGGGGGTTCTCTACTTGAACGCTCTCCATCATGCACGAGTGTGTGGAAACTGGAGCATGACTAGGAGAAATAGAAGAGAAAAATAGAAAAGAGAAGGAACAGAATGTTTTCTCAATCAGAAGATGGGAATTAAATTGGAATAATATACTACTTTGAATTGTTGAGTTATTAAGGTGTCAATGCCTATTTTGGACTCATTGCATATGTGACATATGAAAGCTGGTGTCAAAATGCGCAGCCTTTGAATGATGCAGTTATTGGACGACAAAGTCTGTTTGAGGACTGTTATCCATCATTGTGCACATTGGTGATTCTGTGGAATTGTATACAAAGCTTGCAGAGGTGGGAACATTAGATGGTGAGATATTTATATTGCTGCACCCTGGATCTGTAGACTTAGAGGTGAGTGGGATAAACTTGTAAACAGTTTAACCAACATAGCCAAATTATTAATTATTAAAAAAGATGATAGGTTAAAAGATTTATACAGTCTATATCAGTTTGTTAGAAGATAAATACCAATTTATAGGCCTCATGTAAAGATGAAGAACTGTAATTTATTACATACAAAAGCATTTTTGTTTTTGATTTTTGGAAGTTGCACAAAAATATTTAGTTATTAATTTCACAGTTCCCTCAGCTTGACTCATCAAGTACTGATTATTTCAAAGCAAAAGAAGTCAAATGAATAATGCTGGTTTGCTTCGCTAAAGAATTTTTGACTTTTTAGGTTGTACCCTATATATATACATGTTACATTTTTGTTATTGTACACTATTTTGTGTAATATTCTATCTGCCAGTGAGGGGATGGGGGGGGGGGAAGTAGCTGATACCCATATTTTTCTGGGATGGTGGCTAAAGCCCCCATGATGATACATGGTTGCATCACTGTCTGTTAGCCGGTCAACTCCATACTTAAAAGACAGCATTTCTTGCGAACCGACATAGTTAAAAATGAAACATAACTTGTACCCAATATATATAGCATCTTCAATATTACAGTATGCGCTGGTCTTTCATATTCAGATCAACCATATACCAATTTGTTATAGCTTATCCCAAACTGATACCAGGTTTATTTCTAATGAATCGTGTAAATCCGGCCAACTTACTGCGAGTGTTGATGGATTTGTATTGCGTGTCAGATGTTAATAAGTAACATTATTATGACGTAAAACTCGAGCAAAAAATTAACCTGTGCTCTTTCAAAGTTATTTTTGAACAAAATGTGAAGGGAGTGAAACCAATCAACTAACTGCTTCAGCTTTTAAGGAAAGGAAAGATGCCTTGCGTGCAAATTAAAAACGAAAGCAAATTGGCGTGTCCAATACTCCATGCATATTTCTGTCTATGTGAGGAAGAAAAATACATGAAATCAGCTTAATACCACATGCAGCTCCCTCTGCCCTATCTGCATCCTCTATCGTTACTGTACCATATAGAAACCACTGTTGATTAACAATGTAACTATTCTACTGCATTTATTACTGTATCTGTATAAATACTGTATGTATAGGGAGTCTTTCATATGTAAGAAGGTTGTCTGCTTTATATGAAGTACAACTGATCCATACATTACAAGTTTTGGTGGACTTACCAGCTGTAGGTCGGAGGTGACCCTCTGATGACCTCAGTGATTGGAACTCAATTCCCTCTTTTGACCTGTATAAATCAAGTATTTTAATAAGTTCTATCATGGGTAATCTACATTGGTTATTGGACTGAGTACAGAGGAAGAGGGATGTGGTACACACAGCTGTTAATATAAGACTTGGCTGCAATCTACTCACCTGTTAGAAAACAGAACCTCCCCCCCCCCCCAAGAAATAGCAAAAAAATGTTTCAGAAGTGATCATATTGGTATAAGTGGGAGGGGTGGGTAGTCTATAGTATTGTCATATGGATTCAAAATATTGCATTAGATACTGTATGACTTTGCCTGTTAAGTCTATATATATATATATAGTCCTTGACTCTGTCACGTGCAAGCCATTAATTTAGTTTTAATATTTAATCCATACAATTTCCTGCAGCTTGTTTCAAAGCCAAGGATGCTTTATCTATCGATATGAATTTCTTCCTATTAGATCCAATTGTGTGCTAAATTTATATGTTTATAATGCAAACTGTGTCTTAAAGGAACATGAAGTCTGTGTATCAAATTTAGTAGGTTCAAAAGAGACAATACAATGAGTAACTGTATTTAATTTTTGATGTTTTGAAAATATTTACTGAATTATGATTTTTTTTTAGGTGGATATGTATCATTAAGGGAATCCATGTTGTAAAAATATCTAAAACTTAGGGGGGAAAAAGGTGCTAACTTGAAAGTTTTCTACTTCTTAGTACGTCAGTGCCTTTCTAGAGAACAGGCTCCATCATCTGCGCATGTTTTGCTCTTACTTTGTCTCCCTCCCCTGCCTTCCATTTCAACTCTTTGATCTTCCCATTTCCTCCCCCTCCCATTCCTTTGTCTCTCATCCCACTTCCCCTCCCCCGGGCCCTGCCCCCCGATCTTCCCATTCCCTTTCACGTAATATATGTAACAGCTGTAGATTTGAGTAAAATTTAAGTAATGTTTGCACCTTAATATTTATAAGTGAAATACTATGCCTCTTTAAGACTTCTCTATGTATAGAAAAGACCCAAATAATTATTTTTATTAGTTGGTGGTTCAATCTGTTTCCTCACAATTAACAAACAAGCAAAGACGTGGCTTTATGATCTAGAGCAAGATAAGAATACTCTGTAGTTGAAACACCTGGTAAAGTTTATATAAGAATTATGGTATTTTATGATAATTTATGTTATGGTAATCGTTGTAATTATCATGGAATGAAACAAATATGACATACCTCTTGTGCCGAACATCCCGAGACGGTTATATATTTAGGTAATATATTTAGGTAATATATTTACGTAATATATTACTGTAATATATTTACTGTAATATATTTACGAGCAGTCAAAGGACAAGGAATGGTTTTTATATTTTCACTTCCCAAAATATTTACACCAGGAGGAATGCAATGGTTCCATTGCATGTTGCCATGAAAACCAATTTATTAGAATAAAAATGATAGTATATAGCATAGCTAACTTTCTGCATAATCCATCACTTACATCAGCTTACAGTAGAACATCCATGTAGTACACACTACAACATATCCTACAAACTAATTGGGAAATACAAACAAAGAAAAGAATATATAAATTATATATGAATTGGTGATAAATATAAGACCCCAACAGTCGATTCCATTATTCCATGTGTTCAAGGAGTATGTACACTTAATTAATAATCCTCTTTGAAACATCATGCAATGTTACTCCCATGTTAAGTCAATGCACCTGCCACCAGACTCATGATATAAAGTATACAGTCGGCTCCCTGTCACCAATTTATATCCGTCATGGCTGTCCCAGTGTCATTATTATAATGTTCATGTGGTGTTTATTTTCCATACTTCACACATACAGCGAATTACTCAGACGAATTTCGCAGAGCAGAGCTACCGACTTAGCTCGGTGCTACCGTTGCTAAGTCAGGTGCCGTCTGTATTCTGTCATCAAATGGGTTTTATACTGTGGGTTCATTAACCTGCCATGTTTGTTGATTAGTTTCATTGCCGACTGCACAGTTTATCTGTACAGGTGCAATGATATTTACCCGTGTGCAACTGATCCTTGTCATTGTCTAATGAATTCAGCTTCACGCTGGGAGATATTTTTATCTGCGGACAGAAATACTACAGGAAACTCTTCGATATTCCCCATAAAGGTCAGGGGGGCGATCTGGTAAGGTCCGGGGGGTTTGGTGAGATTTTCAGTTGGCAGCTTTTATGAACTCTGTTGAAATTAGAATAATAGCAGCTGTTGGGCTCATCTCATTTAGATGGACTTGATACAATCTTGTGTGTTCACGAATGTCAGGAGCTTTGTTTGTGAAGGTAATTTCATCGAAAAAGTTTGCTTGCTCGCTGAAATTGGACATGATGGAATTAACTTAATTTTTTTGTCTCTGAAATGTTGTCATCAGTCTTTGATGGTATTTGATGGTTTCTAATTTTCAATAAATTACATTCTTTGCAATAATACGGTGTCTGTTCTGTTGCCTAAGGCCGATATATCACACACTGTCACTCGATCACACCAGCTTCCTATAGTACTAAACGAGCTCGTTTAATTTCGTTCGGACTGTATGAAATTTACATGGATTGATCATTCTACCAGGAATTTGACCCTCTGTTGTAATGTACTTGACATAAATTACCATTCAAGGGGTCAGTGGGTGGCCTACATTAAGGTAGGTTCTTTTATTGAAGTGTCAAATATATGTAAATTTTAAAGAACAGTGTATATATTAGATGCATCAATGCCTATATCTGTAGGCTGATAACATGTGCAGTTTTGGGAGCTAGAGTTAAAGTATTAAAACTAAACCTTATTGTGCCTCCTTTAATGTAAATTTTCTCCAGATAAAATGCTAATCTACTGTAACATTCGGATCATTATTTATGAATCTCTCACGTATGTTTTTAATTGTGGTACTTTACATACATAGTGAATGTGGTACAAGTGAATTGTGAATTAGATATTTCATTACAAAAGCACACAGTGAATTCCACACTACTGTAGGTAAAATGGAAGCCTTAAAGTTGTTCATTTCCTGAATTTTTTCCTTCATATTTTGAATTATTTGATTGGTTATTTTCCATTGTATACAGATGTGTGCTTCTAAAGGTATAATGCACCACTGTTTCCAAGATCTCATCACATTTAGTATGATAGATACAGTAGAAATGGAGCTGTCAGTCATAGTACCATCATGCATTGCAACAGTTTATGGGCTGGGTTACCACACAATAATAATAATAATAATAGACATTTATAATGCGCCGGTATCCATCAAAAGGAAAAGCTCATGGCACAGTGACACAAACAGTGCAACAGCAAAACAAAAAACAGTAAACATAGTACAAGACAAAAATGCAAGCAAATATGGGCAACATTGAACAATTAATAAAACATTTTTCTTTAGATGAGTCTTGAGAGAGCATTTAAAAAAAGCAAGAGATGGACTGTGTTTTACATGTTCTGGAAGGCTGTTCCACAGAGAAGGGGCAGCAGCAGCAAAAGCTCTTTAGCCCCATTATCGATTTAAGTATTTCATTTGATATGAATATTTCCACGATACATTTAAAGGCTTTGATCAGATTGAAATGTTCCAAATGTTAATATAGTGACACCAGACTGACCCGAACCAGTTTAACCTGTTATTTTCACAGATATTGCGGAAGGGACCATCAATCTTTCTGCCTTAATTGCAGTCTGTATTTGTGACAAAAAACCTTTTCTTTCATTATTTCTTTTACATTTCAGGGCCAATAATTGTATTTTGTTATCATGCATGAGTTTCATGTACAGAACCATTAAACTGTCTCAAAGTGGAAAGCATTTTCGTTTCGTTTCGTTTATTCCAGTATAAATTGCATAAAATACAGTTCATAAATAGGAAAGTGGTGAGTATAATAAATAAATTAAATAAAATGTTATGTGCATTCATAAAATGTATAAAAGTTAGGAAACAGTAACCCAATTAGGGAATAAAAATTGTGGAAACTATACAAATTACATCAAATCAAGTCATTCAAAGTGTCATGTTGAATAAAAATAGATACTCTGTATACAAACGAGTTTCTGAAAACTTGCACTCTATATGTTGGTGTCAATGCACGATTCCTGAGATTATAGGTAGTGTGTCGACACAGTGATTTCAGTTCTGCAGTGGAAAGTGAAAAACAAAAACAAACTAAAACTTTCTTTTTATTGCCCAAGTATTAAAGTAAGGACTGTATGTTAATATAAGCAGCTTTTTTTTTGTATTGCATAAGACTGTGTTGTGTGTTAAAGCAGATTTTCCTCTTTCTTGGTAGTGTTGTCCTTTGAAAGATTAACACACAATAGCTTATTGTATACTGTACCAAGTGGAGTGTGGATTTACTGTACTGGTGACTAAGACTATTTACCTGTAGAGAGTACTTAGGAAGCTTAAGAATATTGAAATGAGGGATTTAAAAGGACACACAGCATCAACAAACTAGATCACCATACTGAAGTTTTAGCCTTGTGTGTGCATGTGGTAAGCATATATTTTACTTTTGTTCGGAATAATGAGGGTTGGACAAAGATCAAGGTCTTTTATCAAAAAGCCACCTGTATTTTCTTAAGATACAATTTAGAAGTCTTCTTGCTTTGTGGCTGCCTCTTAAACCCTACTTGACCCTAAAATATATTTAACCCTTAAAACATATTTAAATGAAATGGCTAGTCTGAATAGAAAGAAAGAATTTAAAGAAAGAAATGTTTGTACAGGACTTCCTGTTCTAGTGAGTGACTTGACAGTAATTCTATCAAGGCACACAATAGCACGTGATGAGCGCAGTTAATTTGATTACATTAATTTCATTACTTTGTATTGACATCTGACATTTGCCAGTTCCACTGATCAAAATTTATGCCAAGATCCATATCCTGTGACTGCTCTATAAAAGTTTGTGAAAGTTCTTCCTGAATCCGATATTGCACAATAATATGGTATTTAGCCTCAATATTTAGGGTCTTGTACTGCAGGAAGCTTTAGCCCCGATTCCTATATGTAAACTATGTATGCTATGCTATCTAGGTATACATACATCGTCTACGAAACAGTGGCAGGGTTAGGATCAAGTGTTCACTGTTTGTTTTAATTGAAAAGTTGCTGACCAACTCAACAATTGACAAATTCCCTGAGCTGACAGAATAACAAACTAGCAACTAGCTTTTGCAAATTGTTGTAATTCAGTTTTGGTATCACCATGCAGTACCCCCATTTAACATCTACAGTACACTACAGTCTCTTTAATGATGCACAGAGGATATGTCTTCATAAACACATGCAGCAAGAGCCAGATCGGACCCCAGGGACAACTATATCACAAGTACCACTTTGTGGCAATCTTCATATATCCCCTTCCGTGGGTCCCCAAATTGACCCCTAGACACCCCCTTGTCCCTGACTCTCACATCCTATCAGACCTGTTCATTAAAGATCATTTATCAACTGGTGGAACTTGTGAGAAAAGTAGAACTCTGGTTTGTAAAGTCAAATCATTTCCATCAATTGGTTAGCTGCCGGTTGGACCAACGTAAGGGCTAGCCTTACGTTGGTCCTAAGGTATGCCAGTCAATTGTGTTAGCTCTTATTGTGTGTACTAATGGCACATGTGTGTCGTCTGCTCATGCACATAAACAGCGATCAGAATCATGCATATGCTATGAATTAAGAAATGTTGGCTCATAAGAATAATGGCCAGCCATTTTATGCGAATGTTTATTTTATAGAAGGATATTGCGTGAGAAAGTTTGTCAAGGATTCCGTTGTGCAAACTTTTTCCTTGACAATGTAGTTAGATCTGTTTAAAGTGGTTCATGTAGGCTTTGAAAGGAAAGTATAATGACAAACGTACAGGTGTTTTAGATCAATTTATTAGTTTTGTCTTATAGTAAAAATTGATGTTAAAACCCTGCAGACATTAGCCAGCAGATAGAAAATTCAATGTTACCAAATCATTTATGTATCCCAGCTTAAAAATTTACAGTAACATCAACCTCTTGTGTTTAAATTTCCTCTGTGTTCATATTCTTTTTAATGTGGACCTAGCGTGTTGCTTTAATGAAGATATAATGTTATTTATTTTGTCTGTGCTGTGATATTGGGTGAATGATCCCGGTAGACTTTGGTGCTATGCTGTCATTGAAGCTGAACGTCAGACTATGGATATATGAGAAGAGATATGAGATAATGATATTAGAGGGGCCTGCCTTTATAAGTTTTAGCAATATTTCAATATATCTAAAAGTTAGTTTTAAATTAAAACACAGTTTTACTGGAAATTCTCTGTAGTTTCTCGTCAGCGAAGTAGATGAATCGGTACCCTTCTGCACAAGAGGGTAATTAGCATTGAACGCTAATTGTTTCAGTGTGAACTATCAGGCCATGCAGATAATCTTTAGAAGGTGTACATGAACAGTCTTCAATATATACTTTTAGTATAATTAGCTATGATTCTTTTGGTTTAAATAATATAAAGTATGAAGGAGATGGCAGGGTATAGATAGATGATGGCAGCTAGGGTAGGTGAAATGGTGGTGGAAGGAGGAATAAGCCCAGAACTCAGACCTGACAAAGAGGGGGTGGGGAGGGATCAGTATAGCCCCTTGGCCAAGGCAAAATCCAGACTTAAAAAAACAGTTGACATAATTGTCTGCGGAGCCCGACATGGCTCTGAAATGCTCCGCTACAACTCATTGTTTTTCCTGCGATCTATGGTGACGAGATTTTAATGTCCATGCTCCAAAGATATGGAAAAGACAGCCAGAATATCAAGAAAAGTCATTATGTAAAATTGAACATTCTCCTGAAAGACCCCCCTCCCCCATTTTCTCTAGAGGAACTTTTTACTGTCCCTTTCATTTTACTTCAGCACCTTATATAGCCACAGATTTTGACTTCCAATAATTGTCGTGTATTGATGGATTGGTTGGTTGTTTGTTTGGTCGTTGAAGTTTGGCTGATCAGCTGGATCAAAAGGCAACATTCTTGCATGTTCCAAGAAGTCAAGAAAGATTCCACTTAAATTATTAACATGTTCATTAGAATCAGAATAAGAATGTAAATAACGTCCATAATGTAACGATACAATGCATCCATCCTTTCCGTCTAATTCTCCGTACCCAGAGTGCAGGTTTGATTTACCCACATGTGGTTGTGGTATTGAATCCCTGTATCTGGAGGAGGAAGTAAAAAATTACCAATTTGACCAATCTTGCAACACTTGTGTAATTTAATAGACTCTATTCCTTTAAATATTGAATAAACACACGGAAATAAACTTTCCCATGGAAATATCTATCTGCATCCTTGATACAGTAATCAAATCAAAATATAGTTACCTCGGACAGTCTAATAAATGTAAACAATTAAGCTTTTTTATGCATGAGGAGGACCACTTGAGCTTAATATGATAGGGATTGCGTTGAACGGTGATAAAACAAGGGGTATTTATGATTCTTCGAATTTGGGTAAGCAATCTATTTTTTTAATATTTTCATGTAATATTAAACATATATAATCTAGAATAGTATTCTTTGGATAGATGCACAGGGGGAGTATTAACCAGGTTAAGTTTATATATGACAAATTACTGGAAACTTTGTGTATCAACAATGACACTTTTTCGTACCACCACAATGTGCGGTGTAGATGAAATGGCTTAAGTAGAATTCTTTTATGACCTTCAAAACATATTTAAATAGGGTCATATAAAAAAGAAGGAATCTCTGTTATCGTGCATTTAAATCATATGTGGCGATCTGCTTCTGGACATTTTGCTTTCATTTCAGATACAGAAATTCAAAAATTGTAGTTCAATGATTTAACCCTGAATGAAAATGTAATTTGAAACTATGAAGGAATATGTAGTTAAAAACTCCTGTTTCTTAATTTTAAGGGAGAACATGTAAGGAAAATCCCCCCAAACAGCTGGCAAATTCCATTGGAACTCTGTACTTTCTTGCTGATTCATAGAAACGTCTCACCTTCTTTGAAAAGTACAAGAAGCTAGATCTGTAATAGGTCATCAAATGCCAACTGGCTGTGATATTGTCCTTTATCTGGATTATATATCTCGCTAATTCTTCCATGGTATTTAAATAAATTGTAGTCAGTGTATTTGGAATCATACAGTGAGAGAGTGGGGGAGGGGAGGCCTCACTAAGGTAAAGAACAAGGTATGAGAATTTTGTATTTCTTTGGAAGATTTCTTTGTAATTAGATTCCAAGTGGTTCTAATAAACAGGTATGTCATATCCTGACAGGTTTCCTCATGCAAAAGGTGAGCAGACTTATCTGCAGTCCCATACATGGCGCATGTAGCATCAGCAGTAATGTTTATAGCAATGAATGCATTTTCCAGCAAAATCTTGATAACTAGTAAACAATATACTCTTCTGAAGTAAAATTAAGGCTGATATTGACAATGCATATGTGTTACCTCAGGTTTTTATCTAATGAATATAACGAAAGTAATCTTGTAGCTCTAAACATTCAAATTCATGCTAATGTTGATTAAGAGCTTGCCAAATTGATTGGGCAACATTTGGCCACATACTGTAGAGCTAATGTTCAACACATTCCATATTTTGTTGTTACCAAGTATGAAAAGGTACAGTACAATTAGCACTGATTATATGTGATGCATGCATGTAAACATCATATCTATATATTAATATCATATATATCTATATATACAGTATATATGTATACATATATGTTGTAAGCTTACTTCAAATTCAATATCTGTTAAGATAATTATGGAGGAGGTGCAGTTATTAATTAGAAACAGACCAGAAATAAAACTATACTGTTGTATCTGGCAAAATATCAAACCACAAAGAAAAACATGGTGAAAAGAAACCTCATTAGTAGTAGATTGGAATCAACAGGGGAATCCCCAATGGTATTCAGACAGCACTAAAATCTGTACTGTTTTTTTTTAATGGTCATTACTATACAGTGAAAATACAAGTAATATTTTTTCTACTTATCAGGAATCCTGACATTGTTTGATCTAGCAGATTCATCTTCAAAGTCAAAAACTAACTGATCATGCTAGAAGATCAAACATCAGGTCGCTATGGTGATTTTAACTATAGTTTTTCAATACTCACAGTGTATAGTTAACCTAAATTGAAATTAGTTTTTAAGCTCTCTCTCTCTCACTTCCTTCAATGTACTATACAAACAGTGTATATTTTTTTTTTCATTATTTTCTATGCCATACGTGTAGAATGTCACTCAAACCACTGCGACACCATTTTGCAATGTACAGTGTATGTAACTACATTGTAATTTACACTGCAGTGTTTGTTGCTAACACCAGCTGTTGCAGTACACACTGTATACACGTACTGTACCAACAGATTTCTCAAACTTAAATCTTGTGATAGAATGAAAAAGCATCAATTCTCCTTTAACGCAGCATCTTAATTACTATGGTTTGTTTTCTTCTGATATCTTTAATGTTTATGTTCATTTTTAAAACCTTCATATTCTAATTTGCTTATTTAAATCAGAAATATGATTTTAGTGGCCTGAAGCAAAGACATGCATTACCAGATCCGACTACCACCTTCACCTTCCCTACACCTCTCTCCTGCCCCTTTCCTCCTTCATGCCAGACCATGTACCAACTGCCCACACACTTTGTTTCATGTGTATCGATCCCTTAAAATTGTATGGAGCTTCCAGTGTAAATGTAATCTGTTGATCTGTGTTCATACTTCTAGATATAATTCCTTTTCTGACAAAAGCATTACAGATCCTATGGTCAGTTGTGCTCATCCTTAAGTATTGAACCCTCCATGAACTGGACATGTAGATAAAATTACATCTCCGATATGCAAATTGATCTCCATCACTGCGTCCATCTTTCGTGTACCTCGGCCTGATGTAGAAGCGGCGGTTTTTACCCGCAAGGCATTGATTTGCGCTAAGAGAGTCCTTCAGAGTGACCAGGTTACAAAAATGTTAATTAGTATACACTTGAAAGCCTCCCCATCACCACCATCCTATCAATAAATGGGATTAATTAGCCGAAAGTGAAAGGTGATGCAGCTTGTAGCCCAACAGCGGAGCCTAATGAGATAATGAAGCAGATTGCTTTACTGGGGGTGGGATTGAGAAATGGAGAGATCATGCCTGATCATCCTCTTAGTGAGAGAGGGAGGTTGAGAGAGAGTGAGAGAGAGGATGGATTATGACTGTCAACTGGTCAGTAAAGCTTTTACCTGAAGAATTTGTGGGATAAAACATATTCACAGACAAGGAGATACAATTATCAAGACTGCTACAACAAAAAGCGTGTTAGAATTTCAAAGGCACTCATCATCGGTATGAAAATAGCTAATGCATATAATTAGAACGGAAGGTAATGTATCCTTTCGGGTACATGTCGTAATATACCCCCCCCCCCCCAATATACATATCTAAACTGTATTGATTGGTCATTCTGTATGTACTTCATTACTTATACTCTTCTTACAGCACAAATGCTTTGAAGAGTTTTATTTTTGATATACGTCAGTTCTGTTTCATTTTGAAATGTGTCAGTTACGTTTATAGTATCTTGTGTCATACTTAGAGGAAAAAGTTTTTAATGATTTATTAAGAGAGGGTCGTGGCAGAGCTTGTCATATCTTCAGTTCTTTTAAGTGGTATTTTCCTGTTATACATTAAATAGGTGTTTAAAGGGGGACATACATTAGTTGTGATGTCAGTGATAGATTGGAAATTAATCATACATGTACGAATACTTATACATGTTGCTATTCACCATGATCACAAAATAACTAGTTCAGATCAATACATCATGCAACTTTTTAACTTTTGGTTTGTGGTCGAAAGAACATCTTTAGATCACCCGTGTGTCTTCACATACATTACCCCAGGTAAAATGCTGTGATGTCATAAACCACTATTACACCTAACGACCAATTAAAGCCTCATAACTAAAATGAATAATTAGTGATCAGTAGGTTTTGTAAACTTGCCTTATTTTATAACTACAGTACTGAGAAACATGAAGAACTTGGTTACAGATCCATGGCCGGTTATGCTTTAAAACTGAGGGAATTTTCTGTCGTACATTTAAAAAGGAAAGAAGATATCATCCTAGTCAGTTCAGAATCTGTGTAAATTAAAAGAAAAGTCACATGCTCGTTACTTGAAAATGAAGCCTAAAGGTTTCAAGTAAGACTTTTAAATTTGAAGAAGACAGCACAAAAGGATGATCTTACAAACCACTTTTAAATTGATATCAATCTTTCAAGGACTTATTCATATGCTACGTAAGTTTAATTTTTGTTTTGAACTGCTGACGTTTGCTGTAATCACAATAATATACATGCATCAGCAAAAATGATACATGTCATTGCAGAGTTTGTTACTCAAAAAGTTTGTCTTCATTCATTGGGTTGATTATTGTTACTGATAGTGCAACCCTTACATTGTCTGGAGGGTAATCTTAATAGTGTCAACATTTTGTCACATTGCTTCTTAATTTAGCTGATTGGGTGTGTCTGACATTGTTGCCACAGTTAGGATGTCTTTCCCTTACCTTCGCTGACTTTCTCGGCCAGTTCTTATATCAAAAGTTGAAGTATCAAAGTTGTTAATGTCTTTCTGCTGATCGTGGAGGTCTCTTTTGTAAGAATTTTGTAGCTACGATGATATAGCAGAGTTCTGTTATATGGATGTATATTTCGTATCCTAGCTTCTACATATCCTACAGGATACATCAAGTTGAAAGGTAGGTAATATCATAATGTGACATGTCATTGTATCTTCTGGAAGAAAGAAAACAGTCAGGGAGAATACATGATGGATGGCATTTTGTGATGACTTAAATTTGCCAAATTATTTTGCAAAACATTAAGTTGCTTCAGTTGAGTAGGTCAAAAGTTGATAGGCTTATGGTGTACAATGACAAAAGTATAAGTGGTTTTGAAAAGCAAAATAACAAAGCAGTAACTGAATCTGGTGACATCTTATAGGCAACTTTGGTATATATCATGTGTTGTGATATTGGCATTTCAGTCAACTATTGCATTTCAGTCAACTATTCAGAGGGAATATGTTTTTAATGTATTCAGTGAAATCGAGTAATCCTCTCGTGAGCATTAGCTGTGCAGATCACTACATGGTGCGTCATGTTGTCTATGCTTATGTACTATATATATTACAAGCACTATAGGGACACTGCAGTCAGGGATTTATATGTCAACTCTCAGTAGGAATGGAGGAATTTTAAGTGCTGTCCTTCCTCTGTTGAAAGGAGGCAGTCGGTCCTCGAAAAGGTGAAAGATGTATTCAGTCTTTTAGTACACAGTCCAAGCAGTATTAGTAGGGGAGGTGTATAAATGCAAGATCTCTCCAGTGGGCTGTTGCTCAACTCACTGGTCAAAACAACAATAGAGGTTTTCTGTTGGTCATCTAGGGATTTGCAGATTCCTGTTTGTGTCTGTTGTCAAACTGTGACCTTGAAAGATCTAGGCTTTTACCTGCATTGTCTAAATTACCTCTGTTGCCATGGGAATGAGATTGTTCATTGTGTAGAAGTTGGATAGAAAGTGAGAGAAGGTAAACTTTTTTTTTTCTCCTTCTGTTCAAATTCTATGAATTTGTGAATTTCATCTCTTTTTCACCCGCACATATCATTTCTGGTTTCTAGTTTGGTCACATTCTAGTTAGATACATCTGTATATTGATATAAAATACATCTCCTGTGGTAGATGTAACAATGTGTTCTTTGTTTGTTTTTTGTTTTTGTTTTGTTTGTTTTTGTTTGTGCAATAGATCATAACAAGCTGATATGTTAATATTCCCACCCACCCAACCAATTATCTAGTCAACATAGTTTCCATTTGTAAACATTTATAGGAAAGTCAGAGATGTTCTTATACGTGAAGAATATATATGCGAAGGAAATATTTTGTTTTTGTTCGTCGTAGTTGTAGTGTATTTTCTGTCACCTTGACATTAAAATTAATGTGATAATGTGAATGTTATGTAAATGTAATGTAATGTAAGAAAGGGTGTAAAATAATTGTAGGTTCTGAATATTAGGTGAACTTTGACCTTCTGCTACTCTTTCTTTGATATGGTGGTAGACCTCAATGTAAAAGTTCAACAAGGCTATTTAGACAGACTAGATTTCTCAAGAGCTGATATGTTGTTCAATTGCACTGAAACAATATGTACAGTAAATCAATGTCATTTGTAATACAGTGTAGTGTGACATATAATGTTTGTAGTACAGACATACAAAAAAAATCATTTATCTAGCAGGGATTACATTTCATTCAGTGATCACTTTATTTGTACACTAATCAGATTAAAAACTCTGATGTTTCCTGGTCTCTGCTATGCCTAATTGAAATCTTTTGATTTGATTTGACCTGGATCAAATTGA
The DNA here is from genome assembly GCF_037975245.1 of Apostichopus japonicus. Taxonomy (NCBI): domain Eukaryota; kingdom Metazoa; phylum Echinodermata; class Holothuroidea; order Aspidochirotida; family Stichopodidae; genus Apostichopus; species Apostichopus japonicus. Next base: position 24,043,823 of record NC_092580.1, read on the forward strand.
AATTGTGTTTACATTAGAAACTTTTCATGTGCAGCAGCTTCGTATGGAACTCTGAGATCGTCTGTACATGTATAATACTTGTCTAGACTATATACACAATCTGTTTTAAGACATGCAATGTTTCCTGTTTGAACATACAAGATGGCATCACTCTGTCATTATACATACACTGTAATAGGATCAACCATGCATAGACAGTACGAGAACTAAATATCTTTCTTTTTCCTAACTTTCCATTTTTCTGGAAATGACCATTTTTGTTCAGATCTTCAAATTAATCTTCAGTTTTCTTCTAACCATATATATATATATATATATATATATATAGATATATATATATATATATATATATATATATATATATATATATATAGATATATAGATATATATATATATGTATATATATATATATATATATTGTGCAAATTGATATCACTCGTCTTGTCTTACATGTCTTACATGTTTCATATCTGGACATGCGTCCTTTTACAAAATGCATGGCTGCAGTTACATATCAGACTGCCAGGGAAGTTGCTTAATCAACTGAGACGTTTTCCCACGAAAATATTTTTTTTGTCCAATGACGACTTGATTTGGAGAGTAAAATGCTGACTTCTCACCTGTAGTCTATTTCACTTTTCAAATGATTGCATGAATATAAGACTTATTAGGTAAAATTGAAACTGGAGTCATTTGTGCCCCAGCATGGGCCCAGCATGGTGTTGTGATGTGTCATAGTGTACAGTTTTTGAGGTCAGTTTTGTTTATAGTCGAGGAAGCAGGAACACATGTCGACCTCACCGTTTCCGGTCCTGCAGTGGTCTTTCCTATGGTTTATATCGATATTGATGTTTTCCAACCATGTCCTGCCACAGAAAACAAATGGAATCATTGTTATGTATATTTTTAATGGTGATTGGTTTAGGTTGTTATCTTTAATGTGTTGTTAATAGCCATGTGTGCATGGAATGCATAAAGGTAACAATATTTTCAGTTGTGGCTGAAATTTCAATGGGTCCTTTCTTTCAAAGGTCTTGTTTTCAGCAGTGTGCTTGAGTAATTATCAGTATAATTTTCATTTTTAAGACCAGCTGGATGCCAGATGATTTGTAATCTTTCCTCTGGGAATTAAAGAGACTGCTTATATATTTTGAAAGTACGAAAGAAGGATGTTTTGCTCATAGAGGATAGGGATTGCGGGAGCAAAGTCGTCATGATGCAGTCGCATGATTGAATTTACATATTAAAAGCATGAAAATGCTATGTATATATGGCTCACTTCATTGATATCTCCTGTGCATTCTCCCAATCAAATGCTAGGAGGTGTTTCCCCTTTTGCCAGCCCTCCTCCCTCAAACAAAACAAAAAACGTACCAGAGCTAGTTATTAGCCTATAATCAATGATATATAATATATTATATGAAGTCAATGATATATAATATATTATAAATTCAAATATATTCAAATTAGACAAGACTCTTAAAAAAAGGAGTTGAAATTTTTAAATCTGTAAAGGAAATGTTGTAACAAAAGTTGAACAAGCATGCTGAGCAGATATTTGGTAGTTTACACAATGTATGTTGCAATTTATACAACTGGCTTGTTATTAAGATAAATCTCTTTGTCCCTCACACCCTCCTCTCCCACCTTTCCTCACATCTTCATTACCCCCCCCCCCCTCCTCAAGATTTGCTCCCAGACTTGGCACTACCACATACTGCTGATTTTCTTAATCTGTCATTCTGTTCCACCTTCTTGCAGATCCATGAACTTGGCAGGTTTCTTGGCTCAAAAGATTAGAATATTCTGATCTCTCTTTGGCTGGGAATTTGTTGACGAAAATGTACCCATAATTTTCAAACCCTAAGGATACAGAAAATTATAGATGTAATGCCAACAAATTGTAAAAAAGAAAGAAAAAAAAAGGAGGGGGGGGGGATTGGAGTCACATGACATCACAAAACTATGCCACTTTACAGAGAATCATATGGACAAATTTTCTTTTAGGGGTTACTGGGTGATAACTTTCTCTGACCTTTTGCTTTTTGTGATGTCACCAGGGAATTAACGATTCCTGTAAATACAGCCCTCAGGGGCTGAAATAACAGGTAACAAGTATGACCTATCTTGAAGGACAGGAGAAAGAGAGAGATAGACAACAAAAAAACTCATCTCAAGTTCAGTTTTGGCCTTGATCCTGATCTTAACATGTACCTACATGAGAGTTATTTGAAACCAGTATTTGTGAAGTCTTCCATATGGTTTGGAAGACTACCAGGATAGATTAGGAGTCTTGTACCTCTCTCTACAGTACCTGTGTTAACAGTCATCATGAAAAGCTGCTGCTGGTGTGTCTGTCACATATGAGCTCTGACTGGAAAATATAAACATAAATAAGAATTGGATTTTATAACTAGGCTTGAAAAAGCGGATTTTGAAGTTTTACCTTGGGAATGGATCAAGTTTAATCAGGTAGTAAAATATGCATATCTTTAATTGAATTATCATTATTTATTAAATTTGTTTATCATTTATAAGTGAACTAATTGCACTCTTCATAAACGTGCCCTTAATTTTTTTTGGACAAGTTGATTCTTATTAAAGTAAAGATTAACTTTAAGAGACTATATATGGTTATTGGAGATTGTAAGTAAAATTATGACTATATAGCTCATGGGTTGAGTGTTTGTTTAAGAAATAAAATCAATTTTGAAGTGATCATGTTGAAAATCATGATGATTTTTATACTTGAGATATTCGTATATATTTTACCGCAATTGTGTCAAGTACTTCATCGCCTGTGTTGCAGTTTTGCTAATGTACACATACTTAGGAATTTCATTTATGTGAACCGCACACCGACCACAGAATTCAGTGAATTTTATGTGTTCAGTCACTTTATGCGTACAATGGCGGAATTGATGTGAACATTGTGCAAATGAAATTTTGGCGCGAGGTTGTAGCTTCCTCTTCATTTTGTATATACAGTAATATGTTGACAGCATGTTTTATATTATGCTGTGCTATGTTTCAGTCCAGATTAACCAATTTCCTTGTGAAGGTGTGACTGTTTAACATTAAACCAGGTGCATGTATAGCTATATATATATATATATATATATATATATATATATATATATATATATATATATATATTATCATCTAGATGACCTGCAACTGAAAACTTTTCAAATTGCTGTGATTTTTACATATCCTGCTTAAAGTCATCTTTAGTTAGTGGATATAAGCATGTTCCTTTTAGGGGGCAGGCTGGCAGGGATGCTCTCTGTGTATACATATATGTCTCATACTGAGGAAGTTATTATTTATCTTGTACCTCTGGCGCCTACAATATTGTACTTGAAGAGGGTTTTAATGTCCAGCCTATAAGATGTGTTAATAAGCAATATTCATGTCGAAAAAGAGCAATTAAATTGTCAGCTGTCTGTGAGATGAGGTAACCATACTCCCAAAAGAGGTCACAGTATAATTAATTAAAACCTGTCTGGGTAGCTGTGTGGGTCGTTGTCGGACTTGATGACTATTAAAAGCAGTAATGCTCTTCTCTACGGTGGAAACAAACCGTTGTCGTGGCAACACCCTTTACGCCTTTCATGCATGCCAGGGGTAGGTCATTGAACCCGTGTATGACACATGTTACATTGATTGAGCACAAATGTGCCCTGTTAGGAAAGAAATTTCAAATTGTGCATTGGGGCGGCATCTTAGCTGGGCAGGAAGAGTGGATTTTTTCATGCAGCTATTGGGAGATATAATACAGGAGGAGGTTTGGAATGTTTGTAAAGTATATTTCGTGGGCAGATTATGCAGATCAGTTTCATCAGTAAAGGTTAGTCAGTCCGTATATCGATATATATATAGGTTGTAAGGCCGAGAGCAATTGAAAATGTTTGGTGTGAGATGAACTAGAACTAGAAGAGAGTCATAAGATGCCTTGACCGATAGTTTTGATCACGCAATGGAAGGGAACGAGAACAGATGTTTTTTTTATGTCATGAAAATGTGGGAAGAAATAAGGAAAGGAGATTGATTATTAATGCACCCAATTATGAACTTGATCTGGATTGTTACAGTTTCCCTAAATTTTGCCACACTATAGCCTGGTATGCAAAAAAATTTGCATAATTTCGTTAATGTTATCCTGCATCCCCAATCTTCCACCAAATTTTGGCTCTCATTCTTGAGTTCCCCCCCCCCCATTCTCTCTTCTCCCACCCCCAGTTCAAAATATCTTGCGATGCAACAGGAGACATCCCATCTATTTACAGACCTGTGAAGAACTCGACTAAGACTTCCATTCCACTTTAATTTCAAAACATTTTGGACACAAGACATTGTCTGGAAATCTTTAGAGATGGTCAGTGATGAGCAACGGACAATTTAGCATAAACCTGTTTTGAAATTTCAAATGGTTAGTTTCTATTGTATTCAAGTTTGTTGTTTTCTCAACTGACAGTACATAACATATGTAGCACATATATAGCAATGTGTATAAATAAGGTGTGAAGGTTAGTGTTCTATAAAACCTTAACAGGTTATAAGAGAGTAGAACACTCCCAACTGAAAAGGAAATATAAGCAAAATTGCATAATCTTAGAATAATTGCAGTGCAGTACACATACAGTATATAGGCATACAGTTAATACTGTATTTGTATTGCTCATATACTGTGCAAGATGATTTGTCATGTCCATATAGTGGTAAAGCTTGGGATCAAGAACAAGGAAATAAAATGACGATGATGTATTATGCGACATGATTGTAGCTAATCTAGTTTTGTTGTTACATTTAGAACTATGAAAACAACAAGCCATGTATCAGCCAGTACTCCTAACAGATCCTTGTAGACCTAAATATTACCTACCTGGGCTTCTTTAGAAAGCCATTCTAATATTTATAGTACATGTAGTACACGTTAGAAGTAGTATCTTGTCGGGTACCCCACAAAGTACTATGCAGATTTAATGTGAGACCATAGGCGTAGGAGGCGGGGGGGGGGGGGGGGCCGTAGCCCCAAAACCAAATATTTTTGTGAAAATTCGGGCAATATGCTGAGAATTTTTCAGGCACCTGCCGAAAGTAAAATAAATTGCAATGTGTTTTTCAATGGTTAAAGGCATTAATTAAAAAAATGTAAGAACATGGAAAACCTAGCTGTTACATGTATATAGTTGCTGGTTTACCTTTTGACCTCAAAACAAGACGTAGTTATAAAACTATAGTCATGAAACTGAGCTTCCCAGCAGACAGAGAGAAACTTTTGGAGGGCAATGGGGACGAGCAGAGGGTCTCTAATGAACCCTTACCCCCATTTCGGCCGACCTTTGTCGTGACAACTATCATCTCAGATTGACATGAATGGCAAGTCTTTGGTCATGAATGTTATCTTAAAATGTTGACTCATAGTCACTGCAGTCACCAAAGTAGAGCTGTACCTATTTTCATTGAAAATACTTTTGGTAATTTTTTTCAGTCTGTTCGGAATGTGGAATTTTCGGCAATTTTGACATCTGAAATTGGTCTAATCAAATTTCTGAAAATAGCCTTCTCAGATATCCATGCTTGAGCTGATTCCCTCTTAACTAATATGAGGTCACCTATTGGCTAAAGGCAATCCTTGCTGTGGATGGATAATTGCCTTTGTGTTTAGCCATGTCCTTGATATTGGGGTGAAAGGTCACATATTTCTTGTCATATTTGATTGAATAAATATTTGTAATTGGACAACTCTGACATGTCTCTTGCAATTATTGTAAACCTCAGAAAGAGCTGACAGAAAGAGAAAGTGGGCTTTGATGATAAGAAGAAGTTAATAACTTTTCAATCAAGAAACATTCCTTCATAGCTAGAGCTCTGTATATAGAGCATACTGTATATAATACATTGGGTAGGACATGCTGGAACTGGGAGCAATGAATTAATAAATTGGAATGGTTTTACTAGTAAGGGTGCGTAAGTAAGAAGGTAAGAAGGAAGGAGGGGGTGAGGGAGAGATGGGTGAAGAATAAAGCTAAGAAAAGTTGTGTAGAGTAGAATAGGAAAGGTTAAGAATAATAATAATAATAAATGAGACTTATATAGCGCCAAATCAGTAGACAAAAGTCACTGCTCAAGGCACTTTACAAAGAAAGCAGATTAATTTACAAAAGAACAAGTGAAAAGATGGGTCTTGAGTAGACTTTTGAATAGTGTAAACAACACTGCTCAAGGCGCTTTACAAAGAAAGCAGATTAATTTACAAAAGAACAAGTGAAGAGATGGGTGGGTCTTAAGTAGACTTTTGAATAGTGTAAACAACACTGCTCAAGGAACTTTACAAAGAAAGCAGATTAATTAACAAAAGAACAAGTGAAAAGATTGGTCTTAAGTAGACTTTTGAATAGTGTAAACAATACTGTGTTGCCATGGTATGCAAAAGTTAATGACAGGATATACTTCATTGAAGGTGTGCCTCACAAACCCAGGCACCAAGGAGTGCAAAATATTACTTCATAATGGTGCATCTATGCATCAGTAGTCAGTAGTCAATATAATGATGTCTGGAAGCTTTGTACCAACACAACATCTATATGTATAACACAGCACGCATGTACAAAGCTACATACATAAAATATATACATATATATATATATGTTCAACTTATTTCAAAATGGTAATATACTCAATTTTTATTGATGATTTGATATGTGTTATTGCATTCTCAAAAGTTCCTTCGTCACCATTTTTTTCAACAGTAGTAAACACAATTATTAGGCTGAAAGTAGATCAAGGTTATTAAATTTGTTTCATCATCAGTATGAACAATATAGACTCTTACACTAGAACTTTAAGGCCTAAAATTTGTTATCAAGTATCCTGTTTGCCAAGACATTTATTATGCAATGTTCAGCTTATAAACACTTTTAAACTGCTATCTATGTACCCTAAAGATTTGTGTTAGTGAACCTCAAATTGGTTCATACTTCATAGCCTAAAGTACTATGACAAATTATTTGGTAATCTATAAGCATGCACTACATCCCTGAATTGTCAACGGTATGCTTCAAAAAATTATGAAATTTTTATTATCTGGGCTAATTGGAATATTATCAATAGGGTAGAAAGAAAAGAAAAGGTGTGTGGGGGGGGGGGGAGAGGGGATCTAGTTGGGAGGGAATTTCCAAAATGATTTATCTTTCTTACATTCCTTGGTGGCATTTAAGGAATTAATCAAGCTCATGAATGATATGGCATATTCAGTACCACATATTGTAAATAAATTCAATTCCCAAATATTACTCAAACAGTAATTGATTTGATCAAATTTTTTCCTTCTTTCTCCGTCTCCTCTCTATAGCTCGCTAAGAATTAATTAAGGTTTCCGTTCCTTCATATCAGGAATCAATTAATCAATGACTCTATCTGATCAGTTGATCCCTCATTGACGAGCTGTGACCTTCACTGAATCATTTGTCCTATTTAGTCAAAGTAACTTTGTTAAAGCATGACTGTTAGTTTTTGTAGAATTTTAGTATTGGTACATCAGTTGTACTATTATAAAAGTACAAAAGGGGGGGGGGGGCGAGGAGGGATGGGGAGATTTGAGTGCTAGCAATTGTTTCCTATATCAGTTTCCAAGATATTCATATTTGTCAGGCTCATGTCCAGATCTAATTATTAATGTTAATCCATTGTATTATAAGTTCTAATAATGCAATAAAATATATTGTCCTTAAAACTGTAAGTATGTCCACCAACATATCACCCATAAATGGCAACATACATACTCTTGGTCTTTGACAAATTTTGAATTATGTTTCTTTAAGTTATATACATTTTTAAGTCTGTGCAGATGTTTTCCAATTGGTGTTGCAATTCTCATGAGCTGACCTAAAGGTCTGTGTACTAGACTAAGTAATTCAGCCACTTTGATTGATGAGCCACAGATGTTAAAAACTGTGTCCTTCCTTGCTCATAAACTAAAAAATGTTATTAAATACAACATGAACTGCATGTCATCAATGGTTAAAACATTTGGTCTACATTATGTATAATGTGTTGTGTCTACTGTCATCCTATTAATAGCCTGCTCACTATATTGCATTGCTAGTGTGTTTATACAGAATAAACTAGCAGGAAAAGTTGACAACAGTATCTTAGAAACCCTCTGGGAGCTGCCAAAATTTTGAGGATGCTATATTTTTGTCATCAGATATGTGACTTCCCCTTCCCATCTGATAAGATTTGAATCTACTTCCTCCAGGCTGTGTCAAAGCCACTGATTTATAAATAAATATTATCTTGTCGCAACCGGGTATAGGATGTTTGAGCATATCATTCACCACAGCAAACTACTGTGGAAAGCCAATCGAGTCATTTTAACATACATACATAGTGAATAGCGCAAGGAGAGACCGATCAGATAGCTGTTATCCATAAGCCTATATACCCAACCTGGTCATGGATCCAATTTCATGTGCTTAATTGTTTTATTTGGAAAAATTCAATTGATCGGAAAATTGAGTCTCACCGTTCACACAACTAGTTTGTAAACAGACATTTTCAGATTTTCGTTTAATCGTAAAATACTTTAATAGACGGAATACCGTTCGCAAATCGTCATCACAGAGAAAATTTGTGTATTTTTTGGAGATCTAAATTTCAAGATATCTACTTCTAGCGTCACCAAGAAGGATCAATCAAGTGTTCAATCTGTTTGATGTACGAATTAATTACATTTTTCGAGGTTACTGCTAGCTGTACTTTATCTCACCTGAGATTCAAGCGCTCAGGCTGGGTACTGTTATCTGGGTACCTCTTAGCATGATTGGTGGATGAGTAATATATTAAAGTCTCTGACTGTAGAATTTCATAGTAGCTGGATGGGACATCTCTATACTTCTCATCTGTTGGGGTAGATAGAAAATTTGATCCAGGCTCCTGGGAATTTTTATCTGAAACCTTCTTAGAGAGTAAGAGGATCTGAGATGCCTGAGAGGTGAGTAATTGCCTGCATCTTGGAATGTAGGAATGGGAATAGGAGGTAAGTTTGGGGTGGGCTGGGGGGGGGGGGGAAGTAGGGGTTGATGGGTGCTGAGGGAGGCAACTTTATAACACTCAAATGGTATGACAAACTAAAGGCAATAAAATAGTTGTTTGTTTGAGCCTACTTCTTAATTTAGAGAAAATTCTTCTACAAATGTGCAGGATATTCATGTCTAACTTGAAGAGATTATAATCAAACAAACTTTCATAAACAAACTACTTTCTTTTCCTTTCCCCTATCTTTCTCTGCTCTTTCTTGAGAGACTTTTTCTCTCGATCAAGAATAATGTTACTAGAAAAGAGGGATGGAGTGAATGATAAGACACCATGATTTGGGAGGGGGAGGGGGAGGGGGACATATTAAAGGGCAGATCTTTAGCCGGGAATGATACAAGTGATTTGCCCAGAACATAATTACAAAACAGTTTACCACAGAGGTCAAGTAAATATCTGAAACTTTTCCATTAGTGTACCTTGAAGCAGTTTAGCAAAATCAAGCAGCAAAATTGAAACTTCCTTCTATTTTCCTGCCATATTCTGATGTAATATGTGGGGGGGGGGGGGGGGGTTCTGTTCCAGAAACAACACTTTTCACTGACTGAAATCTCCTGGTAGAACAAAATTTATTACTTTTTATCCCTGAACAGGACCAGAGTACAATGCAGTAATTGATGGTCTGTTTGCTTCTTCGAGCTGCAGAAGAGAATTTTTTTAAGTATTTGGGCAGTATTTAATTCAAACAAGCTTATATTGAAAGGAACCGATTGTCTAGATGTTGAGCTGACTCACTAAGTCTATTGTAATGACTTTTTTCCCATTTTCTCTCAACATAATTTCCGTTTTACTTTTTCCGTCCAAAACAAACGAATAGGTTGTACCGTAAACCAGTATATACCAGAGCATATCAAATTTCCACCACATTTGTCATAAAGAATTCCACAAGAGAAATTTGTAACTTGTTTGGAAAGACCATGCAAGCAAGTCTTTATATTTCAAAATGGAAATTTGACCTTAACTTGCATATAATCAATATGCTTAATTTCAGGTAAGTTTTTCTCTTTTTGCACCAGTTTTAGGGCTTGAGGGGAATATAAAGGTAAAAGTATAGGATCAGTCCATATCTTGTTAGTCAAGGAACGAAAAATGTTTCTGAAAATTCAACTTGTTCGTGGCAGGCTTTAACAGTGAGTGTTGTATACTTGGAATCTGTTGTGTACATATTGATGCATAGTGTTGCATTGCAGATAGTCCAAAGTTACTTTAGGTCATACTGTGCCACTTTAAAATGATCGGCCATAGCTGCATGAAGCATTACCCTGCAGTTCCTATTTAAGAATGTCAACATTCACCGGTTTATTCTGTTGACATTTCATATAACACTGCAGTACGAGAATAATCAGCAAGACGAATTAGTCGTTCTATTTTTATCTATAATTTTTACCTGTCGACCGGATGGTAGACAGATCCAATTTTTGAAACACTCGATCATTATTGCTCAGTTTAAGATGGAAGTCTGCGCTGCGGAAAATTTGTTCTCCGGGTCTTCTGTCACCCGTCTGCTGTAGCTGTGTCGTTCAGTGATGACCAGTTTCAGTTATGCAATTTGTAGCTATATATTAAGCTGCTAGGAGCCAGTAGTCACTGTTATCATGGATTCCCAGTTACAATTACAAGAATCTGTGTACGTGTTGGTTATGTAAGGAACCAATCGATACAAGACCCTCAGCCAGTGAGGTATGTTCATGTAAATCTTCTTGACCGGCTCATGAGAAGACAGCAAGCCTATACTGTACATGAGGTATATCCATCGGTGACTTATTCCTGTCGAGCGAAATTTACGAATGTCATAACTCTTCCGCAAAATCCCTCCCCCCCCCTGCTGCATCTCTGTAAAGGTTATCTTCATCCTCCTCCACCTGACACAATAAGAGGAACAGGCTCTGCCTTCATCTGAAATATCGTCAAGAGTGTTTTGTTGATGAATACTCCAGCAGCTTCTAAGTAATAGGAGTGCTTCAGTTTGATGACTAAGCAATGTTTACATGTACGCAAGTCGTAAATCCTGCTTCCAGTCTTTACTACTACACCGTCAGTCCGATCCAGCTCAGGGATCGTCGTGCGGTTTGTAGAGTTGGCACGTACAAACAAAGGGACATGTCGTCGCATGAGAGTTTATCTTGGTGAGCTATGTATAAGCTGCAGAAGAAGAAGAACTGCTGAAGCGATATCTGTGATGAAGCATTTCATAAGTATTGTAGTTTACATGCTTCACCCAGTCAAGTGCTAAACATACTGTATGGTGTCAAAAAATAAATGGTTGAAAAACATTTTGCGGATCCTATCTACAAATATGTATCATATTTAGGAAAACGATAAAGAATTGAAGGCATTATTTTAGAGTCTTATAATGTAAAAAATTTGTGGAGTAAATGACTGGATATTTTTCAATGGACCATGTGGCGGATATAAGGCATAACTTTGTATTTCACAGAAGGTACACATACTTAAAATGGTGCATAATTTTTAACGGTTGGGAATATTCTGCACAGCTCAGATTCTCTGGTGAATTTTAGACCACTGATTCAGCTGGGTGATTATTGGTGGACTGGATGAGGTAATTACAAAACAATAGAAATGGAATATTTTTTTTTTGACATTGAGGAATGACCAAATACTTAAAATTGACGATATTGGATAGTTGATCTTAAAGATCTAATGTACAAACAGGTGAGTATAAAGTACATCAAAGATTTTGTCATGCTTTGTATTAAATATATATAATACATCTATTTTAAATTCACACTGTCTCTTCAGTTATGTATGATCTGGTACTTATTCAAACTATATAATCAGCTTGTAACCAGGTTGGATTTAAGGAACCAATCTGGTCCCTCCTTGGGGCATAACAGTTAAATTGGCCACCTTTTGGTTTCTGATTGATAATCACAATTGAGCTAATCCCTGATATTTACAAACCAAGTTGGAAGCCCTCTCTCCTCAAGGGATTACAGTCCATACTGTTTTGCTTTCTGCCATACCCGTGAGGTATCCTACCTTGTCACATTCTTATGACTGTCATGAACTACCCAACTGTCTTCTCCTCTCTCCCATCCCTCCCCTCCCCTCCCTCCATCCTACTACTACTAATCACCCTTCCAATCTTAGATGTACAAGCTTGCATTTGAAATGTTCCATAGTAAACTTCCTATAATAGTTGAGAACCAAATGACCTGAAAAAAAATGAATTGAAAATTGGCAGATTGATCTGCAAGTATATTAAATCACAATTTTTCATGGTAGGTTTTAATTTTATGTGCAATGTTGTTTTTAAACACCATTCACTATTGTACTTTACTGGAGGGGTGTAACATGATTTACACTGCTGCAATGCTGGGTTTGGTATTTGACAAACATATAATACCCATGGTATGTAAATGTCAACACAATACCTTGCTTTTGTGTCTGTGTGTGACATGCCCCACAAGGAGTAGAGACAACACAAACAGGTACACCTCTCCCCGGTCAGCAGGAGGCAACATATTCTCATTCAGACAAGACTCACTCACTTGAACTTGCTGATGGGCACAGTGATACACACAGCTGGTATTTGTTTCGTAAAGACATGCAGCAGTATTGTGCACTATTTTTCAGGTGAAGTACATGTGGAAACTTTGCAGGTAGGGTTCTTAGAAATATGGCAGGATGTTTGAAGCAGAAGCTGACATTTGGAACAGTGGACTGTCGAAACTAGACATGGCACCTACAGTATTGACATTTTGGTAAAATATGGAAATGTTTTCCTGTCTCCAAAGTTTTGGGTGATTGCATATTGATACTAGGTGTTAGAACAAGTAATCTGTATGTGTGTACTACAGTGTGTGGTAACATTAAACCACAGTAGTATAAAGTATGATACTATATGGATAGTCATATCAGGGAACAATTAATTAGTGTTTAAAATATGTGTAGCAGCTTTGAAGGCTCTTAAACTTTATCTCATTTAATATAAAACACTATTGTTCTATCTGTGAACAATAACTGCTGTACACATATTTGCACTTATATAGCAATTTGATCATTTTGGCATATGATTTTGTTATGCCTGATACTAGATACCACATTATGCCCTGCATGTTTTGGTGTTTGGGATTAGCAATATTTTATGTGGGTTTTAAATTAATGACTATTACAGCAGCCCAAGTTGCCCAACTCTATCATGACATTTGCTGTGAACCCTGTCTTGCACTGACAGAGTCAATTGAAATCTGCATTTTTTTGTTTTGAAAATTTTAAAGATGCAATTTCAGCAACAGGGGCATTTCTACAGTGCTAGCTACATATGGTAACTTTATCATACACTATGTACCCATGGTTCAATTCTGTATCTACAACACCACATCCTGCCAGCCTAATATGCCACTAACCTTTTAATTGGAATTAGGGAATTAAATTAGCCTAGAGAATGACTAACGGCAGCGTCCTAGTATAGAAAAAACCTTTAAGCAATATTTTGCCCCCAATAATGGTCACCCAAGGTCTAATTTTATCTCTTACTGTTACCCCCATGTTACTAGTATATACTCTGGAGGCATTTGTTCTGATTAGAACATTTTGTACTATTTTGAGCCCATGATGTGAAATGGCTGTGAGGAAAATCTGTGGGGGGAGAAGAGGTTATTATCAAGGAAAAAGTACTTTGAAATCTGAAACTGTAAAAATTTTAAACCAATTTTGAAATGAGGCAGCACAATTGAGTTTATGAAATTATCATAAGAGAATCGTTAGGTACAAAATAGCTGTTACCATGGTAACCTACAGTATGTACTTTAAAGGGAACTATATATTACTGTATATAGATATAGCTATATATATTGGCTACTGGCTAGACTTTCCTTTATAATACATGTTTAGATGTTTAGGGAGAGGTCAGGCACGGTCAACTATATCATGGGTCAACTGATATTTCCTCTTAGACATATAAACACAGGAGCAATTTTCATTTGGAATCAATAAAGGAAATAGGAAAGCCATACATTAAACATTTAATCATATAATACATTATTTACTTGATTTGTACACTACTTAGGCTATAAACAGAAGCCTTAATAGCTCATTACTAGTGTCAAGCAAGTCTGCAAAACATACCCTTATTATTGCTTTATCACCTGATGAGTGTATGGACAAACATTGTAGTAGCATGTAAGTGCACAAGGAGGTATATGGAATCGCATGACAACCAATTTAATCGCATTTTTTTAATGACTATAAGGAATGTTTCTGTTTTGTGTCTGTTGTCAGGTTGATTAAATATATACATGTGAGTTGAATCAAATTCAGTGTACCCAGACTACAAACTTAATTACTTTCATTTTCGTTTGCATTCAAAAAATTTGACTCTTGATGGTTGCAGGCTCACAGGTTACAACAAAATGAATTTTTCTTTAGTCCGAGCTTTTGATTACATTTTCCTGCATTATAAGTGTTATAATTGTTACAGATATATAGGTAAGCACTTCGGCAACGACTATAGATGCTCGGTAGTCCCGCATATGTAATGGATTTGGTTTGTGTTTTGTTATTGTAAACTCGTCTCCAGATGGGCATTGTCGTTTGTGTATAGCGAAGCGTTGCTGTATAGTTGGATAACAACAGGATGCTATGATGCCCGATTTCTGTCGGGGCATTTTACTTCCTTCCTGAAAAAAATCTTTTTGTGCATCAATTGTTCAAGTTCACCTCAGTTGCTGGAATTTTTATTTTTGGTATATAGCACAAGTATTTTCGGAGTGAATATATTGACACCGTTCGTAGTTCTCCGTGTAATGAACGTTTCAGTAATTCGGAAGGATCATGTATATTAGAAGTTTACCCTTGATGCATCTTTCATGAGGATTTCATATTACTGTAGGTCTATACTTCTCGATCTGTTGGAATTCTGTAGACTCAGTAAAGTATTGACAGTATATAATGGCATTCTGGGACCAAGTCGAATCAGAGATCTTTGGAAAATTGAGGTTGGTTTAATTTGTTGCATTGTTAGTATCTTCGCTTGAAGTTCGCTTTATAAGTACTCGATCAGTCTTGTGTATCAATTGCTTCCTTTTTGCACTTCTTAAATTTGCAATTTTGTATAATTTAGGATCAAATTGCAATTTGCCAAAAGTATGCTAGTACGGTAATTTGATATGTAATTGTAATCAATCATAGATTTTGTGGTTTTTCCTTTATATCATTGCTGAGCAGACTTGCAGGACGATTACAAGAGTTAATGAGTATTATGATATTAGTACAAGGCTCTAAGCACTAGTAAGAGTATACTTATTAATCTTACCCCAGCTCGGTAGTGACCATGTACCAGATGTCCAAAATGTCCGGAGTAAGTGTATGCATTAACCCACATTGGCGCGATTAAAAGCACAGGTGTGCCATTAATGCTTAGAATATGCAAGTACCAGTGTGCAGAATCACTACAAGTGAATAATAAATTTAACAATGCAGAATTTATTTAAATGTTAATTACACAGATTATGTGTATACACTGTATAGTGTACCATAGAGTACATACTCTGTATCCACATTCTCTCAACATCTGTCACGTTTAAACTCAAAGTCCCTTTGCACAATAGTCAACAGTATATACAGTTCTGTCTGTCCTATATGGTACAGGTATACTTCCACTAGAAACATGGTGTCAAAACAGTCGCAGAATTTACTATGCAAGTAAATTCATGTGAACATTTTTAAGTTTGCAGTTCTCCAGTGCATGATTATGTTTTAGTTCTAATGAGATGTTGTAAAAATGTGACGGATTTTGCGGATATTTTTTATTACTATTTTTTTTGCGATGGATGATATCAAAAGAGGTTGAACTCTATAAATTAAGACAATGTTCAGTACAAATAATAAATATGAAAAAGTACATTTTATAGTTGATTTTAGTAAAGAAAAAAAATGCACTAGTTGCCATATCCTTTGGATCAAAGGGAAAAGATATGCAATAAGCTAAGAATATAGACCTCCAAAGGGACTTAAAAGGATTGTCATTTCGATGCTAGCTCAGGATCTTCAAATATTATGTCTTCTTTTCTTAAAATAGATATGACATGATTCAATTATTTACTGTAGAGGAACAAAGAGAGGATTAAGAGAAGAGGTTAGGGAGTAAACTAGAGAAAGACAAAGACAGGAAACAAAAGGTGGAAGAGAGCTTCGAGAAGAGGGGTGTCAGAGGGGTAAACAAGGGGAGATGGAATGGGGGGGGGGAAGCAGAGGAAAGGTTAGTCATGTCCTTCCTGAATGTTGAGCCCACGAGGTTGAATGGTGCGAAGGCGTTGCATCCACAGCCTCTCTCTGCTGATTTGTACTAGGTCAGGATGGCTACCTAAACTTTCAATCCCCTGTAGGGCCATGTCATTAATGGTATGGTTGGGAAGGTTAAAATGTTCTCCAACCTGGGTCTCAGTCTTCATGGTGTTGACTGTGGATCTGTGACCATAGAACCACTTCTTGAGGGTAGTTTTAGTTTCACAAATCATATAACCTTTCATCCAGAAATTTAATTTTTCATAGAATGTTTGTCTTTAATTTAATTATTTTTTTAACTTCAGTGGCTGAGATCATTCTTGTTTCAACAAAACTGAGGCTACTATATCTACCTTTCCAAGTATTGATCTTTAATTTATTTAGAGAAGTGCTCCTTTAATTTACATGGAGACTATTTTTTTTTTTTTTTTTTTGGGTAAGAAGCTGGTACATCATAATATTATATATGATTGTTGACAAGCCTGAGGGGAATGGATGGTATTTTGTAATGGTAGAGAGCTGATTGTACACAGAGCTCTATGGGAAAAATATCATAGCCTTATAATACAAGTATCTCTGACATTCTGGTAAGTGTGTGTGCCTGTTTTCCATACCAGCACCTTCAAATCGCATGTATGGATATATACATATGTAAACAATGGACTGAACCCCACATGACGTTCCCTGCAGGCAGAATATTACGTTATTTCTCTGGGTGATAACGTTCACACATCATATGTACTGCGCGTCTGCGCCTAAAACCTTTAGTACTAAGTTTGTATGCTATGATGCACCTGGATCAATGGAAGTGATATCTACTTAACTATGACATGGAGTATGCGCGAGGGCTCTTCCAACTCGTTTGCTGTTTATATTTGAGACAATTTTTGTATTTTGTTTGAGTGAAACATCTGCTCATTAGTTAGAAGAATTCAGTGATATTAGTTACACACACAACAAACTGGAGCCTTCGGTCTCAGCAGCCCCCGTAGTTGCATAACCCACGGAAGCCTGCGCCTATCTATATGTGTACGTAATACTGCAGAGGCCAACGTCGTTATCAAAGTCTTACTTCCTTGCTGATTAGAAGTGCAAACTAGAAATGTTAGACGATGGTAACAGGGAGTGATCGCTTTGGAGGAAATTAAGTGGGACAACATTTATTGCCTGACAATTCTGAAAATTTAGTTAGTTCAAGTGCCTGAGGTTGGAATTAAATTCTCACGCAAAGGAGTGTCATACATTTGGATATAGTTGATATATACAACAACAAAAAATTGTTGGTTTTCATTATGGATTGGATCAGGAGTCATTTACAAAGCATATTACCGGACAGAGAACATGGCAACCTGGACTACGGGCACAGTATCCAAGGCAAAGACGACGACGAGGAAGATAGTAGCGACACAGTGGTGGTAGAAGCGGTAGAAGATGGGGATTTGATGGATATAGAGGCCGGCGGCACGGAGGGACCATCAAAAGAAAGGAAACTGGAACAATATCAAACTAACAGTGGAAGAACTGAAGGGGAAGACACAGCAGATGTGGATTCTATAAGGCCAGGATTAAAGGGCCATGATGATGATACAGGCCGTACAGATGGTGAAATACGTACTCCATCCGATACTGATGATGCAGGCCAGAGTCAATTAAGTGAAAAAATCGAAATGGAGTACCAAATGGTGACTGAACAGGATTTGTTGTTGGGTGTCCGAGGAGGCGAGGACCTGACAGAGCAGGTATTACCACAGGACATGGTAGAGTTAGAAAGAACAAGGCACAAGGAATCTCAAATGGAGGAAACTTCAACAATGTCTGGTTTGTTAACATTTGTGGAGACATTAGAAGCTGATGTTCCTGTTGCCAGAGGGCAGGAGGTCCTGCAGTGCATAAATAGTAGAGACATGTCCAGAGATATTTCACATGATGGTATAGGCTCAAGAGGATCAAATCGTGAGGATGGTGCATCACCAAGGGGTGGTATGGCGCAGCTCAATAAGACACCGGATGCACCTCAAGCTATAGAAGAAACGTCCAAATTATCGTTCGGGAGGCCTTCGTTCGAACCAGCGCCCCTCATTCGTGTGAAGTCGTCAGCACACGCTCATTCCGATTCGTCTGATGATGTATTCTTCCAGACTTACAGGAGGAGTGGAAGAAACTTCTCTCTTCCTACATTATCAGGAATGGCACCGCATCTTCAACCCACAGAGTCGATGATGTTAGACAATGTGCTCTTGGAACTTAAAAGCGAATTGGAAGATGAAGAAATACTGCTGGAGAAGCCTCTCGTAGACAGACGGAAATCGTCATTGCCGGGCACGCTAGTAGATGTAGGGGCGTTGAAGCCTACTTCCAACCAAGTCATCATACAATGGTATCAGTCTCAATTCACACTTTGTTATTTCTTTACCTCTATTTACGATAAAAGATTGTATATATAGTAAAAACAAACAATTTTTTATTCCCAATTTCCCACTGTTGTTTATACAGTTTGCAGTGTCTTTGGATGTAAATCATTCCTTGAATCTTTAAATTTCATGTAAAGACAACACTGTTTTGGAAATTGTAATTTCATGGCATGAAACCCTTCAGTTAAATGTTTCATCTTCAAAAGTGTCCCACAATATTAATATAGCACTTGGAGAGTCGTCAAAGTCATATTTTGAAGTCATCGTGGAGTGAAGGGAGTTTCTAATTAATTTAATTAATAATAATTAAATAATTAAGTTCTTTGTCATATGTTAGTGCTCAAATTTATATGTAAATTCAATCCCTACAATTTCAAAATATTTAGTCACTTGATGGAAATAATACAAAGTGCTTAAAGAATCTAGTGAGTAACATCCAGTTCATGGTACTTAAATTGTTGCATGAAGAGCAACTACTGTGAACTTATTGCAAGGCCATTCGTCCCTTTTCCCGGCCCCAATATTAGGGTTTCTTTATGATTAAATTCATACAGAGATCAAGACTCTTTATAAACCTTATAGCTAAAAGAGTTAGTCTACTTGGCATGTTAAAGGGTGTGAAGACTCGCGCAAAAAGAAACGTCTAATGCCGGTAATCTGACCTAGTTTCGAATGAGGTGTAACAGAAGTGTTAGACACCACCATCGATCCCAGAAAATACACACACAGCTTGCTACCGTCGGTAATTAGACACTAGTGTACAGTCAGTACATACAGCTGCGGTCAATACCCACAGCACATTGTATAAACGATACAGCGATTGACATCTCAGGTCCAGCTAAAGATAACAAGGTATCACGTTTCATTACTGTCTGCATTTTGTAGCGACACAGTAAAACGTCACTTGCAAGCAACAGTAAGTTAACTTTTTCAAATGGCCCCACGCAGTTTGGGTCGATGCCTTCGATGCCTTTTAAAGAATCTAGTGAGTAACATCCAGTTCACGGTATTTATACTGCTGCATGAAGAGCAGCTACTGTGAAACTTATTGCAAGGCCATTCGTCCCTTCCTGGGCCCCAGTGTTGGGGTTTCTTAATATTATTAAATTCATACAGATATCAAGATTTTTTATAAACCTTATACTGTAGCTATATAAGGGTTAGTCTACTTGGCATGTTAATGAAAGTCTGTGTGCACGGGTGATGTCTTTCTATGCATATTGCTGTCTGCCATACAGTACAGTGTGGCAATTTACCAGTAGAACAAAGTAGGCTACATATACATGGTTTTCAGTCATGGGAGATATTGCATATCTAGAGTAAATTCATATAGAGTGTAACTACATTTAAAAAGTGACATGAAAGGAAGCAAGCCTGTGTCTGATACATTAAGTTTAATAGTTTATAGTGCAGTACAATTGTTGTTTATACAATCATAATTTTTATTGTTTTGATTTGTTAAAACTTCTTTGGCCATGATACTGAGAAGTTGTAAGTTCTAACCCCGAAAACCATGTCTAAAATGTCCCCAACAATTTGAGGTTGAAGCTTAAAGTTGTTACATAATTTGAGTTTATATTACAGGACAGTGTCTGTTTGTATCAATTACATGTGTTTTTACATAATGGGTTTTCTATATAAACCCTTTACCAGCTTCCTGGTTGACTGGACTACACAGACTGCCATACATCTATTACAATTTCATGAATAAAGTATGCATTGAGTGCCATTTATAACCATAACCATTAACCAATATACTCTCTAAGCTAGAAGCCATTGCAGTACTCTGCAGTACTGTGTGTCTCAATTTGGAAATCTATAAATACAGCTTGCACTTTCATCTCCACTTTGATGGTTCATCATATGTAATTGCCAGTGTGACCTTGTGAGTTTCATTTGATTTAAAGCACTCTGTACTGTTTATTGAACGGTGGATGTTGAAGCTGATTCTGTATTGCTTTTGGTACTTACAATCTGTGTATCGGTACTCATAGGGCAGAGGTGTTTGCGTGGGGCTTGCGGGAAGGAAGGGGAGGGAGGAGAGGGAGGAAGTCCAAGTGAGTTTAGAAACCGTAACTTCAGGTTTTGGTTTCCGTTGTTAACATCTCAATAGATCAATGCTGTACAATTTTGATCTTGCAAAATGGACACTATATCCATTGATGGCAGTCAACAGAGCCATATAAGTGGAACAGACAATTTTGCCTGCATGTGCATTTGTAATGTAATTTCTTCTTTATATATTTCTAGCAGTTACCCTTATTTTCACTTTGTTCCTTGTGACTTTGGTGAACACCTCTTAGCGTGATTTCTTGAAAGGAAAAATTAAGCCCTTAACATCTTGATACAAGTGATTGCTACCAGGGTCTGTTTATATCTTTTGTATATAAAACAAGAAGATACACTTAATAGATAGGAACAGCTACTCGGTATTATATGAAAGATCTGTGAGCTAGTTGATTAAGATGTTTATCTAAGTGTAATTAACTCCAACCAACTATTAAAGTGAATCAAATAGAAGCTCATGTGTAAGTGTCTGAAGACTGCTAAGGAACACCTGGCAGTTGTTGTTGGATTACCTAAAGAAACACAACATTTAATACAGTGTGAAGTGTTTGATATTATTGTACATAATAATCAGATACCAATGGGGTTCATCTTTGTAAATCATAAACAATCCTCTCGACTGCTTGGAGTGATCTAAACTATATAGCTCATTCTTTCTCGTTTAGGGTTTTGAGGTTAATAGGTTTAACAGGTGTTTGGTAGTTCCCAATTGCTTGTTGGTACAATATACTGGAAGTGAGCCTCCCTTTCATTGGTTGGAAGAATAATATCTCTTACTATGAATACATAATACATTTAAATCTATGAAAACATATTTAGTCTGGATTTTTATCTTTTAATCAGCTCACGGTTGATGTGTTTTTCTTCTTCTGTCGCAGGGACTCTTCTTCCGAGGCTGCTTCCAACAGAAGGATCAGCTCACCAATTTTAAGGACCGATGACCTGAGGGAAGCCCACGAGCGTCTCGAAACACCGCCTCCTACCAAACCCAGAAAACTAGTCACCCCTGCAGTGGGCAAGAGGGGTGTGGACACCCCAGTTAAAGCGATCAAAATCCAAACAGACAGGAATAAGAACAGCAGCAAACCTGGCGGCACCAATGATACAATCTATGAAGACAGGGAGTCCCCTCAGACGCAGTCACCACTGAGGCCGGACGGTGACAACAGAAGAAGTGGCGCTTACACCCCTCCGAACAGGAACCGCAGGCCCGACTCTAAGATATCGCCGCAGGGGAAGCCCCCTCTCAGACGGGAGAAATCAATAACTCAACGTCGGGAGGAAGAGAGGCAGATCCAGAAATCGAGAGCTTTCAGCAATTCTTATGAACTGTCAGCTGATCTGTATAATAAACAAGTAAGTCAAAGGTCATATAAGATAACTAACTATAGACTACCATTTCAATTTCAAGAAGAATGCAGAAAAGTGGGCTTTTAGTTTGGTAATTGTCAGGTCAAGTTTTAATACTTCATCAAAGTATGACAGATCAACAAGTATGACATCATCCTTCTGGACATTAGAGGAAATAACCTTTACCCCTCATGATGGCACTCTTATATTTTCCCCCTCCCCCTGATAAACCTTCAAACATCCCACAACCCAATCTCTCCCCTTTCCCCTCTCCCCTCTCCCCTCCCCCTCCTACCAACCAACAACAGATAACGTCAGGATAGGATTGTGTCAGTCTCAATGCCATTAACCTACAAAATACCACGTAAGGATAAAGACAAAAATAACAATAGATATTTAATACGTCATTCGTTTGAGCATGCTGTCCCTCATCTGAGAGAAAATACAATTGTTATGTTTGGTCATCCGATTCTAAATTGTTGACGTACGTCTAGATTTCAAACCAAGTGCAAAGTTAACAATGACTTATGACTTTTGAAGTGTGGATATAAAACGGTATACCTTAATGAGTGGTCCATCAATCTCGTTCTTTTTTGACGAAAAACGAGAAGGGATTTTTGGTCGGTTCATACATACGTTATCTGATCTCCCAAGTCTAGTTCTGTTGCCGTGGCAGCGAGCAGTTAGGTCAACGGGAAGTGCTTGTCATTATGTCATTGCCCAATGGGCGTTTCTGTTTACATACTTTACCTAAGGTAACCCCACACCGAGGCAGGGGTAGTTATTTGGTCATTTGAGATCCACTGACGTATTGCCCTATGATGATTTCCTCTTCATGAAGAGATTCCTTTTAACTAAGCTTTGTCTTGGAACCGAAACAATAGTGATTGTTGATTGTCATGGCTATTTTATCTGATAATTATTAAATAGACCAACTTCGGGAAATGTCACAACTTACATGGAAATTTTTTTTATTTTTAAACGAAAGAAAAGGGAATTGACAATGTGGCATATTTGCGTTAATTTATTTTTACAATCCTTCCCTCGAAAACGAGTTATTAATCATAAGGGGTTTCTAAAAGCTTTTGAAGGCTGCATTTTACAAACTTAAATTTTGGTGTCTCAAACTAGCGCACAAATCTAGTTTCAGAATTGAAACTTGAAAGGTAAACCAGAGGGAATGTAATGCTGTTAGTTTAATTTCATTGCTTGCGACAAAGTTGGAACACATTTCATCATGTGACATGATCATGTGACAAGAAACAGAATTGTTTCCTGCTCAAAGAAATATGTCAAGCACAGATTGAATTTATTCATGTTACACGAAACTTCAGTAGTTACATTCCAAGATTATTCCTTAAAGAATATTTTAAGATCATCTGAAACGTATTAACCTCTATAGTGTTTAGATAGATTTCATCGAGTAAAGTATCTCTATCGTGAATGCAGATAGTTCCTCGCTCCTCTCGAGACCTAAGTTCTTTTTTTCATCCTACCTCGATCCTGCTTCCTCGACAGGTTGAAATGCTAGAGAGGAGGTACGGTGGTCGACAAAGAGCCCAGTCAGCAGCCAGAGTCATTCAGGAAGCCTATCGTAAATACGAGATGAATCGTGAATTTCAGAAACTACGAAGGACCCGCTCCGAGTCGCGCATCTCCAAATACTTGGACCACCATCTACGCAACACCAAGGAGTGGGGTGTGCACAGCAACCGTGCAAAGGTCATGGTGATAGAGGAACCTCCTGGAGGTGAGGTAGAGGCGAGGGGCGGTGGGATTGATCAGCAGAGGCTACGCAAAAGTGAGACGATAGACCTCTCTGAGGTGAACGGCAAGCGTAGTAACGGACCTCTACAACACAGGAACAATTGCAATAACGTCGGACCCAAGGGAATCCCAGATTCAAGAACTACTAAAACTCTGACTCAGACACAGACTTCTAAGAAAGTGGTTGTCAAGGTGACCCTGCAACGCAACGAAGACGGCGTTGAGGTACCTAGGTTCACTGACAGCATGGAGAGCAGTATAGAACGGAGGAGGGACTTTATGCCTCCGACCGTGGACAGGGCTGGTCCCCACAAAGCTGCTCGATCAGTGGAGAGGAAAGTCATCATTACCACTCAAAATGAAAGTTTCATCGCAAGGAACACTAGTCCCGTGCCGTCACGGTCTCCCAGTGGAAACTTTGCCCGGCAAGGGCACCCAGCGAAAGCTTCCATGATTCCTATACCAAGCGATCACAGAGGAGGAGCTGTACCCAGTCCCCCTACCAGGGTCACTGGCCCCCCCAATATTAAATCCAAACAGCCCCCACCTCCACCACAGCGGCAGTACGGTAGTCCCAACACATCTCCACGTCCTTCAGTGGATTACAACAGATCAGGAATAGACACTAGCACCACCACACAGGTCAAAGTGCAAGATGTATCAGGTTCCACAGGAAGGAAAGCGGTCGTTGATACGTCTGATTCACTACAAAGCAGAGAGGAAGATAGGAAGGAAGGAGTGTCCAGTGAACAATCGATGGGAGATCAGTATTACAGAGACTCACAGTCATCGCAACAACAGATCGACAGGCAGGACAACAGAGCAGTACACTACGACAACACAGACGGCCAGGAGAATGGCAAAGTTGTCATAGTGACCCCAGTGGTAACGGCAGCAAACATTCCAGTACAGGCTAGCAGGAAAAAGAACCACTCCGAAGGGGATCCACTGGGGAGCAGCGCCAAGGAAATGACGTTTGATGACCGCCCGCAGTACCCTGCGACCAACACCGGTATCTCCGGGATGGAACAAAATGGACCTACCCACAGGAATAACTTTGATTTCTTGGAGATTCATAGCCCTGTACCCTCTGTGCAGATACACAAGCCTCACGGTGCCCATCAAAAGACGGACCATTATTCATCCTCGGATTCGGAAGACTCCGAGGATGAGGACACCAGGAGGCCCAGGTCCGCTACCTCGGATATGGGCCAGGCCGAACACAGTCAATTGCCCAAGGCCCGTAGCATGGGAAATATGAATTCTCCCGTTTGGAAGCGTAAAGCCATGGACCCAAACAATAAATCGAAGAGCATGTCCCTCACGAACGGCTCTGAGACCCTGCCAAGGTCCGAGACCCGGGAGAGCGTGAGTAGCGAGAGCAGTGGGTCGTCAAAGTTTACCGGCGGCGATGACTCTTCGAGTATATCGGAGAGCGTGGACAGTTTAACAGGAGAACTGAATTATAACCAAGAACTCTTTGAGAAAAGAACGTCAGCCCCATCTCTTTCAATACCGATGACTGCGACCAGAAAACGAAGGTATCGACTGGGTGTCAATCTCTTTAACAAGTGAGTGTCTTATCGTTTCGCTTCTTCTTCTTCTTCTTCTTTCAATCTGTGTGTGAAGTATGATGATATGATTACATCTTAAACTGCTCGTAGACCTTGTAAAACATGTATTTTGTATCCGCATTTTTGTAATCAAAACGGATCTGAAATTTTAAGTCACCACTATCGTCTTTTGACATGGTCATATCACATGGAAAATTTGGGATAAAAAATGATTTTCTACAACTCCTAACCACTTGCTAAAAGACAAATGTAGCAACTGTACCTTGGGGGGTACAGGAGAAGGGGATTGTTTACTGGGATGGCATTTCACCTTAAAAAGAAAAAATTGCCCCTTACTTTTAAAAAAAGTATGGTTTTGCCTGTCAGTTGTCAAGAATATAAATTAAGTTTTGGTACAAGTTCATATTCTGTCTCTTCAAACTAACTTTGCTTTTACACATCTTATAATAAAATAATCTCTGGGATTGTAAAACTTGACAGCTTTAATACAGCATCAATCTAAAGCTGTGTGTGGTGTTATAATTCCATAACTGTGCATTGCAAAAAAAAAAGCAAGCTCAGGGATGTATGATATTAAAATACAATCGTAACTTTCAGCAGTATTTGGTAGGTTTTGTCAAAATTGGCAAATGGCATTTATGTAAAATGCTGAATTTAAAAGTAAATATTCAAGACACGATGCATGCATTTCAAATAAAAAAAAACAGATTATATTTGAAACTTGCATTATGATTCGGTTGACTCTCAGTGTGAACCTCAATTGTGTGCTGATATTAATAACTTTATGCATAGACCTTGGTTATTTTACATAGTTGTACATGTAAGATACATACAAAGTTGAATATTTTTGCTATAAAACAGCTATTTGAGTCATTTACTTTCCTTATGCTATTCATAACCAATAACCCATTTTACAGTGTAGTTCAATAGGCCTGTAATACCATGTCAGATAGAAGAGTTTATAAAGTGACGCATATTAATTACTGTACAAGTCACTTGTTTATGTCAGTCTAAGACCTTTTTTTTTTTTTTCGGCCACAACCTTTTTTTTTTTTTGGCCACGACCCAACCACGATTGCATTGGTCTTGGCCATGAACCATCGAACATAACCCCTCCTTTTTCGGTGAAATTTATCGTTGCAATGCCACTGGAATATGGTCAATTAAATGCAATGGTTGGCTCTGTTTCATTGCCAAAAGTCCATCGATCTTGTCCTTGAGTTAATCAACAATGCAATCGTGTGATCAGCAGATAGGGCCACCTTTTCCCACTTATTAATGATACCTTCACTACTTAAGATAAATACAACATGATTCTGTGGTTTCTGCAACAATCTCACAACCTAAGGAAAATCCTCTGTGACCCGGACATTGGATTTTGACCCATCTGTTGCGGTCCATCTGTTGTGTACTGGAAAATGCAAGTGATCAAATGGAATTCACTAGTTACTCGCTAGTGAACCATCTTAGTATCGATTAACACTCAGAGGTCTCCTCATTCCATGAATTGTAATTGTCTTTTTTATGTACATTTTTGTTAGGTCTGCTTAAATTGATGAGCAGATGTAATTTAAGGTTTTACTGTATGATCACATATATATATTGCTTAGATCATCATATTCATGTATCTCCATTATAGCAATATACGGTGATAAGTTGTTTCGGAGTCAAGGCCAATCAGGAAAAATGGCAAGATTTGCTGAATGATTTATTGCTAGCCCATCAGGTTTCGTTTTCCTGAAAATTAAGAACAGCTTCCTCTTTCTACCTGTGACATTTTATGTGGGTAATGCTTAGTCAACTAAATATATAAGGCAACAGCCTGCTCACAACTTGTAGATTGGGCAGCGGCTCTCAATATATCTACAAAGTTGTAATTATTTATGGAAGAAAATTTACAAAGCCTTAATTTGGGATTAACTTTGCTTTTAAGATAGGTATTCATTGTTGACCTAAATTTAACCTCTTTTAAAGCCACAAACTGGACGGAAATTACCATGTGTTTAAATTCAAAAGAAATTTATTTTGTAAACGTGCCTAATATTGAGGTCATCTGAAGTGTGCCCAATTTCAAGTTACATTAATTGCTAAAGTTTCAAAGAATATTGTCATAACCAGACCTGGGTTGTATAATGGTTTTGAATCCAAACTTTTCTTTCATAAAGATATATACAATTTAACATATATCTATGATTTAAAATGCACAGATTTTATCTGTGACAAACTAAGTAAAACATTTGGAGAAAATGAAAGAAAATTACCTCTTTTCTTAACCAAAAATTCAACACTCAGTATTGGCTTCTACACTTTTCATAGCAGATCTGTGTACCTAGCTTAGTACAACTTTGATAAGAATCCTGGACTATCAGTGTTGTGTTGAAAATTGTAATAGGTTTTCTCAAACTGTCATTATTCTGTTTGTTATGGCTAATTACCCTTACATTTATAGGGTCTTTTAGGGCACACAAGAAAATTGTCTAACACAGGATTTCTATGTGTATGGAACATTGCACTGTAAACCTGCAACCAGATGGAACCTAGCCCGACCTTCAACACCGGGGTGGGGTGTAATGTCTGATAATTTCTGAAAATCGTTGACAATTTTCATTCGTGTGTGGTGTGGCAATTTCAACTACTATACCTGACAAGAGGTAGTGTTAGTGTTGAGACCACTCATCAAGATTTCTGTGGGAGGAAAAGAGGTTTAATTTGGTCAGGGATCTATATTCTTCTGCTATGGATCTTGTATCCCTGTGAAACTTTCAATTAATTGAGGTGTTGGTGGGTGGAAGGGCACTTAGACTTATTGACTTATTGACAACTGGTCTTACTGTTGAGGAGTAAATATCCACTCATAAAAGTTTTAATAGAGGGGTTGGGGAGGGGGGGGGGAAGGTGGGTTAAATTTATTCAAAGGTCATATTATTCTATTGTGAACTTCTCATCCCAGGGAAGATTCCATCCAGGGGGGTGGGAGCCTGAACTTGGTCAGAGGTCATGGTACTCTACTTGCCATTTAATATCCCTGGATGAAAATGTTTAAGAGTTCTCATATATGTTTTAATGGGTAATTAATTGAACAGCGTGATAATTACTTTATATATTTTTATATACTTTATATATCCTTCGTTTAAACAAGGTTATGTATGTACTGGAAGGATGTGATCTCATCTTGTCCTTGACAAGACCTAGAAGTAACTTTAAACCTTCAGCAACATTTGATAGGCCTGGATCGGGTTATTAGGTGTCGCAATATCGTAGTATTATAAAGCAACATAAGTTCATAAGGTCTGCAGGCCACAGGGTGCAACCATACACACACAGGAAGTGCATCAGGATATTGTCCCAAGTGTTCCAAAGTTCTCCGCCTGCAATAAAATGATGGTGACATATTTTTGGTTCTCTCAGACTCTCTCTCTTCAAGTTCCTTGGTGATAGGCGATGACCTTTAGCCTCTTTGTGGACAGGTTTACTCTACTATCCTCACCCTATTAACACATTCAAACAATGATAACATTAGTATTTCATAGATTTTCTTGGTTAAACCTCTGGACTGATGTGATGGATAAATCTAGTTTTTAAATCAGAAAATAAAAGAACATGGTGATGTGATGGAAGGGGACATTTGAGGGTGAAACTGGGGGGAGGGAGTTGGGAGGGGGGAATCCCACTGGTATGAAGCCAAACATATTAAGCTCTGAGTTATAATTTCTGTATTGAAAAGAACAGATATGCTTGAGTGTATTTCTATATGATATTTCTGATTATGGATTCATATTAATATATATCATCACAATAATTTTAAAACGCTATGTATTTAACGTTTATTCTTTTTTCAGTTTTTCTATAAATATCTTTTTTTTCATGTTACTTTACAGGAAACCAGAGAAAGGTATCAAATTTCTGGTGGAAAACAAATTCTTAGACAACTCTCCCAACGAAGTCGCCAAATTCTTGCTAACTCATTCCGGTTTCTGCAAACAGAAGATCGGAGAATATCTGGGAAATTTACAGAAAGATTTCAACATGATGGTCTTAGAGTAAGTAAATCAATTCTGATCTGAGATAAGGATTCCCTGATCGCCTTTAATTCACAAGCAGTCTAAGTAAAGGGAGGAGGGAGGAGGGGGAGGGAGAGGGAGAGGGAGAGGGGAAGGGGAGTTGGAGGTGAGGCAGTGGGAGTGGTTTGAGGAGGAGGGAGTGGTGAGGTTGTAACTGTCAGATCTTGACACACGGCTATCATTTCAGCTGGGACAGAAAATGGTCATTAAGAGTCTGTTATAAAATTTGAATATTCAGCACAAAAAAAGCAAGTTGCTATGACTCTATTGTTTTGTGAATATGAATATACTGATAATGCAAAATACATTAATTTTGATAAAGAGTGCTATATTCTGTTATCAGTTGATTGTGCTTCTAAATACCATTTACCTTGGACCTGATGGTAAATACGCTATCGTGGTATAACCACGAAAGGAAGTAAAGGCTTTTAGGCCTTCACCATTAGTGGTACCGAGGAAGGATTTCAGGAAATGAATCAAGTTGTATCAGGGCTATTGCGTGTCGGGGTATTAGCATCAAACCACGCACAAAGTTGTCGGATTAGTCGGAAACCTTTTTTCTTGCGACATTGCCTACCTGGTACCACGGTCTGTTTGTCTTTTCACTCTCCCCTGATCCTCATTAAACATTGGTTTGTCCTGTTTTTTATTGTGATTGACCCAAAAATATGCTGAATGAGAGGTTTTTTTATTCCAAGAATACATTGTCATTATGACACTTTGGAATAACTTACGGACCATAAGTTATGGTACACATTCAGACAAATAGTGGTTCACTTCCCAGTGATTAAAGGAACAAAGTATTTGGTGACGCTGAACGAACCCATCACATGACCGCACCAATATCCAGTGAAGACCGTCCTGCCCAGTTTACAGGTCACCATCTCAAATTGATGCAAAGATTGTCACAAAATCATGAATACCTTATCAATTAGATATTCCTGAAAGCAGTAATAATTCCTTCAAAGTTGTTGATGGAACAGTTTTTGTGTTTATATTATATTACCGAAAGGATTGCAAATGCCTCCCGCAAACAGCACAACTTACATCGTATTACTATAGGTTACTTAATAGAATGATTATAGTCTAGTTTGTTTAATTATAACATCTGACATCGTTAAGTGCTTTCACTTCCTTCATGATGTAGGGCATGCATTGTCTAAAGCTTTCCCTTTCTATAGTCCTGCCTTTTAAGTCTCAAAGGATTCTTCCTCTTTATGATAGTTCCTCCTTATAGCATAGTTATAGACTTTGTGAATCGATGAGTTTTCCA
Organism: Apostichopus japonicus; assembly: GCF_037975245.1. Lineage (NCBI taxonomy): Eukaryota > Metazoa > Echinodermata > Holothuroidea > Aspidochirotida > Stichopodidae > Apostichopus > Apostichopus japonicus. The sequence continues at coordinate 24,074,673 of NC_092580.1, forward strand.
TCAGAAGGGGGAAGCCTTGATGAGACATCCTGTTCAGTCTAATTGGCCTTAATCCCTTTCTTGGCAAAAGTTTAAAGTCCTCAGTCATCTCAACTCCTGTTACCTTTGTATCTACAGCTTCTTATTTTTGTTTCCCGAAAGGTGAAAATATGTAGCAACTCTTGCAGACCTTTGCATAATTTGTGAGGGGGGACAGCAGATTGCAAAGTCGGCAAAGACTATAACCCCGGTCGCAATGTCGGTAATTACTGTTACAGTTTATAGATTCGTCGAACACGACAGCATACAGAAACGTTGTACTCAAAACCGAAGCCAACGTGAATTAATTAGGTCACTCATCCGGAGTCTTTGTTAACTACTTCAATACCGCCCTCATTAACATTTGAGGAAGCATTTCATACTGTAGTTTTGCTGTACATGTATTTCTTTGAATACAATCAACACACTCACCTAAGACCTAGATATTATACAGAGATTGGGAAAGATTTAGGTGGATGGTTTCAGGGTTCACAATGTAAACTGCAATAGAGCACAGCAACAAAAGTGTCCGACTGACCTGTGAATGTAACATACTATCATTCTGAACTCGACTTAAAAACATGGCTCATTGGTTGCGGATGTCTGGCAATCTATTGGCTGCCAAGTAGGCAAATTCTGAAGGGTGGGGAGAGGGGGAGGCAACCAAAAAAAATTGACAAAAACCGTTCTTATGAGGGTGCAAATGACATAGAGCATTACATCCTGAATCGATGATGCTAGCATTGCAGTTTTTTCACTGAAACAAAAACAAAAATACAACACAATACAAATAAAATTAATTTAGTTAATATGTTTGTGCAATGATAAGGTAGATCATACAAAACCACTGGAGCATGGAATACTCATTAATGCCAGTCAACTTTCTTCTATGGTAACCAATGAATCCACACACATACAGATACACAGAATAAACCTATCCTTCCTGAATAGTCTGCAAGGGTGATTAAGAGAGATTTATCTTTCAAAAACAAGATGCAATTATAACCTCAATTAACCCTGTTACAACAGGCTGATACCTTGAAGCTGATTGATGTCTGCATTTGATTGGCAAACCAGGTGATATTTTACAAATATTCCCTCCACACTATATTTATTTTGCTGTTTGTTTTTCTTTTCTCAGATGCTATGTGGCAGAAATGAACTTCAAAGGTCTTCCCATAGATGAGGCCCTGAGGAAGTTTCAGTCAACTTTCAGGATGCCAGGAGAGGCTCAAAAAATTGAACGATTGATGGAGGTGAGAAAATTGTAGACACTGTGAAGGAAGAGATACTGCACAGAATGAAGTGAATTGGCAAAGAGTAACATTCGGCATAGAGATGCTTAAACTTGGAGAAAAAATTGCCCTTCAACAAAATTATTCTGTGATTGAGTTTCCTTTCAGGGAAAGGAAAATGAAAGTCAGGAAGTGTTAAACAGAAGACATTTCGTCATTAATGATCATAAGATGTGAAAACTGTCGGCTTCTCAATGTGCGCAAAAGGGAAAATGAAACTTCTCTTGGCTTAGATGTAGATCCCACTTCTGACACCACATGTAACGAAAATGATTGGCACTTGCCAATGTCACTTGGGGTCTTGAACTGGTGTAATACTGGACACTTGACCTGTATAAATGTGCTTGTATGGCAGAAAGTAATTCTTTAAATCATCTCCATTTAGAGAAGTGTTAGTGTAATGTGTGTGTCGCTGCTAAAGGTATAATCTACAGTGAAAGAGAAATATATTTGATAAGCACAACACTGTAAACTGTTGAAATTTTGCATTGGAAGTGAAGGGTTGCTATATAAAGTTTGTCTTCCGGGGGGCTAAATTGATCAAGGCAAATATCTTAATCAGTGAAGGTGACTAAAACAATTATCAAAGGATGACAGACGAAAATTAATGCGTATTGATTAATTTCATATGTAGCGTCCAGGGAAACAGAAGAGAGAGCCCGGTTTTAATCAATATTTAGTTAGTGGATCAATCTCTGACTATTGGAATGGATCAATTTATGTTATTCTCTGTCGTCAACAAAAAAAGTGGGATTTATTTGTAAGATCTGTTAAAATAAGTTGTAAGAGATGAACAGTTTCAAAACAGTGTATATATATATATTTTTCAGTGGTTTGTATTTGTTGATAATTTGCAATAGTGAACATTTTATAGTTTTTTTTCATGTTATCATATAATAAGTACCTTTGATAGGACATTAACGTAAATTCCTGCAACATCAATCGAAGAAACTTCTGGGTGATTATCACGTGAGTGGAAATTTAGTCGTTCCATTACGGCTAATTTATTGACGATCGTGCGACCAATTGATTGAATTGTGAAATGAGGCATTATTACTCTTCTCGATGTATTCAGATCTTACAGAGATCAAGTCATTTCTTCAACAAAGTGTTAATAAAGCAGATTTAACGCGTAACTTGCAAACTAGTATTAAACACAGTCGCATTTAGCTATGGAAAAACATTGTGTCTTGTGGTGTGAAGTGTTTGGTGTTTGCCTAGAGTCAAATCAAAAGGTTGTTTCTACATCGTTTATGCAGAAACTTGACATAATTGTCTTTTGTAGTACCTCTCTTTTGCTCTGTATGACTGATCCTTCGTACAGTTTGAAACCGTCAAAACTTCCATCATGATTAGGGGATTTTATTATAACCTCTGATTTGACACGCTGAATGAAGTACTTACAGTTTCATATCATATTTATCTGATACTAGCGATGAGTGAAAAATATTGCATGATCTCAAACCATGCATGCTCACCGTAGGATTCTGGGGGTTTTGAAATTCATGTTACTTTCCATTTTACAAAAATTGTGAAGCTTTTTCCTTGTAATGAATTCTATACTATTTCCTAGAATTTTATTGAAGATACAAAAGGAAGGGAATATATTTATGAACAATATTTGTGAAAATGGTAAAGTGAAAATTCATGTGAGACATGAATACATTTACCCTGGGTTTTTTTTTTGGGGGGGTACATAGAAAATCTCTGCAGTGCATGTGATGGTCATGTCAAATTAAATAATGGTTACATAAAAGTGACTAGCCTGTGTCGTTACTGACAGACAGTGATATGACCTTTGACCTGTCATTGATATCCCACTCAGGCTTTCTCTCAGCGGTACTGCGTGTGCAATACAGACTCCATCAGGAATTTCCGCAGCGCGGACACGTTCTTCATCCTGGCGTTTGCTATAATCATGCTGAACACAGACCTCCACAGTCCAAACGTTAAATCGGAAAGGAGAATGAAGCTAGATGATTTTATTAAAAATTTATCTGGTAAGTATCGGGCAGTGGTGTTTGACCAGCCAACTTAACCAGTAATCTATGCTACTCACCGTCCGCACAATAGTTCATCCAAATTTTGTTTTCATGAAACGATAACCTCAAACTCTTTCTAAATCATTTGTCCGACATTTGTTCTCTTTCACCTTGACGACATGCCCAACCTTTCTCATCCATAGTGTTTTATCGACTTCCTCAGATTCTCAAATTTTACCCGAATTAATTTCCACACATCTTTGTCTCGTCTGTTGAAGTGATTTATGAAAAAATTGAACCCTCTGTGGTTTAGCGACTTTTGCTCTCCAATAACCATCTATTCATCGTCGCTGCTGGAGTATACGGTGTCTTTTACATTGCCGTCTTCCGGTAGCGTGGTCCGGTTTTGAAGATCTCAAAGAGGATACAATTCCGTGTATTAACGAGGCCATTCCATCTCTTTGCAATAAATAGGTTGTTGGAAAGGGTCATAATTGACCAATCAGGGACAGGTATTGTCTTTGATGATCTTTATAGGATGCTCTGGAAGGACAAATAGTTCCTTCAGTAGAGTTAATGGGTTATCTGTCCGTAGCGATGATAAAGAAGTCTGCCCTCAGACAGGTTTCGACTTGCTAATCTCTTTGACAGTGCCTGCTACATTAAAATCTGTGGAATGAAAAAAAAAAGAGTATAAATTACCCTTATGTGTGACAGACATATGAGGCACTTCCATGGTTTGGATATTCTCAAATGAACTAGTTACTCATCTCAAACAGAACTGCTAGATGAAGGTAGGCACACTATAGCCAGAGTGTGATAGTTGTGTTGAGACATGTAAGGGGTAATATTAGGAGAGGAATGGGAGTAGAATGAAGGAGGAGTTCTACTAGTTGTTTAGTAGTGAAACAATCCTGGTGGCTTTAAGATAACCTAACCGTCTACAACAACAAAAATGGTAACACTTGCGATATTCTTGAAGTAAAATGGACTGGAAAATGTTAGTATTATCTTTCACCAGAATTCTAATTTATAGATAGATAGAGTATCTTTCTCATTTTGTTGTGTTTAGCTACTTTATGATACCTCTATGTCTAAATTGCCACCAACGAATGGCTCGATAGCTTAGACAGTGAAGCGCTGTGCTTGTAACCCAGAAGTCACTGATTCCAATCCCGTTCTATCCAAGAAATTCTCTGCTCTCTTCCATTTATTTATAATTTCCCTGTCAGTTTTTCCTGTTGTATCTTTTATTTATGTAACTACATTATTGATGTTTCTTTTTGTTAGGTATCGACGATAACTGTGATGTGGATAGGGAATACCTAGAGGGAATTTATATGCGGATCAAACAGAAACCTTATCAACCTGCTGAGGATCACACCAACACCGTCATCAGACTAGAGAGAAGTGTCATCGGAGAGAGACCGGTAGGTTGAAACAGCAGTGTGCCTCCTGCAAAGGGCTACACTCATACATACAACATAGTATTAGTCATCATTAAACTGTTTGATTTATTATATAGCTGGGAAATATTTATTACCACCAGGTGTAAGAAAGTCTGTGGTGCAATCATTTCTAATTCAATGACAAAGCTATCAATTTCAAGTTGTCTGACTCTTGGTATAACCCAATAATAATATTGGGTATCATACACCTACATTAAGCTAGTGGTCACTCTATAGTTGACAAAAACAAAAGAACACTGGTGTCAGTACAGCCATTGGTCATACCGCCCTGCCAAACTGGACCTTAAGTGTTAGTGGTACCTGTACTGCATGGTGTTGGTGAAACAACTGGTCATATCGCCCTACCACACCGGACCTTAAGTGTTAGTGGTACCTGTACAGCTGACAAAATACCACATGATGTAAATTAGTAAATGGTCATATTGTCCTACCAAACTGAACCTAAAGTGCCAGTACTGCATTGTGTTGACATGACAACTGGTCTTAGCGTCCTTCCACACAGTACAGCTGTGAATACAGTGCAGTGTCACTACAATCACTTAACATGGTTTGGATTACTTTACCAATCCCAGGTACATTTTAACAGCAGGCAATAATTAATGCATTATTGATCTTACAAAAGGTCTGTTATACGACGTCAGCAACCGTACAGCACTCTTGTTGCATTTGTATGAATTCCTTCACCATCATGCTTACATTCGCATGACTTCGTTGCAGAGAGTGATTAGGTATCAAGCATAGCAATAGTTTAGCTCCAGTGTGTAACTAAAGGGTCATATGTGATGGTAATATCTGGGGGGGGGGTAGGGGGACAGGCCCGATCAAGCAGAAAGTTTATTAAGAAGACCAGACTAGTATTAGTTATTACAAAGGTAAGGGTTAAGAAGACAGCCAGTATTTACAGAATGAAAGCTCTATTAAAACCTATGACAAGGAGAAGCGTACAATACTGGGAGGCTGCCCTTAGACCTGGCAGTACCACCCTCTCGGGAGGAGAACTAAGCTTAGAATAAAAGATGAAGGAAACTTGTTATATTTCCTCCTTAAGCGACTCCTAGTTGTTATCAGTGACCACTTTTCACACTCGATGTGTTCACATATTGTGTCACAGAGTTTATTAAGGCAATCCTAGACTTGCTGAAGTATGGGAAAGGTTTTTTCCTGCAAGTTCTGACTCAGCCGAATCATTCCCAGAAGAAATGTTAAACCACACAATTACAAATTTTGGCAGTGCTTAGAGGGTTCAGATATAAACAGGATTATTCCTGGTATCAGCATCGGTGACCATTAATTGACTTTCTAGCCTATATGCTGATGACCTTGTCAGCCATGACTGCAGTTTTTCACAGGCTTGTTTCCTGCAAACTTCCTGCAGGTAATTGAATGAGAAGAAGTATGTCAGTGTTGTGTTTTTTTTTCTGTGTAGGGTGTTACTTGGTACTAAGGATTGCGTAGTTCTCTGTCAGACAACAGGATGTGCGTAACTGCTACTTCACAGAACTAGAAGGGTTGCGTCGATGTAAAAGTACTTTTATGAAACAACTTTTGACAATAATGTCATCAGTATAATCATCAGTAACCAGTATCTTTTCCTGTTTACTTTATTTATGATTACATTAATTAATAAAAAACAAATGAAGATAAATTTGCTAGATTTTATTTCTAACTTATTTCAGTATCTTGATTAGTTTCTATGTGTGTATATCAATTAATTTTATAAATTGCATAGACACATTTCTTTAAAAACGGTATTTCATGTTTTTGATTTCCTTTGCACATGGGTGCATTCACCCATTCATCCCAAAATGGTAACTTTTATGAGATATCTTGCCGTTTATCCAATAGTTCATTTTTTTTTAAATCGGCAACAGATGTCAAAAAACATATTAAGTCCTCTTAAGTTTGAAGTTAGAAGCTGCCGCAGAGGTAGTCCCTAATCTGCTAAAAATCACATGAATTTTGGGGTACAATTTCGAAGGTTTTTCAAATATCTTAGCCTGCAAGTGGCAAACATTCCCCTCCTCAATCTCTTGTGAGGGGAAAATGTGCCATTCAGGTTGAAATAATGGAGGTATGAGAGTTCAATATCTATGTTCGTTTTGTGGCTACTAAGATATCAATAAACTCCCAACAGAAATAGTCAGTCAACAGCCTAACAGCAGATCATACATGTATTCTGTACAAACACATCATGTATAGGTTAATTTCCATGGTTATCATGCTGGGTTACTAATAGCATATTTCATTTGCACCGTGTTAGCCCACTTTCACAAACTGTTGGCTTTGCAACATCTTCGACCAATCTCTAGACTGTCTTCTCAGGGTAGTCTATCAACGTGGAGGAAATTATCATATCCCTAGATGAATAAGAGCATTGGTTTCAAAACAAGAGAATTAATCTCAGCTTACAACACTTTGATCGTATCTATATTATGAAGACATTGAACCTATTCATGTTCACGTTACAGTGTCTTCGAAAATGACTGCTGTCATGAACAGTTTTAGGAAATTATAAAAAAGGTAAATTTCTTTTTAATGATGTAAATTATTCCATCATCGTAAAATGTTTTGTTCTACTTTGGTAGATGTTGGCTGAACCTCATCGACGTCTGGTCAGCTCCTGCAGTCTCCTGGAGATCAACGATCCGACCAAGAAAGATAAAAAACACATCAGAGAAGTGTTTCTACTCAATGACATGCTGCTGGTAGGTCATGTGACCACATATCAATGGTGGCACAGCATCATAACATTTCCATTTAAAAATGTTTTCATTTGAAAAAGGAATCCATCATAGTTTGCATGTTAGTTAGAATAATATTCAGCACACTAACACTAAACATTTTTGTTGTTTTGGACAAGAAACTTGTAACTGGTTATGACTTATGCAATTCCCTGTCTTCTCACAACAACTGCACTGTCTCTCTCTCTCTTTACCATGTCTAGAGAATTTGGTAACCTTTTAGGGCTGTCCTATTTTCTTTTTTTTTGGCCTTTTTATGGAATAACTCTTTGATTCTCTCTGAGTTTTATACTGTTAGGAAGGTATTATGTGTTCATAAAACGTTTGGGAGTTAAAAATAATTGCAACTGAAATCATAGTTTTTTCAGCAATACTTTGAAAGTCTTTCAACATTTGCTATTTAGCACAATCCAAAATGCAAGGGAATAAATGTCAGGATTTTAAATATGTTTTTGAGAACCTACGGCACAATTGTAGCATCCTGCTATTAGTCGTCTACCGTGCCTGATAAACCTTTTTATTACCATTACCGGCATGTAACAGTTTCCTTATTTTCATATCGAAATCTTCTTTTGAATCTACTCAACAGATTACCAAACAGTACCGCAAGAAGCAAACAGTGCAATTTGGCTACAAGAAACATTTCTCACTTCAGGGTACCAATGCTTTAGAATTTTCAACTGCCTGTAAGTATTTTTCCCCCTTCTGCCTGAAAAAACTCTCTACCTTAATTCTTAATACTGAGTTGGTCGGTGAGGGGATGGAAGATGGCTGGAGTAAGTGGGGATGCTGGAGAGCAGGTTGAAATTGAGAGATAGCTTCAATGTCTGTTGAATTGTTTATGACCACACTTGATGAACGTTTGTTTACATGTCGTCTGAAGTTAATCCAATTCAAACAGAACAGCATATCATCATTACAGCCACCGACTATAGCAATAGAAAGTAAACCAGTTGAGTACAGGAAATGCTAGGTTAGAACTAGGTTCCTGTTATGAAGTTTATTCCAATGTTGATTTGGTTTCATTACTGTTGTTTTGCTCTAATATTAGCTGAACATGCTGTAAATTATTGACAAAGTCTGTCTTCATATTTCAACTTCTTTTTTTTTTTTTGGGGGGGGGGGGGCTTTTGACTATCAAAGTAGTGATTTACCTGTTTGAAGTATCAAGTTTGACATTTTGGATAACATTAGGCCAAATGTGATATGGCTGTTGTCAATAGTCAGTGATGTGCATAGTGGGTCTATAGTTATATAGTATATTAACTTACATCAGTAAAGCAAAAATCAGCAACCTACATAAGTACTGTTGCCATGGTAATGATGATAAGAGACAGCATCCCGATCTATTGTGAAATATTTTTGAAGATAACACAAGGCAAACGTTATCTGAATGTTATCAGGTGTCAGTGAGCTAATGTACAAGAGCACAGGTGGGCGAAGTAGTGCATGCGAGTCAAATGCAGTCCACAATTAAAAAATTCCTGCTGCTAGCGAGAAGGCTTTCAGATCCTGATTAAATTACGGCCCCATGTGTAAGCAAGGGAAGACAAACTTCCAAAATATATCTTATTTCATGTAGCTCTACTTGGGAGCTTTTTATTTCTCATATTAAATAGATTTGTCCAGTTTTGCCACAGGAGTAAGTTCATCACACATAGTGTTGTGTCACCCGGAGTGGGTAAAAAGTTTTTTAACTGCCGCCCGGAAAATCAGTTTTTTACCCACCCATTCCTGGTTTAAAATTTTATAGTAGTGAGCCGTATATATGGCCCATGTCATATCAATGTTGTTGGTATCACTTTCGAGCCATGTTTTATCCTACATGTTGTCAAGCACATGCATTTTTTTTCTTTTTTTACCGCTTTTTTTGGTGTGAATGTTAAAACAAATATAAGAGTATGACTATCTCTCTCTCCTCAATTCTATTACAGACTACCCATTTGGTATCAGGCTGGTTTCAACCATCAATGAAAAGGTCCTCGCTACTTTCTGTGCCGGTCATCCAGACGATCGGCATAAATTTGTCTCTGATTTGAGGGAAACGATACAGGAGTGTGCAGAAATGGAGGAAATAAGAATTGGCAGTAAGTATGGACACAAAAACAAAATTGGTGGCAGCATTCAGAAATTATGTCCTCGATGCTTCTCAGTGTTGCATGTTTGATATATAAAGCTTATTATTTTTACAAACTGATGCATTTGATTGTTATTATGATTATATCACAAGGTAGAATAGAATAAGCTGTTGGTGCTTTTAAGAAAAGTGCATCTCCAATCACTTGGCTGGCCCAGAGTTGCTATTTTATGTTGCTCTTATGTAGCATTGAAGTCAGGTTGCATAAAGAGGGAGAAAAAAAAGAAGATAAAAATAAGCAGCTTTTATATGCATAGACTTCATAGATTTAGCAATTACGCTCAGTTGGAATGCAGTTGTGAAACCTTGAATCAATCTGTAGGTGAAATGGGCTACTTATAAACAGATGTGTCTGATTTTAGAATCGATTTGCAATATCTGTATTCATCATAGATTTTATGTGGACCTAATACGATCATATTCTCAGTCGATATGAAATAGAAGGGGGTTTTTATAATCACAAGTAACTGCACTTTACTTTCACCATAATACCTTTCAACTCTCATGAAAGTAGAAGTTAGTTCACACAGTCTCAATCATCATCACTCCCTGATAGATTACACCCCATTCTAATAAATAGTTAGAATTATCCTACAAAGACAAACAAGAAATGCTATGTCTTTCACTTTCTGTATGAAGCTGTATACACAGAGGAGGTACTGTGGTTTTCACCTCGTTGAGCCTGCGTTATGTGATCTTTGTTGGCTACTCATTCATGATCTCAGTTTAGCTTGAAACAGTTAGCTTAAGTTTAGCTTGAAACTTATCATGCAAACTTATTATGGAAACATTTAAATTTGCTTGAAACATAGTATAGAAACTTATTATGGAAATGTTTAGCTTGAAACTTGTTATAGAAACTTGTTATGGAAATGTTTAGCTTGAAACTTGTTATAGACACTTGTTATGGAAATGTTTAGCTTGAAACTTATCAGAGACACTTAATATGAAAATGTTTCACTTGAGACTTGTTATAGAAACTTATAATGGAAAAAGTTTAGCTTGAAACTTATCACAGGAATTTATTATGGAAACGTTGAGCTTGAAACTTATCATAGGTACTTATGATAGAAATTTATTATGGACAGTTCAGCTTAACTTCATTTAAGAAAGTCCAGCAATAAATGAGAGGTAAACGTTTCTACTTGTTTAATTATAGAGCTTACACAGTGATTTATCTGAGAGGAAGTGTCATATTAAGTATGTTATAACACCTTTTCAGGACCTCACTATTTTACTTTAAATTGTTCGATATGTTTGGAATATCTTCCACTGTAAAACAAACTGTTACAAAATCTGATTCTTGAAAGTTGAAAAAACAATGAAAATCCATCGCTGTTGTAGAAAGAAAATCAGCTTTGGGTTGACACACACCAAAACTTACAGTTTGTTATGTGACCTGTTGCCTGTAAAGTTTCATATTAATTCACATAAATGAAAGAATTCCTCCTTCCTTTTTCCGTTTTAGTGGGTGTTTTATTTTTTAGTCGTCTTTACTTGCATGCACGTTCTTTTCCTTTATTATTTTCTCATTCCGCTTTACGTTTCCAATTTAGTTCAATTGCCAGTGCAGAAGAGTGAGTGGGAAGGTGAGGGCGCACTCCTGTTTGATTTTTTTTGCATGCATGCACCGCACCCCCCCCCCACCGTTCCCTGCCACCACCACGCACCGAACCTTAACATTTTTCAGCACCTGTTAGCTTTTAGCGATAGTGTCGCACTCAGGTATAAGAGAGGCAAACTGTCAGTTTAGCAAGGATACATGTTTTGTTTTCTTGCATGTGTTTTGCCCCCTTTTTTTCTTCTATGCTCATTGGATAATATTGTCTGTGTTTGCAGGTACAGAATGTTGAAGGGTAATTTTGAAATATCACACTCCCAATAACATAATCGTTGTATGTGTTTTCATCGCATTAGTATTGAAATTTTCAAGTTTAAGCTTATCTGTGTGATCAGTTGTCTGTTTAATTACATTCGGTTGTAAACTGTACTGCTAAGTATGGTCTATTTCTCTCCTAACCTATTTACATACATGTATTTCCCTAATTGCCTGTAATTACTATCTGGCAGAGTAGGCTTTGTCTTTGCTTTGTAGAAAAATTCTTTTGCGTTCGAACCTTTTTTCCCGCCTCGATTGAACATTGGTAGCAGTTTTCTTTGTAGTTCTTTGTGCAGCTCTCTAGTATTCCTGTATTGTTCTGTCATATTCGTTAATAGTATCTGTGATGACTTCAGCATATGTTTGTAACAGGATGAGATGACCAGGTTCATATCTGTATGTGAGTGGTTATAATGGCCTTACTGTTTAGGGGCCAGACGTCCTGGCCGGAATAACTACTGGTTAATACTGTTTGTTGGTTAGGACAATTGCAGTGATCGATCATCAAATCATGAAATTATCTAGAAAAATTCCCATTGGCCATTGATCGTGACAGCTGCAGCTACCATTCAAAACTGCTAAACAAATTTTTTTGATAGGTCTGGTTGCCTTGGAGACTCATTGAAGTAACATGAAGTGTTTCCTTTGTTGATGGTAATGGAGGAGGGAGAGGGGATATCACACTTGAAAAGTTATGTCAATTCTCAATTGAAAATAATGGAATAATCTCAACGTATAAGTGTTACTGTGGCTACATTGGGGTTTTAATCATTTGAAGTGTTAGGTCTGCCTTTGTATGTACCATATCAAAATGAAAGACTGCAGCAGCTGGGTTAGATTCCCTGCAGTAAGAACCAATCAATATCAAGCAAAAGAGGTTATCTGCAGAGCAGCAGAGTCTGGTATGTGCAACTGGAGATCACAAAAGATTATGTCCTGGCTGCACCTAACCTCAAACTACACCCTCCACCCCTTCTCGACATCGTACTTTTGACAAATTTCCTCAAACCATAATAATAAGCAGCATTTCTACATATCATTTCATGTAGTCTTTTTTCATGAAAAGTATCTGATTGCTTCCTTTCTTTCAATCTACTTCTAGCTTTAAAAGTTTCTATTGATTAAACTACCTTTCAGTGACAGCTAGCATATATGTGTAGACTGCAAAAAAATTCTTAAAATTCTATGCAAACAGTTTCCAGCTCATATGTTATTCTGTTACATAAGCTTATTTATCTATCCGTCTGTTTCGTAAAGCTTTCCAATTAGAGTCTGCGCACTTTGCTCTGGCCAGGTTTATAGCAAGTGTCTGGCTGTTGGTTCATTTGGGATGTTTTTGGTCATTCTATGATTATTTGTGAGGTGGGTTTGCACCATAGAGGCATGAATATGCATTAGGTCAGTAGGTGGGGTTCTGTTTGCATCATACTGTTACCAAACCCTGTGTGAGCAGTATAGTAACACTAACATTTAACAAAAGGCTTTATCTCGATAGATGGTTAAAGAATGGGAAAGTAAACATTTTTCTGGTCAACGTTGCATTTGAATGTAATACAAATTATTAACATAAAAAATTACATTTTATGAAATTATTAAATTGTATGACCTTGTTTCAAAACCAAATTTCTTATATTTATCCGATAACTTGTGATTTGTGACTATACTCAGTAAAAATTCTTTATTTATCAGTTGACCATTTTAGCAAATCTAAACTTTACTACGAAAGTATCAGTGGGTGAAACATGTGAAGTGACTACTAATTGCTACCACAGCTTTTTACATATTTTGTAGTAAAATATGCAAACCCTTTAGAATTTAGTAGTAGAATTTTTTAGAATTTTGCATAATTAATAGCAAGAATTAAAAGAACTTCTGCATTCCCCCCCCCCCCCCTGCCATTACCTTGGGTTTTGGTTGTGGGTTATTTTGCTGCTTGTGTCAGTGTGGTACATGATTTCTCACTTTCTTGTAATATGTAAAAGAATTAAACATAATTGCCTTTGAAATCAGGGAATTTGTCAAAATTGTGAGATAAATTCACAGAAAGAGGCATTGAGGGTTTAATTTTAATGAAATAAAGACAAAATTAAATATCTATAGTTTAGTTCTCCCATTGAACACTTGTAGGCATTATAACAATAATAATATACTCAGCTGTACTTAGCTTTCCATTACACATTATAATATCCTATTGAGTTTTCAATCTCTTCCTTCACTACCGCTTTGTGTATCAAGTTCCATCATCTTTCAATATTTAGTTCTTTGTTCCAGGAGAGGCTGACTCTCAACTAGCTTGTTAGATTAATGGGGGGGGGGGGGGGGAGAAAGTGTAGCATAGGTCTGTGCTCTACATTTTGAGACACGCTAAATCACAGATTTTATACCTACCGTGACTGATATTTAATAAGAGAAAGTACCACTGAATCTGATTTCAAGATGGCAGTATGGTCACTATCAAGACTGCTGTTGACTTGCAATTTAATACAGGGCTTAATTTTCAGTTAAAATATAGAACTATATTGCGAGTAAGGTTCTCTGCAATTTCAACGGAGAAAAGTTTGACAAACTTAGAGAAATAGGCTGTCCAAAAAATTGTGCATCATAAGAGGATAATTTTATGGTTGCTAAACATCTCTTTGAAATGATCAATGATGGCAGGAAGAACATTGTATCCATTGTTGCTTGATTTGTTGATTTATCAATAGTTTAATAATGTACGAGATGGTAGTAGAACATATACACTGGATTGGAAAGCTTTTTACAGGTTTTACCAGAGAAGAAGATAATGAAGAGAGATCTTCTCCCTCCCTCTATCTCAGGAAATTATTTCTATAGACTCTCATAAATGTTAACTGCCTTTAATATTTGCTCTTCTTTACCATGAATTTTTGGATGTCAAACAGTGATAATTATTTTTAATTATTCTTTAATTGAAATCTCAGCCGAGTTGGAAAGACAGAAGAATATACGGAAAAGTCAGAATAGCAACACAGACTCCGGGGTTGGTCTAGACACCGCAAGCCTAGCCAGTAATCCTAACCTTAGCGGAAGTATGGATTCCTTAGCTCCAGGACTCAGCGAAGCAGCTCTCAAGAGGACCAGTTTGTCCAACTCACTCATAGATATCAAGGAAGCTTCCGGTGAGTTGAAGGGGCCGAGGCAATGGGTGCTAATTAATTTGGTCAGATTTACGCAATTATTTTCATTGACTGCCATCACTCTTGATCCCCCGATCTGAATTTTTCCGAGACCGCAAATATTTCACTCCACATCTTTCATGTACGCTTACATTGGATCCTCCACGAGTGATCAAACCACAAGTTAGCAATCATCAAACAGAACGTCGTCGAGGAAGACAGCAAGTGGTTTGAATGTTTCCCACATAATATAATAGCTGCATGCTCCCTTGTATTAGATACAAGCGGTGCAAGAAAAGAAAACAGGACATGACATCACATGTCATTGTGATCTCTGGTCACTGTAATCCACAGAACTTGTTATTTTGATCTCCCCCGAAAGGAGGATCAAGATCTCAGGGTCAGATCTTTAATTACAAGAGCCAGCTTTCACACTGAGAAGTTGATTTCAAGTGGAGGGATCAGATCTGGATCAGATCCCCTGCTGGAGGTTTAGTGTCACTTGGTGGCTAATTGTTAATAGACACAGGGAGGTGGAGTCGGTGGTCAGTTTTTGTCAGGTTTGAAGCAGCTTGTAAATCTACCTTAAAACTGATTATTTTGTATGGCATCGGTTTTAACACTTCTGGGGAACTGTTTGAAACGGTCCAATGGCATTGGATTTGTAATACTTTTAGTTACTCATTCATCATCAGTTCATACTTGTAATCTTGTTGAGTGAAAATGATGATAAATTATATGAAGTGGAAAGTAGTATATTAATATTGCTTTGTTTATTTTTCTTCAGCCCTGTCTGTTCACAGAAGTAGTGCCACATCTCTAGACAGTGGAGTATCTGTGAGTAAACCATCGTCAGTAATATTATAAGAGTATATGATATCACTTATTCTCATCTATACAGAGTTCAGAGTAGAATAAACGGTGTAAAAGGGTCTGTTTTGTGCATTGCAGAAGTATGACATACTAAATTTTCTGATGCTCCTCACAAAATATCATTCAAAATGCAACCAACCACAAATTGCGTTTAGAAGGAAGGGTGAAGAGAGGGGGGGGGGAAGGGGGCTGATTGTTTTGTTGTATAGGATTTGCTTGATATTTGTGATAGGAAAGAATTTAGGAAAGAATGTACTACATTGCACTGCTATTTTGGTAGGTAGGTAGGTAGGTAGGTATAGATAGGTAGGTCTAGTAGGCCAGGCATTTTTTATCTCTCCAAATTTGGTGGGAGATAGAACCCATTGTGATGTGTGATTGTAGGCTACCTACCAGCAGGAGTTGGTGTGGGTTAACATCATTGGATATTAGCTATTAATTGGGTATGATGGAATGGGGGGGGGGGGGGAGGGGGAGTGTTGGGAGTCCACACTTCATGGAACTAAAGACCTGATGTAATGTCAAAAATACCTACATAATGTAACATTATGTATCCATACTGCAATACACAGATGATACATATAACGATATTCTAGCTAATAATAATCTAGTGAATATCATTATTCTCCTTCTGTTCTTGCAGCCAATTGATATCAACGCTACGATGCCTCTTCCAAAGAAAAGCCGAGCTCCCATCCCACAAGACTTCAAGTCCGGTCGAAGGCACGGAGAGAGCAGACATTATCCAGACATTGCGGAAACGTGAACAAATAATCGTTAAAAACGATGGAACTATTTTCATGGTGCTCATAAATGCAACGAAGAAACGTCTACTCTGCTGAGGCACCTCTTCAAGAGTGGAGCAAACGTGGTCGAATGTCACAGGCCGTGTCCGTCGAGCCGATGTGTCGACACAAGATTTCCCTACGTTGACGGGTTGGATAGCACCACAGACATAAACAATGTACCATAGTAACAGTTTAAACATGCTCTCACAAGTGCATTGACCCCTGAGCGGTAGAGAGACTGGGTCAGGTTTGCACGTATATTGGTCTTGGAGTACTGTTGTAAAAAGATACTCTTAAAGCTCGCTTAAAACAAAATCTGGGATATTTCCAGCTATTTTCTATCAAGTGCGACCAATTATTATGTACTTATGCACAAATTTATTGGATATACAGTAATGTTAAACTTACATTAAAATATCATTGGTTACATCAGAAATCTAGAGTATTTCCTTTCGATGATATGGAGATACCTGGGATACACATATCATGGAAGCTCTCAATGCCAGTGTGTTTGAGAGCTATAAACCTCCATGAAAACTTTTGGGTCCTTTTTCCCCACCTCATCATTGAGGGCTTCAGTAATATCTCTTGTTAGCTTTAAGCGAAATGTTTTGGAAATTGCATGCCAGAAACATGTTTTGAAATAACTACCTCTGTACATTATGTTTAAGTATTACTTTAAATATCGAGCAAGGAATGTTGTTAACAGTGTTATTGATATGTTGTACTATTCCTGCAGGATGTGGATACTCTTAATATAGCAGTGCACCCTCTGTACAGGATAGACCTAATAATTATTAGTTACCTAATCGAAAGGAGCGTGACAGCTAGATGGATGTCGTCATCGCCTTCTCTCTTCTCTCAACTGTTACATTTTAATTTCCGCAGGAATATAACATTTAATGTGTGCTAAACTGTCATTCAGTTCCCCATCTATGAACATTCGGGAATTAGTTTACAGAGCAGCGGCTCAAGTGAAAAGCATCTTCAAATCTGTGATTTGTCTTGTACTTCAGGGGAAACAGGAATATAAAAGATTATGACACTTTCCAGGTCTTTATTTTACATCTACAAACCTTATAGAAAGTGAGTGCTTTATAGATATCCAGCAGTGCAAAACTAAGCTGAACAATGCCCCCCCTCTCTCCACCCTCACCCCCGGGTATAACCAATATCACTCACCGTACAAGTATATTCATCTCCATTCTTGCTGTAAAAGTCAGAGATTGTTTGTTTTTGACAAATATGATCAGTCATGGTTCAGTAAACATTAAGTGTTTCAGGTTTGGTTGTTGAAAGGTCTTCAGTATAGCTTCCTAATATGCTAGAAAAGTCAAATAATGGTCACTTGGCATCTTAACCTCAAGAAGCAATTTACTGTAATTACTCTGAAATACCGAATATAAAATAAGGTTGACAGTGGTGATACAGAGTACTAATTAAAGGACAGGATTACAGTCAACAAATTAGTTAACAGAGTTGTGGAGGCGAGCCATGGATATTTTAGCAAACCACAACAACCAAAAACGATAATAAATAAGAATAATAATATTTTTGCAGTGCTGCATTCATGTTTAGTCATGTAATAAAATTCAAGATATCATTTTTAACCTGAAACAGGTTTATGAAAATGGTAAGTTATATTACCATAGTAAAATACAATTTCAAATTTATTCTATGTAGAAAAACAGATGAAAAGAAACATAAGCATGAGCTGACCCCACAATTTTTTCGTTCCCTTGGAACAAATAGTCAAATACTCCAATTTTTTCATCACTTTATGAGGGAAAGTCCATGCAAGACTATTTGTCACATTTCAGATGTAAATATATACATTTCACAAGGCAAATGAAATAATTCCAAACTTTTAGAAAAGAAGATATCACACAAACTTTGAATGACTGCACATTTCTAAGAAATAGATAAAAAAGAAAAAGGAAAAAAAAGACCACCTTATTTTTCACAACATGCATTTTCCGTGGGTGTGTATAAAAAATTTGGGTAAATTTAACGGTGATATATGATAAGAGACCTGTCAGGGCATTTCAGTGGGGCTAAATGTGTCCTCTCTGGGAGGTTCTCAAGTACCAGGATGTAGAATGGATGTTTTATCTCTGCAACAGGAACTTTTATTAAAAATGACCAGCCATCATTGTCTGGAGCCATTAAAAACTTTGAGAAGAAACTATGCTATGGCACCATTTAAACCCTTGCCTGTAGTATTAGCTTTAGTATATTAAAAGACTTGCCAAAAAATATAAGATAATGAAGGACATGTTCTGTGAGAACAGGATAAAGTTACTCGGAGGGTGAAAAACTTCTAAAGCAAAAATTACTATTCACAAACTAACCATACATATTTTACAACATGGCAAGTGAAGTGTTTGATTTTGTTATGTTCTTTGGACTTCTTTGTTAACTTTACTAAATACATCTAGTTTTCTTCTCTGATGATAATTTCTGTTTTGAAATACTTTTCATTTTGTACTCTGTATTAACAATATAAGGCTAATACTTTATCATCTATGTCACAGAACTGTATCAATGCATTTTTAACTCAGCTCTACCATTTTGCATTATACATCGTATGATAATTACTCATTGAAGTCCCTGGGTGTGGTCTTTTTGTGAGATATTCCATGTGTATGAGAAATGGTCATCCTAGCATGTGATGTAACCATTAGCAACAGTAAGAAACTTCAAAACTTTATGTACAACTCCAATGTCTAACAAAACACTTGACATTTATAATCGCCTCTTTTCAGGTTCATGTAACAGCTTTATCAAAAACTACAAATATTTCTAAAAATTCTGTCCATTAGTCTTCTATTTGACTGAAATTGTATTGCTAATGTTAGTTTTCACCTTCTCTTTTCTCAAGTCAGATTTTGGAAACATTTGCATGTCCATAACATGAGATTTGCACAGTGCAGATGTTGCTAGGTAACATTCTGTTGCTATTGTGAAGCATGAAGACAGTGTTAGCAACTATGTCTATAACCTAGAAAGAACTAGTTGAAATGTTCTTTACATTTCTACTAAATATATAAGTCTAGCGTATACTTTGCCAATACCACTTATTTTTGGGCAGAATTGTTAGTTGTTACTTGTCATTAAATGTTGAATAAATATCAGCAGCTGTATGAAGCAATGCTAGAACTGATAGCATTTAGTGAGTATTGGAACATGGTTACACATTGTCGGCACAATGAATTGACGTAACAGTTGTTTAGAGCTTGATAGCACTTTTCAGAATCAGGGACAGATTTAAGGGTTTCCTGAAGGAGGGGAGAGCGGTGGCCCCGGGGTTGTTGAAAGCTGACTCCCATTGTATGGGGTCTATGGGCATCCTCCCCCAGGTATTAATGCAAGGTTGTTCTAAAACTAGGAATTAAAAACATTCCCTGGATCTGAACTTGAAAAAAATCATCTATTAATAGAATGCTGTACCATATCATAAGTGGATTGAAGGGCTGCTAAGCAACACTGTAAAGAGAAAAATAAATAAATAAAAATTCAAAATAGTAAGTCTTGTGGGTTTGAACTTAGTGATGTATCAATGGATGTTAAGTTTCAAACTGTCCGTTATCAAAAAAATCTGCTGAAACAAAGAAATTGCTCCAACTGTCTGAAACCATGGTGATATCCCAAATCAGCTGCTAAAATTTGTGGCATATCTTTCTTTCTTTTTTCTCTTTTCTTTTTAGTTAAAACTTTTTTTTCTTAGAGGATGAGGAGAGCAAGCTAACTATGCCATTGTATATGAATATTAGCCATTTGTTTTTCCCCTTTAAAGAGCCATGTAACTTCTGTTTATGTTAACTCAGAATTCACTTGTATTTTATGTCACCCTTTGTGTTTAAATGGGTACACAGATTTAAAGAGATATATCAAATAATTTATCTTAATATATGTTACATTTTTGTTGTCTCCTGGTGAGAAATTTGTTCTTTTTTTTTTTTATGATATATATATAATTTTCACCCTTTTTTTTGTACAACTTTGAAAAAGAATTTAATTAGTTTTTGAAAAGCATACAAAATATTAATGAGAGGGCTAAAAACTCATCGACAAATGTGTTTATCATTCAACAACAAAAACTTGTGCAATTTGTCAATATCAGCGAAAAATAACAAAAAAACGAGAGAGATGAATAAACAAAATGAGTATCAAACCCCAAACTTGTGAAAGTAAAATGCTGAGAAAAATAAAAATGTTGCACATATAACGACCTTTTGTATAAAAGAGAAAAATGATCATTTCAAGTTTATTTAAACTAAAATTTGTATTATTGTTATTATTTTTTTTTTTTAAACAATAGGGTTTACTCACAAAGAAATTATGCCAATTAGTACCCTTCTTTGTTTATTATATTTTGGTGTGTGAGGTGACAAATGCATGCTACTGTTTGTGTAAAGCATCGGTCTTGTCTGTTAACTAGTTTGTCCTCTCTTGGCCAGTGAATTGAAAGCACAGGATGTGTGCTTCATATTGCAGAAGTTTATGAAAATATAGACGCATGGGTTTCTAATTGTACCACACCAAAACGAATCCTTTCTGTTGTTCGTGTATTTATTTTTTTTCCTTTATATTCTCTTCCTTTAATAACAATGGTTACTAGGTTAGGTCTACTCCAGTCAATATGTTTTGAATCGTGATATATCTGAGATGTTCAAATTCAAAGATACTGGCAGCCATCCTTAGATGGCTAAATTAACCTCTAGTTTTATCATACACAACATTGTGTCCTAGTGCATTTAGTTTGTTCATCATATGCACCATTGTGTCCTAGTGCATTTATTTGTTGATCATACTTTGATCATATATTGTTGATCATACGCACCATTGTCCTAGTGCATTTATTTTGTTGATCATACGCACCATTGTGTCCTAGTGCATTTATTTTGTTGATCATATGCACCATTGTGTCCTAGTGCAATTATTTTGTTGATCGTATGCACCATTGTGTCCTAGTGCATTTATTTTGTTGATCATGCGCACCATTGTGTCCTAGTGCAATTATTTTGTTGATCGTATGCACCATTGTGTCCTAGTGCATTTATTTTGTTGATCATACGCACCATTGTGTCCTAGTGCATTTGTTTTGTTGATCATATGCACCATTGTGTCCTAGTGCATTTATTTTGTTGATCATAATACGCACCAATGTGTCCTAGTGCATTTATTTTGTTGATCATATGCACCATTGTGTCCTAGTGCATTTATTTTGTTGATCATAATACGCAC
Organism: Apostichopus japonicus; assembly: GCF_037975245.1. Taxonomy (NCBI): domain Eukaryota; kingdom Metazoa; phylum Echinodermata; class Holothuroidea; order Aspidochirotida; family Stichopodidae; genus Apostichopus; species Apostichopus japonicus. The sequence goes on from NC_092580.1 coordinate 24,096,239, forward strand.
CAATGTGTCCTAGTGCATTTATTTGGTTGATCACAATATGCACCATTGTGTCCTAGTGCATTTATTTTGGTGATGATTGACCCTTGTATACAGGAAGGTGGTTCTGCCTTTTAGCTGGTTGCTCACAAATGTAACTTGGGAATTAGAACAACACATTAAACACACATTCTTCAAACTGTGAAGGTTAGGTTAAAGCCATATAATTGGAATGAAAATTCCTGCCTTATTAAACTAAAACAAGGTTTGTTCCCAAACATAACACACAGCTTCGAGGATATACTTCTCCTATGAGTACAAGGCTATCATTAAGTCTCACAAAAGGAAGCCTCTGTTATGGATGCATCTTTTGTTTTTCCAACAGGTAAGCCTATAGATATATTGCTGGCTTCCTGGTCATACAACCACAGCTCTGCTGATAGGCTTGAAAACAACTCAAAAACAAATAATTGAAATTCTTTTGCATTAAAATATGCTACATTCTTTATTCAACAAGTCTTTTAAAAGAAGACGAAATGTTCTAGTTATAAATTCTCCAAACAGTCTGGTAGAAAAGGACTGGTTAAAATTTGTATATATTTTACAAGTAAAAGATTAATACCGTTTCAAAAAAACTCTCTCTAAACTCTTGACCTCATGTCATTGTTACTATTTTAAAAGGCATCACATCATAAACTTCACACTTTAAATTCTTTGGTCCTTTTTAAAATCTGCAAATGTAACCATACAATGGCAGTTCCTCTAAAAGAAGAAGAAAAAAACAACAACAGCCTGCAACTGTATCGCAACTTGCCTGGTTGAGAGCTCACACCTGCATGAGAATTCTCTGAATACATATAAAGGTTTATAAATAAATAATCAGCTGATATAAAAAACAAGAAGATTTTGATTTACACGCTTGGTAGATGTCATAGACATCGTAGGTCGTTCTCCATGCCATAGATGGCAGCCTTCAGCTGGTGTAAATCGCTCTGCATGCGTTTCGATCGTTTGGCCGTCCGGTGAACGTCCGTCAACATCTTCATGTCTCCATCCTCCCCAAAGCCAAGAGAAACCTAGGATTTGCAGAAATGCAAAACAAAAATGATTGCAATAAAGTGCATATTCCGAGAGTAAATACAACTACGAAGCTAATAGTTTTCTTGCTTTTAATGGAGGAAAGGAAAAGGTATTTGACCTGTTGGTTATGTTTCTCCTTTTCCAAGAAATAGCTGAACAATTCTTTATTTTCAAATGAGTCCCAAGTTTTAACTTCTCTGAATTTTCTGGCCTCGTTGTTTGGCTACATTTTTACGCCTCTCCTGCTTTTGTGCATGTTTTTCCTTCTAATTCTTCACATGCAATTTTCATTGCACCTGACTTCTCTCACCTTATAAAGTTGTTTTTCCACGTCTTTTAATCTAGTTCTCAGAATTTTGATGTCATTCTTAAAGCCCTCCACCTCCAAGTTACGTCTTTTCTCCAGTGCCTCGTATCTCTTGTTCATCAACTGAAGCCTCGTACTTAGTTTCTCTGTTCTTCCCTGGATGATGAAAGAAATCACAAGAGACTGATTACATCTTCTATTTCTCTGTTGTACAACTTGAACTAATAATTAGTGATATTTCTGGATGTGTATTTAAAATCCCAATTATTTCTTAAAATCCCATATCTGTTGCTTTTGGAGTTATTACAAAATGAAACCTTGGTCTGATTATTCTCAGCCGTTCTCAACCATCTCAACCATTTTCAGCCATTCAGTCGCTGATGATTAACACCTCCTGCAGGTGAATCATTCAAACATCTTCCCCACAAACTTATAGGTCTCACAAGTTTGTGACACTTTGCCAAACACTTCTTCACTCTTTTAACACTTCTATGGAACCTCCCTGTCAGTTTTTCTAGTATCATTGCTTACAGCAAATATTGTTGTTGACAGACTTGATGTTCAAGTAAAACAACAAGAGTACGAGTTAAAGTGTGAGTATCTGAAACAGGAGGAATCGTTCACTCTTGATTTAAAAATACCCCAAAGAACAAGTGCAAATCCATAATGGCAAGTATGAGAACTTGCAAATATGCTAGAAATACAAGTACTAACTCACTACAAGCATAGAAAATGGTTAGGAAAGGAAATACAAACAAGGGGAATAAAATTGCTTTTATTCAGCATAGAATACAAACAATCCAAAATTACTACAGTGGTCTTCCAGTTTAAGAGGGTAAGGCTACTGAGAAAGATGTTATCATGCCAAGGATTAAAATGAGATTTACCTTGAAGACCTCTTTGCTAACATCTTCCTTTTCTCTTATTCTGGATAAATTCTCCTCCATCGAGATGACCTGCTCTCTATACATCTCTGCTAACCTCTGGGCTTGATCTAGCTGCTGTTCCATGGACTAAATGCAAGAAGTGATCAAATGTCAATTGGAATAACTAAAAATAAGATCAAATGTTGTATCCAAAAAGGTGAACTTTTTATCGGCAAGTACATTTCAGGGCAACTCAAGCTTTAAGAGACAACAAATATTAAATGTGAAAACTGACTTTTCTCTGGGCTGTTGCATGAGACGGATAGGCCATGGTCGATCTCTTTGAAAATTTAGTTTATTTCAACATAGATGCTACAAAGAGTGGTTCCTAAACAATCCTCAAAATTCTTCCTACAATGTATACATATATTTATCCTTTCAGGGATTTAATCAAAGTTACCTCCATCTCAAGGGATTGAGACTGTCTCTGCTCCAAGACGTGATCTGATATGTGTAAGACATCTTCCTTAGATACATTTAGCTGCTCCTTACAGTGGTCTAATTCTCGGAGCAGCCTGTCCTTCTCAGCCATCCACTGCTTCTCTTTAGCTCTACCCTGATATTTCAGTCCTAGAAAGTCCTTGGTGCTATCGTACAACAGGTTCTGTGTGTGATGTAACCTAAGGTCAAATGACAAAAGGAAATGGTTAAAGTGAGCTGTTTTCACTCTGCCTAATCCCAGATAAAGTGTTAGTAATATTGCATTTAATCTGACAGCCGATGACTAAAACTTAAAAAAATTGGTTTTCTTTGAAATATCAAGCACCTTGGAATACGACACTGCCATACACTAGCCTAGCTTGCATATAAGAATCAGGGAGAGTGGTTATTAAACTGATGATGTAAATCACCAGCTGATTACACTTTTTTCTGTGCAAGAAAAGAAAATGCACAGGTCAGTAACTCAAGTGAACCTGTTAAATTGAAATAATGAAACACTACACCAGCTGCCTTATGGAAGGTTATCAGCTAAAATGCTAAACCAGGCTCCACACTGCCTCCATTGAATGCAACCATCCAGACCTAGCTCTGGGATAGTGTTTAAGACCCAAAGTATTAGAACCAACTGCCACACTTTGAACTCTTGCTAATAGCACACAGATCCTGTTTGCTGTTAACCACTGGTGCTTGTCTAGATCACATACAAAAATCACTTCCCTTCAATCGGTTTGCTAAAACTGGGCAAATTTAGTTGTGAAAATGCTGCTGCATGTTGAGTTTCATGAGTAAACATAAGTATATTAAAATGTCTAGTCACATAACTTACTTTGCTTGTAGAGATTCCATTTTAGCCCTGTCTCTGTCTATAACTGTTTGTAATTCCTCCATTCTGACCTTCCTGTCATCCATCAAAGCATCAGCCTAACAAAACACAGATGAGAATGTAATAATGCATTAGGAATTTGATAACAAAAGTACACTGAGACCCTTATAGTTAATACACAGTTACCATACATAGTCTTCTTCAATGTAATGTTGATGAGTGAGACTTTCTGTTGATAGTTGTATAGTAAGTGTTTAGGAAATAGTTGCCTAGGTTACAACTACCTGACACATCTCATAATGCACTGTTATCAAATTGATTTAGATGCCATTTCTTCAGACCTCTATTGACTTTGAATGATACACATGTCACCACCAACAGCTATACATCCACATCATATCTCTATTGACTTTGAATGATACAGTACATGTCATCAGCTATACATCCACATCAAATCTCTATTGACTTTGAATGATACAGTACATGTCATCAGCTATACATCCACATCAAATCTCTATTGACTTTGAATGATACAGTACATGTCATCAGCTATACATCCACATCAAATCTCTATTGACTTTGAATGATACAGTACATGTCACCACCATCAGCTATACATCCACATCATATCTCTATTGACTTTGAATGGTACAGTACATGTCACCACCATCAGCTATACATCCACATCAAATCTCTATTGACTTTGAATGATACAGTACATGTCATCAGCTATACATCCACATCAAATCTCTATTGACTTTGAATGATACAGTACATGTCATCAGCTATACATCCACATCATATCTCTATTGACTTTGAATGATACAGTACATGTCATCAGCTATACATCCACATCAAATCTCTATTGACTTTGAATGATACAGTACATGTCACCAACAACAGCGATACATCCACATCATATCTTGCCATTCATTGTGGCCATCAGTTAGTTTGTGCATGTAAGTCAAACATGAGATACCTGTTCCTTTGCTAGCCTGGTCTGTTCCTCCAGTTGTCCCTGTAAGGCCTCTATTTGTAGCAGCAACACCTCTGAATCAGGGAGATCGTCTTTACCAGGATCCTCGTTCTCATCCCGTAACTGAGGTTTACCTGCGGTGAGATAAACTCATGGAAGTATGACTCATTATGGCATTAAGAGTACCCACTGCCAGGACAAAGTCATATTGTTTGTAACATTTACTGGACTTATAAAGCTGTAACCAGTCAAGTTACTCACTCGGACTTAAGTCACACTTTCTGTTGACTTGACCTGACTCTATTCTGGACCCAAAATGATTTGACTTAACTCTTCTTGAAGGCAGTGAAAGTAATTTATTGCCACTACATACTCCACACCAGAAAATGTAATTACTTGTAATAGCATGTAGAAAAAAGTGTGCATACAAAGAGGCTGTGTACATGCAAATTCAGCATTATGTCTAACACCAATTGGATGGAAGTAATGACATGTGAATAAGCCAAGTAAGCCCTTGAAGTGAGAATGGGTGCTACTTTGTGCTCATGTGCAACAAAATGTTATTAAGTCGAAGTGTCAATTCAGTTGAGATTCTGACACTCATATCAAGAAATGGCCTTACTGGAATTAAGACAATTTATGTGTATACTGTTATCACTCTGAAGTGACTCAAAGTGACTTTAATCACCATGAATATTCTCACCGTGAGTATGTCGAATTATCTTCCAATTTAAGAGTTGACTCAGGCAGAGACTGTCACTTGACTTGACTAATGGGATGATTTTACTTGAAATAGTTTGACTTGACTTGACTTGATTTGACTTTAGTAAACATGACTTACATTGACTTCTGACTCCACCACATTTGATTTGACTTGAGACTGCACATTTGGGAGAACTCATTACAACGCTGCTACCTTAGCATTAGGATTTTTTGTTTGTTGTGGCAATGAGGTTTGATCAAAACAGGAATTATGAAAACCACAGAAACTGAAAACAAACTTACATAAACACTAATTATTTTCAGCTCACCTTTTTTGGTTCCTTTAGCTGACCTTGCACTAGTTTGTCTGTGCTGTCTGCAGCTTGAGCATTAGGATTTTTTGCTTGTTGTGGCAATGAGGTTTGATCAAAACAGGAATTATGAAAACCACAGAAACTGAAAACAAACTTACATAAACACTAATTATTTTCAGCTCACCTTTTTTGGTTCCTTTAGCTGACCTTGCATTAGTTTGTCTGTGCTGTCTGCAGCTTGAGCCAGATACTTCCGATTGTAAACCAAAACCATCAGATTCTGCAGAGACAAAGTCTAAAATTATTAATGCTGACATCACTGGTACAATGATATCACTGAGAAATGTGCTCCATACAAAACAACAGGTGGGCAAGATATTGCAAGCAAGCAAATTTCTAAGCAGCCCAAAAGTTTCAAATCCCTATAGATACTGACAGCAAATCTTATAACCTTGTAGCAATGCCTTTCACCAAACCTAAACCAACTGAAAACAATGAATGACCACCAAGAAAAACAATGAACTAGGTATACTTAGGGTCAGTTAGGGAGTTTGCAATATGAGAACTACTTGTAATTTGATGGGTCCTAGTTTGACTTAAACAAAGCACTTCTGATTCTGTCAATTTTTTTTTATATTTTTGTTTTAAATTTGGTTGCATAGATATTTAAAATAAGATGTCACAAATTTATATTTCAATGTAAAACTAACATGACATAAAATGATAATTCCACATACTAAATAACTAACTGTTACCATGAGGATGTTGCTTAAGTGGTTTCCTTTGCCTGACCATTGGTCTAGCTGGAGGTTTCTTGAAGAAATATGTGATTTCCGGTTCACCAGGAGCTCCCAGAGACAGCAAATGTTGAATTCTGGTGATGAAATTTAAATCTGTACTTTAGTCCATAATATGTTTCAATAATTTATATAATTAAATACCATGATAGATATTGGCTAGTAGGAAAGTAATACCCAAAAAACCATGGAGTCATTGAAGATTGCCACAAATGGTACAAGTCTACCCCCCCCAACCCACACCCCCTCCCCCCAAAAATGTCTTACTGCTTACTTCAAGACTTGGAAGATGTACCTTTTACGGTCTTCAAGTTCCCTGATCTTGAGACGATCATTCTCGGAATAAAGTCTTAAAACCTGTTCTCTTTCTTGAAAAAGATACACCTGCATGTCACTGAGGGCCTTCTGTAACTCGGCAATTTCCTCTTCTCGTTGACGTATCTCCCATTGGGCATTATGCTATAAAAAATGTTAAAAAGTCAATACTTTGGATTAGACAAAATCAAGTCTTGTGGTAGAGAACTAGAGATAAACATATTGGTAATAACATACCTACCAGTACAGCGCCTGTCCTTCTAAAACTCATTTGTATTTCCATAAAACATGGCATGACATGTACATGAAAATTGTAGAAAATATGTTGACAGATCTATACCTTTTTGTAGAATGGTCTGTCACATTTGTTGTTAGTTCTTGAAAGGATTATGGCCTACTGAATGCTAGGTTTGATATGTCAAGGCTCAACAAAATAGAAACATTTGGGTACAACCTATGTAAGGTTATGGATCTACATCGATCTATTCCAGTATCCAAAATATTTACCTTTCCAATAAGCTCAAAGTCACTTGAATGCTCTATTCAAGATATAGCCAGTTCTCCATTCTAGGCCTAAATTGTTGAGCTAATCACTGCTTTATAGATTCTAATAACTCAAGCAAACATTATCTTCACAAAACCAACCGAGCATCCCATGTATGGCATACAACACTATTTGTCCTTGCCATATTTGTAATGGGTTGTAAACATGTTATTTGATGCCATGAATTATGTTCTCATGTTTTCCCTATTGAGTTTTATTTATTGCTACTGAGGATCAGATGTAATTGTCTGTGTGCTACTCTCTGAGTGGTACAGCCACCTTGATGCAAATGATGATTGAATAGTTTCAAACTCTACAGGAGGTAGAAATAATAAGGATGACTGATATTAAACTTGATTATTCATCTTTTTGTAACACATCTAAACTAATGTTGGTTCATTGCAGCTATCCTTTACAATCACTCAACCTTTAATGGCAGATGAACATTTTTGCACTTAATTACTTAAATCATTCTGTCTTGATTCCCACCTGCTGTTCATAAGTTACTTTATAGTTTTCCAATTTTTTTAGCATCTCCTCATGCTCTTCGTCAAACTCTGCTATTTTTTTACGGTAGTATTCCAGAAGTTCTCGAGATGGCCTGAGATGACCAAGTCTTTCATTTATGGAAGGAATTGGTGCTTCCACGTCATCATCAACATCCTCCAACGAGTAGAAACCGTTGACATCCCCAAAACGTGATGGTGCCACATTCTGGTGACCCCTGGGAGACCTCCCTGGTGTTCTGGGTTGTCGATCAGGTCTGACATTTGCCATCTAGAGAAGAAAGAAAAGGTAATATATATATTCACAGGGCTAAACAGAACCAATAAGTGTACATGGGATAGGTTTCAGTTGTTTTCCGCATACGTTACTTTCTGCTGATTACTTTCCGCTGAAAAAATTCTCTGCGGAAAACACCTTTTTTTTCACCTTCCTGTATACTATATTTTCCGCATATTTTAGGATACCAAATTCAGGCAGGATGATTAAAATAACATGAGAAAGTATCAAAGAACGTCGATAAAGGTTGGATAGACTGAGTTCATGTCAGAAAAGTTAAGCTGCTTATAATACAGAGGAGGCTTGGGGTGTGTAATTAGGGATTATTAAAGAAGTATGTGGTGGTCGGCCGATAAAAGGGCAAAGGGACACCCGCGTTATGAAGGATTGACTATCTAATAAAGTATTAAAACTGCGGTCCGCGTAATGATAGTTTAAAAAAAAAATTGTAAAAGGCGGTATCTTTGATTTTCGCTGGAAATGGCTGTATAAGTAAGGGCTGTTTTAATAGTCGAACACGCATTTTGCACCACCTTTCTTACGAGTTACATCTAAAATCATGGCCGATTTATCCTGTTACAGTTAAATCCTATCTTCTCCACCTTCCTAAATCATTCCATGTGCCAATTCAGTAAGTTATTCTGTCCCTCAAAAAAAAAAAAAAAAAACGTTACTTTCCGCTGAAAAAAAAGTTGTTTTCCGCTGACAAATTTGTTTGCGGAAAACACCGTTTTGTTTCAGCGGAAAGTAACGTGTGCGGAAAACAACGGTACCCCATGGGATAAACAAAACTCCACAGCAAAGAAGCAAGTCAGACAAAATGCACGGTAGCCTCTAGCCTATTTTATAAATTCTGCAACAGCTTTTACAGTTTCATTTAACTAAGTGAGGCACTTTAAGGTTAGTTAGTATTTTGACACTAATTGTTTTCCTCTCGGTAAATTGGTCAAATTTCAGGAAATACTGGTAGGCCTAGTCTAGGTCTTAGTCGGTTGTATCTAATTCTAACGTAAGGCCTATGGCTAAGTTAGGCCAGGCCTAGCCTACTGTATCTAAAGGCAAAATCATATAAACTCACAACTTCTCTCGTGCAGCCGCCCTTGCCTTTCGTGCTTTATGAAGTAAATGATGATTGTACTGCTCGTTTTCATTTGTTTCCAACTTTCGTCACTATAGTTTCAAACTTTAACTCGAAGACTTTTACCGTGTAAACCTATGTGACTTGTAACCTAAGCTATGCCACCAATACATGTAGCCTTACGTATAAAGTGTGTTAGGCAATCGATTCGCACTCTAGGAATTCTGTAAGACCAAGAAAACATTTTAAAAACGCCGCAATTTGGTTAAGAGGGCGCTCGATCGAAATAACAAGCACAGTTTTTACTCTGAAAGTAAACTACGAGATTGAGGCTACGAGATTCCGTGACCTGGTGACGTAATCGACCATGAAAATCGCCGATGGTTTTCACATTTATTTCCGTACATTTCCCTTATCAAATACCAATCCATAAGGAATCTCATATAATATGACAATGACACAAGTTCATTTATGGTTATGTGGAGAAACCTTTATTTTATGGTGGGTTTAAAATGATTTGTCATATTCAGTTGTGGTAGGCGGAACGTTCTGAAATAAAATGTTGGAATTATCGGAATAAGTCCAAATATCAACATCATAAATTGAATTCTTGGATAAAGTTGGTGATCTGGGATCAAATAGTTGAAATTACACGATAAGAAAACAAATGTGCTGGAAGTAATTTTCGAAATTTTTTGGAAAAAAAGTTTAAAAAGTACAATACTATATAAATTACCTTTGTGAAAAAAGATGTCAAAAATAACATTGAGATCAAATAGTCAAAATTTTGAGATAAAATGTTCAAGTTTTCTTTGGCCCATCTCTGGATTCCCAAAGTGGTTTCCTTTCCCCTCCCCCGTTGTCGGCAGCTTCCTTACTACCCCACTGCTGTTTGTGCTCCAGTTTGACTTTGAGTCCACAGAGACCAGTTTGAGAAATCTTGTTCTCAGCCTGCCCCCCCCCCCTCCCCCAACCCAAATCAAAGTTGGCTCCACCATTCCTGGTTTTTTGTACAATATTTGCTTTTAAATCTGCTTTGCAAATAGTAAGGATTTGTACTATTTTTCTCTGCATTGGGAAATGTTGGTTATTGCAATTTACATATAACAAGACAACACAACAATACTGTGTACATTTTATTTCATAAGTTTATTCAATCTACATGTCAAAATTACACATATACATACCATCATTAATAAAATCATTCTACTTGCCTTTAAGTATTTATAGAACCTTGGTTTTACAAACTAACATTAAACCATTCCAATCCACCTCCCCTCCTCCTCCACCATATGCATCCACCCATCTTCCCACTAAACTTGTGAATTCTGCCCCATCAAAACAATACTAAAAATATACATATCTTCTGTCCTGTTCTTCACTTTATAATGCCACAGAAACACTACAATGAAAAAGCATTTTTGTCTTTCACATTAAAATCTCTATTCTGAAATATATATTAACTATAAAAGCCCACTAGGTTAAGAACATAAAAACTGACAATGCCTTCATTCCTTTCCAGAAATTCTCAAAGGACAAGACTTGCTCACATGGTCGTCTAGGTAGTCCTTTCGATGAAATGACCGTAAACAAAATTGGCACTGGTAGGGCTTTTCTCCCAAGTGAGCGAGTTCGTGCCTCTTCAGGCTGTGTGTGGCACTGAATAATTTACCACAGAAACAACACACAAATACTGGCTTCTCTTTCTTTACTAGGTGACTTGCTTCGTGGGCTTCAAGAAATCTTGGCACCTGATATTTCTTACCACAGAGCTTACACGTGAGGTTCAATTTTGGCTTTTCATGATTGCTCTTTTCATGGCTATTTCTTTCTCCAGTTACTCTGAAGCGTTTATCGCAGTAATTACACTGAAAGGGCTTTTCTCCGGTATGAATTCTCTCGTGCTTTTTGCGATCACCTCCCTCTCTGAACGCTCTGCCACAAAAGTTGCACTTGTATGGTTTTTCGCCGGTGTGGATCCTATTGTGCCTTCTGAGTGCACTCATGCTTTCATGGGAACTCCCACAAATTTCGCAAGTAGGTCTCTCTTTGACATTCTTGACTGGAGGATTGATGTGGTAACGTTGTTCGTGTCGCCTGTGAAGCATAGCATTGATGAATGCCTTACCGCAGTACATGCATTTGTGGGGGCTCTCTCCTGTGTGGCTCCAAACATGCTCTTTCAGGTCCCTAGCTGTCGAATATATCTTAGAGCAGTGAGTACACTTAAACGGTCTCTCTTTTGTGCGACTCTTGACGTGGCCAGTTGAGAGTGATGGAAATGAAAAACCAAAGCCTACTTGACAAATATTACAATTATATCTACTGCTGCCATGCTTCGTCTTGAAGTGTTCGTTGCATTTACTCATCGTTAGAAACGTTATCCCGCAATGATGACAAAGGAATGGTAAACCTCTCTGATGTAGTCTCTTGTGAGTTTCCAAAGCCGAATTAGACCTGAAAGCTTTGCTACAATGGTCACAATGGAAATTATTTCCATATAACTGGTGAGACTTCTCATGAGTTTCCCACTCCACACAGGATGTGTAAACCTCTTCGCAAAATTGACACCTGTATGACATTTCACCCACGTGAATCTTTTCGTGTATCTTGTGTGCAGCTTTCGACGAAAATCTCACCCCACAGTGCTTGCATGGGTGTGGCTTGCCGAGTCTATGATACCTGTGATGCATATTTCTCTCTCCTCTGGAATGGAACTTTCTACTGCAAAATTTACACTGATACATATCGTCAGGCAGGTGGGTGCTTCTGTGTTCTAAACAGGAAACTGCGTCCCTGAAACTGAGATTACAAAACTCGCAATTCCATGCAATCTTATTTTTATGAGCCTTCAAATGTTTTTCAAGGCAGTCCTCGGATTTGAAAACTTTATCGCAGTATATACATTTCTGCCTGACAGATCCATTTGGCACAGAGCTAAGAACGACATCTGTACACTTGTGCTGCTGGAACTTTCCCCTGATCTTGTAAACCGTGTGACATCGTTGACATTCGTGGAATTTCTCAGCATGAGCCAGCTCGTGATTCCTGCGATCAACATGTCTGCTGAATCGCTTGTTGCATATCTTACAAGGGAAAGGTTTCATTGAGTGAATTCGGGCATGCAATCTCCGTCCCGCACACGTGTCGAATGACTTTTTGCAGTGCTTGCAGGGGTAAAGCTTTTCTTGTTTGGGGCTTGCTTCATGTTTAAGAAGCAGAGACGGAGAAGATGCAGTCGTTGAATGGTTTCTGCAAGGGTCGTACCTCTTACTACTACTTCCCATCGTCTGATCATTGGTTTCCACATCATTAAACAAGTCACTCACTGCTTTTGCACTTTCTATTACAAAGGAGACAAAAAATAAGGTAATGACACTAGCATGCTGCTCATTGTCATGTGCAAAAGGGGAGGGGCAGGGGGCCTGGCCCCCACCTCTACAATCAGTCTGGGGTAAAAACTAGCAGTTGGAGAATTTATTTCACATTCAAAAGTATTATTTATTAGCAAAACCCTGTGTTAGACCTAATTCATAGTCTAAATATGCCTCAGAATGCACCAAACTAATCTTTTAAATTTTTCTAGGCAAGTACCCCTGCATGGGATTGGCATTCAACCACCCCACTCCAAACCATTTCTTCCAAAAAAACATTTTCAGCCTACAGTGTACTCCTAATTTTGACCTGTACTGACTTTGGAACTGATTATAATGTTATAGACATTTTTTTTTGGTATGTCAGGAAGCAACATATTAAACATGGACAAAATAAACTTTGTCACTTTTACTTCATCAGATATCGCACCTAAAAACATTACATTTTCTGAGTTTAACCTCTGTCAATTAGGTGTCATTGTTAAACCTCAGATATTGTGTCCAAAACCTGCCTTAACATGCATGCACATTCATTGTTACATACATTCTCACTTGCACACTTGATTGCAAAAGTTACTAGCCTTCTTATTTAAGGCTAGTAAACCAAAGCAATACTCTGGCACCTTACATATATATTTATATATATTGTTATAGTTTATACTAGTTTTGATGTACCTGCATGATTGTCTGAGAATGTCTCTTCGGGCATTTTCATTTCTCCTCCTTTCCTTCCCCCACCTTCATCTGCATCTGATTTTGTATTAGTGATATCTTCCATGCTTATATCCTCAATCACTTTCTCTGGACTACCATCGCAGGATTCCACTTCTATCTGCAAAGTGACCAAGGGTGCAATATCCGGGGGCCAAGCTCCATGATTCACTGAATGATTCTGTGACACAAATATGAAAGATGTACATGTATATGCAAAATTAGGAAAAGACACTAAACTACGGTATCAACCAGAAATAAAGTAGAGTAGAGAATTACATGTAGGCTAACGCATGGTCCAAAACTTTCCTAATTTTATATACAAACAGTAGTCCACACTACAAACCTCGATTGATGATTGCTTAGACAAGAAGTTTATCTCCCCCCCCCCCCCCCAGAAAGAACATGTACAGCATTTTATAAACTACTGTAATGTAGGCCTATCAGGGATTACAACCAGAATGATACATTAAGTTTATTTTGAGTTAAAATGTACCTCCCCCGCCACCCCCACATTATTTACAGCATTTTAGCAACTGTGTAGACATATAGGGGATCACAACCAGTGAATTGTTATTTCACAATTTGAAAAGTCTACATAATTTTAAGCTTAAGTGCCCAACCCCCCCCCCCTAACGTCCCCTCAACAATTCCCTTTTTGTTTAAAATGACTGAATAATCCTACTATTTCACACCAGATCCTATTAATAAACCTACTCTAGGTAATTTGTTTGTGGCAATGACAAAACAGACAATCTAAAAGGAATTGGAGGCCACATTTGACACATAGGAGCACATTGAAGGATTTCTGGTTTGCAAGACTTTGTTCAAAATACTCATATTATTTATGCAGCATTTGCTTAGTTATCACATTTAAAATTTAGTTACTGTATGAGAAACAAAATTAATAACATTATCACATACGCGAGCAGAGACCTCAACCTCAAAGGCAATTGTTTCATCGAAAACAATCGCAGAATCAACATAAGAATGTAGCATCAAAAACACATGCACCCCAATTTAAAGGAAGGTTTGCCATGTTAAAAGCTATTGTAATTTATTAAACACACATCCTGTAATATTGAAAACCATTGCATAATTAATCATAATAATAAACAGAGTAAGGCAACTGGACACACATTCAGTATGGAATATAACCCACAACATCAAAAATTATACACACTGGAACATTTGAAAGTTAGAAACATGCATGACCATGCAGAGCTATGTATTCTTCATATCATTGAATGGTTTCTGAAAACAGTCAGAGCATTTTGGCAAGTTGTTTTTTCTTTCACTTTCGTTTCATCCTCACAATTACCTGTTCCTGTGTTTGAGATTTCAGCTCTTTTGGCTTGTTTTTTGGTACTTTTAAACATTCCCGGCACTTTTGACATTTCTTGATAAAATTATCCACATCCTTCCAAATGCCCTTCCAAAAGTACAAGGATGTTAGCTTGTGAACTGTCTTGTCTCTCCCCAAATGACTGTCTGAAATACAACACAGAAGATACAAGTGTTACAATTAGTGTAAGTATATGCCTACAGCTCTGTCTAAGTATGTACAGGTCTCTAAAAAAGTGCACAATTGTACCTAATTTTTCCAGGTTCAGAGTTTTTGTTTTAAGGATTGGCCAACTGAAATCATCAATGCTGACAGTGGTGCTGACACATAATTCCTGCATTCAGCTGATATATCCAATTTCATTGATACTGTCCTCTCCTAATCATTCTTCCAAGCAATCATACTGACAGTATGAGCAGCTCCTAAGCATTATTTGATAGCAACAGGATATTCATACTGTTCATACTGTCCGCACAATTGCTTCACAGCATGACATGAAAGTAAAATTTGCACAAAAAATTAAAAATGCTGGCTGCAATATGTTACTTCAAAATGTACTGTATATTCATGATATGTGTCGTGATAAATGAATATTGATGTTTGTCAAGCACTTATCAGTCATAATGTAATTCCATGGTAACCAATTACATTAAAAAATTATGATTCAAACACTGAAATATTATCATGTAGAGTATAGTTATTATTGTATGCTATGCATGTCATTGTATTAGATGTTAAGCAATATTATGTAACCTGCACTTGCACTGCTGTGATGATGAACAGAATACAGTCAGTGGAGCACAGATCTTCAAACTGTGTACTTTCATTGCTTGTCCTTCCATCTCTCACTTCTCTACAACATCAAGCAGCAACCAACATCAACCTTCGGTGTGGGATTAGCACCAAAGGATCGCGTACTAAATCGACAGTCCGATAAAAAGTAAGAATGTTTCATAATTGAACCGATGTGTGGGTAAAGAAGCTCCAGATCAACGCTTATTGATGATAGGGTGAATAGTTCCACCATTTCCCTATTCGGCCGGCAGACATGAATAATGAGGGCACGTCTTATTCGTCCGTTCGCCGGGAGAATAACATAACGCAGCGCTAACTTTTGATTCGCGAAATTGATACCACTATTCCAGGTATGTTATACCAGGGAGTTGTTATGGAAGTCCTCTACGTAAACTAAAGTATAGGTTATTATGTAGTTAAGCTACTGACCTGTACTTTCGTGCACCAGCCGTGTAAGACGGAACCGTTCCTCTGAATTGCTGACCACTCTCGTTCCTTTTACAGTCATAAGGAAGCCATCATTGTTAATAGTAAAGCTCTCGCTTCTCTTTCGAATACTTCTTTTCTCGTTTTTAGTCGATTTCGCTGGGTAACTGCTGTATTTAAGGAACTCGAGAACATTTTTCATGTCAGTTTCGAACTTATCCATGTCTGAGCGTAGACTGCTGCTGATAAGAGTTCGTCCTATGGCAAGCCAAATGCTGAACAATTGGATAAACCTGGACTTGATCTAAAGGTGATATCTCGGCAAAATTTGATTTGTATTTTTGTTGTCTTAAATTACTATCAGTAATGCAGTGGCGTAGGAAGGTAATTTTGAGTGGGGGGGGGGGGGGCTGAAGATTGATGGCCGGCCTGGGGGAGGGGTCTAAGGGGAGGGAGTGTCCCCCTCCCCTTTGGAAATTTTTGCATTTCCAGGTGGCTTCAGATGCAATTTGGTGCAATATAGCACACTTCAACATCCCACTCCATTTTGTAAATAATTTTGCATTTTCACCTGGCCTTAGATGCAATTTGGTGCTCCAAATGAGATTTTTATCTCATTTGGAAATGAAAAAGGGGTTTTTTGACTTGCGGAGCGGGGGGCGAAATGATACTTCCTCCCCCCATATTTTTCACCAGGGGGGCTGGCGCCCCCCAGCCCCCCCGGTTCCTACACCCTTGCAGTAATGTCATGGGCATCAGGTATGCTTTTACCTGCATAAGGGATGGACGGCGTAGAAATTCCGCTTGGTTTTGAAAAATAAATGTATATAATGCTTGTCATTGTTTCCAAAGTTCTATTAAGTTCTCTGATGTTTACATTCTGTTAAAAACTCTGTTAAAGATCTTGTTTCAGCCGGATTAAGATTACGTTAGCAGTCCATATCAAGTTGGATGAAGCGTTTTATACAATTATGGTAGTTTGCCAAGCAAAGAAAATTTCCTCCATAATCTTAACCAGTTGCGTGCGCTGAAGGGAGGGGGATCCTCACCTTCATTGTCAATCGGGGTTCAACGTTTAGTCAAGGGATGTATCCAAAATTCAAAAGTATGTAATAAGCACAACCATGCGTTTATACCTCAGTTTAGACCATATTTATAGGTGAAGACCCACAGAGCCCCTACATCAACCCCAGTCACCTCCCTCACAAAAAAAATGCCTCTTACAAAGTCAGTTGAGAGAGAGAGGGTGGGGATGGAATTTCCCCTCCTAGGGAAATGAAGTAAAAGGCTGCATTTGAAAATGAAGAAGATAAATGATGACATCAATCCAAAATCTGACTTTTCGTTTACACTGACCACATGTATTATCACAGTGAAGCACCATATGAAGCCGAGGAAGGTATAGACATGTGTTTTTTTTAACTTCTTGTGCATGTTTATTCCATCTACTCAATGTTTCAAAAAGGTACAAATGATAAAGAGAGAAAACATATAGCACATCTACACTCTCCGTTGCCATGCGAACTAATACTTCATTGGTATTCAATGACTGAACTTCAAGAAAGATTTATAGAAAGAATACCAATTTTCACTGGATCCCCCACCCCCCCCCCCCCAAATCAGCATGTATTGCACTACACCATGATCAAAGCCAGTGATAAAATAGGCCTTGTAACAGACCGAGATAATAACGAGTAATTATTTCAAGACTTTTATGGGAAGATTCTATAGATTACTTCTTGCTTCATACATAGCAATGACTACTTCACATCTTTGTCCTGTTCCTTATACTTATATACTCTACAGACACCTCTCCCATATTTTCTCACAGTCATATAATTTCACAAGTGATGAATATGCATATTTTATTGAGTGCGGCTTGTGATACAACGTTTAATGAGCGGGTATATATATATACATTATACATATAAGTTATTGACATGTTTTACTATTGTAAATGACAGATCCCAATATATAGCAACTTTTGCAATTGTAAATAAAGATGTTTTTGGAAGGGTATAAATATGAACAAATAGCTTGGAAGGAGTCATGACTCACTTGAACCATATTTCAATATTTGTAAACTAGAAATTTCTGAAGCCTTTACCTCATTGGCCTCAAATGACACTCGACCTCCACATAAGACCAAATAATGTACTCAATAAGTCAGATCTAGATGTACAAGCTACTTGGTTTTCATGGAGCTGGATGTGCCTGCAAAGAGCAAATTTTAATAAAGCTTAGCTTTCTGAGTTATTGTATCGACAACATTGGCAAACCTTGACCTAGTATATTGACCTCAGATGGCATTTGACCTCCATAAAAACTATAGGATTTTTGTACCCCTTAAGGTGAATCCACATACAAAATATGTAGTCCATTTGAGATATAACTTTGCAGCTATTTTGTTCAAAAATGGTTTCAGACTTACATTTCTGTTGACCTCAAAATGGATTTCTTGTACTCACTAAGCTGGATTTTTTTACAAAGCATCAAACTCAAGTATTGCCTCCAAAATTAAGTTTGCTAAAAATAGGCTGTTAAAATTTTAACACGTTATGAGTAATGTTTCCCTCTCCTTATCTTTAGAAGACTATATATATATATTTAGCAGGTTATAAACCTGTGAGTTCGACATTTAGATGTAATCTATGATGAGAGATGTGTGTTTCATTGCAACAAAACAAGGTAAAAATGCCTCAGAATTTGTCTCTGAAATGTTTTTAGGCTACAAAAATAAGTTGTAAACAGTTCCATGAGGTACCCATTGACAAAATTTCAAAAGAATTACCCAAGATATATGGCAGCAGAAGCGAGAAAACCATATAATATCCAGATAAGAATTGTTTGTACCCTTGTCCAAATCAATATAATATTTCTCTGACACGAGTTTGCAAACACATAGCATTACGTGTAATGCATAGGCTACTTCTAACTACCATCCATCCATCAATCTATCTCCCCACCCCACCCCACCCCACCCCACCCCACCCCACCCCACCCCACCCCTCCCTCCCCCTACTTAAACAATACTTTATATTTGTTTCTTTCATCTTGTCACTTTGCATTCCTTTTTTATTCACAACATATCTTGTCAACCTTGTATATTACAATACTTGACCTGACTTTAACGTTTCTTTCATTTTGCACAGTTCATATGGAAAATGGAAAAAAAAACAAAAAAAACATCAAACTGGCATCCATGCTTGCAAAGTTTACTCCTATGAATACAAACTTCAAGTACCTTTTGAAGGGCAAGACTTGCTTTCATGCTCATCACAATAATCTTTCCTAATGAAATGTTTTTGGCAATACTGACATTGAAAGGGTCTATCTCCAGTGTGATTTCGCTCATGACGATGGAGAGAGTGCATTGTTGTGTAACTCTTCCCACAGAAGTGACAGACGCATGATGGCTTCACCTTGACGTTCTCGTGCTTTTTCTCGTGCAAGTCGCGGTAACTTTCAATCTGATACTCCTTGCCGCAATGTTTACACGGGTACATAGACTTCTGCTTCTCGTGGCGGGTCCGCTGGTGGTTGTTGCGAGTCCCCGTCCTGGCAAATGATTTATCGCAATATTTGCAAGGATACGGTTTTTCCCCGGTGTGAGTCCTCTCATGCTTTTTTCGGTCCGTTCGATTGGAAAAGGCTTTTTCACAAAATTCACATTTAAACGGTTTCACACCAGCGGCTAACCTCTTTTCATGTTTGGTGAAACCCAACGGATTATTTGACACCGATTTGCAGACAGAGCAACCCTTTCCAGGTTGGCACACTTTATGGTTTCTTGTTTCATGAGGTCTCCTGGAATTTGACGTGAGAAAGCCCATCTCGCACTCTGAGTGTCGACACGGATACGGATATACCCCCGTGTGTATCCAAGTGTGTTTATTAAGATAACGTCTGTAGAGAAACTGTTTCTCACAAAACTGACATTTGAAAGGTTTCTCACCTGTATGGATCCTTATGTGGGTCTTCAAACCAGACTTATACAACAGAATCTTTCCACAGATATGACACACGTTCGTCTCCTCGTGGATCATTTTAATGTGGTCTTTGCAAGTGTCTTCGGACCTGAATGATTTACCACAGGTATGACAAAGGTATGGCTTCTCTCCAGTGTGTACTCGTTCATGAGTGACCAACTTTCTCTCCCACTGGAAAGCCTTACCGCAATAGCAGCACAGGAAACGTTTCCCTTGCTTGTGCATTCGTTCGTGACTTTGCCAGTACAGTCGAGAGTGGAACATTTTATCACAGACACCACACTTGAAGGGTTTTTCACCAGAGTGGACATTCTCATGGCTTTCACACGCTTGCTTGGATGCAAATCTCACTCCGCAGTTCTTGCATATATGCTTCTTCATGACGCTGACACGGTGCCATCCCTCGTGCCTTCTCCTAACAGCTTTGGTAGGGAATCCTTTGCTACATACCTTACACTGGAATACGTCATTTTTCAATTGGTGATTGTAGGTATGTTTCTGCCATACCTCTAAATCCTCAAATCTCTCATTACAATATTCGCAATGCCACTCTGTCTGACTTTCGTGGACTTTCTGGTGCTTTTCAAGGCTTTTAGCAGACATGATATTTTTGATATTACAGTAACGGCATTTAAGAGGACTCTTGCTATATTTTCTGTCTTCGTTAACTTTGCATCCATCTACACATTTGTGATACTCAAACCACGTCTTTGCCTTGAACTCTCGATTGCATTTGTCACATTTATAACGTTCTCTCAGGTGAACCTGCTTGTGTCTTCTGTGAGATCTCTTTGAGTTAAACCTCCGGTCGCACACCTGGCAGACGTATGGCCTTTCTTTAGTGTGAGTAAGTTCATGCTCTTTCAGATGCGTAGAGGCCAGAAATCCCTTTCCACAGAATTGGCATAAGTGTGGCCGCTCTCGTGAATGGGTAAGCAAGTGCTTTCTCCATGCTGAATCCTTCTCAAAACTTGCCTTGCAATGCTTACATTGCCTTTGAGTCTTCACAGGTTTGCACACATGTGTTTTTAATGATAACCGATACTTATATAGTCGACTGCAGACTCCACATTTGAAGCGTTCCTCTGAATGAGTCTGTTTGTGCCTCCTATGCGCTCTCTTTGAGTTCAATCTCTTCCCGCAGGTTTCGCATGCATAGGGACGCTCCTTTGTATGAACCAGTTCGTGTTCTTTACGATTGACACTGCTATCAAATGCCTTCCCACAATACTGACAGAGGTGCTTGTGATCCTTTGAATGGCCCCTTATATGACTTTTCAAACCACAGGTGTTCTTCAATATCTTGTCACAGAGTTGACATTGATATGCATGTCTCTGTGGCGTTCTTCTGTCCACTTTTTGCTTACAGCGACTTTGCGATGCAGCTTCCAGAGTCCAATCACCGTCAGATTCATTGGATTTTGCTTCTGTATAAGAGACCAAAAGAGCAGCTAGATTACAGGCATCATAGATATTTTTATGTACCAGGCTGTTGTATAAGGAAGGATTACCTTCTTTTTAGTAGATCCCCTCAAAAAGTAGACCACTTAAGTCCATGTTTTAAGCCATTTTGGACCTCAGCTGTGCCTTAAACTGTTCTTCTCTTACAGTTGTATCAAATTCAAGCTATTGATAAGCAGACTGGCACAGCAAACCAATTAAAACGATGTCTTCAATTTATCCCCAACACCATCCCCTTACAACTTCCACGTGGTCCTACTACTGTACCTAACTACTCAATGGAATCCCTTCGGTGCATATCCCCACTGGCTATTTTCATACTTTTAACCTAATGACCCGTTCACTTTACTGACTCAATTTACTTACCTACACCCACTTATTATATAAGACTGCAAGGAAACGAGTTTGTAAGTAGTTTTACCTTCTACTTGCCACGAATAAAATCTGACCTCCACCTAGGAACATAATGAGTTGTTTTCCATGTTATAGTAAAACAAATTGTATATGGTACAGCAATTGATAGCAAAATACTAACCAATAATAAATGCAACCAAACTCAGCAAGGGGCATCAAAACACCAGATGCAAAGTTCCTGCAAGCTGGAGATGGTTTACAAACAACGATTTCCCATTCAAAAGCATGTATATAACACTCACATGCGAGATGTACTTTGTTGTCAACAAAGGAATATTAATTAAAAGCAAGGGTGACAGAGAAAGGTTTGCAAGTTGAAACATAATTGATTGCAAATTTTGCACATCACTTTTAAAAGCATCTGAAGATTATCAAAAAGTATCACAATATTGAGGTTGGGTGTTACTGTGATTTATAAATCATTTGAGTTATAATTTGCAAAGCATTTTCCATGCTACACTATATTCTCCTAAGTTGGTGTCACTGGTAAACACTTTGGGTATTTTAGCATACATTACTGTGGGCATTTTCATATTCAGTGTAATACCTCCATCATCAGAGGAAGTTTCCTTCTCATCTGAAAGCTCTTCTTCCATTGTTCTTTTCTGGTCCTTGACATTCTCATCAAATTGTCCCTCATTGGCTGCATTGTTTTGTTCAAGAACCGCCACTTCCATAAGAAGTGGAAAGTTAGGGGTTGTGCCTGTCAGGATATAAATAGAACAATTCATAAAAAATCCTGATTTGAAATTATCTAATCTCTAGGTAAATATCCAATTTGGTTGTACCCTATTCTTCCCGACCCTATCCGACCCCCCCCCCTTACCCACACACATGCAGAACATTTGTTCCATGGAACTGAATATTTTATCTTCAGTTATATGGCTGAAATTACATATTCATAGCTATAGCCTGATATAGTATAAGGTAGGTCTAGTAGTCTATAGGACTAGCATTTCTAGTAGTAGTAAGTAGTAAGCTAAAGGAAAATAGGCTAAATCATAAATGACGCCTGTGGTTAGGCCTAAGTTAGCATACATGTATACCTTTGATTTTTTCTGTCTCCATTGCGATGACTAAACGAAGAATTATTTTGAGTGTATTCACAAATGGAAGAGTTGGAGTGTTAGAAAATCATTCTTCGATGAAAAATTAAAACCTCTTTACATGAATGACTGTTTCGTTGGCTAGATATTTCGTGGAATTGGGCCAGTCAACCCTCTACGCCAGGGGACGGTAACGTATGGTAGGCCGTTTTTGCAATAAATAGTTGTAAGATCCAGGAGTTGCAATAAATAGAGTTCGTAATATATCCAAGTCCAACTGCATTTATTTTAAAGACAACATAGTGACCTGGCGAGTCTATGGTGTAGGGGATATTCGAGATTTAACCCCCTCAAAACTGTGATAATTAAGACCCCTAAATTTCAAATATTTCATCTATAGACAATCCATAACGTCATAGGGAACATCAATTGACTATAGCTCAAGACAGGGTTGGCATTTTCCCTGGAAAAACCTGTTTTTCCCACTAAGCGGTAAAAACCAGGTAAAAACCGGGAAAAACTGGTAAATACCGGTAAAAACCGCCTCCGTCTCGAAAACTAGTATTAATTGTCCGTAAAATGCAGGGTCATCAGTAGGCACGATATTGTTTCATGACAGGCATATTTTATTGACTATGGGAGTTTCTTAGCTTCATTTTGAGCTATTTTATCACGTTCTTATTCTACTTTTTGTGGAAAAAAGAGTATTTTTCGTATTGCACATGTATAGTTCTGTCACGATCTCTTTAGCAGTATGCATTGCCTATTGCCCAAACCATTATAGGTCTACACTGGGACATTCACCCCTCCTAAATTCTTCAGGCCTATTATGTGGCATGAACAGCGGAGGATAGAACGAAGTGGCGAACCATGGCATCCAAAGCCTCAAAGGGACAAGGAACCATATAATAATATAATATTATGTGCTCAGACAGTTCATTCCATTAATACAGTAGGCAACAGTCTATTGAGGTGAACTTCAATCCAGGGGGCTCAATAGAAACTGCTTTGAAACTTTGTAAGGCACATGGGCCCAATTAAAGTATTAAACGCACAATGGCCCTATGGAGCCATTCACACAACCAAACTGTTTACCTTGATGCAAACATGGTCCAATTATTATACAAATTCATGCATGAGTGATTACACACTTTGAGGTGGACAGGTGAGGTGATACTGGGCACTTCCTGTGTATAGGCTAACTGAAGAGGTAGGAGTATCAACAACACAAGTAACTGTTCCAATTGTTACTTATTCTCAAATTAGTTGATGTCACAACAGTCACTTAGTACAGTGCCTATTAGCAATATAAGCATAGTACAGTGCCTAGTGCGAAGTGTGAACAGAGTACAATTTATCGCAGACATGAAGTGATCGTTCTTGGATGTGAATCATCATTTGGATCTGAGCAGACTAATGTGGCATGTATAATATGACGAACCATAGCCCTATAGGAGGCACCAACAGTTTGATACGAGTCCATTCTCTAGATAATGGAATTATGCATCTCGATAGGAAAATAAAGTTGGTTGATTTGAGCATCCAATATATTATTTATTTGAATTATTTATAATACTGTAGTCTAATCGGTAAACTTACAAGTTATAGATCATAGCTGTTCTTTGGATGTAACCCAACCCCCTACCATAAGATGCCATTTACTTGTAGATTCTATGCTCCTCCACAAGTTCCACATGAGTTTTTAGGAATTCTATATAATTTGAGGTTTTTCCCGGTTTTTCCCAGTTTTTCCCACTTATAGGTGGGAAAAACCTCCCGGTAAAAACCGGTAAAAAACTTGTTTTTACCGGGGCGGTAAAAACCGCCCGGTAAAAACCGGCCAACCCTGGCTCAAGATGATGCAAATCTTACAAAGGCTGCCATTGAAGACTGAAATTAAGGAGACCAAAGTTTTTCCAATCAGCTGAACATCATATCAATAAGTATCGAGTTTTCTTCTAAAGGCGGGGTCTAGTCCTGCTCTGAAAAAGAAAGACCCCAAATGATGAACGGATTATTATCCACTGTTTAATTGTTTATGCTAAATGAGACTTACGTTTTTGTTAGTCTTCCTCTTTAAATGAAAAAAAAACGAATGTTAAGAGTGTTTATCATGAATCATAATGAAGATCAATTGAGCTAGCTTGGGGTCGAGAACCAATTTGATCCACTCTCAAATCTTTCCCAAGTTGCATCGAGACTGGCAATGTGATCATCGTCAAAAGTGTATCGCGACTCCTTTCATTACGAACCGGTACTACACATTTGACGGAGAACAATTTAGATACTACCACGCAATTATTGCGTGGAGACCGGTTGAAATTTAGGCGAACTTGGGCTGAGAAACAATTATTCCAATGTGTAGCATAGGGCATATTTTGAATAGAGTGTGCATGCGTTTGTTACTGTATTATTATTATTATAGGAGTGTGTGTTTGTTGACCAATAGCGCACCAGCCTGTTAATGACTCACGTCGATCGTATTACTAGTAGACTTCCTCAACCTTTTTACTCCTCTTTACAACCACGTTAGTCACGGAGCAAGGGCGGTGGAACCGGGGGCACAGGGGGCTTGTGCCCCCCCCCACTTTTCCTCAGGTTAAAAATGTGCCCTTTTTCTACATAAAAATTGAGGTGTCTCAAGTTAGCAAGAGAACCAGAATGAACACTCGGGAAGGGCCGTTTCCGGCCATCTGAGGGGTTTGTAAAACCAAAAATTATTTTGTACGCTCCGCGCCAACCGATGGTGGCGCTCCGCTCAGATAGTCGTGCATACAACTTTGCAAATCCTGTAACGCCCCTGACTTTTAATGAATCTCTGTGGGTCAAATTCAAAGCTATTTCGACTGCAGGGAAACTTTGTTTAGATACTTACAAGAAATAAACTCTAATCCGGAAGATTCCTACATTAGCAACTAGCATGATATCACCTCATTTGGTCTCAAAAGAAAGCTACTTCCTTGTTTCCCAATTTGCACATTGGATATTGCAGTGCTAGCATACAAATGTTCCTTCAGGAGGGGGGGGGGGGGTTGATGGAGTGATGTGTATACGCAAATAAGATAATACAATAAGAGTTATAAAGGGTGCTAAATATAAGGCTGCATCAGTCGAATCGAATTTCTGCAAAGTGCCCTTTGATGTCGGTGCCCCCCCCCCAGATTAAAAGTGCTTCCGCCGCCCTTGCTACGGAGACGCCTTTGGTCAGATTGGATATTATAATCCGAAGAAGAACGGTCTCATAATTACTTTCATTGCTGAATGATATTTCTACGTGTGATGTGAGTTTTTATCTGAACAATCGATAACTTTACATTAGAGAGATGGAGAAGAGATTATGATCAACGGAAAGTCGGAAACCATTCAGGGACCCAGTTTCACTCGTTTATTTGGATTCACCAATCGGTAACTAACATGGGACTTCAAAGGCTTTCTTCCAATTACCCCCAGGGACGCATGATCCGTTATCAACGTGTCCTCTACCCTACGGTACCGGGAGCTCTATCCCGTTGTATACTTAGAGATATCACATTCATAAACTTTATTTCAACCTTCTGTATCATTTTCAGTCGGATACTTATCAAAATAAAGCTGTGAAATTAATTGCTAATGTAACTTTCACTGAAGCATTTGTTCAAGTCTTGAATGTTGGATAATCACTATAACATGTATATTCTTGCATGTATGTACGCCGAGAGCCAGGTCCGGGCCCCGGCGACGAGAAAATCATAATTTATATTGCAATCGATGGCGTATAGGGCTAGAACCTGTCTGGTAAAAGGAAACCCTGACGGCGATCACTCATATCACTCGTTCCCCGTGATTGACCTCGGACCCGGGCTCTGACTCCACTTGACCCACCCCTCGTCAGACCTGTCTGCTTGTATCTGGCCAGAATACGGTCGTTCAGTCCGCCCCTGAATGCTACCTTCTATGTTCTGAATAGCTGATTGTTGTCCAATCTCTGAGAATTAACTGTCATGCAGGAATTCATTATCTGTCCTGCATGAAATTACCAACACCACTTTTTCAGAGCTTGGACGGCCGTCCTTCCGGTCGAGCGCCACCTATTTCTCTGGGAGTGGCCACTTCACCCTTACTTGCGGATGAATTATTGTGAACATGATTAATCTTTGGTTACTTAACAATGGAACATTGAAGACTTTGCTTCTGTTGTAATTGTTTGTGATACTTATTCACATTCTATTTTCATCCAAATTCTCTTTTAGCTCAAAAGTTCATAATCTATGGTAAAACATATTTGGACTATTTTAATTAGTGCTGTTCACTATTACTCTTGGATGCGTTTGCGTTCAGCTTGATCACTTTGACACCTGGTGACTCTTCCTCCAAAGGCTGACCAGAATTACCTGATTTTTCCGAAGAGTTTTGGAAAGATTCTTGACTGAAATCATGAATGAAGAATACGATGTTATTGTACTTGGGACGGGCCTCAAGGTAATTTATATTTATATTTATATTGTGGTGGTTTGAAGGACAGATGGAGTTAGCCTGTAAGCTAGTGACGTTAATAAGACTGGTGTACAGTGATGTAACCTGTGTAATCTCTGTGTACATTTATTAGCCTAACATAGCCTAGGTCGAGGTACCCTATTGCCCACCCTCGCTCTGAATGTATATTGCTAACAGTACACAATGTTCACCTAGTCTAAGTTTTAGTATTTTGTATAAGAGAAAGGCAAGAACATTACACGGCCAAATAGTCCGTCTAACGAAGCATTCAAATTTCGGGTAAATATACATTTCCTGTTTTATTTATCATGCCCTATTGAAATGAAATGCTATTCAAGGCTTTAACATTAGAATGAGGTAGGCCTAGGCTGTCTCACAGATGTTTCGTCAAAAACAGATTTAATAACAGTACACCAATTAAGGCAACCTGTTAGTTTAGTATTGTTTATCCCAAGGGTTAGAGAGATGGTACAGATAGTAGCAAGGTCAGTTTGTAATTGTGGCATCCATTCATGCTCTTGGGACAGCTAGGCCTTCTTAACATTCCCATCTGATGGATGAGAGTGTACCTCAGCATCTGAACACTTTCTCAAGCACCGAGGGAGATGAAGGTACTCCGTTTATCATCACTGCAGTGTAGCAATGGTGGACATAGTTGTTTCCAAACCAATGAAACAAGAGAATCAACCCCAGTTCACAACCAGCAATACAAAGATCCACTAATGACTCCCCTGAACAACACTGCCAAGTAGCGATTGGAATAGATCAGGATAGTTTGTTCCTGATGAGGATTTCAACAGAGACCTAATGATTGTGAGGGGGAAACTCTTTTGTGCTACTTCCCACCTTAACCAGTCTATAAATTTGTATACCTTGTTCAGTAATGTTATTAGTGAAAGAAAGTTTGCGTCCCATGGACGCAAGCCCCAGAAAAAGTGCGTCCCGTAAAAAAAGCTTGCGTCCCAATCGAAAACCAATTACGTTTATTGTATGACCTACTGTTACTAATACTAGTGTAGTATCAGAGCCTATACTTTGTGAAAGTTATACACGATATAGGGCAGAAATGCTCAGTGCCTTAACTTCGCTCCTTTCAATCACCCTGCCGTTTCAACCCATTTTCACCCCCAGCCCCCCCCTTCATCCGTCCCTCTACTGCCCTACTCGCTAACTCCTTAGTACTAGATCCATGCTTTGACCTTGCAGCGATTCCAAAAAACAAATCTTCAAAAATCCCAGTACCTACATTGTGCACATCTTTCGCTAAATTCCAGTTCACTGTACTACTGCATGTACATGCTTGTTAGAGCTTCATTTTCAATTACACATGTGCAATCCTTCAAATCTGATCCAACATTTATCCTGGCTCTTTGCATGCAATCATCTTTACAAAAATTACAGTAGGTCTATGTGAATAGTTTTGTAGGCAATGTAGATTTAAAAAAAATCAGTACAATGTTCTTAAGTACGGTAGTTTACACACGAATGTTGCGCCAAAATAGCATTTACTGAAGCACTGCACTTAACTGGACCGCGAAAAATGTTTGCAACAGAAACTACTGATGGTAAGAATGCACATTTCACATTAGCAACTAATTTAATACAGTGAGAAGAAACATACTGTGAGCTGAAATATCCTGTTCAGGATCAGAGATGTTAGCTTCCCACAAAATTCATAGAATGTCTCCACTCATTAACATTTTCTGATCAAAACAATGATTAAAATATTACGAAGCCTCTTCGTTGTCAAAAGGTATACGTACTGTATGTGACAAGGCCGAACGTTAAGATATTGGAGTGCACACACATGATAGCCTGTACCGCAAAACACTTCACTATCTCTATACAGGGGAAAGTAAGTTGCAAGTAATTGTTTTTAAACAACATACTCCGTGTTCACTGAGCACCACAGGTGCAAGAATTTTCACAGACAATGGATGGGGACTTATAACCAATCAAATCACAGGAATTTGGGGATACCATCATTGTCTATTTTTAGCATGAAAATCTCCGTAATGGGGCGTTGTTAACCCTGTACCTTGCGGTTGATTGTTATGATATATTTATTTTCAAACAAGTTCAATGATCAGTTGGAGTAGGGGAACTTTTGCTTCTTGTTAGAAGTTGTGGTTTTTGAAAAGAAATAATGTTCCGTTCCAAAATGTGTTTTGACAGTTTTGTTACGTTTTCCGTTGACCTAGTTGTGAGTGTATACTTGGGGTTTGTTTCTCAAAAAAAAGTCTGCGTCCGCTGGACGCACGCAATTTGAAGATTTTGCGTCCCTGGCCAAAACATTGCGTCCCGGACGCAGAATCCTGCGTTCGTAACAATCCTGCCTTGTTATACATAAGTTGCTTCACTGATAGATGCTGCAATTGAAATTTGTCAATTTTGTTTTGTTTTGTTGGCAAGTTTAATCTCTACCTTTACTTAAGCCTTAATGGAACGGACAAAATTATTAGACCTATATGGAGTAAAAGAAAGCTTGTTATTTTGAAGATTTTTTTATGACTACCTACAGACGACTTTTTAATGATTTTGTAACCTCTATGGTTCAAAAGTAGACTATAATCTTGGAGATTATTGCCTAAGGTCTACCATGCAATTGACCAACTCTGAAATACATGGTATGCAAAGTAAGCAAAAATGCAGTTTTGTTACCCTGGTTTTGCTCAACTGTGTTTTATATGTATGATTGCTTTCTTTCTTTGTCCGATTTAACTGTCTGTCCATCTCTGTCTCTAAATGTGTTCTTAGTTTGTTTTTCATTTAGCGTTTGAAGAAGATCCTGCTAGGATCGAAAGGTCAGGCCCATCTAATTTTTACATATTTACCTACACAGGCTTTTTGTAGTAGATAAGCTATTTGCTAACACTTCTTTACTCTCTTCTTTCTTTCTGGCAAGGAATGTGTTCTAAGTGGTCTGTTGTCGGTTGCTGGCAAGAAGGTATTGCACATGGACCGCAACTCTTATTATGGTGGTGAAAGTACTTCGATGACCCCTTTAGCTGAGGTATTTATGCCATCTCAATCCTATCAGTTACTTCTTTGTTCTCTCCTTTTGTTTGTATTTTGAACAGAATGCCTCTACTGGAAAGTTCACCTAATCCCACAAATATACATTTTTTCACTGACTTTATTATCAATTAAGCATTTCTGGAAACAAGTAGTTCCTGCAATTTGGTTGTACAACATTTAACATGAAAGGTAACCCTGAATAACAAGTCCTAATGTCTTGCTCAGACTGTGTTTACTGCCTGACAAAGTTTCATTGTAACTATAATTTTATAAATAATTGTGAAAAACGGTTTCCTTGCTACCTATTATTAATTTTGTTCACATGTTCTTTTTTTTTTTTATTTTATTTTCAGCTCTACAAACATTTTAAGCAGGATCCCAGCTTTGCATCGAAATCTGAGAAGGATTGGAATGTGGATCTTATTCCAAAGTTTTTGATGGCCAATGGCAAGTAGAAATATGCCTTTCAAGTTGAATACTTTTTAGTATTGTATGAGGAGATTCTACCTTGCATATTTCAGCTTGATAAACATACTTGATATGTACAACCTACCTTAGAAAGAAAGCTAATTGTTTTATGTGGTGGTCAACAGTTGTTTTAGGCCGATAGATCGTTTGCACTCAATAAAGGCCAATGTCTGAAAGAAAATGATTTGTCAGCTCCAAAACTCAACCTTGGAAAAACTTCATACTTGGTATGTAGATCTACATTGGATGCAAGAACCTTGCTGTCAGCTATCGTCAAGACTAAATGTGTGCGGCAATATAATTAAAACTTTTCATTTGAGGAAAAAATGTGGCAAGGAATAACGAAGCCTTTGGCTTTTTGGTAGCCATTCTTGTTTGTCACATAATTGTTCACCTATTGCTGTGTCAATGAATTTTTCGTCCAAATAATGAGAAAAAGATCAATGTAAAATGAAACGGGTGAGTGCATTCTTCCATGTCTGTAACAAATGTAGAAACCTGTTTTACACTCTCCTGCCATATATATATATCTTCTCACGTCTGTTCAAATATGTGTAAGCCACTAATTTCTGCCCCACCAAACATAGTAACATTAGTAAGATAATCAACAGCGATATTTAATGTTTCTTCTCTAACCTACTGACAGGCCAGCTTGTGAAGCTACTCATCCACAGTGAAGTTACCAGATATTTAGAATTCAAAAGTGTAGAAGGAAGTTTCGTCTTCAAAGGTGGCAAAGTCTACAAGGTCCCTAGCACCGACAAGGAAGCTCTGTCTTCATGTGAGTGGAAGAAATTTGTTTCTTTAACCTTGAAGAATTTCTTTTCTGTGTGTGTGTTTACAAGGAAGTGGTTCACCATTCTGTCTTCGTTGGGCATAAAGTACCCTCTAAAATTAGTTCTTCTGATATCAGTGAATAATTAATCCGGTACCACCAGCATTGTAAGGAATGCAGGATTCTGCATCTGGGATGTAATCTTTTAGCCAGAGATGCAAAACCTTCAAACTTGTTTTCGTCCGGCAGACAAAACTGTTTTTGGGAGAAAACAAACCCCAAGTACACACATTCACAGCTAGGCCTATGCAAAACAAAACAAACACTTCTTTGAATGAATATCTTTCTTTCTTTTTGCAAAAAACAACTTCTTTTCAAATGAACCAAAGTTTCTTCCAATCCTTTGTACAGATGATTGAATTTGTTTGAAAATAAATCAATCATAAAATTCAACGGCAAGGTACAGAGTAAGCAGTTCCATTACAGAGATGTACATGCTGAAAATAGTGAATGATGCATTCCAATTTCCTGTGATTTGATTGGATAGGAGTCCCTTACCCATTGTCTGGAAACGTTCTTGCATCTTTGTTGCTCAATGAACATAAATTATGTTGTTTAAATGCAACTACTTTTAATGTTACTGTCCCCTATGTAGAGATAGCTAAGTTTGTGCTATTGGCTATCATGTGTGCACTCAGATATCATAATGTTAGGCCTTGCTGACACATATTTCGACAAGAAGTGCTATAAGTTATATTTTCTACACCATCGAAGGGCCTCAGTTAAATCAGTTAAAAGTGGGTATATTTATTCTTGCATTTTCTCTCTAGGTACTCATTTTACTTTACATTGGTTCCTGACATCCACAGCATATTTTCTAGCTCATAACATTTTCATGCACATGTTTTTTTTTTGTGCACATTAAAGACCTATCACTATAGGCTTCTGTTGCACACAAGCCAATGTGTTGTCAGGGGTCATTAGTATTGTGCATTCCTGTAGAGGTATTTTAAAGTGCATGTTTTCGTGGAGGACTTTTTTTGTCCATTTTTTCTTTGAGTGGACGTAAACATTTATAAGATGTTGCATCCCGTGGATGCAACTTTTAAAAACCCTAGTAAAAATACTGCATCATTTATTGTACACACAGGCTTGTGAGAGTAGCCTAATAATATTTGCTGAAAATATGCAGTAATACTAAGTTTATGTTGGGTATGAAAATCATGCCAATTATTGTGTATAAAATTAACTGCCATACACTAGTATAGTAGACTAAAGACAGGAGTCAGGACTTAATGCATTCTTACAAGGCATTCAATTACTTGTAAAATCTTACATGGAAATGTTTTTGTGCTTGGAAGAAAAAGTTGAGTCCACTGATGACTAAGTTCATAAAGGGACAATTTGTGACACAAATATTTGCTTAATGAATTTGTTATGGCCTCAAAGTTCAGAATGTTGTTAAACATTGGAAGTATACGTTTGCAGCTTTGGAATAACTCTCTGCTTGGTGTCATGTAAAATTGGTAGATCTATAAGTGGTCACAAGTTTTTCATGGTGACATGCAAAAAAAATTGAACAAACTGAGTATTCATTGAAGGTGAAGTTTGGTACCACAAAGTGATGTTTCTTTTTCGTCACTTTACAGTCCTTTTGACTTTACAGTGACATAGTTTTAGCAATGTAAAAGCTGGAAAGACCTAAAACAGTGAGGGTTGCGTTATTGGATAATATTGGATATTTGATAATGTTATTTTACATTCCACAGTAGGTGCAGTATTACACATTTTGAAATATTTCTCATTGAGGTTTGAATGAAGTGCAGTACACAGTACGTGTGTAAGTAATACATTGGTATTATGCTATCTTCTTCAGCTTTGATGGGTATATTTGAGAAGAGGAGATGTGCAAATTTTTTTAAGTTCTGTTACGGTTACAACCCAGACGATCCCAAAACCCACAAGGGTGTGACTGAGAAAACAACCATGAAGGAACTCTTCGACATGCACAATCTGGATAAGACAACCCAGGACTTTACTGGTCATGCGCTAGCTCTGTACAGAGAAGACAGGTAGGTGAACAGACGGAATTGAAAACAATCAATTGTCATGAATGCAAATACCCTATTGTTTTCCTATAGATGTCAAAGGTCATTTGCAGGTAAAAACACATCAAAAGTATGAAAACCTTGTTATCCCACAAACTTTCAAAAGTACTGTAAAACGTGAATGACGTTTGTGCTGTAGTGCTAGGATAGCCTAGATGATCCCTTGATGTCAGTAACAGGCGAAACTTAATCATGTAAAATGTTGCAAGGATTCACCTAGCCTGTAGGCTCTCTGGTTAAAGGAAAGACAGACCTAGTCATCATCTACGACAGAGTTCGGTGTGAAGAACGACTTTCCCCTACAGCTAAGAATAAACCTTGTTCCATTTGGGAGATATCCTGGTTTAAAGGTCTAGCCAGGAGAGCTGTCATGTTATAAGTCTCTGATGTCATAGTGTCACTAGGATCTCAAACCTTTTACTTTCTCTTTGCTTTTCTTTTCATATTTTCGAGTTACAATGTCGACAGTGTTGGCACTGAACCCAATGCCATCATTAGGTCATGTTTTAAAAAGTTCAATATTTTAATTTCAGTATTTCCACGACCCATCTCCATTATACGACTATTTGCAGACCTCGCAGCGAAACCTTTAAACCGTTACAAAACCGTTTATTTAAAAAACAGCTCTTTAACTTTAAAAAAATACTCTTTAAAACCTTTAAAAACCTATCTTTTTATTTTAAGTTAAAAAAAAATATTTTAAAGACTTAGAGTAAATGTATTGTATTCAGTCAGGCTAACCATTGGCCATCAAGTTTTGTGGACAGCTAGGCATGATTCATGCAGTGATACTAAACAGACTCACAAACAACAGTTAATGTAAGTCGGGTATTTTAAATGAGGGCCACAGATGATGTAAAAATGGGCAAAGATGGTGAGTATATTACAAATAAACTCCATTTTGGACCTTTAAAAACCTTTATTTCTCCATTTACAACCTTTAAAAAATACATTATTTTGTTGAAGAGGAGCTGGGAGTCTGCTATTGTAAGAGCGTATAACATAAAAGCACATGTGGCTTGGTGATGTCATATTTAGACTTCATCGAGTCTTCAGACTGTGATAGAATATTAAATCTGTGATGTCTCCCCGAAAGCGGAAAGATATATTTTCTGGGCTGTTACTGCAAGTTTTTCACGACAGTTAATCTCTGTTAACGAGACTATTAATGAAAGTTGGTTCCGTGTCTATTGTAATTACGTCCCCATATCAAAATAACTGTCCATGGCGACGGTGTTGTGTGTCGGAAAATGCTTTCGTCAGCCTTCACTTAATAAATTAATAATGAAGTTTGCAGAGGAGTTATGTCCTTTTATGGAAATCCAATTCTAATGCTCCCGCATGTGAGGATTAATATTTGAAATACTTTGAAAGCACTTAAATTTAACAGTGAGTATGAAACCGAAAGTTTAGTATCAAAGAGTGGCATTGTGCATCACTGCAGATCACGCTATCAAGAGTCGCAAATAAGTTGTGAGACATGTTAACACTGACCACTAATGAAGTAAATAACTCAAGTTAAAAAAAAGGCATTAAATTAATACATTTTAATAAAATGAGAAAATTAATAAGAACTGCTGATTTTGATCTCAGGTTTGTTGTTTGTCCAGCTAATTAACAGTATTTAAGATGAGTGTTTTTAGTATAAAATGAAGAAGTTGTTAAATACTCCCCAGAGGTATTGTTTGGTATTTTTAGAACACCTTTTAAGTTAAAAAGAAATGTACCTATTATAAGGAGAGCATTAGGTCAGTTCCCAGATAAATCACAAAAGCTCTGTGGGAAAATGTACAATTGTTATGGCCTCAAAGGACTCCTTTACAATGCATTGCAAATTGATCAAGGACAGATGGGTGATGATTGTTATCCAATGGTCCTCCATCGTTATATGAAGTTGCTAGAATGTGTTTTGGTTGAGCTATTACAGATTGTAAAAAAAATATTAAAGTACACACTTTGACCCCTTACTGAGGTGCTGATGTCATCAACTAAGCATTAAAGGAGCTTTACAGAAAATAAGTTTTTTCAAATGGGTGAATTATGTTGAAAACTAGATAGATAGAAACATCAGTACTCAATTTTTTTCTTCCTTCTTTGACAATTTAGCAAGGCTAAAATTCTGCCTAAAGTTTTCCTTCAGAAACCATCCTGGAAGATGATGTTATACCATTTACATACCTCCAACTTTTGTGTTTGGTGGTATATGTATATATTTTGGTTGCAGAAATACTTTGGCCACTACAGAGAGATGGAAATTGCAACTCTTGCACTCTGCACTCTATTGTCTTTTTCTTCTGTTGCCAAACAGTGAAATTAACTAACATTTAGCCAATAAATGGCCTGGATTTTGAGAGCCTGAGACATGCACATTGTTTGGAAAATGTTTTCTATATTGCCCTCATGTTTTAGCCTTGAATTGGAAGGCTAAGTTTCCAATTTTAACAAGAGTTGTGCTAAATACTTATGAATGTTCTATATATTCATGTTATGACAAACCTAAGTTATCTTAACTTGTTGAAAATTGGCTGCTTGTTTTGAGGAAACAAAGACATTTATTTGAAAATTAGTATTTGGGACATTATAACTGTTGTTTGCTTTGTGTTCAATTTTGGTACAAAACATATCAACTCCAACAGTTTCGTTACTTGCATAGATGATAAATCCTACTCTTTTATCTCTTACAGTTATTTGGAAAAATCATGTATTGAAACTATCCGTAGGATCCAATTGTACACTCAGTCACTGGAACGCTACGGTAAATCTCCTTACCTCTACCCTCTGTATGGCCTGGGAGAGCTACCACAAGGATTTGCCAGGTGAGTCATCTGCTGACTGGGTACCTGATTATGATTCAGTATTAAAGATATGCGATTGGAATTTGACCTTATCAATCGATTTGTTTGCTGGTTTTCTTTAGAGTGGAAACGATATGTTAGGACTGTAGGATATATATATATGTATATATATATAATGCATGATGAAATGTTCCCGTGTTGGATAGAAATAATAGTAGAAAAGATAAGGACTACATGTAATGTCTTTAAATGCAACATAGTATTTAGAATAGATATAACTACACGCTACACAAATTTTCAGACACCCTGGTCCTTCATCAGGTGTAAAAAGAGTGATTGAAATCTACCGTAAGTCTACCGTAAGCCCCAGACTGCTCAAAGTGCTTGAACCTGGAAAGAAAAGCCATATCCCTATTGAGACCATGACAGTGTGAACGTTACTTTAAGGATCAACTCTTTAAGGATCAACTCTCAACTCTTTAAGAATCAACTCGTTAAGGATCAACGTTACTTTAAGGATCAACTTCCTTCAAGTTTCTTTTATTATGGTCAGACAAATTACCCAGGATTATGGCAAACTTAAGACAGTCGATATTGTGTTGTAGAAGATTAAAATGTTCATCCACTGGAAAACTGGTTTTGTTGAGTCTGATTGTGCTTTTGTGATTATTAAGTCGAAGACAAAAGGAGTGGAGGTTTGGCCAATGTATTGTATATCAGGACAGAGAACACAAGTGATAAGATATATCACAAAGGGAGTGTCACAATTGTATGGACGTGGATGTAAACACCCCCCCCCCTCCCGAGTGATTGACAGTTGCAGCAGATCCTCAGTGATAGTAGTCTACTACATCAAAGAGCATGAACCTGTTCCTCTTTTTGTCTGGAATATAGCTTACCTAGTTGATCACCCTTTGCGTTGCTCTGCCATTGGTTGACAGAGATCTTTAGTCTGATGTCCCTTGTTGATTCTGTCCAAGATTTGTTTACTGACTCTTCCTAGTTCACTCTTTGCTGGGTTGATGAGTCTGCAAGAGAGGTTCTGCAGGAAGTTTTCTTTGTGGTATTTCAGGGTTATAAAAGCTTACCTTTTTACCAATGGGTTTATTCTCCTATTTTGTGCTTCCTTGCTAAGCTGTGCATCTTGTTTGTGATGTTGATTTAGGATTGCGTGTAATAAATTTCAGCATAATTTGCGGGAGTTGGCGTTCATTTGTAGTGTAATTTTTGTGGTCTGAAGTTTCAAAAGGTAACGCATGCAATGCCGTGTGTTTGTGTTTATAAGTGTACTATATGTGTGTGTGACACCTTGGCTTGTAAAGACAACTCAAATAGCACATGGTGGTTCAATTTTATACTCTGTATGTGGATGTTTCTTAGTGACTAGCAGAATCCAATCATTATCTGCACCAGTCAGAGGTCATTTGTGATCGACAGAGGTCGAAGTCTGATAACGTTTTTACCAACGATAACTGAATGAAAACAAAGGGTTTAACTCTTTGAAAAACCTTATGAACCAGTCCAGATTGATGCAAAGCACCTTGCTGATCATGTGCATTCAGCAGTCTTGAAATTTGAAATCTTGTCTACAGTGCTGCATTAAATAAAGGGATCACTGAGCAATCTTGCTTTTTGGGGGGTTCAAATTTTAAAGTTACGTAAAGCATTTGTTTGTTTGTCTTTGTTGACACTTTTAGACTTTCTGCCATCTACGGGGGTACGTATATGCTCAACAAGCCATTTGAAGGTGTCACCATGGGAGAGAACGGCCAGGTGACGGGGGTGACATCGGAAGGGGAGACAGCCAAGTGTGGAGTGGTGATTGGAGACCCGTCCTACTTCCCAGACAAGGTCAAGGAGGTCGGTAAAGTTGTCCGTTGCATCTGTATACTAAACCACCCGATTCCAAACACGAACGACGGCCTGTCGTGTCAAATCATCATTCCCCAGAACCAAGTCGGACGCACCTGCGGTACGTGTTTGATCTGTATTTTGTGGAATCAATGTTAGCGGTTTTGGGAAGTTTTTTGAATTTTGTTTGGTTTTGTCTACACAAAAACTGCAAAACATCTCTGCATATGTGTGTAGTCAAGAGCAGCATTGACTGAAATGTAAATTTCTAGTAGTTCTCACAATGACTTTACCTGTGATGCAAGAGACAACAAGCTTTTGGAAAGATAGAAGATTAAAGTTGGGAACAAGACAAACAAAAAATTTGTGATATATGTTTATCCACATGTTCTCACTCATTGGACTGTGGTGTACCTTTTGAAGACTTTTGTTGTGGCTTACCATCGACAGAGTATTTTGACTGAAACTTCAGACTCTTCTTGACTTTGTATATGATCTTGTGTCGTGGTCATCTCTCTCCATCTAAAGATACCAAAAGCTTTAAAATACAGTAAAGTTTTAATAAGCAGTCATTCTCAGATTTGGGTACATTTTCATCAAATGCCTCAAGTTTCATCAAATTTCATCAAATGTCTTTTGCTTTACCACAGATATCTATGTATCATGCGTGTCATATTCCCATAACGTTGCCGAGAAGGGCTTTTACATCGCCACCGTCTCAACAACAGTAGAGACAGATAATCCCGAGAAGGAATTAGAACCAGGGCTGAAACTGCTGGGACCAATCTCAGAAAAATTTGTGTCCGTTAGCTCTCTCTTTGAGCCTATAGATGATGGCTCTGAAAGCAAGGTTCGGAAACTTATCAGTTTTTTTGAAGGCATAGGCGTAGGAGCTGGGGGGGCTGCAGCCTCCCCAACCAATTTTTTTTGGTGAAAATTCGGGCAATATGCTTAGAATTTTTCGGGCACCTACTGGAAGAATAATAATTTGCAATGTGTTTTTCATTTTTTTGGTGAAAATTCGGCAATATGCTGAGAATTATTTGGGCATCTACTGAAAGAATAATAATTTGCAATGTGTTTTTCAATATTTTGGTGAAAATTCGGGCAATATGCTGAGAATTTTTTCGGGCACCTACTGCAAGAATAATAATTTGCATTTTTTTTCCAATTTTTTTTGGTGAAAATTTTTTGCAATATGCTGAGAATTTTGCATGCACCTACCAGTGGCAGAGCGTCCATACAGTCAAAGGGGGCGGATGCCCCCCTGACGGACTCAAATGGACTGCTGGCGCCCTTTCAGCTTTTTACCACTTTTTACTTATTCGTGATTATTGACTCAGCTCTTTTATTGCGCTCTCAAATACCTATTGACATTTGTCACATTTTGTTGGTGCAATTTTCTGACAAATGGCGATGACACCTATTTATTCTTCGTTTATCTGCAAATTAGCAAGGCCCGGAAAGGGTCATTTCCGGCGATCTAGGGAGTAACTTTACTCAAAAAATTTCTGTACGCTCCGCGCCAACCTGTGCGCCCCTACTGTACAGACCATTCTCTCCCCCCGCCCCCCCCGACCAATACCCCCTAGCTCTGCCACTGGCACCTAGTGAAAGATGAAGAATTTGCAATGTGTTTTTCAATGGTTAAACTTATATTATTATTATTATCATTATTGTTGTAACAACTTCCCCAATAATTCTAACCAATATGGAAAGGTAATAACACGGAAAATGATTTTATGTTATTGGCAGGTGATGTAATAACTGATGGATGCCTATATGATATTTTTGGTTATATTTTTCGGGCAAGTCGTTACAGCCCCCCCAAATCAAATGAGGCTCCTACGCCAATGCTCGAAGGGGATGATGAAGCCCAAGACCTAAGACCCAAGAAGAAATATAAAATAAATATTGTGCAATTCCCCATCTTGACAGCTTCTTGTGTTGCTCAGATATAAAGTTGTTCTGAAATGGAATGGTTTAATGGATTTGTTACAGTTCCAAATCCTTGATTTTAAAGAAAAGCAACAGCTGTTATTGCTCCAGTCTGTGAATTGACATTGAAATTATGGAACTGTACTGTCATCTAAATAAAATGAATATAATCTACAAATATTCTAGATATAAACTGCTTTGAAGCTGGGAGTTTTGGTCGATGTGTTTCATTCCACAAGCTCTTTCTATATATTGGTAAATTTCAGACTTCCCGTTCTGTCATATTTCTGTTGATGTAGTTTGCTACAAACGTTGACTTAGTATTAGCCTGCCCCCTTAAATTTTTTATGCTGGAGATATATCTAATGTTCTCTTTCTTGTTCCCCCCAGATTTTCATTTCTTCTTCCTTTGATGCAACCACTCACTTTGAGACAACTTGTGACGACATCGTGTCCATGTACAAGAGGATCACAGGAACGGACTTTGACTTCAGTAAGATGAAGTCGACGGTTGATTCCGTGGAAGGTTAAACAGTTACAGCACTTTACCACTGATTTCATTCTTAGCTCTATACTCGTAAGTATCTCAGTGCACCAAGTTGCTCTTACGCTCCTTGCCCTCTACTCCTACTGCTCTGTATGTAGCTTGTCGGGGTAGGTGGTTTACAATAGTCTGGGAATCATCGATCCAGTATCGCATCGCAGACTGCTACACAATATGAGCAAATAGCTACACAGATGCAAAGATGTATAGCAGTCTCGTACATAGGAACCATTGTACTTTATTCTGTAGAACCTTCAAAATGGCTGCACAGAAGTTGAACACTAAGTTATTCCTTAAGTAGCGGGGTATTTTGTGTGCATTTTATCGTATCATAGTTGATTCAGCTTAAAATACACACATTGCTCTGTCACATTGTGCAATGAAGAACATTTTTCAAAGGATTTAATTTTTTTTATCAAGATGTATGCCTCTCCCCCCCCCCCCAAAAAAAAAAGAGAAGAGATTTTCTAGTGAATTCATATTGAGGTAGCTCATTTACCTTTGTAAAAAAGAAACATCCATGAAACGAAATACCTGTTAGCAA
Organism: Apostichopus japonicus; assembly: GCF_037975245.1. NCBI lineage: Eukaryota > Metazoa > Echinodermata > Holothuroidea > Aspidochirotida > Stichopodidae > Apostichopus > Apostichopus japonicus. The sequence goes on from NC_092580.1 coordinate 24,137,376, forward strand.
AGCAAATGTTGCTGCATAATTCTTTTCTTTTCTTTCAGGTCAGCTTTGAATGAGTGATTGATTATTCATGAGTCTGTGAGAAGCCTGTCACCAAGTTAGTTAAAGGTTCCTGTCTTTATGCCTATACGGTGATCCCACCTCCCTAGTCATACAAACACAAAAAAAAGTACCACAGACCTGTGAAATTGCTGTATTAATTAATATAGCATGGGAGATTAATCATTTGTTCTTATCATTATTAATTGTCATTTATCTTTGTATTTTGGTGGGCACTTCTCTAGGATTACCAATAAGAGTATGAAGTTAAAAGAGTGTAAGCTTAAAAAGTCGTATCCAGTCATTTGATTAGATGTTGAGCACAAATATTGATATACAATTAGGTTCTCCAATTAATCATCACCTCCTGAATTTAACAGATTAACTGATTAAACCGAGTAAACATTAAATTGAGTAAACATATGAATAGTGAACAGGAACGAGCCCCCCTTTCGGGGTGGCTGTGTATGTCGTTGTAAAAGCTTATTTTCCTACTTTTTTCTTCTTTCAATTTTTTGTCTAGGAAACATGTGTAAAGTGCAAATATGCTGAGTGACCAATTGTTTATAGAGTTTGGTAGGATTTAGATGTTTGCTTAAGATTTCAGTCTGAATTCTTAAGCATTTGGTGGTGCGTAATTCCCGGGATATCTTCAAAAGAACCTGTTCAAATGTGTATCAGGTTAATTTTTTTTTCTTCTTATCACTTACTCAGTACATGCTTCCTGTGTTATCATGTGTAATCGTTAAACATTAGATATATGCATGCAGCTGTAATTAATGGGAGGACAAGATGAAAGCAGTCTCTCGGTTTTCAAATGCCAAGAATGGGGGTTCTCATCTTCTTGCTTGGAACCTGGAAGTACTAGAACACAGTTTTGCAATATTCACCTGCTTTCATTTTACAAATTAAAATGCCAAGTCTATATGTTTAATTGTGTCTGATATATATATATATATATATATCACCAGTCATAGGGGTGCAATGCACAGATAGGAAAGGACAATTTTGATCACCTAAGTTACCGATTCCATAAAACTGATGGAACAATTTATTTCTGCTGATTTGGTGACAGCTTTTTTCCTTGTGTGTGCAGCATAGAACTTTTGTATTAATTTAAATGCTTAGGGTGGATGACAAGTGTCTGTGTCTTAAGATGAGATTGAAATTATAGAGGAAACTAAAGGATAAAGAAAACAAACAAAATTGAGAAATATATTGGCGAGTATCATTTCAGTGTGGTAGACAGTGCGTGATATGATACATTTAGTAGCTGGAGCTCAGTCCAATCCAATTGGTACGTGCAACCAAGTCCACAACCAAATCTGTTAGAAACTACTGATGGGTCAGATAGGTGGAAAAGGTAGAATGTGTAATCTTATTACCGTGTAAGTCTCTCGTTTTGCAACATACAATGTTGTAGTAAAAATCTAATGAAAGTTTCTTGCCAGTGAGGGAGGGCCAGTGATGCAAATTTGAGCGAAGTTGTTAAATTTAAATGAAGTTGAAAACTGCATTTAAACTCTAGCTTCCTAGAATGTGAATCATTTGAAGGCTGCACCAATCAAGCAGCTGACTGTAATCAACAATTAGTTGTTTTTCTTCCCTCTTTTCATTAACTTTTACTGAAAATTTGTAGACTCCCAGGTATGAATGAGATGTCAATAACTGTACACTAACAGGCAATACAATTGCTATGTGCATTTTCCCTCAGTCGTCAAGAAGAATGCTTTCCTTCATTTGTATATTAATCTTTCTTGGTGTTGGATCAAACAGTTGCTAAGTCTTAAAATTTGAAATAATACAAGAATTTACAGGTGTACTGGGGCTCTTCACAATATATTTGTTATCATTATGGTACTACTGGACTAAACTATTTTCCGCTTTTGTTTATGGAAGTGGTTCTTGGCAACTGGATATTGAGTCATTCCGTTCAAATGTAAAGTTATTTGATCATAGAAGCTAAATTTATCTGGTGTCTGATTATCGGGTGAAATTGACCTCTACATGTTTCAACGATAATTTAAAAGCAGTCATCGTTGGATCGTAATATCAGATATGATGACTTATACCTGTTCTGGAAGGTTTGGGATGGGGGAGCTGCTTGGCAGAGAGACTTATCGTCTGAACACTCACGAAATGTTGGGATTTAGTAGAATTGTGTCAATGCACAATTTAAGAATGTGTTTAACTTATCCTTTATTGTGGGCATCTGATGTTAATTATGGCAGCTGGTGAGACTGCACAATTGGATCAGGTCAGAGCAAAGTGTCAAATTTTTCGGGGTCACAAAATAAATCAGGATCGAACCTTGCAATTGAGCAAATGATGTGTTTGTGTTCGAAAGAGAAGGACATTCTTTGTAACCTTCCTCACAGGTACTGTTTTACTTTTATCATTTTAAGAGATAGCTAACAAAATTATTTCTGGCTTGTAGCCTTGGAAGCAACATATGAAGCAAATAACATTGCCTTGCTACTTTGCCTGACACAGAAGAATTTGAGACATGGGGGAGAATTCTTTATTGAAAATAAATGTGTTTGCTTAGAGGAATGGCATCCAAAGTATCCATGGCAGATCTTATAGTTGAAGGCAGTGCAGCAATTTGTGAGCTATCTTGCGCATCGGCTTTCTGATTGTGAGCGAAAGAAATTGAATGTTACCCTGCCAATCATGATTAAAATAGACTTCTGTATTAAATGAATGGTTTCCTTTATTCTTTGTTTCAATCATTAATCTGTGTAACGAAGTTAGTAGTCTTCATGTTGCAAATATGTGAATGCGAATAAAAAGTTCAAAGTCAGAATTTGTGTCATTCATTAATTTTAGGTTGGTGTCACTTTATCCAGAGAAATAATTATAAATCATTGCATTAGCTTTGATTAACGTAGGAAAGTTGCTTTGGGTGGTATCCAAATAGTAGGTCTGTCCCTTGAGCACACTGTTGAATGAATGATTTATTGGTGTGTACTTTTTGCCAGGAGGTTGAATCTGTAGTTGTTGTTTCCATTTCTTTCCTCTCACAAAATGAAAATATGTTATGATGCTGTAGAAGTCAAAAAGGATAGAAAATTTGACAAAGGCATAGCTGTGGGACGAACGTGTGGCTTTGATGGCTTGTAGGTAGGGGTGCAACCATATTTAAGTCCAGGGAATTTACACATCTCCCCCAGGAACAAACATGGTAGCTTTTATCCCAATTGACAAAAGGACTTACAAAATAGTACATAAATCCATTGCATGTATGTACAGTAACTAAACAGTGCTTCGATTGTTTCAAATTTAGCACAAATTTGCATCCAAGCAATCTCCATTTGAAAAAAATTGCTCCATTAGATCAACTTAACCCCCATCCCATAGAATTTAAGATGACCTGGAGGGATCATTCCACAGTATGGTCAGGTGACTGGCTCTCAGGCATTATTCACATATTATTTAACCAAATAAAACAAAACCTGTTAGTGAACTGCTTAAACACGAAAGAGAATGCATAAAAGTAAGTGGACCTGACGTTTCGATCCTAGCAGGATCTTCATCAGAGGCTGAAGAAGAGCCTGCTATGATCGAAACGTCAGGCCCACTTACTTTTACATATTATTTAACCAGTCTGAAAGAGAGACATAACATCTTACTTCTCCCCCTCTCTTCTAAAAGAATTGCCTGCTTATAGATCATTCTCTGAAACCGCTTTATCCGTTTGAATTATGCAGTAAAAGAAAGGCTGACTCCTTGCAGTGCATAGTTCGCGTTCAATAGTGAGATCCTTCTGCTGCAAAAATAAAAATAGGGAGTAAACGTAGAATATACCAGTTGCACGATCTAATCAGCGTTTGGGCCTTGCTCAACCCTCAACAGTATAGATCTATCGTCAGAAATCTTCCTGAAATATAGTGTGAAGTATGTTTCTATTTCTCTTTAGGTATAATTGATATCATTTCAAACACAAATCGCTAATTTGCGATGGAAAGTGCAACGAAGTAGGCCTCCATCTGTACCAACTTTGGCTAGGCTAGGTTACATTTAGTTAGGCTACACTACAGTAACCTAGGCCTCAACTGTATCTCTGTTAATATCTGTAGCTAGTGCTGTACTGTACCATAGCCTAGTCTAGGAAGTAGTAAAGGCCTACGTTAAGAAAAGGTGTTGCTGTTTTCCGATCAGTAACTATAATAATGATATCAAGCTCTAAGAAGTAAGATTAGCCTGCATAGCTTCTTAACACCATCATAATAGCTCTTTATGTAAACACTGAGTGGAAATATGTTCATGTCTTCAGTGTAGTTAATCATACAGCGTTCACACAAAGACCCTCATACAAAAAAAAAAAAAAATAGGTGGCAAGCATTGCTAGACCTATGATGGATGATGCATGATAGTGTGCTGTAGTTGGGGTCTAGATACAGCAGACCGTTAATTGCAGAATACCCCTCAACACAAGGCTCCGCATTGGGTGCATGCACAATTGCACTCCTAATGATGTGGCCAAAACAGCATATAAAACATTGAACTTCTTGGAATTTCTCCTCATATTGAACTTCCCTATGCATAATTTTAGTTTCAAGTAGGTCTCATACTGTAGACATAATTATAACAATGTAATAATGGGTTGTTCTTAAAAGAAATGGCAATGAAAAAAAATGAACAAACCATCCTGATGATGCAGCCACAACAGCATAATACATTGTATATACTTAGTTTTATTTTTGGCATTCTCCTCATATTGAACTTGCCTAGATGTATCTATGAACAGACAGTGTAGCCTAGACAGTGTAACCACAACAGCATGATATATAGTTGATACATTGGACTTAATATATTTTTGGCATTTCTCTGTATTGTAATAGACTCCCTATATTGCAGCCGTATCTACTGTAACCTCCTTAAAGGCTGTTGCTGCAAAGTTGCGGGGTATTCTGGAATTACTCCCATTCTTACATCTTCAGCAAATTGCGCTCAGTGCCAATTCTTCATGGTGTAATCATTGGATTTACGCCTATGGATGTAACATTAGTCTACAGTAGTTCGGCTACTCAGTATTTTGTGTACTCTGTAGCCTAATGGTAAACCTAACCTACCTCAATGTTAGTATCCTAAACACAAAATGATCATGGAATCATGATCATGTTTTTGGCCTAGGCAAGGCCTTAGTTAGACCTGTGTGAGGTATGATCATGTACGCCTTACTATTAAACCTATTCCTAACTGTTAGTATGATGCCAGGTTAAAGCATTAATATTCTTGACGATGACAATGATGACTAAGATCTTTCTGAGTGGTTTAGTTCTAATGTCCTTCAGTTATGTCATTTCATTTGATGTTTTGGCCAGATTTCGCTAGAAATAGAAAGAACTATACTTGTAAAGGTCGGGAGTAAACCTACCCAAAGAATGCATTGAAGTTTACTGTATAATCCACTATATTATGGGTGTAATTAATCCCTCAAAGTCTCAAAATACTAAATTGATGTTAACGTTTGTAAGCAAGAGGGCCATCCTAATTTGCCAGACAATCTGGTAAATAGCTATCACCTTACCTACCACATTCTGTGAAGGATTGACAAGGCATGCTATAGGCTACATCACCATAGCTCTGTATCAATTTCAAAGAATAAATGAACTCATAATCTTTGTTTGAGTGAACATACATTTTAAAGTAGATTTTCAATAGTGCATGACTTGATGAGAAACTCCAGAACCAGCAACCCAATGCAAAATGCAACTTAAAAGCAAGTAATCTTATAGCATAGCCAGTACAGTAGCTGCCTGAGAAAACTATGTTTCCAAGTAATGTCACTAAAATCCTCAAATCATTATTGCCTTATAAATTACCCGTTTATAATATGCTGTGAATTGGCAATCCATGTCTTCACTAACTTATTTGTTTTTCCTTTCTGTGTGTTATTTATCAAAGATGGCCGCTAGATCCAAGTACAAATGGCAAAAACTCCCACCCATGCCAACTCGCAGAGTTTACTCAACTGTCATCGAAGCGGATGGACTTCTATTCGTGATCGGTGGGTGCGATGCCAGAGGGGATGCTCTGGATGTATTTGAATGCTACATTCCCAAAAAGAAGAAATGGATGAGGCTACTGAATATACCAACCAAGAGGGCAGCTCCGGCGGTCGTAGCCATAGAGAAACAGATAGTCGTCATAGGGGGTCTTGGTGGAGCAAATGATCCTACAGATGCAGTGGAAGTCTATGATATTGGAAAAAAGTGTTGGATCACCGATAAAAAGAATATGGGAGAGGAACTACAAGGAGTGACCGCTGTGGTTCATCGTAAGTTGGAGAAAATATGATTATGTGTCCTTCAAAATTAAAATATCTGTTCTAAATTCAAATCTCAATGAAATAATATATTGCAGCAAATGGCGAGAACTTCCTACTATCGTCGATGCCAAATTCTAAATAAGTCAATCATTATTCACTTTAACTTCACATATGGTATAATTCATATAAACAATTAATATACCAACTTATCCCGTTAATCAGATATCCTCTGTTAGTTCTGGACCACTCTTATTATTGTATTCTTTGCATTTACATGACTACATCTGTAGTACTTTTTTCTTTATTTTCTTTTCCTTCCCCAGGAAATAAACCATTAGTTGTAGGTGGTATGAGAAGAGATAGTAATCCAACTGAAAAGTGTAGTGTCTTGGACTTGGAAGAAAATTGCTGGAAGGAATTACCAGACATACTCACACCAAGATATGCTGCTAGTGTTCACCTAAATGGTGATAAAATATATGTATTAGGTATGTTAAAATTGAATGCTTCATATACAACAAAAACCCTGTTGATTATTATTAAGAATATTTAGCCACATCAAATCGTGCTTTTTGTTCTTTAGTATAAAGTACAAAAGTACCTTCATTAGTTTATGAAGAGTTCCTCGAATTTGTAGTATAGGGCTTATAGTTCATTAAAGTCAAACTGAGACAAAAGAAAACATAGAAAATCGAGTTAAATAGAGAATAACAGACAGGCATGTTAATTAAAATATCGAACAATTTAACGAGAGACAGCCGGATGACTGGGTTGCTGGAGATGAGGGTTTTAGGATATAAGCTGTGCATAGAAGGGTTAGTCATTGCCTTCTTGAAAAGTTAATTGACCAAACACTTTCTGTTTTTTTAACTTTTTACCCCTGTATTGCCACAAATTACTCTTACCAGTTATGACAATGCATCTGTAATAGCAGACGTAAAATGCAATGTAGTGAGTCTGCTTGTATTGAAATTTTAACCGTATGTTGTTAGTTCTGCATTAATGCCCTCAGTGCTCTGTGTGATCATGTTTTGTATAATCATTTGTGAACAGTTTTCAGATGAAGATTTATCAATTACCAGAGAGTATACAGTAGGGTTCCTTGGAAATTCAAATGTTGTTGCTTGGTGAACCAAATTTTCACCTTCATAACCCTCCAGTGGTGCATACGATGGCCTTATTGTCTTGAAGGTTGTAACTTAAAATTAAAACTTGTATAATGATTAATATACATCACTGGTTACTCATGAAAGCTGCCAGCCTGGGGATTTTGCTGGGTACTGGCTGAACAGAGGCATTCAAGGTGAAAGGTTATCAAAGATAATATGATATCACTGTAAGAGCTTCTACCATGAGGATCTCTGCATCAATCATTGAGTGCTCATTTTGCAGTTTATTTGCATCAATTGCAGAAACTAGAATCAAACAGTTATTCACTGTCTGTAGGTTTTCAAATTTTCATGGCCATTGGCTCGCAGTGAAAACAAAAAGGACTCGTTATTAATAGTAAAACACATTTTTTTGTTTAATCGATATTAGATAATGAATGCCCCTGTACATGTTGAATTTTCAGGTGGTAGACAAGGCAAGTTACCCTGTGCAAGCTTAGAGATGATGGATTTATCCGTCAAGCCCAGCCCTTCCTGGACGACACTAAAGGATATACCAGTAGCGGGGGTTTTCCCAGCTTTCGTGATGACAGACAGCAAGTTTTACGTCTTAGGCGGTCTGAAGAAGAAAGTCATCGAGGGATTCCACGATGAATTCCAAGAGTATGATGTTGAAAAAGGTGATTAGATTCTTGTTTTTGCAAGGCCCCTTCCTTCCTGAAAAACAAATATCGCATTTTGAAACCAAGAGTTATCCAGAGAGTCCATTATAGAATGTAATTACCAAAACATGTAAGTACTGATGTATTTACTTGTTCCAGGTTTGGTAAAGTGACATCCTGAGACAGTACCATTGAAGCTAAAAATATAACATAGAGTTTATATCAATTGCCTGAGAACCTATCATTAAAAAAAAAATCACTGGTGTTTTCTATTTCCGTTACCTCTTGAGTATGTATAGTTCTTATGTTGACTATACAGTAAATGCAGAATTAAAAGCTTTAGAAAAAATTTGCTGATTTTTGTTTGCTTTCTTGAATATGCTCTTAGAGTGTGCCTAGAGTATGTATGTCCCACAAAGGGAAAGTACTTTGAGACTACCTGTAAACTACTTCTCCAAGTTTGAATGTGAGGGGTCGTTGTTAGATTTTCTAGCATATTGAGGATGGATGGGGCTGGGGACAGTGGGGTGGTGATGGTGTGGAGGAGGGAAAAGTGCTGCCCGTTTGCAAAACCCTGTCAATGAGGCTGGCTGGACATTTTGCAAAAAATAAAGATGAAATGTCGTATATATTATTAGGGCACTTTGTACTGGGACCTATACTCGTTATTATAAGCAATATTTCATGATTACTGATGAGTATTGTGCATGTAGAACTTGCTTCTACTTTACCACCCATATAATGTATTAGTATCATTTATTTTCACAGAAGTCACATCCTTTAAGTTTTGAAGTCCCTGATTACATACAAAAAACTAATTGTGGACTGTAAGATCAATCTTTGTGTCCACAGTTGGTTGAGGTAGTTTGCTGGATTAATTTTTGTCCTTTCTGCTTTTATTTCCAATCATCCAGTTGGAAACGCTTCATTAGCCCATTGTCAGATATGTCTGCTAACCTAGTCCATTCAATTTCTATTTGTAAGGTATTTTCTTATTACGTACTTTCTGCTCAGTTTTTCTTCTTATGTCTGCTCCCCCTTTAGATGAATGGAATCAACTCACTGTCTTGCCTAGAGGACGATCTGATTTTGGGGCAGGGATGATTGATGGAAAGATCATTATTGTTGGTGGTATAAGTGAGTATACTATTTAGAAATCATAATTGTAAAGATAGATAGATATTTATTCAGCCACTGGATAGAATATTTACAATGGAAATTGGATGAAAACAGGAGCTCAAGCGAAAACAATGAAACGATTAAGACAATAAATAAAAATGTTAACAATTCGTATGACTAGGTAAAGGATATAAAAGGGTACTATGTATACTGCTCATGATATGAAAAGAGTATTCAGAGGTAAAAAAGTATAACAAATATAGCATATTACACAATAAGAAGCAGTGGCTAAAATGTGAAGGCAAGACTAGAACCAATCAGCAATTGAAAAGGATCATCAATTGAAAGCTCATCATATTTGATAGTATAAGTAAGTATCCTTATAGAATAGTTTTGATGTTGGCTGTTTGTCCTCTTAGCTTCAACTTCAAAAATCATATTTTCAGATTGCAGAAAATGATCTCCAACTTGAATGAAGATTTTTGCCTCTTCTTGAAAATAGAAAACATGTTTAATCCTTTCAAGGCATAATTTTATCTGATAATGCACAACTAAATAAATACTGTATAAATACTGTTAAATTACAATATTCTATAATGAAAACCAGAGTCTTGCATATGAAAGGTGAAACCTTGAAAATTGCTACAAAAGTACGAGGAATTCTTTTCCCTGTTCCTTTATATTTATCGCTGCAATGCACTAACACCGACTAACTCCAAGCAATGTCATGTATTTGCAGCTTCTATGAAGACCCCACTCACCGATGTGGCTGTTTATGAACCAGAGGAAAAGAAATGGGTGAATCAGGTAGACATTCCCACCGCCAGGGGCTCGGGTAGCAGCTACACCTACCAGGGAAAGTTGATGATAGTTGGAGGCTTCACAGTCAGTGGTCTCAGCAATGCTGTCGAAATGGTCGGTCCCAGCTGAGAATAAGGTTATTTACTACAAATTGAAATATCAGGGCAGTTAACTTGGAAGTCTGTGACCTTTGAACCTTTCACTGGGAATGGGTTGAGTCGTGCATGAAATGTATTTGTGATTGAATTTCATTATTTGATCCATGAAAAATATGATGATGGTAATGACTTGTTTTATCTTCAGCACAAAAAACAAACAAACACAGATGATGAAGTAGCAAATTAAACCATCGGATTGAAATGGCAGTAAATAAATATTTTTATGTGTATTTTCTCTCTTACATACAACAAGGTTAAGTTCTATACTGTAGATTATGTTTGAATGTGATCTATTTAAAAAATTTTGTATCTAAGGCCAGTAGGGATCAGTCTGGTAGTTGTAAATAAAATAAAAAAGGGACATTTTAAAAGCAAGTTCTTTAAAACCAAGAATAGGCATAGGATAGTTAGGGTTAACTAATACATTAACAAGATACGATGGTATCATGTTGCCATATTAGATCAACTGGTCAAAGTATATATATATATGGGAACAAGATTAGGTTTTGTCGTTCACATATTTGTGATTTTAATTTTCTCAGTTCATCAAAAAATGTTTGATAGAACATTTTATATATTACTGATTGTAATATTTTCCACTTAATCTTCAATTTTCAGTCATATATGATATGTTCTGTTCATCTGTTGACATACAGTCATTGGTTTTCCATGAGGAGTGCTATGGCATACTACTGTTCTACTCTATACTGCCAGTGGTCATGCATAGAAAGTACTCATGACACACTAACAGTTGTCATCCTTAGAGAGTACTCCTTGACACACTCTCAGTGGTCATCAATGGAGATTACTCATGAAACACTGCCATTGGTCATCCTTAGGGAGTACTCCTTGACATACTGCCAGTGGTCATCCATGAAAGGTACTCATGACACACTAACAGTGATCATCTTTAGAGAGTACTTCTTAACACACTAACAGTGGTCATCCATAGTGAGTACTCCTTGACACACTGCCAGTGGTCATCCTTAGAGAGTACTCGTTGACATACTGCCAGGGGTCATCCATGAAAGGTACTCATGACACATTAACAGTGATCATCTTTAGAGAGTACTCCTTAACACACTAACAGTGGTCATCCATAGTGAGTACTCCTTGACACACTGCCAGTGGTCATCCATAGCTAGTACTCACGCACACTGCCAGTGACCATGCACAAAGAATGTCAAAGACACAGTCATTGGTCATTGGCCAGCAGTGGTCATCCATGGAAAGTACATACGGTATGCTACCAGAGGTCATCTCTGTAAACAGAAGTGGTAACAAACTGACTGAAATCGATTGAAATACAACTCATATTTATTGATTGAACCAAGTAGATATTGTGGATATTGCTTTTAGCTTGTTATTACAAATCTAGGACAGGGAAGAAAAAACTTCATGTAATACTCATTGTCACATGGTTATGTTTTATAATCAGGACACCCATCTGAAAGGTGGAAAAGGAGGTCATTAAAGGTTGTGAGAGGACTATTAAGATGAACCATGTTTATAATTTGTTCATTTTAGAATACTAAAATGAAAAGAAGTGTGAGTGGGAGGTAGGGCGACCCTCTCTTCAAAAAAAGTTGAATAATGCCGATACAAAAGAGCTGTTAGATAGACAGAGAAGGTATTCAGGCTGATTGCAGATTCCAAAGGAAGAGGCTCTCTTTGTACTACTTAAACTGGTATATCACAAAATAATTATCTCTATTATACTACTCTACAGGTACAATCGCAATGTATTGTATCGATTTATGTACTGACTTAGAACCAGAGGCTGGAAAGCATTCATACGAGCGCATGCATATTTTGAAGTGTGTCTGTGAAGTGTAGGGTTGAAATATTTTTTTACCCCAAAATGATCATATTAAAATGTCAATGTTTTTTAGGAGGCTTACAAAACAGGACAAGTTTGAGGCCTTTATGCCCATAACTGTCACATGTAAGAGGTTTAATTTTTAACTAACAGATTATTCAAGGTGTGCACACAACTCCTTAGTAACACCTTAGAGGCTTTAGCTAGAAATATGTATTGAGGCTATTTTATACATCTCAAAGAGTAGAGGCTGTTTAGGTATTATGAATATACTCATGTAGTTAATTATATTACATCATATAGAATCTTTGTAAAATTGATGCAGTCTATGCACTATTCATATTAAATTTGCAGATACATACAAAGTGAATCCAGGGAAGAATTTAGTGTTCAAATTTTGTATAGCCCTTTTGACGGCTCTGAATTTTGTCTCCTATAAAGTATAATGGTTCCTGTTTACAAAGCTGCCCTAAATTGCTCTACAGCGTTGGACTTGAATAGCAATTTGACCTTCTTGGCTAAGATCATGTGTAGTATCTGTTCCCTTTCGTCTTTCGAGGGGAATGGTGATGCACACCCGGCGATAATCACACAGTCACAGTCCTGATCCAAGGGGACTGGGGTTGAGAGCGGATTAGTCGTTCGGTAGTTTGGTTTTCGTGCCCAGGTTCTTTCCTGGGCAACTTTTTCTTAAAAAGTAGCAATTTGAACATGCTACATAGCACTTTGCAATGTGGTAACAGCTAAATTATTCCCTGGAATCTGATCACTGGAAGAAGATGAAGTGACATGATACATGTAATGTTTTATAGAAGTTTTATCAATAATACAAACAGGATTGTGAAATTTGAGACATTCTTCTCCTTTTGTCGTCTTTGATGTAATTTAAGTAGCAGATATGAAATATACGCTCATTTCTGCTTTACTGAATCAGGATTGTAATTACTCTTCCGCCAGCAAAGAATCAGCATATTTATCCCCATATAGCCTGTTGTCTCAGTGTTATGTCTCATGCTGTATATTAGATCAACAGCTTCTCAGTTCAGAAACTGTCTGCCTAACCATTTTAGGAGGGATGGTTGTGATTTTTGTACTTTTGGGGGGGGGGGGGCTTTGGGAATATCGTAATATGACAAATAATGGCCAGCTTAGAATCTAGTAAACTTAATGAGTCTGCAAGTTGATTACATGCTGTTCTTACCTTATACATGCTCTGATATACCTACATATAAGATATGTATATACAATGATTTGGAAGTGCCAACCCCTAATGGGGATAAAACTTGGATAACTAAACAAAGAATGAACTTGAAGATTTGTAACAGAAACCTGAAGGTTTTACAAAACGTTCTAAATTCATCAGTGTTGGCCCCAATTTTCAGCCTGCTAAAATGAGAAGTTTCAAAATTATTTTCTTAGAGGCTCCGGTCTTCCACGTTATTCACAGCCAGTAAGGAGTGTGAAGATCGAGAAATTGTCTCAGTCTGGGTAATTTGTTTTAGAGTGACAGTGAAAAGCTTGCTTCAACTTCACCATGGGTGACCATTATCTGAGTTTCTAGCATATTTTGGAGCAATATTGATGACCTCCCAAGTACAACCATCAGATACGTATGCAAACAGTTATACGTTATTATAACAATTTGATCATAATTTTGCCATAATAACCTAGTTGGGTATGTGAAAGACTAACCAGACGAGAAGTGACAAACTTTCCATACTAAACACTGAAACAACCAAAGAGTCGAAAACAAGTTAATTTTCATGAGAAAAGGTAAGTTTATTCAAGGTGATTTCACAAAGGTTGACTATATTCTATAAAAGTACAACAGATAAATATATAAACAACATCAGCTTCTCCAAACTACAGTTTTGACGAAATCCAGATGAAAAATCTTGTACGCCTGTACACTTTGAAGTAAATCGCTCAGAAACAAAATATATGGTTAGAAACCTTCAACTTGTAAATTTAACCTACTTTAGGGTGAATACAGATAAACTTTAACATCTGAACAAAAGACAAATCCCAAAACGGAGAATAGATGAAAATAAAGCTAGATATTCTTACTAATGTTGTATTCTAGCCTTTATCATCATCAAAATATAATTCTGTAACCAATAATTGGAACATTAATATTATAGAATATTACAAAATCCAACAGTAATATATGAGCAAGCCAATATGTCTTTGTCAAATTTCAACAATTGGACAGCCGTCTATCCAAAGTTTATGGATATTTAGGCCATTGACTGTTGGATACTAATTGTACAGACCCAAAATTTTAATGTAACCCATAACAGTAGCTCTTGAATAACTATCCTGCCTGCACCCAGGAAGCAGCCATTGCTACATCACACTTAATAAGAAACCACAGCAACTGCTAAAAATAGTACATAGCTAACCCAATGTAATTCCAAATACTGTATTTAATTTACAAACTTGCTCTAAACTAACATAAAACAATATGGTATTCCTATAGAGTTTAGTATAAAACATTGCACTGTCATAAATAAATATTTATTTAGCAGTACTGCTACCTCACAAACTGAAACTGAGAAACATAAACAATGAGAAAAGCTAAATAATTTGAATGTTTTAAGAATAAAAATGGTAAATATCAACAAGGCTTACTACAAGGGCATCTAATTAATCTAAATAATATTAAAAGGATTGTTAAATACTCGGCCAGGCTCACTTGAAGGTTGTATTGATAAACCGACGTAACATATATATCCCATATATATATCCCATATATGTATATATCTATATCCCATATTTATATAGATATGGGATATATATATAAAGTTATAATTATTTAGATATATAGGGTCTATAGATAATCTGTGTGATTCACAATGATAGTGAGATACTCACACTGACTGCTACAAATGTGACATAGCCCACTGTCCCACACGGAGAGGATTTCTGTTAGCAAATATTGAATGAGATGTCATCTAAACAATTGACAAAGCAATTGTCACAAAGCTATTTTACATTAGGGTATCAGTTTCAGATATTTTATCAAATACAGGAAGTAATACCAACATTATGATTGCAATTGTTCAAAGTTAGGAATCCTTTTAGAT
Source organism: Apostichopus japonicus (assembly GCF_037975245.1). Classification (NCBI taxonomy): domain Eukaryota; kingdom Metazoa; phylum Echinodermata; class Holothuroidea; order Aspidochirotida; family Stichopodidae; genus Apostichopus; species Apostichopus japonicus. The sequence continues at coordinate 24,152,440 of NC_092580.1, forward strand.
CTTTGCACCACATTGAACATTAATCATCAAGTCATAAATGATAAAGTTCAATTCTTTAAAGTGCCATTGCCCAATACATTATTTCTTATCGATAGTTTAAATGAATGTGATTTTTGTTTTCAATTTTGTTAACTTCTATATTATTTGGAATAAATCTTCACCATTTGCTAATGAACTATATTGATATGTAATTCTGGTATGACAAATTTACCAATGTTCAATATGGCAAACTGCTATGGTATGATAGACCACTAGCCTCTGTGAAAGATGGAGAATTAACTGCTAGCTGTAAACTCAAGACAGGTACATAGCTACAGCCTGAGGATCTATCAAGGTTTGCTCCAGAGGGACATCGATGTTGTATTCTTTGGCCTGCTGTGCCCTCTGTCTAACCCTCTTCCCGCCTCTCGGAATCGGTAGCTCAGAATGATGAGCTGGCAGGGGCTCAGTGAAGAAGTATGGATGAAGGAGAGCCTGAAGGAAGAACATAAAAATATATTGAAAGTCAAATTCACAAAGGTTCTGATGAATCTACAAAGAAATGAAAGAATTCAAGTTCATATATCAAAGAATCTGCCCACTAGCCATTAGCTGCAACTGTTAACCTGCCATCTATGATCTGGGCTGTGATACAGGTTTTCTCAGTTGATCTACCTCACTGACGAGTCATATCCTTGTTTATATAGTCATATATATTAACAGAACAAGTTGTAAGAAAAGCACTAAATTGTTTCACTATTATTGCATTTATAAGCTGTTGGAATATCAACCTTGGTTATAACTTAACCAGATTCATGAAATTACTTTTAACAAATCGGAAACAATATGTATGAGCTACTTTGAGCAAATCTTAAATGTTACAAGCACAGCATTCTGGCATCGTTTGGAAGTTCATTAGCGGTTGATATGAAGAGAGTAATAACAGTCATGATGTAGTAGTTTCTATCATTTTACCTCTTTGGCCGATATCCTCTGCTTTGATGGATACACAAGGAATCGTTTCAGGAGATCAACAGCCTGCAAATGAGAAATTATTTTTGCTTTCTGTTAATTACTGAAATATAAAAAGTTGGTGTTAATTATTATTATAAATTATTTAAAAAAATTATTATAAATTTCCATGCAAATTAATTCTGTTGGGAAATGGCTTGCAGAAAGTTGTAAGACATTTTGGAATTTGTTTTTCAGAAACAGCAATTTTAGTTTACAGTTTTCAAGTTTTATGTCATGAAAGATAAATTACAGCATCTCACTTCATTTTTGGGTAGAACTGAGGCCCTTACAGCAGGATTCTTGTGGAGTCACTGACTGCAGCATTTGTATTATGACTATCAGGGGAAAAATTGATAAATGGACTCTTGTCTGTTTAATTTTGAGTGAGGCCTCTACTATAGACATGACTCACAACAATACGAACGCAGGAAGTCTACCTAAAACATGAAAACAAAAACACAGCAGTAATTTATATCTTTGCATTTTGATTGCAGTGTAACTAAGCTCCTCTCAAATGACTCAGAGCTACTAAAATGTTTGTTAATTTGAGAAACAGGGAGTGTTAGCTCAGTGGTTAACGCTGGTACCTTCCAATCATAACATAAGGTTCCCGGTTCGAGTCACTTCAAAATTAATGTATGTTGTTGACAATTGACAGTTCATAATCATGGACATTAAATATGAATGTAAGAGACAGCTTGCAGCTTTGATGAGCCAAATGAGGCTTCTTCGCGAGTTCCTGCTTGCAGGAGGATCTAAAATACATACATACATACACACATACATACACACATACAAACAAGGGTAATACGGGTCATCAGATTGAATCATCAAACTTTTCACATTTTCCTATTGGTAACCCTCATGGAATTTCTTTCCTCCATGAAAAATTTCAATCGTCATTCCTGACACTTATTAAATCTGGGTTTAACTACAAAGATTACAATGCTGAGAACTATTGAAAATGTTTCACAAGTTAAAGCATTCTAACATACTGAGTAATCTAGACAGCATTAAAGTTTCGAGTGGTCTCAGTATATGTAAAAGCAGTACCTGGGCTGATGCATCTGGAACTATCTCTTCCAGTGGAATCGCTGGATTCTCGGGGAAGGTGATCTTATTGTAATCTGGAAGGTCTTTCATACCCTAAAAAGAGATTTAAACATTTAATACCACATGAGATTAGGTATGATGATTTTTATTTCTTAATAGCAACCTTGATTATGAAGTGTGATTTATAAACAATTATGTCAATATATCCTTCACATGCAATATGTGGTTGCTTATCATCATAGAATAATTGTATTCTACAGAGTGACAACAGGGTAAGCATTCCATGTTGTATAAACAGCGATAGCAGTATCAAGTACAATTCCAGCGACCAAAATAATCACATCATTAGAAGCAATAGTAGCAAGAAACTTGATCTAGGCATCAAAACCATTTGCAGCTTCAAGCATTTTCAAGATTCTCATGAAGCATTGATGAAGTTTTCCCCTTTTTGGCACTTCCAATCATCAGAATAATCATTAAATATTGTCCTCTTTAGAAGAATACAAATAACAATCATTAAATAGTTTACAGGTTTTCAGTATTGCCCCCAAATATGCTAGAAAGTCAAATTAGTAGTCACTGCTACTGCAGTTCAAACTTCAACAAGCTGGTTATAACTACTCTCAGAGCAGGTTTCCTTTCCATCTGGGACATTCTCGACTATCTAATTGAGTGTTTTGACAATTTATGAGAATAATGTGGATGGTGAGAAATGCTACTTTTGAAAACTATTACCAACTCCAGCATTTAAAACAGTTTGGAGAAACACTGGTAATTTTAACGAATTGAATTGTATAATTGAGTATTCAATAAAGTAACATTAGCTGGTAGAATTTGTTACCATTTTCATCTCATTTTAATTTCAAATAAGAAAGCATAAGATATCATACATTATATACTTTTGCCTTTCTTTGGTCAGAGCTTCAACAAATGGCCGTTTCTAGCTTCCATGCCGTTACATGCCCTATACTTAGTGTAACAGATATATATAGCAGTACTGTGCACAAACACATTCACTCTTGCATGAAGTTAGTTTGATAGCTCCACTTACTGGCCATGTCTTTTCTGTTGGTGTCCCAAGCACTCTTCGCACGCAACACAACTGTTCAATGTCTGACTCCCCGGGGAAGAGTGGAGAATTGTTCAGCAGTTCACCAAAAATACATCCAACAGCCCTGGTAAAATAAATAAGTAAATATATGCAATAACATGAGGAGGGGTGTGAGGGAGAATGGGTGCTCTAATGTATATTGGATAGGTTAGATATGAAGGTAAATATCATTGTGAATCCATCGGACTGCTCCAAAGTTGCTTTGATTCACTCCTTCTGACAAAATGAAGTTATTTACAGATCAAAAACAGATTGCTAACAGTAAGTTGAACACGTCTCTTGCATGGGATAAACACACCTTTGTGGTAAAGTTAACAGTCACTAGTACCCATGGTGACATACACTGAGTATGGCAGTCTTCACTGATTCTTTTGTACTACCAGAAATACTTCTATTTCACTTTCTAGTCTGTTTAACAGAAACCACAAAGTCTACTTAACCAGTTTGAGTTTCTCCCGTATCTGTATACACTTGTTGGTAAAGAATGGCAGAGAGGAGGCCTAGAAACTACCTTGGTGAATTGATGTCCTGTTCATAGAATCCACAGTATACATTTTTCAAGAAAAAACAAGTTTTTTTGCTAAGATATGAATCATACTTACCACAAGTCTACTCCTTCATCATATTTTCTGGCTCCATACAGCAACTCTGGAGCTCTGTACCACCTGGCAAAATAAATGCAAAAATTATAATCAAATAGTTAAGCAAATAATAATACATGTCAACACAGAGACTTTATCCGCACAGCATTTTGCTCATAATTTCTACATACTTTCTACTGACTTTGATTGAGCACTCACCGTGTCGCAACCTGGTGACTATGCTGTCTACCATCATCCATGATTCTACATACTGTCTACTGACTATGATTGAGCACTCACCGTGTTGCAAACTGGTGACTATACTGTCTACCATCATCCATGATTCTACATACTGTCTACTGACTATGATTGAGCACTCACCGTGTTGCAACCTGGTGACTATACTGTCTACCATCATCCATGATTCTACATACTGTCTACTGACTTTGATTGAGCACTCACCGTGCCGTAACCTGATGACTATACTGTCTACCATCATCCATGATTCTACACACTGTCTACTGACTTTGATTGAGCACTCACCGTGTAGCAACCTGATGACTATACTGTCTACCATCATCCATGATTCTACATACTGTCTACTGACTTTGATTGAGCACTCACCGTGCCGTAACCTGATGACTATACTGTCTACCATCATCCATGATTCTACATACTGTCTACTGACTTTGAATTGAGCACTCACCGTGTTGCAACCTGATGACTATACTGTCTACCATCATCCATGATTCTACATACTGTCTACTGACTTTGAATTGAGCACTCACCGTGTCGCAACCTGGTGACTATACTGTCTACCATCATCCATGATTCTACACACTGTCTACTGACTTTGATTGAGCACTCACCGTGTTGCAACCTGGTGACTATACTGTCAACCATCATCCATGATTCTACATACTGTCTACTGACTTTGATTGAGCACTGACCGTGTAGCAACCTGGTTACTATACTGTCTACCATCATCCATGATTCTACATACTGTCTACTGACTTTGATTGAGTACTCACCGTGTTGCAACCTGGTGACTATACTGTCTCCCATCATCCATGATTCTACATACTGTCTACTGACTTTGATTGAGCACTCACCGTGTCGCAACCTGGTGACTATACTGTCTACCATCATCCATGATTCTACATACTGTCTACTGACTTTGATTGAGCACTCACCGTGTCGCAACCTGGTGACTATACTGTCTACCATCATCCATGATTCTACATACTGTCTACTGACTTTGATTGAGTACTCACCGTGTTGCAACCTGGTGACTATACTGTCTCCCGTCATCGTTGCTGAAGATTCTAGCCAGTCCAAAATCTGCTATTTTAAGGTGACCTCTCTCACTGATCAAAAGGTTAGCTGGTTTCAAATCCTGAAGATAAAGGAAAGAATATTAACTGTACAAACATTGTTGCAAAGTTAATAGCAACAGTAAATAATCCTTATCATTGCACCAGAAAAGTATAAAGAAACATATTTTATTACAACAGGCAAAAATTTGGCTTCACATTATGCTGAATGTAGTTCCTTTAAAAAAAACTGCCTGGCAAACAGTAAATAATACTCAACCATAATAGGATGTATTCAGCATATGATGAGAAAATGGGATATATGACATTCCATACATCAATTTACTTTTGAAGAAATAAAGTTTTACCTACTTACTTACTTCCATAAGAAAAACTAGTATCTCTGAGTATGTGGAAATATTATATAGTTTGTTATATAGTGCTTATAATATTGTAACACTTTCCTCTGTGAGTAGCGGCGACCAGCCGATTCAGGGTTCTTGGCCTAAGATGTAGTATTGTAATTGGCCAGAGAATGAAGATGAACACAAAATAAATCCAGAGAGGTGATGGTATTTTTAACAGCGATATATTGAAAGGAAACTTATTACAGCATGGTTAAGTGTCTTATACTGGATATGTGGTACAAACTTGAGGCTACGTGGCCCTGAAGCCTACCATCAAGAGTGTTTTGTCCAACAGCAACCAGAATAGACTGGCCTGTCCCTCCCAGGTAATGCATTCTATATAAATCCCTTAACAATACATGGAAAAACCACATGTATACAATGATGAACTTTATCTAGCAACTTAGCTTAAGACATAATACACAAATACTGCAGTGCATTCCTACCTTCCCCAAGCAATTGTACTCCTTTACAGAGATGAATGTGATCACATGAGTATCCCTAGAAAATATCAGTATCCCCAAAAAATGAGTATCCCTAGAAAATATGTGTGTTACATCACAATCCCAGGATAAGCCTGACACCACATGCCGATCCATAGGAGCAGCCCCTGAAAGCCATAATCTGCCAACAATTACAACTGGTTTACTTAATGCCAGGAGAGATAACCCCTATATAATTCCAAGGGGATTTAAACTACCACAATGGTTCCACACAGAACTCTTATTACATCACAACTTTACAGTAACAGCATTACACTTTATTTAAAATATATTTAAAATAATCTTCTATAGTTTCTTAACTTTTCTTTACTTAGTTATTGTAACTTGTGGATTTATTTTTGAGTAATTGATTTGAAAATAGACCTCACCCTGTGCATGATGGAGTTCTCATGGCAGTATGCAACCCCCTTGAGCAGCATCAGCATGTAGCTTTTAACCTGAGCTTCTGTCAGGGGTAACTTGGATTCTCTCAGGACCTCACTAAGATCAGACAGCATGAAGTCAAACACAAGGACAAACCCTGTTCCGTGCGGAAAGACATCTCGCAGTGTAACAACCTGTTTGATGAACAGTTACAATTTTATGCTGACGGTTTTCATCTAACATTGATGGTATCAAACATGAACATAGTTTTATAATAAATCGGCGAGTGAAAAGGTTGGTTTATTTATCAAAGATGTGTCAAAGAGAAGGAATCAACCATAGCAATTATTTGCATTAATAAATGAGATGTGCTAAACAGAGCAGGTAGATCAGATTGAAGAACAATTCAAGGTAGATTTTGACATACCTCCAACAGAGTTTCAGGTAATGACTAAATTTAGAAGTTTGGATCTAACATTTTATTTACTCCATAAAATTTGGAACAAACACAGCACAGTACACACACAGCACACATTCAAACTGTAATTTAAACATTATTACAAATATATTCTAGATTTTAATGAAAGAAATGACCCAAATATGTGAAAACTTAAACACTTGTGTGACGCCACTTATTTTATTTACTTTATTTAAGAATCACACAGAGTACTGAAATAATCAAAATTTAGTCTATTTTCTCAGTTTTCTCATAACCAATATTTAATAAAGACTAAGTTTCTCGATCTTGCAGAAAATTGGAAAACTATAAACTAAAATTTAAGAAAAATAGATATCAATCAGAATCAAACAAAAAATGATATGCTACATATGTTGAAGTCAGAGAAATGCTTGTTCATCATTTTTTATGCTTTATGTCGTTTTGAAAGCAATTTGTTCCATTTAGTGGTAGGCAATTGTTCACATTATTCTAAGCAGTACAAATGAGAAAATACTACTGATGTTTGAAGAAACAGAAACACCCTTTCTGTCAAGTCCTTCTATTTTGTGTAACAGCCTAATCGTTGTTTGTACCAGAGAGTTGTTATGGAACTCCCTGTTTGAACTAGAAGCTATACATGTCATGTGTGTACACAAAACTATACCAAAGGTTGATCCCCAAAAGTGTTTACAATATATGCACATTCCTTGTGTTGGTATAAACCAACGTGATGAAACAAACTCTCACATTGCACATATGAAATGCATGGTTTGATATGAGAAAAGAATTTAAGCAAAGGATTTTGTTTCACTTTTATTTTTACAATTTATACAATCTCTGCTACCTCTGTAAAGTCTTATCACATATCCACATCATTTAACATACTCACGTGTTGGCTTTCCTCAATTTCCTGAAGAGCCTTTATTTCTCTGCAAAGAAGAGGAAATGAAACTACTGTATATCTAGAGAAACATTCATAGACTAATTCAGACATGCATTCATACCATTAAAAGAATGCTATTAAATAGAGTAACTAAAACATGAGATGAACTACCTTTGAAAGATGAGGCTTATTCTTTTTCTATCTTGTCCCCTCACTCCTTCATCCTGCCCCATTCTCCCACCCACCTTTCACCACCCCACCCTTGCCCCTCCGATCCTTAGTTTGCTTTCCTTCTGTTTTTTTTTCTGTGTTTTTTGTAAAGCATGTTTTACTGATGTACTTTGCCAACAATATTGATTGAATAAAGTACCTTAATGCTGTATTGGGAATTCCTTCATCAAGTTTTCTAAGAGGAACTTTCTTCAGAGCTACTTCTTCCCCAGTCTGAAATGAAAGAAACATTATAAGATGCAATATTATTTTTTATTAAACAAACTAATGAAAAGGATGCAACATGTACTGTAAATTCCTGCCAGTTCACATATCTAATGAACTTCGAAGCGGTAATTTGCATACATCATGTAAACATGCCCCAATAGTAAAAGAAATTCTTAAAAAGGAAATACGATTTGAAACTTTAAATTGCACCAGGAAACATAGTCCATACTGTTTACAGAGGACATAATTGGAAGAACTATGTGTCACAAATTCCTTGACCACAGAAATGAAATGTTGTGTCTTCAGAATGGGACTGAAGACTTTAATACAGTTCTCGTGTGTGAAGTTGCAAGATGTCACATTAATGGCAGTGTATCTAAAGATGTACATAACATGTTACCTGAATATGTTTGGCTTTGAATACAATTCCATGTGCTCCTTCACCAATTCTTCCCAATATTGTGTATTGCTCCATTTGATACTAAATAAACACTCCTGTAGATGATATTCAAATGAGAAAAGAAAAATTGAAAATATTCCCTTTGAACCTTAATATGTTACATTTTTTATGTTCCTTTTCACCAAAGATAAACTAAGACAAAACATGGGGAAAATGTCTTGCAGAATCACAAACTTAACAAAGATAACATTTCCAAACGTTGAGATATCAAAAGAATGTTCAATATCAAACTAGTGTAATTTTCAATATTGGTAGTTAATGATATATTTTTATACGAAATGTAGCATGTTTCAGAGACTTTACTTAGGCAATATTTGGACACCATCACATGAAATATGTCGTCAAGCCCAAAAATTATACTGGAAAGAGCAAAGGCATTTTGTGTAGAACCAGATTCAGACCGGTGCTATATATGGGATTGCCAACAACTAAGGGCTGGATACAGTAGCTCTGTTGGTAGGCCAAAGACTTGAAATCCTGTGGTCACTGGTTCCAACCACGGGCTAACCAAAACTATCTTTGCTCTTTCCCCCTCCCCTTTTGAATATTTTTGGAATCCTGGTGATGCCTACATGTAAAATGGTGGCACTTAGAAAGGCTTTTGTCACCCAAAATTTTCTGATAATATGCATTTTTTTGTGTGTAACATCAATAAATTGAATAGTAATGCTAACGTAATGATGGTTGCTAAGTCAAAATTTGTTGCAATTTTTTTGATGTAGCCTATACTTGACAATTACAATGCAGGTTTTTTGGACGCTTGCGCGGGTCAGCGGGTTTGGGTGTTAGAATGCGGGTCAAACCTGCGAAATGCGGGTCAGTTGGGAGCTCTGCATAAGTTAAATAACCAAACAAAAACTTACTGCAAACTTAAAACAAACATGAAACTTGAAAGAGCAAGGAAATTATTGGCAAGAAATGGATTTTATTTGACTCTTTCACGACTTTCCATTGATTTGACAAAGCAGGTGATAGCTTAAATAATTGACGTGTAGGGAAAAAAGAATAGCGAAGTGGAATGATGGGTTTATGTGGAGTGAATTGCAGGTGAGTGTATTTCATATGGTTCAACAAGTTTTCTTCAATGGGGGTATTGCTTTTTAATTACAAAGTGGCTATTTTACGACTAGTCGTAACAATTCCCTTTTGCGTATGCGCAGTTGCTATAACGTGGCTATTTTTACGACTAGGAGTTCTATTTTTACGACAGGAGTAACAATAATTTCCGGTTAGGGTTAGGATTGGATTTAGGGGTTAGAGTTAGGGTCAGGGTTACCCCTACTACATGCGCAGTTGCTTTATTTACTTTGAATTCGCCGATGTCGTAAGAATAGTTTATAACTAATTGTTACGACTAGTCGTAAGAATAGCCACGGCCTTTTAATTAGTCCAAAACTTACATCATGCCTCATTTAATCATGGATGTATAAAGAATTGATACTTAAGTCAACAAATCAATCAATTGCTTAACCTCTGTTGTTGGCAAATGTATGGAACGTATTATTAGGCACTGCCTAATTTCCCATCTAGATGGAAACAGTTTGAGTGTCAAATTATCAATTTGGCTTTGGTAGAACTTTCGCGTAACTAGGCTTACCACTAACGAGTGACCGAAGAGTACGAACAAGTCCAGGGTAAGCCACCTACAGTTCTCACGTAACACTGAACGTGATCTTGAATTTAAAATAACAACTGAAGAAATATTGTCACGTTGTCTCGCAGATAACCTGAGGACCTCAAATATTCAAAATCTACGTTCATCACGCTACTTTGTTTCATCGACTGTATCGTCAACAGTCCCTTTCCATTACGTTGTTGTGCTTCGAAACCATATAGAATTCCTTATTTCCTGCTACTGCGGTTCGCACACCGAATTCTGTGGGCAAACCGCGCTCAGTAACAGTGCAGTATACATATCTCTATGTGATCGCGTTGAACTGAAAGGTTATTACACATAAGTCACATATACAAGGCTTTTCAAATGGTATGCACATAGGCCTAGCCTACTTTGGCAACTTACAGCGTAAACATACGTACCACAGTACGGAAGCTGGAAGAAGTGAAGAATGTATGTACGTAATAGTACTACTTCTTCTAAGTAAGCTAGTACAATACTAGGCTATGATTTTACAAACGGTTTAACTGGTATAGGTAATACACACAGACATGAAACCCTGATTTTTTTTTCTCGGAACTACGAATGAATGGCCAAATGGAAGTACCAATGGCTGGCGGATTAGCGGCCAAGAGAGGTGGAGGACTCCCTAAATTAAGGGAATTACTACGGAGACAGAGAAGGGATTCAGATGTAAGTACTAAGTTTAACATTGACCTTGGCTTATTTGGGTTAGGCCTAGGGCCTAAAGTTAGTTAAGCTACTGGTACTGCAGGTTTTGATCACATTTCCTATCAAACCTCAGAGAGTCAGAAAGAAATATAGTTACAACTTCTATTGCATATTCGCCTATTGGAACCTACATCACTGAGCCGCCAAGGCGCAGGTGCGATTATCAGACAGTCACTGACTGAGTAAGGATTAAGCCTACAGTAGCATATTTTTCAGGTTAAATGCCCTTTCACCACTGCAACTGGGCCTTCACATCATGATAGAGGCTTGGTGGAGCTTTGGGAAATAATTTCCTTACATGTGTAGCCAACAATAATTATAATTAAGTAAAAGAAAATTCTAGAATGGAAGAGTGTTTGATGGCCAGTCTAGCCTATCTGTACTAGTAGATCGTTCTGTGTAGCCATTTGAAATAATTTTTGATTGATAACATTTAGCCATAACACATCCCTGTTCAGAATAATAATAAAAGGTGTATGTCTATGGGAAGAGATTATTCAATTGCTTAACAACTTTCCTATTTGCATAGTGTATATATGTTTTTTTTTTTAAATGTCAATATTTGTATGTATCTCATTTGCAAAATATCCTTTAATGAGAATCTTCTTCTTCTGTTTTTCAGAGTCAAAACGATTCACCAGACCTTGATTTTGTTTATTATGATAGCGATACATACACTTCAGAAATAGCAGGTAAGTCACCAATCCAGAGATCATTAGCAATTGCAATATGCTGAAACCTAATTCCCAAAGGTTTTATCCCCACTTACTCCCAGATGTTTAAAAATACTACTTTAGATTATTTTCTCAGTGAGGTAAAGATCCTTGTACTGAAGTACAGCAGTAGTAAATTGATGACTAAAGCTGACCATTTTAAGTGTTTTAACATATTTTTTTAGAGAGAAAAGAAGACAAATTCTAATGAACTCATAATGAAGATCTTCTTTAAAAGCAAAAATCATATTGTTGAGGTATAGAAGTTTGAAGTGAAGAAAAAGCCCTCCCAAGAATGTTCTCTATAGCATTATAGATTTTTGCAAAAAAGTAATTCTTAAGCTTAGTCAACAACCACCCTGACAATCATACGCAAAATAAATGTCTTTTTTCATCTTTTCTATTGCAGAGTTTTACAGCTACACAGAAGAAGGTGAATTTTCACTGGGACAAAAATGTTTTGAAGAGGACTTCCATTGTTATGGTAAGTGTATCAGCTTAGAGACCCATTCAAAAATTACACAACTCAAGGATTCATGATTAAATTACTTGAGAGAAGGGCGATAAACTTCAACTACTCCCATTTTGTCTCAATCTCAGCTCCCGTACAAATATACAAAAAAAAAACAGAAAATTATTTACAAATTATGAGGATATGTATGCCTATCGCAGGAATTATGATCTGAGGTAGGTCTTGCAATGATGACATCCAAGCAGGATAGTATGGGTCTTTCATAATTTCAGCACGTTCCTACATGAAATTTACACAGGGGATGATATTGTACTTCATGGACGCATTTGGGCAATAATAGTGCATAAGTTGGGACACATCTCACACACTCTGTGGTACTGAACTGGCATGTTGGTTGGTTAGTGTGCATTAGTAGAGGGGTTACAGTAGAGCACCACAAGAGTATGTTATAAACTTGGGGGTTGGTGGTCAAATAGTAAATTTTGTGTGAATTTGTCAGCTAAAAAGTGTGTCACAAAGTCCTCATAAAGTGTAGGGCCAATAACTCTTTACTTTGATTGTGCGACATTGATGCGATATCCACACACATTTGAAAAGTCTTTGCTTTGCTTTTAAATTTAGAATAACACATTTGAGATTACTTTTTTTATATCATTGAAAGTTCAGGTTGAATGGGGTGTTTTTATTCCTTCTTCTTCTTTCATAGATGTGGAAAAATGGAGCCAGTTAGACGATGAAAGGAAAGAAGTTCATATATTTAAATTATTAAATAACGTAGAGAGTGCAAAGAGAGCTACAAGAATGAAGGCGGCCCGTGCAATCCTGTATTTAGCCCAAGGTATTATACAGAATGCATGTATGTTTATCTTGATAAACAGGGAATTTCATGAATTAAAAAAGTACTATGTTGATAGGAGTGGATCTAGTGAAGGGGTATTCCCCCAACCCCCCCCTCCCCATCCTGAAAAAATTTTGGCACTAGCAATTAGCCACAAATTTATAATTTTGTTCATCACAAGCTACATAGTTACCATTGTATTCTTATGCCGGCTATTTCAGTAATAATATCAGTATTTACCAAAACTTCCCTCCTGGGACTTGACCCTTCCTTTTGAGAAATCCTTGATCCGCTACTGGTTACATTCCTTCCAGCAAGTTTTCATTTCACTTTATAATTTTACCAAATCTGCTCTTTGCTTGGTAAAACAATGTAGGACTGAGGCCATTCTTCTGTCAGTGAAACTGCAAACTTACTTTGCAAAAAAAAAAAAAAAAAATGCATTGTAATGTCTCTTGGGACCAAATGGTTGATTAAGAAGGTTCCATTGCTGCTGAATAAGTTTCCTTTATGTATGATGTACATGTACAGTATGCTTTCCTTCACGGCTGTAGTCTCTAGTCGTTGCCTTCAGACATTCTTCTCTTAATCCTAATCTGATGACCAGTTACTCTCTGTGGATATTGTTACATCCTGAAGATCATTGGTTATACTAAGTTGCACTATGGATATAGTCATCAACATCACTGGCATGTTAATACGAGAGAGGAGTTAGGTAGAAAACAAAAAGTTTAAAGTTCTAATAAAACTGTTGTATATTCTGGTTCTAAATATTACAAATTTCAATACATTAATAATGGAATGAGACATTCAATCTTGACATGTAGAAGTCCAGCATTTCTCAGGTAAGCACCATTTAATAATTATCTCTCCATACTCTCTCTCAGTTTGTATTTTGTCTCTATTTTACAGGAGTATTTGGAGAGTGTTCCTCGGAGGAGGATCAAGTACGGTGGTGCAGGGACAACGTCTTCCTCTTTTACAAATGTGGGGTCTTCTCTACGTTTGTTGAACTGCTATGTATGGAAGCGGAGTAAGTGTGATTGGGGTGTCTATCATTACATCAGTTGAATACACTTAATTAAATAAAAACGTTTGCTGTTTATATACACCATTGTAAATTGATATGAAATATATATCTATAATCTTATTTACTGTCGGTAACACCTAAGCTTTTCTAATCCACTCTTTTTCTTTCACCTTTAAAATAAAATTAAGTAGTATGTATACAGAGCATAATAGAAGGAGTGGGGAGGGTGGGGTGGGGTAACCCTCACAGCATGGATTGATGCACAATTACCAATGACTTAAATATCTGACTGCACTAATCATATGGTCTAATAAAATAAACAATTTTTCTGTTTGTATAAAATGTTACTGTACATGATTGAAGTGTGTTTTTTAAATGTTTGATGGAGTTTAGTTTTATTGCTTCTGTACTATTTAAGGACATTCTCAGATAATATGGTTTCTCCCTTCAGAAATTCCTTTGCAGCATCGACAGCTCTTCGTAAACCAGCTGTTTCAATTGTGGACAGCACTGACTTGAGGTATGTCACGTTTCATTTCTCGCATTGACTTAATGACTTATTAATATCTTTAAGGTGTCGCAAATGTCTCTAAAAAGTATTTAAAGTGTCCTCAAATACATGTAATGTTGGATTTTCATAAATTGGGAGGGTTTTTATCTACCTCTGGACTAACAACTAGTATTTTACTGATCATTTAGATTTAGTCACCTGTATGCCATTGTAGTTCGGGAGTAATTATTCCATTATGGACCCCAATATGCCTAATGTTATAACTTCTCTCACATGTTTTTAGCTGTATTGATGTTCAAACTGTTTGATTCCCTTGTACCCATTACTCCCCACCCCCTCATACCAGCTACAAGCCTGAAACTAGGATGTGTCCTCTTGATTAGTAACTGGATTGATTAAATAAGGTCTCCAGCAAGAAAACTTAATGTGACATCAGCCATGACACTACAAAAAGTTTGAGTGTTGATGAGGGTGTGCTTTGACAACTTGCAGTAGAGTTGCCATAGTTACTAGTTTTAAATTTGTTTATCAGTCATTGATATGTTTTTCTTTTGTCTTGTCCACAGAGTGGTGATGAGCATTATGTATATTATGATTGTTACCATAAACACAGAAGATGATAATGACCCAGAAGAATACAAAACAGCCAAAGCACAATTCAGGATGGAATTAGGTGAGTAAATTGTCATGACATCAGTATAAATGAATATTCATTAAGGCAATGAAATCGCTCTTTTGGATTGGTTTATGTACAAGTTTGTAAATATGGTCATGAATGTTCAAGCACAAAGGTCACTCATCCTGGTAAAAGTTTTGGACACAAAGTTATTTAGTTCTGTTATTAGAAGAAACATAAACTTTAAGGAAATAGTGGTATTACAAGAAAAAAAAGGTTGGTAATTGATTGGCAGTTTTATTTGATTATTAATGATATTTTAAAGTATTACAATTGATATTGAACCGTTACCAATAGTGTTTTAGTAACTTCTTGACCTGTAGTTTAACTTAAGAACAACGGTATTCCACTCTTGTTTGTAAACTTTTTCATCTGGTTACAAGTAATGTTAATTCCTAGTTCCAATAGTAAATCTCTAAAGGGGCCATGAAGTGATAAAATAGCTGCTAAATAAGCATGCAGTGTCGATAAAGTTACAAAAACAAAGTTAATAGCATTTCTTAGATAGTACATGATGTTGATAAATTTGTGACAATCTTTGTATTTGAAAATGTTTTCATGATAAACATGACCTGAGTGAGGCAGTTTTCAATACTTTTTGGTACTATCAACCAATAATCTTTTCGAAAATATGTAAGAACAAACACTGTGTGTAACGTGTAATGCATGGATTTCTAAAGTTATTTTTATAAAGTATCTCATTTCTTGTCACAGCTCAACCAGTGCACAGTGATGATTCTCTTGCTATCATTCTGTTCGTAATGGTCACCAAGTTCTGCAGTGGACACGCTCCTCATTTTCCGATCAAGAAGATCCTTTTACTTCTGTGGAAGACCGTGATGGTGAGTCTGAAATCTGATAGAAATAAATCACTTGTTGACTTTTGAGGGAAAGTTTAAGGTAGCTAGTGAATGTAAAAGAAACTTTCTTATATATTAACCTGATTTTATTTCACCTGTTAGGTGACTGTGTTGAAATTCCCATGACAGCAGAGATAAATCTTTGTTGTGGATTTATATATTGTATGTGTATAATTTAAGAGATTTAGTTAATACATGGTGGTGTTTCAGGAATTCCTTGAGAGTGATGGTAGCATAACAGGCCATTCTGGTAAGTTAGCTTTCATATAAACAGTAGAATCAGTATGGACCCACATCTCAGAATCATTATATTTTAACCAACTACTATTAGTTCACTGTGTAGTTTGTCTTACATGGATGTGTTTGTGGTAACTTCACTAGAGTTATTAGAGAGCATCTAGTGCAGGGGTTCCCTAACTGGGGTGCATGAATCCCCAAGGGGTGCGTGAGTCCATCCTGGGGGGTTCATGAGACGTTTCTGAAAGTCAAAACTAGAGTACTTTTTGTTGAACTAAAATCTGATATATCATATAATTTAGTAATGTACAAAAGTTGGACAAACTCTTTTCGCCTACCATACGCATATGTTGCCATAGTAGTATCGTGCATGAGATAAATAACTGAATTATGAAACAGACATAGGCCGCATGATTTTGGTGAAGTTGGTGTACACATGACAATACGTCATGAAGATAAAGAGCTGATCTGGTCTTGAAGTTTCCAAATAAATATTTGTTCATCTCTTGTTTTTTTTCATTACAATATTACACAATGAACTTGATCTTTTACAAAGCACTGTTATGCGTATTATAGTATAATAATGACTCAGATCGTGTCTCGAAAAGTTGGGGGTTCGTGGAAAACTCTGACATCCACAGGGGATTTGTGTGGGGATAAAGTTAGATAAACCCTGATCTAGTGTGTCAGCTGTTGAACTGTGTGGTGATCCCAAATTTGGGAGAGGTGGCAACAAGTTACAATTGCCACTTTATTTGTGAGCAGCTTAGTGCAAAGGGAAAGTGTGAGTTGTGAGTGTCTAGCTAGCTCCAAACGTTGTAGTCAGTTCTGCAGAGTTTAATTCGTAGGAGAGTAAGATTGAATATTGCTAGTTTTACTAACGTTAAGATAAAAACATTATTCCACTAATTAAAGACTGTAGTGTGAAGTAAAGTTGAGGTTAAAGGAGATGATGAAGAATCAGATGAACCTATTTTTATTGTAGATCAATGTTATCCCAAATTTGATTTGTATCTATTCTAGTATTCACTGGGCACCTTGAATGACTATAACACCATGAAGAGAGCTGCAAGGGAGAAAGCAGGACTTCAGCCTATCCCTGAAGAGACAATGGAAATAGCAAGGAATATGAGAGCCTCCTCACCCCCCACAGGGGTAGGGGACATCCTTGATCCACAGAAGAGGGGTACAAAAGGCAGCAAAAGGGTGTGTGTATATATGTGTACAGCTTTGTTGTGCATTAATTACCACTTCTGTGTGCAAGTTGCATAACAAGATTTGAGTTGAATTTTATTTTAATTTCAGTCAACGTTTGAATATTTATTAATTAATCATTGATGGTAACAGTGGAGAGCAAAACTCTTGATTAATTTTGCTATTTACAATTTGATATTGGTTACTTTTGCTTGCTTGAATAGAAAAAAATTTGATTGAATTTGTTTGGTAGATATGTATATCCTGTCTTATTTGATCAATTGCTCTCAATGTCTGAATAATGCTTCAAGGTTTGGTGATCAAATACACTTTTTTGCATTAGTGTGCAATAACATGCCTGTCATATTATCATTTAATATGTCCTATTATTGCAGAGATTTTCAAGTCCATTAGGAAGGCAACGAAATGAAAGTTTAAAGCCACTTTACATAGTTGTATGCAGACTTATGCTCTAAAAAGGACCTATTTATCCTGCACACTTGCCGGTTGTACATGATGACATTTGTTTTGTTGTGATCCTTCCATGGTGATTTTTATATTGAACATTGCCAAGTTGCAAACATTGGGTTGTGACCACTAAATTATTTCCTGAACGTGCTCCTCTCGTACCTGTGTAAGTTTTACTCTGTACTTCCAGCTTCCATAGCTAGCGCTGTTTGGTAGCCTTCGGCAGTACACCATCGACCACCCACCTCTACCTGCCCCACCCTTTCCTCCCCAGAGCCACCAACTACCCTTTCATCGTTCCACCGTCATTATAACATGCTACATGTAAGGAATTCTACTTTGGAATACTGAACTCCTTATTTTATGCTTGTACTGTAGAGCCTTGTGAAACAGAATGGTATAGATGAGCCAATGCCTGGCGAATCCGACAATGGCGATGAAGATGATGAGAACGGAAAGGATGAAAATAGTGATGAAGATGAGGAGGTCGACATGAGACCGCCAGATACACCAAGAGAACCCAGGATATTACCATGGACTCCAAAAGTCAGGTAGGTTAACACAGTACCAGAAGTATCAGTAATACAGGTTTGTGGTCTTAGCATGGAGTGATAAAACATGTGGAGTGTATCGTGAAGTTATACCTTTGTAGTTTGGCCTAAGAAGTATGTCCAAGGATCACTCTCCTCTGCTCCCTGTCTCTCTTCTCCTCCTCCTCCTCCTCCTGCTCCTCCTCCTCCTCCTCCTCCTCCTCCTCCTCCTCCTCCTCCTCCCAGTGGAATATGGAACTTTAAGACACAAAGGAAATGGTCAGAACTAATGACAATTTCTCTTTATGAGGAGTCACTAATCACCTATGAAAAAGATGTTTTGAATGTAGGCTTTTGATCAACTGTATGTTACTACATGTATTCGAAATTGCTTTTCATCATTGAAGTATTTGGATGTTTTATTTGTTGTTTCTCCTTACAGAGAGAAAGAATTGGATAATTTTCTGGACCACACAAGAGCAAAATTTGTTGGTTATCAAGTTGGAAAGTAAGAACTTTTGTCCTCAATGTCATCCCATCTGCTGAAGTTTTTAATTGTTAAATAAGCTTTGTTTATTTACCTGTGATGTATAAAAAGCAGCAATCAAGAATTGTTGTCTAGTAAGGTAGCCTGTAAGTGTCACCTACCCTTCGGGTCTTGAAATAGAATATTCTGAGAGACTTTCTATACATAACAGACATGATGTAAAGCTGCTTTTTGCGTTCACAGCTCGTCAACAGCAGATTTAGCCCAATCTGTTTGTTCTACATTCTGCTGTTACAAGAGATGTAAGGAGAAAACAAATAGCTTTATCAGTTTTTTTTTCCTTTAAGCTTTTAATTAGGAGTTAACTTCACAGGTTTGCAATATAAACTGCAAGTTTTCTAATGAAACAGTGAAATATTACACCAGAGTTGCAAGACCAAAATTTGTCTGTATTGGATTAATCAGTCAATTATTTGCTTATTACCAGCAGCAAGATTGTGCTTGACACATAGGTCCCCTTTTTCTTGGAATCCAGAAAGTGAGGTAGGCTGGTTAAAGGTATTTCTTTTCTTTTCCTTTAGTGATAGAGAATCTCTTGCTGGTTTACCACAACCGATCCACGAGGGTGTCAGTGTATTAAAGAAAGTAAGTGTAAATTTTGCAACAGAACATTAGGTTTTTTATGTTTGAAAACGTCATGAAAATATTTGGTATCAACTCCGTGAGCATATATGCTCATGTCGGTTTGTTTACCCAAACGATTTACTATATAGCCATTATATATTGCCATTAAATTTGATTTGGCATAGTTCAGGATTTTTTGTTTAAAGGTAATTACCAACTCATGTGTTAGCTCAACTTGAATAGGACCTTTCATGAACTTTGGTAACAAGATAGTGACCATGCAGTGTCAAAGGTCATCTCAGAGTGAATTTTGAAACACTAAAATAATGTAAATGCCTCCCTACATTGTCTTGATAAACCTCATTTTCACACTACCCTGTGATGACATCATCTGTTGTGAATGCTTTGAGAATGTGATCACAAGGAAATGAGTGTCTTTGGTAGTTGGCTGTTGTAGGCTTTCCTCTGTGTGGAGGTTAATGGTATAAATGAATGAATTGATATAAATATATTCCACATACATTATTTTCCATAAATACAAACACTGTTTTCACTGTTCATTTTCCAGCATGTTTACATATCTCTCTCTGAATTGCAAATCAAGAAAGAGGAAGAAATTAATGAACATCCACTATCAATGGTGAGTGAATACACCTGTAACCAGTTATGTGAGTGAATACACCTGTAACCAGTTAGGTGTGAGTGAATACACCTGTAACCAGTTAGGTGTGAGTGAATACACCTGTAACCAGTTAGGTGTGAGTGAATACATCTGGTACCAGTTAGGTGTGAGTGAATACACCTGTAACCAGTTAGGTGTGAGTGAATACACCTGTAACCAGTTAGGTGTGAGTGAGTACCTATAACCAGTTAGGTGTGAGTGAATGCATCTGTAACCAGTTAGTTGTGAGTGAATACACTTGTAACCAGTTAGGTGTGAGTGAATTCACCTGTTACCAGTTAGGTGTGAGTGAATACACTTGTAACCAGTTAGGTGTGATGGAATACACCTGTAACCAGTTAGGTGTGAGTGAATACACATGTAACCAGTTAGGTGTGAGTGAATACACCTGTAACCAGTTAGGTGTGAGTGAATATACATGTAACCAGTTAGGTGTGAGTGAATACACCTGTAACCAGTTAGGTGTGAGTGAATACACCTGTAACCAGTAAGGTGTGAGTGAATACACCTGTAAACAGGTGTGAGTGAATACACCTGAAACCAACTGAAAATAGAATTCAGTCCAGAAAGACAGGACAAAGTCAAGCTGGTACTGTCAAACTATTACTCCTTCTTGGTTATGACCAACAGATGAATGCAGTTGTAAATAGATGTGTAGTTAATGGAATAATAATATTGTACACATTTTACTGAGCAAAATCTATGAAAATGTACTTCACCATTTCTATTAAGAATCACCAGCCTGATTTTTTTGACTGGATTATGTTCTTGAGAGAATCTTGACCCTGCATTTTACACCATTTTACCAAGACGAATCTTTTAAGATGTACGCTACAGTGTCTGTTAAGTTTTGACCAGGATTCATCTGATTCTGTTACTGGACTCTGTTAACTTGAAATCCAGACCCTGCTGTCAGGATTTTTTTTTTCCCTAATGCTTTACTTGTTTGTTTCAGGCTGAAGAGACTATACCTAACAATCCCACTGAGATCCTTTACCAGGCTATGTTAGCCAACTTGCCACAGTATATGGTAAGAAACACAGCGTATATGGATCCTTGATTTGTAGTTATGAAAAAAGGTGTAGTAGTAGTATAATCGTGTGTGTTTAGTAAAATGCTTAATTATGTTTTAAGAAGTATATTTTAAGGTCACTGCAATGTAGAAAGAGAAGACAATTTGTTAAGATTATCAGCCAAGATCTGCCTACGAAAATTGTTTGTAAAGGCCTAAGTGGTATATATAACTGACTAGTCATTTTGTAGAATATGTTAGTGAGTGCATGGGATATTTGTGGGCATGGGTATGCATACTATATAACTTTACTATATACACCCCTGGCAGAATTCAACCAAATCATGTTTGCATTGCTTACATTGCATTACATATCATGCTTACATATCATGCTTACATATATGTTGAAGCTGCATTTTGTGTTAAGGTGGTAGCATACATGACATGTTTAGAGGAACAAGTTCGTCCAAACACAGAAATTTATGTGGTTTACATGCAGTCTATCAAAGTCATACCAGAAATGTTGAAATTAGGCACAGTATTTGCCAATGAAGCAAAAGAAGACATTGTATTTATTTGAGGTTTGCATTAGATGTTATTTAAGAGAGAGCAAGTAATTGTAACCAAAGACATCCAATCATGTGGAATTTGGACATGGCTTAGCCAGAGCACAGACAAATTTACATCAAAAACTCAACATGTACCTTCAATGATGCATTTCAAAGCTAATTTGATGCTAGCTGGTTAGGGGTGGGGGTGTTGTGGGGGGAGCTGCTGAACTAGTCAAGCATCTCACCTGCAAGCTCCTTTTCGATGGATAAACCCATAACTCATGGCAATGTAACATTTGTTTCACAGAAATGGCTAAAATTGCATGTAATGAAATGTCGAAGGGCGAGGGAGTTATGTCTCCACTAAATACGTTGCTAGTTTCAACAAGTGTAGACTTTGTCATATGTAGTGAATATGCAAATCAAACTGAATGAGGTTAGTTTATGGTTTTGTACATTCTTGTATGGATAGAAGAATCTGTACTTATTCCTGGACCTGTGCAAAGTTTTCTAAAGTTCCTGATTGGTTAAAGAGGAGTTAGATTGATTTGCCATTCATTTCTTGTAGATATCCCTCCTCAAGATCCTTCTAGCCGCTGCACCGACATCAAAGGCCAAAACAGATTCTATCAACATCTTGGCTGATGTTTTGCCGGAAGAAATGCCGTAAGTGTCAGAGTTTGCCATCTTGAAGGTAGAACTGATCTTCAATGTTTTTTGTTTTATCCCTACCAGTGAATTTACTTGTTTTGTGCTAAATGCTAATCTACTAACAAGAACCTTTGTATGAAATGACATAAATATGAGATGGCTTGAGAAATAAGATTCTGCTTCGATCCAATGTCTAAACCTCTGACTTTATTATTTACCTTGTTATATTTTTGTTATATTTTGTATATTCTTGTTTGTCACAGAATTACAGTTCCGCAGTCGATGAAGCTTGGTATTGATGTAAACAGACACAAAGAGATCATTGTGAAAGCTATCTCAGCTCTGCTCTTGTTGCTACTGAAACATTTCAAACTCAACCATGTTTATCAGGTAAAGTGCTAAGAGAAAGACAAGAATCTATAATTATTAATTGCATAGGAATAGAAAAAAACCATGATACTTCCACTATAGACTTAATAAGTTAAAGTATCTTTAAATGCTCTATGAAAAAAAGAAAACAACACTTGAATCATACCGCGAAAGTGTCCATTAGCTATAGGTTGCATCCCAAAACCCACCGTTTGTACTGAACGTTTTTTCTGAAGGTTTTTTCAGTTGGTTGGTTGAGTGATCAGTCCCATCTTTTCGCACCTTTGTTGAGCTGCCTATCCATCTATTATGCAACTCATCACACAGCTAGTAGCCATATCAGTTTTAGTGCAGTGCATGTATTCTTCTGCATGCTATACGGTCACAATAATAATGTAACAATAAAGTTGATAATGCGAATGTTTTATAGATTTGCATGGTGTAAATCTATCAAACTTCCGCATTAGTAAAAAAATATGTTTGGGAAGAAGAAAAAATCCTGAACTTCTAGTACCTAGAACCTAGAGTATCTAGAACCTCCACAAACTCATCTCTGCAAAATATGTGTAACTAAAACCTGCAGCAGATTAATAGCTATAATCGAGATGGCTATATGCGCTGCACATGTTGTTTGTGTAATTCTACGGTAGTATCAAACAATAGCAATCTCTTACAAGCTGTTCTGGCAAAAATGATGGGCAGTTCAAGGCAGACATGGCAAGGTGTGAACAAATCAACTCTTCCAAACTCACCGATCCCAGAGATAAAGTTTCAGTAAGTTGAGGTCAAGAGAGCTGAAAAATGCAACCTATGGTTGATGGGCTAACTCTCGTCATATTTAATGAAACCTTTGTAAGGAGTTGAGTTGAGAATTCTTTGGTATAGGGCACACCCTGATTGATTTTATTGAAATGCATTTGGTAACTAAAGAATCTTAACAATCTTTATACTACATTTTTTTTTTGTCAGTTTGAGTTCATGAGCCAGCATCTAGTGTTTGCCAACTGTATCCCATTGGTGTTGAAGTTCTTCAATCAAAACATCCAGAGTCACATAGCAACAAAGAACAGGTAAATCATGTAAAAGTAGTAGAATTTTTCAGTGAATCAGGCCTGACCCAAGGGGGGAAGGGGGCATGGGGGTATAGCCTCAAGGCCTGTGGTCATATTACTTGGCCCAGGAACAAAAGAGGATGAAGAATACTGTATTCTCAGTTTATACTTAAGGAAACTTGATGTGATGTAATTGACCTCATAATTGGCCCTGCATCGACCAGATCACAGTCAATGAAGAGGTACTACATCATGATTAGAAGAGATCTTTTTACTCTAGAAATTTGTTGCTTTGTATCAGAGTATGGTCATTTGTTGAACATGTTTTACTTCCTTAGGGATGACAGCTTAAAAGTGTCAGGATTGTAAAACTATTCTATTTTGGTTCTGGTTGGATTTAATGGTGCAAATTTTTGGTGTACTGCATCTTACCTCATGTGTATCTAATTTATCACTTGCTAATATAAAGATCTTTCATCAGAAGGATACTTAAGTGATATCCATTAAATCCTTGAAAGAATGTCTTATAAAAGTCACTGATGTGTTATTTTTATTTTATTGTTTCTACCAAATTGGATGACACACCAAATATCAATATATTATATATTTGCAATATAACTTGATTGGGTGGTGATATGTTACACAGTTCAATTTGTTTGCCTTTTTGTTTTGTTTGGTTCAAAAAGTTCTTGCATGATTCCATTATTTCTGTAAAATCACTCAGTAAATGTTTAGATGGGTAACCATGGGTAACCGTGTGCCAATAACTCTTACAGGAAAATTATGCACTTAGGGGGTAAAGCATGTCAGTGGTTGTTAATTGTAACCCTATACCTACCAAGGATTACATGTAGATAACTGTGGCCATCGTGTTGATGTGCTTTCATTTGATTGAAAATTGTGTATTCTCCTTTATTCATCTTTATTTCTCTGACTTTTCTATATATTATTTTCGTCAGCATTCATCTCATTGACTTTCCCTTCTGCGTCATTGGTGATCAACCAGAATTAACAGCAGATAGCTTGGTATGTACTGTTAACGCACATTTATGCTTAATAATTTACTTTATAATCAAGAGTTAATTTTCCAAACTGAACATAAAAAAAAGTGACTGCTAAAGTTGCTACTTCTACATGATGTCAATCCAGGATGTCATTTAATGTAAAAAGAGTAAAAATGTAAAAAGTATAGGATAGTTGGACCACATTGAAATATCCCCTGTGTGATTTGCCTACCAGGTAAGGAATCATTCTCATGGTCTGGTAAACAGATGATGGGAACATATAGTGAGTTATCAAATTACATAGATAAGTTTCTGAGAATATTTGTTTTTACATTAATTTCCCAGGAGGCTGGTGATAGTGAAGTTTTTTGTTGGCGAAATGTCTTCGCTTGCATAAACCTTCTGCGTATCCTGAACAAGTTAACAAAGTGGAAGCACTCAAGAACAATGGTGAGTATGATAAAACCGAAGCAGTTTATATGTGATTGTTTTGTGTACCAACCAATTAGGTCAGCAACAGTAACATACTTACCTAACCATCAGTGTTTAAGTATTATATACTTACATTGGGCCTATACAAGGCTAGGTCTACAATAGTTAATAAAATATGGTGTGATTTATTTAGATGTGTCCATAGTAACTAAGCTAGGTCTAGATTTTCAGGTACATGGACATACTTTTTATTTTTACTACCAAATGGTAATCATGTTTTTTTCTCTTTTTTTATGGCTTCCTTATGTTATAATTTCAGCAGGTTTCCTACTCTGGCAGCTTTGGTGAAATCTTCTAAGCTATTTGTTAATTAGTCTAGTCGTTATAATATGGTGGTTGTTACCCAATAATGGCAGATATTGACATTGTGCAGTTCAAGCTGTGGGGTTTATGGCCAAACAGGTGGACAGGATGTCACTCAGTTTCATAACTAGGAGCTTGCTTCCTCAGAGGATGATGAATTAGATGTGTGTTGTTTTGTTATAGGACACTGGAGAGAGTGCACCCTTGCCTTGCATCCACCCTTAATTTGTGTCATGGGTATCGGTACAGAGCCTTTGTGTTCATGGATACCAGTTTCACCATGCTGTCGTATTCTAATGAAATATTCAGCATCAAATGGGGGAGATGTAGGTTTAAGTCATCCTGGAACTAACATTGCTGTATGCTTCCATCCTCAATTGTTGCATGGTAAAGTCAAGAGGGAGATCAAGATCATGTAACTGATCCGGCCCATTGCAGCCGTTATGATCACTGTTTGTACATGATAGATAAATATAACCACCACATTTCTTTCTTCTTTCATTTCTCAGATGCTGGTGGTATTTAAATCAGCTCCCATTCTCAAGAGAGCCTTGAAGGTCAAACAGCCGTTGATGCAGTTGTACGTCCTCAAACTTCTAAAAGTTCAAACGAAGTACCTTGGAAGACAGTGGAGGAAGAGTAACATGAAAACAATGTCTGCAATCTACTCCAAAGTACGACACAGACTCAACGATGATTGGGTCTTCGGAAATGGTAATTTTTGAGATTTTTTGCGGCTGCTCATGGAAGTTATTTTGGCTTTTAAGGTAGCTTCTTGACACACAGTGCAATAAAACTTAATGGTTTGTTGCATGAATGGTAAATCATGCTTTTCAAGCCACAAGTAAGGATGGTACTTTGCAAGTTACAAGAATCATCAGTTTGCTTATGCCTTACAATATTCTTCTAACAGCTATATATATTCGACAAATTTGAATATAAGGATTGGACAATACATTTGTTGACTAGTTCATTCATAACGGTACACTAGTTATGAGCATTCGTTTCTTGGAAAGGGTAAAATATATCTGTTGCATAAATGTCACACATAGGTAGCTACAAATGATGTTGTGTAAAAATCTCGTAGATTTCACTATAATACACTCAAAAGGTTCAGGAAATGAAAGTTATGATTTTCCCTTTTTCAGACATGGATGCAAGGCCATGGGACTTCCAAGCAGAGGAGTGTGCCCTCAGAGCTTGCGTGGACCGTTTCAACTCCAGGCGTTACGAACAGAGTAGTCCCGGCAAAGACCCTGAACTGGAGGCTGTTGATAATAATTTACAAAGTGTACTGGGTCATTGCCTAGAACTTAGCGAGGAATTCAAGAGGTTCTACGAAGTTTGGTTGGACAGAGAAGTGTTTTCAACCCAGATTGATTGGGATCTTCTGCTAAAAGACAATATTATAGTTTAAGGGAAAGCCCTGAATCATTGCGACTTACGTATAAGGAGGTGAGACTGGAAGACTTAAGAGACAAGCAATGGAAGAGGTGTCCTTTAATGTCATCTATGGATTTGTTAGCAGTTTATTCCTGCAACTGAAGGTCCCAGTCGTGAAGTGAATAGAAGAGGAAAACACTCGAAAATTGGAGCATTTCAAGGATTGTTGAAGAAGAAAAAGGGGTGTTACTCGTTGACCCACGTACCATGGTTGGCAGCACGGACTCAAATAACCTTTCTTCCAGTCATTGCTTGGATGAGCTTTGACCTGAATTCACAAAACTTTGTCTATTTTCTTCCTCATCTATTTCCGAGTATGAATGAGTTTGCTTTCGTAAGAAATGAGAGGGAGGTTATTGACTGAACAAAAGAATGGGCTGAATATTAAACTTGATTTGGTTAATCGTTGATGCATCAATATGGATGGTAGGGACCAACCTCTCTGATTGCTTACATAATCTATGGATATCTCTGCTATATGTATTTTGGCTAATAGGATTATATTTATATGTAATAAAAATAATCATTTGTGTCTTCAGCATTAGTTGACATGAGGTTCTTCAGTTTCTCAGTGTGAGATCAATGTATCTCTTAAAGAGTGTGAATTGAGAGAAGGAATCATAGAAGATTGTAATGGATCAAATTTACATCATGAAGTTAAAAAGAAATGGTGTGATGTTTCTCGGTTTACATAACAGCTCTCCTATCAACTAGATATATGTGTAGACACAGAAGGCACAATTTGTGCTTTCATAGTTATTTGTTCTTGATTGAAATTCTGTGTATCAGATGATTTCTGAAAACGAAACATTGTTTGCTCTCAAATGATAATGTGCTTCCCTTCAAGGTCATAACAAAGTATTACCCTTAGCTTGCTCATTAGAGCTGAAACCTTTCTAAAAGCATACTGTCTCTAAGATTCTACCCTTCTAAGTTTGTCTCAGACTTTGATGAGTGCTAAGAGGGAAACTCTCTTAACAAGAAAAACTATTTTATGGCTGTAAAGAGATGTTCAATGATGAAGTTTGACATAAGTGACAATTATTTGACTTGTTAGCATACCTAGTGGGTATATACCAGTGACCTTTCAACTGCATTAGTTACGGGTCACCTTAAACAAGTTTAAATATAACATTGACTTGATGCTCACTACCAATGTTCTTCCACAGAATGTACCACAGTTCTTAATAATTGGTTTTCATCAGAGTGTATTGTCTGCCAGTTGTGTGCTCATATGTAATGTATGATGTGTCCAGATTCTGTGGGAGACTATTCTTCATTGTGTGCATATTAATGGACAGATACTTTTCTTCATAGATAAGTTTGGATTTGACTCTCAAAATTGAGGCTTTTTTTTCCCTGCCTAAATTCAACTCATCCTTAAAAGTTTGTGGTTGTGTGTTGTTCTCAACTATTAAAGAACATGCAAAAAGTGTCAAAATGTTTTCTAAAAACATTTAGTTTACCCTGAGATTGGCCATGAAAGAGCAAAAGTAAATTTTGGATGATGGCCTTCATATAAAGTAACCATTTTGGTCTTTGAATATCTGTTGACGCTATCTGCTGTTCACCCTAACTTATTCATGACAATAATAATTTTGATCCCAGTGGTTGTACCTTTTTGTTGCAATAAATAGACAGATGTTGTTCCTTTTCATAGGATGGGTAACTATACTGGACTAACCCCAACCTCTATTCCATCCTGGTAATGGCATAAAGCCCTCATGTTTGTATTTCTTCCTGTCTTTGTAGAGAATGAATTAAATATGTATGTTGTGTATTGAGTATGATGTCACTGTAAATAAATCATCACTCTTATTTATAAATGTTTGATCACTTGTTATTATTTATCTCAGGAAGTTAAAGCTCTGGCGAACCTCCAGAGCGTAACCAACAATCACCTTGTGAGGTGTACAGTCTGCCAAGAACAAAATGATGTGATAAACTTCTATGGGAATTGTTTTTATTGGCAAGCTATAATACTGTGCATGGTTTCAAGTAGTTGTAAAAAGAAATTGCAAGTTGATTTAAGTCAGGTATAAAAAGTCATTATTTTATTGCAGAAGATAAAATAAATACAGATATGAAATTTGAAGGCGTATAATTTTAACCTATTCTTGTGCTGCAATAATGTTGGGCATTGCAGAGAATTTGGCTTAAATTATTTTCCAAGTCAGAGGAAATAAAAATCCAAATTGTTGGTACTTTGTTGTTAAAAAGCAAATTTACCAACACTGCAGTCATGATAACGTGCATTTTGCAAGCGCTTGTGACGTGCCTTATTACTGAAACCTAACGCCGATAAACCTCATAGTATCTCCGTGAGCCCTCGCATACATTGGTTACGACCTTTGACCGACCTTGATGGTAAATAGCAACCGACCAGCGCTGCAGCGAGAGGCTTTGCCACCGCTACCGTACATAAACTGTACCAACAATATTCCCATTGTAACATGTATGTTGTGAATGTAGTTCGTTAAGTTTTTAATTAACTTGTAGGTCTTCGAAAAGAACTGCTTTATCCTTTGTCGAAATGGTCATCGTATAAAAATTGTCTGAAGTCAAGCCGAGAAGTCGCGTTCCAGCAGCAGTGTTTGAAATTTAACTTTTTTTTGCGTTAACTAACGCTACGACTTCGCTACAATAAAACCTGTCCTGAAAGCCGTTCGACTTTCCTGTACGAATGTCTTCAGCCTCCGGCCCAGTTACACTACATCAATGTTGGAAATGGATCAATCGTAAGTTGGCCCTAATACTGTAACTGTGTAAGACTTCAGTAGTACCTTGAGTAGGCTAACATTAGGTGTGAAAATTGGATGATATTGAATCAAACAACATACCTTGTTTTGTTGGATAAAATATTTGGGAAACAAACCCACAAATTGATATAGCCTATTAAAGTGGGAATTCAGCCATGTATTGTGCAAATTCTCAGCAAATTTACGGTCGGTGTGAGAGGAGGTGGGGTGGGGACGATACCCAACAAGATTGATTTTTCCAG
This sequence comes from Apostichopus japonicus, assembly GCF_037975245.1. Taxonomy (NCBI): domain Eukaryota; kingdom Metazoa; phylum Echinodermata; class Holothuroidea; order Aspidochirotida; family Stichopodidae; genus Apostichopus; species Apostichopus japonicus. Next base: position 24,182,531 of record NC_092580.1, read on the forward strand.
AGGTGATATTTCTATAGATTATAGCAATGAGTACTGCTCCCAACTATTACAGTACCTTAGTCTGCATGTCATGCATATAACAGGTCAACAAAATTTGAAAATCTGCATATGTCAAGATTTTTTATGTTAGATTACACATGTATTCATTTCAGCAAGTGATTCATCTTTGCCCATCTACTGGATGAAAATGGTCCAGTCATTCCCCTTGCTCCCTGTCAAATAGACACAATCAATGGGAAAAAAACCTAACTAAAAGGTGATTTGTATTTACTAAAATTTCTGCATGCTTTAGTTGCTAAATGATGTTACATTTTTTCAAGGTTTAATTACTTTCATGGAGGTTCTAACCATGAGACTTGGCATTCCCAGACCGTGATCGGGGTGCACTTGAAAAATGAAATATTACCAATATTTACTGTGCGATAAAATGCTTTGATGCTCCCAGTAAGATACTTGGACAGTTTTAATCTTTTATACAACATTTGGATCTCCATTACAGAACCTTCAAATTTATGGCAAAGTTTTATTTCTACTTTTACAGATGAAATCTAAAGGACAGTGGCCTGAACAATTTGGAGGCAGCAATTTAAGATTGTCAAGCTGGCTGCAAAACTCTTATTGCAACTCAGAAAAATAAATGGTAAGTTTCATAATACTGTTTTTCTTCATGTTATTGACTTGGATGTTGGCTTTAGAACTTGGAAAATATGCCATCACCCACTCAACCTCTAGTCTTTTATTCTCTCATATACACAACATACATATTATAACTTATGTCCACATGAAATCACATGTAGAGCTCTAAGAAAAGAGAAGAAAAGAAAGAAAACGAATAGACTACCACCCAACTTCTGTATTTTATCATAATTTTTTAAAGCAAAACCTTTTTCAATTTTTTTTATACCTTTTACTAAGTTTGAGAAGCAAATTCAGGTGAAAAATTGTAAACATATGTTTGTTTGGAAATGAACTGTTTTATTAATTTGTGTCTTACTGTTATCAAATCCTGTATTCAAGGTTTTGCTAATCCACAACATGGATTTGTTGAACCCTCAACATAAGTTTCAAATTTTGTATTAGATTATTCATTGTGGAATAAATTAGTAAAATTTTACTAATTGTACGATTGGCTTAACATTCGGTTGAAAAGTGCTATTAATCTATCTAAGTTTTCAAATATTGCCATTTTATATCCTAACTTTTATGGTGGTTTTTCTTGTGTATTCCAGGGTGGAAAGAAAGGATTTTCAAAAAGTGCCAAAGCACTACCGAGAGGCAGGAGTAAAAGTCCAGGAGGGAAAAAAGGTAAAAGGAAAACAAAGTCAGTATCTCCAGCTCCCAAGAAACCAGTAGATTTACTTAGCCCTGCTGCTATGACTAATGCTTACTACATTGCCCATGGAGCTCAGGAATTCCTTGAAGTCAGAGGATTTGGATGGCCAGATGCCTCAAAAAAGAAGAAGAAGGGTAAAGGGAAGGGTAAGAAGAAGAAGAAATGAACTCTGGACAGAAAAAAACAACAACAATTGTTTCAGTACTCAGTGTGACCATACTGTATCTTTGTCTTGTTTTCGTACGGAAAGGAAACATGTCATATGTAACCACAAGTAGCTGTTGTACTAGTAATTTCTTTTACCATATCCATGGACAAGTGAAAAACATTTTGTGCTGGCAAACCTGAGATTTAACAATTTGTCCATTTCTTAAGAACATTTGAACAGCTGAGGGGTTACCAAATGTTTGTGATCTTTCATATGACAATGTCTCTGTGTAATGGTAACATAAAAGTCATCAGCATTGGCTCAAATATATTAGACAATCAAATGGTGAGCACTTGTGCTCTAACTTCAACAAACATTTTACTACCACACTGCAAATATGTTTCCAACCTGAAATATTTAATTTGTCTAATATAACACTCATTAATGCCTTCAAGTCATTTGGAGATGCAGATCCACCAGGAAAGTACTTTTCCAAACAAAACAAAAATGTTTTAGCAAGCTAAAATTTGGACCAAACTCTGCAAGAAGATCAGGTAACTACAGGGTTTATTTGCTTGTTACTTTCAATGCAAAATTAAAGGTTGGGATAGTGTACGGTATTTCACTTATTGTGCAACAGTTCACATTGACTGCATACTGTGAACAATCATAATGTACAGGTAAATCTCTCCATGTGTGCTATTGTAATATCATTACTTACAGGGTAAATGCAAAAGGAACATTAATTTTATTTGTTGTTCCCGGTGTGTGAGATATTTTTTTTTTTATTGAAACAAATTGAAGGCAAATTCTATGCAAAGTTTGAAGCAATAACCTACTGTAAACTTGTTTCTTAAGTCTTCCTGCATAGACAGAATCCACTCCCTTCCACATTTTATACCTTAGAATACTTGTGCATTCAGTGTAGAGTTTTGTTAATTGATCTCAAATGTGTTGAATCAATTTTGAAATAACTATAGTGTTTTAGAATTCTAGGGAATGCCTTTTTAGTCTACCATAAGAGAGTTTTCACTTTTTTCAACACTGGACGGACAACATCCCCCAGTATGATTGTTAATTTTGATATTTAATTTTGGAAGGTTAAGCTAAGTCAAATGTTTATCCAATTTGATTTGGTTGCTGGTTTAGTGACATTTACTCAGCAGTGATGTACAATCATTAATAATGTTGGGCAAAGTTCAATGTACTAAAAGCGCTTTCTGGAAACCCAGCAAATTGTCAAACTAAGTAATCTTCTCTCAGTGAGATAAAAGTATTAAAATTTGTTCATAAATTGAACTTTAAAGGATTTGTCTTTCTCTACAAGCCTGAAAACAAGCAAGTACCAGTGGCGGAATGCCCTCAATCAATTGCCTAACTATGCCCTGAGGAAATATACCAGGAACTGATTTGGTGCTGAGTACTGGCCAGTCAATCAACCACTCTCCAACACAATTTTCTTATGAAAGCAAAAGAAAAAAAGGAGTAAATCATACATGTTAACTTGTTGCTGCATTATATATAGTTTATATGTACATCAAAATAGGTAAACATGATGGATTACAGAAAAATGCTACTAAATGGCCTATAGTTTATACACTCAAAGGCTTATCAGCAGAACCAGGAGCCACTCTTCACAGAGAGTGGCCCCCAGTCATTGAAACCTTAATTTTACTCTGACCACAGGATTCTAGTGATCAATTCTTTTATAAAAAGTTGTTTCTCTATTATCTTCCAACCGGATGGTAACCACAATTTCATGTTCCATTTTAATAACATTTATGCAATTTTTCAAGTGTGCTGTGGTTGTTAGCAACTGTAGAGTGCAGATTTAATGATTGTCACAAAAGTCTTTGTAAGAAAATTCATTCCTAGTTCATATTGAACTTGTTGAAAAAATAGAGATGAAACTTCTGATTTGTTGAAAAAATAGAGATAACATTTCTGATTTTCTTAACATTATTTTTCTTTTGTAGAAATTTATTGGTTTATATTGAACCGCTTTTTTGCCCTTCTTTTTCTTGTGGTGCTGGACAATCTTTTGAAACTTGCATGGCCCTCATTAATGCCAGATGGAACCTTTCTCAATTAAAATGGATAGTTTGAGGTACAAACTTTAACTTTTCATAAAGAATTACAGTTCTGTGTGCTGCATGTATAATTATACAACCTTTGAAGTGTGGTTGTATTTTTAGTACATCCATGCTTCAATTTTAAAATGTGGTCTTCTCAGTATTCAGTTTGGAAGAATATAAATGATATAAATATGTACATTTTGATCTCAGCATTTTTTCTTCAGAGTTGTGAATCATTCATTGTGTAAGCATTCTCCAATTTCTTATCAATTTATTAAACAAATTTATTCTCATGCACATATAATTTCGAAGTCAACCTCCATGACTCTGGGGGGGGGGGGGAGAGGGAGGTGTCTTCCATTTAAAATTCAGGTAGAAACCCTGTCATTGTTGTACCAACATTGGCAACTACAGCTTCGAAGTAAGGATTTCTAACATAGTACTGAGAATGAAGTAATGCTCTCCCCCACCCTCCCTCTCCCCTCAACCACTTTCTCTCTTGGCACCACTTTACTCTCAGTCACTCATCCAACTTCACAATACCTCTAGGAATGAGACATCTGCTGATCTTAAAGCCAAACTATTTCACAATGCCATGTGGACACAAGTAATCTTCAATGGACTCTGGTAAACCATTCATAGTACATTGTACAAGTATTTAAGTGTCAACTGCTTTTCTGGTAACTAAGCTTCTAAACTCTATGTATATTGGTTGCTATTCAAAGTAAATTTAGGGTAGACATTCATCGATTATCTTTTGTTAAATCTTTGTTCCTTTGTAAACATTGTAATTGACCAGCAAGTCAATGGGCAACATGAAGTTAACCTTTGATTGTTCATGCAATTGTTCTTCTGCTTACATTTGGGATTAAATCCACTGAAATGAAACTGTCAGGCTGTAGCTATCTGAAATATTACATTCTTCTCACAGGATGTTACACAAAATAAAATAACACTGTTAGCAAACTGCTTACCACTAGAGAGCCTGTGTAAGAGAATGTGTAAAAGTAAGTTGGCCTGACGTTTCTATCCTAGCAGGATCTTCTTCAAAGGCTAAATGCACAGCTAATTAAGCCACTCCCATTAGTTTCTGCTTATGCAAACTGAAGATATGTAGCTGATGCCAGTGCTGCAAAGTCAAAATTTTATTTTGTTAAAATTTGTTTTATCTTGATTATAAGTTGTCTTCGTCACTAACAATTAGTGTTGATCAGCAAGTAAGAACAAAATGTATATATCTAACCTTGTGCATGCACTGACAATTATCAGATCCACACTAGGGATGCACCGGATCCAAATTTTTGGATCCGGCCGGAACCGGATTTTGCCGTAGATGAAATCTTGCCGGATAAAATCCGGCCGGAACCGGATTTTTTCATTACACAAAAGAAAATCATTAATAAGAAGTAGAAGTATGAAACAAGGAGCAAATCTTAGGTGAGGTATACGCATATTATAAAGAAGGTGGTTTTTGTGGAATTTAAAAAAATTCAGACGTATTTAACAATAAAAGAGATTGTTTCACACATAAATATTCAGAGAAAACATGAATGCCAACAATAATGGGAAAGTAAAGATTCATTGGAACAGTATTTTGACTGATAAGTATATGAATGGTCTATTTTAACTGCACAATACTAAACTGATGAAGGCTGCAAGAAATGATTTCACTGCAAACTGTACTTGTTGTACATAGCTTCATATTATTACAGTAGTTGTATTACTTTGATTGATCTTTAGAAACAGTGGGTCAGACCATTGAGAAAATTAAATTGAACATGTTAAACCTAATTTTTTTCTTACTTTGAATGTTTTTATTAAATTTTTGGAAATAGTTTACATTGATTTAATTTAATACCAACACCTTTTTAAGGAATAATTCAGGCCAGATTTTGAAAAAGATCCGACCGGATATTTTTCAAAATCCGGCCGGAACCGGAACCGGATAATTCCTCACTATCCGGCCGGATAGTCCGGCCGGACCGGATATCCGGTGCATCCCTAATCCACACCCCCGGCCTTGAAATCCTGTGCACGCTACAGGCATCGCACTCTCTTTATGGCAAGACCTTTTAACATTTACCTCCTTATTCTACTTAAGTAGAATTATAATTCCACTCAAGTAGAATACAATTAAGCTGAAGTAAAATTAATTTCACTTAAGTAGAATTGGAGTTTGCTTAATTGTAATCCACTTTATCGGAATGCACATTTGCTTTTTGTCTATATCGTATTATTCTTAAGTAAAATTCAATTTAGCTCAAGCTTAATTGAATTAAGCTTAAGTAAAATACAATCCTGCTTAAGTAAAATGCAATTTCACTTTAGTAAAATTGCTGTTCTACTTAAGCAAAATGGCTTCTCAATTTTACTTAAGCAAAACTGCATTTTGATGATTTTAGTGAAATAGAATTCAGCTTAAGTGAAATGTGATTGGTCAATCTGTTTGCTACTCATTGCGTCACTTTCTGCGAAGTCTGAATGCGAGCTGCTTTGTAGTTGCCAGTAGCCTCTCCTCTCTGTTGAATTTCCATTTTCTGTAGCATGCAATTGAATCTGTTCAATATATTTAAGTAGGTTGCTAATGGACTCACACACCTCATGGGTATTTGATTGCATGCAACCTATCGCTGATGCTGACAAAGTTTTCTTGACATGACAGAAGTCTATATTGAGGTCCTGGAAGTTATTGTTCCCTTGCATTAACTGCAAGACCACATTTTGCACTGTGTTTATGACACTTGAGAGAATTTGGTCACATTGTAAACCAGAAAGATCTGTAGAACTAGAAGCGAAAGCCATGTTGTAATACTGCAGCATGCAAAGCATTGACGAATAATCCTTCAATTTCATTTCAGCTATATTGTATTTTACTTAGGTAGAATTGAATTTTACTTTAAAAAAATGCAATATATTTAGCCTAAGTGCATTGCTATTCTACTTAAGTAGAATTCAATTTAGCTTTTTTATATTATGACAATTAGCCTGTATATAAGCTTCTTAACACCATTATAGGCTCTTTGTGTAATACTGTGTGGAAACATGTTCATGTCTACAGACTAATTGTTAAACAGAGGTCATTTTACGACCAAGGCAGGTCGAATACGTAATCTCAAGAAACTTTTCCATGATAGCGCGCTATAGTCTATACAGCAGACCTTTCAGTAAAATACAACTTATAGGAATAAGGAGGTAAAAGTTAAATCGGCTTTCCATACTCTCTTGTCCAACACACTATGTTAAGAATGTCTTGAAATTCATTAGTTGCCGCCTGACATCGACTTATCCACCACTTATTTCTGACAAAATGATGGACTAATGATTCTAATTCTAAGTATTCTTAATACTTGCGTATTGTTCTCTTTCTTGCATGTTTTGAAATAACTGTACAATAATAGCAACCTGTTTCGAGGTTTGACATCACCTGTGCACTAAGAAAATTCTCTCAATCCTGTGTTGCGTATCCTATGAAGTAAGTAAAAACGGCGGTGAAGACGACCGATTTATCTTTGTTCTATTACATGTCTTAGACATTAATTGGACAAATTATTACTAAAAATCAACGTTCCATAAGTGTCCTAATGCTCAACTAAATGGGGATAGTATTCTTTATTCAAACTAATGAAAATATTGTTGATTATCAAAAATCTCCTATGCGGATGCAAATCTGTAGAGGCAAAGCTTGACGTCATACATACTGCTCAGATATGTAGATTTCGTAGACCATCTGCGCAGGTAGGGAACCTTACAATTCGTGGTAAGTATGATCTAATTTGACATGGCTTTTGCATTTTGCATGATATTTAGGATCGTTTATGAATTCGGCAGTTCCTTAAAGTACACGTAAGCTTTTGAAATAACACATATCGTCGATATTTGTGGAATAAGTTGCCCATTTCATACTGCGCAGGCTCGTGGTTTCCGATCGCCTTCATGTTCACTGCACAGTGTATTATATATGGAGCCTATACGGTGTGTGTATATGTTAACCATGGCTGGAGCAACTAAGATTAAGAATACCTACTCCTTTAGTTTCTTTGAGAAAGACTTACTGTCGAGTAGGCGCCATATCTATTGGATTTATTATAACCGTATTAATAAAAGCAGAGTTTATGTGATGTTCAAGTAGGTGTACTCTCACACAATTTTTGTTCTAACAATCAAACCGCCTGCATCAGCCATTTTACACGAACTTAGGGCCTCGTATCATACATATTTTCAACAGAGACGTGATAACACTGTCACCACTATCAGTTACAGAAATTGGGCGATTTAATGCCGTCCGTTGATCGAAGCCACCGTAAGAATCATAGAAATATCCTGGCGTTCATATTATGTCGGTATCATTTGTTAAGAGGCTTTAATCTTGAATTTTAATCGGCTTCAAGTTTACCGACTGCGCAGGTGTAGCAAACTTTCTCGGGAGCTTGCGCTGTCGTTGTACTGTGTACGCAGTCGCACGTTGAAACATAAGCATAGGTTGTGTAGCCTACCGTTATAAAAAAAATTCTTTACTGGGATCCTGTTATTAGGCATGCGCGGCAGTAAAATACACGTACATATCAATACCAAGAATTTACAAGTACAATGAGGCTAGTTGCGAGCTGAGAAACCACATTAACACGTGCTAGTTCTCTTTACATATCTAGGCCCACATGGGGCAATTGAGTAGTAGTAGACTAGTATGGTACACAGCATTTGGCAATCAAAAACTGAAATTGGCTCTACTTGACAGCTACAGTACTTCAATAATCCTTATGGAAGAAGATCAAATGGCTTTGCAGTCTTCAGAATCAGAGAAATTAATGGCAGTGACTGAGGAGATGGCCTGGGCTGATATAATTATTCAAAAACTTGCCTGTCCTTATGCCTATTCAATTTCAAGTCCAACAGTCATGCCAGGCTTGCACATGAAAGGTGTAGGATAGCTTAGTGTTAGGCTAGTACTTGGCTACAGGCTGTAGTTGCTGAAAGTTACATAGGAACTGATCTTAAAGGATTGCTGATACGGTGAGCCCACTTTTTATTACAGTCAGGTCTTTGGCCCAAGTCTAGGCACTATGTATGGGCCTAGCTATACACAGCCTAACTAAAGTGTTGCATGGTTTAAAACTAGTGTTTACACAGGTCTGAAAACCAAGAACCGGGTACCCGAAAGATGTTACCCGTTGGGTATCCGGGTACGTGGAAAAGATTGTTTACCCTCTTGTATCGCGATTTTCAAGAAATTACATACAGGATGCCATACTAAATGAATTATATTCTCCACTGACAATGTTTTCATGTTCAAATAGGTGTAAGATAAGGTATAAAACCTTCCTCAATAATTTCTATTTGCTTTTGTTTCTTTCATTAAGTTTATCTCGTTAATAACTTCATTATAATTATCATCGCACTGCCGCCGCTGATTATCTTTGCTCTTCACCTCAGGCTCTATTGGGCTAGACCATATATTTATCCAATTTGGCTCTTAAACAGTTTTTACTACTATCTATTATGCAGGCCCAGGGTTCACATGAACCGCGAAATTTGAATGCATTTGGATTTATAAGTGTTTATTAAAAAGCCACTTAAGATTTTCATTCATTAGTTAGGTTATCCTGTCTATAGTCCATTAGTAACATCTCGTAAATTTCCTAGTCAGTCTTTCCTTCTATGAAATAGCGAATGTAAAATTAATTATTGCGAGAATTCTTTCAATTTCTTCCACATGGTAGCCAAAACCACACTAAGTCAATGGGGAAATCTAGCCTAACTATCTATCTATTTGCTGAAATTGTAACACAGTTATAACATATACATAGAGTACTAACATTATTGCTGTTATCTTCGACCACATGGTAGCCTTACACTACACTACACTAAGTCCATGGGAAAAACCTTGCCTAACCATAGGTTTGCAATAAAATATCACACTTGCGTAGGATTCAGGTAATTAATTAGGAACCGGGTAGTATTGTGTCTGGTGGGAACCCGGATACCCCGTGCAAACATTATTTTAAACCAAAGTAAACCTGGCTCAATTAAAGTAGACTGAATTGTAGTTCAGACAAGATTGGGGAATTGTACATAGTCTTTAATGTTCATGTTGATAAGTGTTTGAATGGGGCACCCACCCGACGTGATACTACCCCGTTCCTAATTTATTACCCGAATCCTACGCAAAGTGTGATTTTTTGTTGTTGGCATGTGTTGAAATGTGTTCCAGATTTGTAAAGTAGTGTACATTAACTCCGAGACTCATGAAAAAGGACGAAAGTATTTTTGCCTCTAAATTTGTGTGGAAACTCCCTCATTTACACGGTCTGTGAAATAATAGGTTGTCAAATCTTTTTATTTCTCAAATGGTACTGATAGGTTCCAGATTTCAGAAAACTGCATGCAAGTTAAAGCGTTTTCAAGATGATGTCCATAACAGAAGATGTGAGTGAACCGTCTTCTCCAGACACACCCTTTGATGATTCTGACCTACTCAACCCTGCAGTGACGGATGATGTTACAGCTCAGCTTGCTGCAGCGGGTATGTTATAACAGCAGCACTGATCTTATATTGAGAGTAAAAGCTCCCCTCATATAAGTAGTTTGCATTTGTGTAGATAGTGACTAGTTGGGCTGTAATATTTTCTTGTCTCAATGTATTGTTGAATATTGGCAACAAGTTTAATGGTTTGTAAAAAAAAAAAACAGTTTGAATCCCCACTGCTACTGAGTATCTAAGAAGACAAATAAAACTACAGACTGAGGTGGGGATGAAAAATGTTACCCATGTGGCAGGATCAGCTGAAAGTTTATTATTCAGAAGAAATAGGAGACATCTAACTTGCAAAGCTTTCAAATAGTAGCACAAAACATTGACAGTAACCAAGCCATACATAAGTTCAAGAAAGACATGTGTACAGTAATATTTGAACATGAAACAAAAAGTGAAGTGGAATCTTTGAATGTAATCCCATACCAATGTACTATATAGCATCAAATTTGACTAAATGTAGATGACGTGGTTACACAAAATTTCAATTTTGAATCAGTTTTTGGGAACTCTCAAATATTGCTTCTTTCCAGGTACAATTGGAGTAGCAGCAGCAGCTGCCATAGCAACAGGAAAGAAGAGGAAGCGCCCCCATTCCTTTGAAACAAATCCATCAATACGGAAGAGAATCCAGAAGAGGCTGTTGAGGTAAGTTTTTGTGTCACGGTTTATGGGTTGCACCTCTTCAGTGGGACCTTTGTTTTATAGGTAGTTTTAGCATTCATAGATGTAGAATTGCACTATACAACTTGTTGCTGCTTGATGCATCTAGGTGTATATCATAGGTCCTTTCAATGTTATCAGAGTCTCATAATACAATGTCATTGATCCTCTTGATTTTTTGGCCGTGATCTCCATTGGGCGAAATAGGAATGAAGTTTCAACAAAATCAGGGACTTTGACAAATTGATTTTTCAGGCTGAACACTATATGTAAAAGAAAGAGTACAGTGAAATTGCTGCAGTGCTCATTGTTTCAACCATCTGTTTGAATGTTATTTCTTTGTTTCAAAACTCAGGAAATTGAAGAATGTGATTGATGAATACACAACGAGAGTTGGCCAGCAAGCAGTTGTCCTTTGTTGCACGCCAGGAAAGACCGAAAATAACTTCAAGGTTTTTGGAGCTGCCCCTCTGGAGAATGTGGTTAGTTCCCTCATTGTATGTGTCACATTGTTGATGGCCATTGAGAAGAGAACAGTCACAGCTATGGTTCTGGTCTAGCTTCTTTCGCAGCACAATTATTCATTAATGAAATAACTGGGCTATGTGCATCTATGAGGACAATAATAATATTGAAATAGGATGATCTGGTAGGAATGAAGTTGAAAGAAGCTGATTTCTGTATTTCTTCATTGTTCTTAATAAGTCTGGCTTTTTCCCTTGTAATTTCTATCTAGTGACTGGATATTTGAGTAACATTGTATGTGCTGTACTGTAGTTTGTTCATGCAGCAACAGGCCGTGATATGCTTCAGGGAGCACATTATATCACCAACATGTCTCAATAAGGCTTCATGTGGGAGTGGGGGGGTGGGATGGGGCTGAGATGTTTGTTTTCATGCCTTGGTTCATTCCTGGGTGACTTTACTTTGAATGTTACTTGAAATGATTCTCTGAGGTGTACATGATGTTTATTTCTAGTAGATCCTTCTGACTCAGTCTACTCAACTGATATCATGGAGATATTTTACGTTACGACTGATACACCTCTCATTCTGACTTAAACATACAAAGAAAAGACGCACCATGAATGATACCTTTACAATGTCCTCCCTAAGCAGGGAATAATTAATTGTTCAAATGTAATGAGGCAGTTTTGAGGGCTTTTAGTCTGATATGAATTGAAACCCATCCCATGTACAAGAACTGCTGTACATTTGAGCATCTATATAGCAACCTGACCATTGCTATGCAATACTGGATAAATTATTCGATGTTAGTAACAGTCTTTAAAGTTTGCTTTCAAGCCTGCCTGCTATGCCTTGAGCAGTCTTAGACCTCCAGTAGTTAATTGTAGTCTTCCTGATTCTTATGCAAGCAGAATGTAAGAAAACTCTTGTTTGTCCTTTCAAGTTTTCTTGAAGCCAATATTTGCATCAAGTTATTGTTAAGGATAGTAATATTTGCCGTAACTTTTCCTTAAAAGATTCGCAACATGAAGCCTAGCGTTATGAATGACCTACAAGAAGCGCTAAATCACCAAGCACCAAAGCAAGATAGGGACAACCCCAACCAATTTGAGCTACCTCCACTCGTGATAGAAGGCATCCCAACTCCTGTGGATAAAATGACCCAGGCCCAGCTGAGGGCTTTCATACCACTGATGCTTAAGTACTCGACCGGTCGAGGTAAACCAGGGTGGGGCAAAGAGAGCTGTCGACCGGCCTGGTGGCCGTCAGACCTACCCTGGGCCAATGTGAGAAGTGATGTGCGATCTGACGAAGACAAAACCAAGGTAACATGATAAATTGAGCGTGTCTGAATCTAAAAAAGTGAAAATAAGTTAATGTGCAGCAACATGGTCTGGCCATGGCTATGCTGAGATTTAATGCACGTTTGTATAGAGACAAAGGTGCAGATGATGATATTCGCTGATATGTTGAATGTTTCATGTAAGTTTCAGGATTGTCTGATGCACCTGTCATCTTTACTATTTATTTTGTTTGTATTGATGGTCCTCTTGGGGGAAGAGGAGGGGTCGGGGTTGACATAATTACATGTGTAGAGAAGGAAACCTGTCACCAAGTTGCTTTCGATTTGATGATGTGGTTTGGAATCATTCGACAAAGGTACTTCATTAAATATTTCCAACCTTGCAAGGAGCCGGCGTTAACTTTTCCTGGTGATATCTACCACCGTGTTTGTAGTGCTGTTAGTGTATTGGGCATTGTTTTAAGTGACTATGAGGAAACAGTAAGCTTTCTATCTGTAATGTAATCAGTGTGCATGAAAATTCATGGACAACAGAGTTTCTTTGCCCTAACACTCTTTCCTGTCTGGCATGTAAGGTCTCCTGGACACACGCGCTACGTACCATTGTCAAGAACTGTTATAAGCACCATGCAAGAGAGGACTTGCTGCCAGAGTTTAGTGAGGATAAAGACAAGGACCAACAGCTACAGCATACTAGCCTTCTACCAACGCACACAGTGGTACAGACAGTCGCCAATGATGATGGCACATTCTCACTTATTCAAGTTGATACAGGGAATACTGTGGCTACCTTGACAGATGTGACAGTAAGTACTCAATGTTGCCATGCCCACTTTTATCCATCCAAAGTTGTCACTGTTAGCATACTGAACTTATGTGTGTACAAACTTGGGCACACCTTGATGTTAGTGTTGACATTTGCTATCATGTACCCCTGTAAATGGTTCCCTGAAACAGCAATGTTTTTATCTTTAAAACTACATCTCATGATTGCCAAAGAATGAATGACTATCATCTGAGCTGTGTTAACATCTAATATTCTAGTTGAGTAGTTCTATTATAAATCAAATTAGTTGGATATAAATTGATTTTTTGACAAACTATTTCTGTTTGCTTGAAAGTAGAATTTAAAGTGCAACATATCCCAGAGACTACACATAATGCTGTTTTTTTTGTGTTTTTCTTTTGGCTTCTGAACTATGCCTCATAGCTCTTGTGCTTTCTGTTACATTTCAGCAAGTACAACAACTGCAAGCGATGCAAGGCATCCAGCTACAACCTATTCAAATACAACAGCCTGCCACCCAAGGAGTACAGACACTTGCCGAGGTGGCCTCACAACAAGGAGTTGTAACACAGGTATGTAGGACCTTGTTGTATAACCCAAGAAGTAGTACACAAAGTGCTGAGATTCATGTTGTGTTCAAGCCACTTAAGGGTTGTTTGTCCTTAAAGCCTGGGTTTACTATACACAAGATAAATAGCAGGCATGATGATAATGCACAATGATAGCATTATCAACAGGCACACATCCTGGTTTCTAATGACAAATATGTGACAAATGAATAATAATTATATAACACATGTCTAGGGATTCTTGTTGAGTTAAATGCTTTAACCTCTTGAGCACTATTTATGGATTGTTCGATGCTGTGGACAATTCATTAGGCAGTGAGAGGAACAGAAAAATGGAAGCTAGAAGACCATTAGCATCTCTCTGTGGTGCTTGTGGACTCAGTGAACCAACAAACCTTTTAGTAAACATCTCCATCATATGGTTACGTTGATGTATTCTAACTAAATATCTAAGTTATAATCTATACGTGATGTAAGGATGAGGCCTTTAGTTTGTGAATTTTTTTCCCCATTTTAATAGACACATTTTTTTATTATTGAAAAACAGCCATATTTCATATATAAATATCATTAATTGATAAAAGAGCAAAGTCCTTCAATACATTGCTTCAATGTCATTCAGTTTTTAATTGCTTTACCACTGCACTTACAGACTGTTAGCAGTATGAAACATCTACATATTCTGTATTCCATTGACAGCATGAAGTATGTGACAAATTTAGGAAAGTTCAGTGACCTGTTACTATACAGCTCATTGATTTTTGGTAGGCTGCTAGACTTTCAAAAGTAGTTTTCCAAAGTTTCATTTCAAATAGAAGAAAGAACGCTCCAAGTTGTTGTTCATTCTGTGAAATTGAACAAGTACTGCAGAAAATGTGTTGTGTGATTAGATATCTTTGGAATGAACTGCTAAATCCTGTTGTTATTGATGATGATAAAGCACATTGTCTGTATCTACTGACCTAAGAAGTCAGTTTTGTGCTGTTCTAGTCACAGATGGTGTTTACCAATGTCAATGATCTAGGTAATCAACTGGATCGATTATCAGTGTTAATGAGACCTCTCTCTTGGTGATATCTGTTTGAGATTCAGGGCACTGGTTATGAGGAGTATTGAAAGAGTGTTAATAAGTGTTAGAGCTTTAATACCAAATGTTACATAACATAATATATGTGCAAAAACTGATGCCTGACTTGGTGGCATAAGTCTTCTCTGTCGGATTTTGTCAGGTTAACAATCACATAATATATTATGATGAGAAACTTCTGTTCCACTGGAATTAGCCCCTTCTTGTAAAGAATGAGCATATTAAACTTGGGTGGATCAACAAGTTAAGATGGACAAGGGCTTGTTCTACAAATTGAATGCTGATATGTGAGAGTTTGTGTGTTTAATGGGGATGCATGATGTGGCTTTAATATATGATTTATTTTTTTCCCCCGTCTCTGCAGGTATCCCAGTCAGTCCCAGTTACTGTCCAGCTAACGGGGCCTCAGAGAGTAGCCACCCTGGCTACTGCTACCTTGCCTGCTGGTACACAGATTATGCTGTCAAACGGTACAGTCGGTACCATCTCTGCCATGTCTGAAGGTAAGGTTGTCTCCAATCTTTACAAAAACATCTTCCTAGAAGCATTGTGGAAATCTACTGAACTTGGCGTTTTGATCTTAGTTACACAACTTAATTTGATTGAAAGTATTGCTATCTGCATATGTCTTTTGTAGGAGTATATAATTTATGTTTGACTTTGGTTGAAAGTGTTTTGTAAACCTTGTGACATGCAGTTTGGATAATTATAAGTTTATAACTACCGTTTGGAGGGTTTGAAATTACCTCTCCACTATGAATCATTCCACTATCAGAACATTAATGGGTGTCTGTGTGTTTGTGATGTTTTTAGTTTTGTTGATTCTGAATGGTGGTAGTTGAACAATCATCTGTGCAATATTGTTGGGTAGTTTTTTTTCAAACCTCTTGAGCATCATTTATGGATTGTTTCATGCCATAGACAATTCATTAGGCAGTGAGAGGAACAGAAAATGGAAGCTAGAAGACCATTAGCATCTCTCTGTGGTGCTTGTGGACTCAGTGAACCAACAAATTTAGATTACAACTCCTTCATTATGGAAAGATACAGATTACTATGAAACTTTAAAAACACTGCCACTACGAACTTGAAAACTTAAGATGTAATTCATATGCTGCACACAAAGTGAGAATGAAGCCTTTTACTTCTCTGTAGCTTTTGATTTCTGATACGTTTTTAAATATCCACAATTGACATATATCAATGCTTGGTTATGCAATATTCAGTGCTTTTACCACTACATGTATACTTATTAGTCTGTGACTCTGACAAAGCAGTTACAGCAGGTGTTTGTACTTACAAAATTGATAAGTATTTCTCATATCCTCCCCTCCCTTCCCTCCCCCATGAGAGTGCCAGATGTTGCCTCCCTGCTGACAATGCAATGTTAACACACCTTTTCTTGAGCATGTCATTATGTGATGTTGTCAGTATGGACAATGCTGATGGATGATTCAGATTGAAAGCTTACTGGAGCTGGTCAAATGGAGCGCTCCAACATGTCTACAGAGGGTACTGTCATATCGGTCCTGGTGAACCTTATCTGTACTGTTTATTTAGAGATCTCTGAATCTATCTCTGAATCTAAAACGATCGTGTGAAACCAAGCACTGGGTGATCTGACATAACAGACAAGCTGCGTGATTGGCTAGTTCAAAGATGCTTTTAGAATAGACAAGTTAAAGGTGCTTAAAACCATTAGTATGAAGGAAACTTAGAAAAGGAGTCTTAAGAGATCTCTTCTTTTAACTACTGATCAACATACAGTACCATTTTGACCTGCAGGAAGAGACTGCAAGTTGTAAGGTTTCTCAGAACTAGATAAGACCCATATGACAGCGCACTCTGTTGATTTGAGGCATTGCTGGAAGCCACATAGCCTTAACTGGAATCAAGAGAATGTCAAGCAATGAAGAGATGTCTAAATAAATTTAGCATTTGGTGTAAAACCATGTCATATAAGTCAGATAACCTTGTGTCAAGTTATGTTGGTTGGTGTTAGTTTGGCACTGTTAGTTAGTTACTTGTTGTTTGGTGATCAATGCACGAGGTCCATCCAAGACTGAATATGCACTGATGCAATTAACATGGTTCCATTTTGTCTTCAGGTATAGTAATCCCTACCCAGGTGTACCAGACGGTGACACAGGTTGAAACCAGTGAGGGTACTGTGATGCACCCTATCCAGGTACAAGGTGGACAAGTGATAACCACACAGGCTGGGGCCCATTTAGCTGCTCTGTCTAATGGTACAGCTGGACAGAGCTTAAAAATGGAAGCTGACATGACCCAACAGCACCCTCAGCCCGGAGACCACGGTGATGATGGTACACAAGTGATAGCAATGCCAATGGTGACACATGCGACTACATCTCAGGCAGCTATTGATCCATCGCAGCAGACTGTGGAAATAGTACCCATGGATCATTAGTTAGCTGTGGATGTATCTATTGAGCTCATAGAATAATCTGGGGGCTGTTCTCATAGGCCAGTCAGTCATTAGCTCTTTGGGGGTAGCTTGGCAAACAATGTTTTATATACTAAATAGCTCTTATAAGAGCATTAGAATTGTGTATGCTGCTAAGTGATCAGTCTTTGAATATCACTGTTTGTGCAAAATCAATAAATGGTTGCCTTCTCTTTAGTTAACTACCTCATCAAGATAGTACTTTGCTGGGAATGTTGATTTTCAGACACACTGAAAGTATTACAAGTAGCAGGGTTGTTTGCGTGACAAAGAGGACGGGAGGGAGGGAGGGGTTCTGGTTACCTTTGATATGTAAATTCACTGTTGTTAGTTCAGAAGGTGCTCTACCCCTAGCCAAGCCTACATTTTGATGATAGACGTTGATAGAGGTGTCAATGTTTAATGTCTGCATTCTTGGTTTTCCTTATTGCGTTATCCCACTTCGGATCGAGATTGATAAGCATTTCTTCAGGGAAGCATGCATGTGATTACACAGCAAATGTTAATTCTATTCGTTGTGCACGTTGTGTTACCCTGTTGTATCCCATCATATCGTATCTACAACCTATGAAAGATTAGCAGCTGTTAAGCTGATTCAGATTGGTGCTTATTCCATTTGTCACCAATATTTCACTGACAAGTAGTTGCACCCTGCTCATCTTGTGGCTACTTGCATGTGTGAAAGCATTGTCTGCCACTGGTCTCACCTCACCAGTTAAGTACTGATAATATATGCAGCTTATTTGTGCACTGTTCCAGGGTATCACTGAGTCATAGAGATGAACCAGATGCACATAACCATACATCAGTGTGGGCACTAATAAACCCCCACCAAAGTAAAATTGTACCAAGATATGTAAAATATTTATTTAAACTTAGTACTTGGGATTTTTGTAAATTATTTTCATGTAGATAAGTTTGTTCCATAAACAGTTGGTATGCATTTTCATACTTTCCAAGTGCAATTTTGATCCAAGTCAGTTCTATATTTTGTACAATATTTGTATCACCTTACTTTATAGCTTAACATGGACTGTTGTGGTACATGACAGACAAATGTGCATATTAAGTTTACCAGTTATTTAAAGGCATTAGAAGATAAAGGCATGACTCCTTATTTTGTACTGTCATGGCTTGAATAGCTAAGTGATGACATTTCCCAGTCCCTCGACTGGACTAAATATTAATCCATTCATAAAATAAATTGTTGTTATGAACAATGTGTACATACAATATTCAAATGATTTTCGATTGAGTAGCTATGGTTGTGGCTTTTGACAATCAATATTGATTCTGTACCTACAGTTATCCTTCTGATCATTACATAGCCATGAAACAAACCTTTTTGCCCTCCTAGTTATTGACAAGTAATGTAAAACTTTTCCACAAATAGTTGTTATGAGAACAGGTAAATTCCCTTTTCTTAGCTATTCTTGACCTGTGGAATCCTAATTACATTGCTTTCTTTTCTATTTTTCTAATTGAATCACAGTAGAAAATGTTTGTTTTGGCATACTGAATGTTGCAAATGTTAAACATTGTTGGAAATTGGCTTTATAATTGAAGTTCATGTGCAGTGAATTTTTACCTTTTAAAATATATACCATGTTATTGTTGTACTAAATAGGCTGTTAGTACACAATATTAGTTCACAAAAAGTTGATACTATAGGAACCGCTGTGGGCATGATGGAATTAACTGCAGAACATAGATGCCAGTACGTGTACAGAAATGCTTAGCATGAAAGTGAAATAGTCACATAGCTTGTGTAACTGTTCTGCAACACTTTGTGACACCACTGTGAGAAGCAATGGCTGCCAGCCCCAACAAGAATGTTTTGGTACTCATCCACAGCACATATTACATTTAATATTCAGCAGGAGTCTTGTGACAATATCAGAGGCTTATCTTTCTTCACAAGACAATGCCTATCGGTATTTTTTTCCAACAGCAGAGATTTTTGGAGAACAGGTTTCATTTAAACAATTTATTTACCGCTTCTATCCTCAAAAGCCAATATACTAAGAACAGTTTTGTAAATGGGAAATTTATTGCTTTTAATAATTGAAATACATTTCAAGGAAATGTCTCCACTTTTCTTGTAATGATCTTTACAAAATCGTCAGTCTGTTCCCGTAATATATAGAAAGTTTGTTAAGTACATGTGTATCCTACCTATTCTACTACTTGGGATCCACAACCCCCCTCTCCCATACCCCCCCTTCCTTAAGAATAAGCCTGGATATTTTTTTTTGGAGGTATCCAATCTAAAAATCTAGTTTGTTAGAACATGAAGACACATAACATTTAAACGTCATACCATTTTCATTAGCACCTCAAACAACTTGCTAGTTTCACGTTGGTTTACAAACTGTGTGGAGGAATATAGGGCTGTGATAATAGGTACATGAAAATGTTCTAAGGTTGATTACATTCCAAGGAATTCACGAGGTGTAATATACAATTGTAGATGACAGTGATAAACAGTCCGGTAGTGAAATTTGTCAACAGTTCCACATAAAATATGTTTAAATGTTCCCTACCCTCCCCTACCCAAATATGAATTTTATCATTTCTCTGTGCAGCTTCAAAGGCTACCAACATAACCCAAAAGTTTTACCCTTCTAGAGGATATTGCATACCAGCCTTATATCACCTATTCATCCTAAAGTCACATTTCTCCACCATGTGTGACAAGAAAGAGTCACAAGTAAAAATACTCTTTGTCTATAACCTAAACAACATGATCAATCAATAAAAGGTAATTTTCCTTAACTACCAAGTTGTTTGGTTTGTACGCTCCAAACAAAAATGAAGTAAACATTACTTAATAAATTCTTATACAGTTAAAAACATGTTCTCTAAATATACAAGTTATTTCCATTCACAATAGTTTCCTTTTTTCTTAGCTTCTATTTATCTTTAAAAGATTCATGATAACCCAATTTGAAGTTGGTGAACACTTTACAAGTTCGATCTGCAAACGTCTAGGCCTATGAACACAGATCTTCCATGAGGACTGAGCAACACCACACAAGAGACCCACCCCCCTTTGACTATCAACCCCCCCCCTTTGACTATCAATGTGATGTGAAAGAAAAATTAACCCAATTTATCTTGGTCGGCAAGCTCCTAAACTGGGTAAATATTTTTCATCATCTGGAACATCTCTGCAGCCCAACGAAAGTGTTTTGTGAACCCACTATTGGGTTGCGGACCAATATTACAATATCTTAAGTGGATAAATTCCCTGATAAATACAAATAATAAAGAGGAAAATATTTTAACCATTCCAACAAACATGGTTCCAATTGCTAGAAAGGGTATTGGTAAACTTCACTTAAAAAGATTTGAGGATATTCACTGGTTAAACTTCAAACTAGCCTATGAATTCTTGACTGACATTAGAATAACATGATTGTAAGGTAGTAACGATGCTCTCCAGAGACCACTCGAGCCTTGGTTAAAATGCACCTATTCTTCGTTGTGGTACATCTAGTATCTGAAAGATGAAGAGAGGTTGGTTTAAAATTAAGAGGTTGCCTGTGTAGATAAAAAACATGTTACAAAACAAGTTCTTACAACGTTAAAAGAAAGTCTTAAAAAATCTGTTGACCGTAATTCCTGTTTAGGCATTGCAAATACCTGTTTGGTACTTACAAATTGCAACCAATACAAAGTAAACACACAGACCATAGTTTCGCCAAGCTGCTGCCTACTGCGTGAACATGAATGTATCATCGGAAAATCTTCCCACTTGCTTTTTGCCTTGGCCTTTCAACATCAAAATGGTTCAACTGCCATCTCATTTTGGGTAATACTTGATAGGACCCAACAATTTCTGACCAAAATACCACGGTGTTTGTTATATGTTCACCTTATGAAAAGTGCAGCAAACTACCATTTCATTGGTAATAGTATCACAAATCCTGCTTACAGTTTCCGACTGATCTCTATGGTTCTACTGTTCTACACTTACCTGTAATAATTTGGTTTGAATGGTCCGGCTTTATTGATGCCCAAGTATCTAGCTTGATCGTCGCTTAGCTCTGTCAAGTGAGCATCAAAGTTTGGCAGGTGTAAGGTTGCCACATACTCATCTGCAGAGAACGAAATATGCAACATGCAAACAATTAATAGCCACAACTAAATGTATCAATAGTAAGAGTGATATGAGTAACACCATATGTGTGCAAAACAAGTCTCCTTCAAGCCTTGACTAGTCAGTTCAACCTTGTACTTTCCTTTATTACTTGGTTTGACTTTGTGTATTTTGTAACTAGCCAGCATTGCTATATTGAGAAGTTTTATTAGATTTACATCCACTTGAATAATGTTTTTAGCTAACCTTCTTTTCAGAGCAGAAGAATACAGAAACATCTCAATATATAATTCCTTTTTTTTAGCCATTATAACGTTGCATTCGAAATTGTCAGAGCTCACACAGTAAAGTTAATTGCATATATACATGAAAGCAATGCAACAGTAGTTGTCATAGATCACAAAGTTAGGGTTAATGTATGTACAAGGTAGAAAACTCGCAAGTTATCACCCTTATTAACAACTACCCTTGACGCATTAAAGCTTCCTGTATAAATCTTAAGTTATTTTATACGTATATACAATTGAGAGAACCTACCAAGTTTCTTTGGAAGGAGGTAGACATCTTGTTTGTACCGACCGGCTGGAGCATTGAAGAGTTCAATCAGGGCCAATGCTTGGGTGGTGGCAGTAATGGAGAGAACAAAAGAGGGGACAGTAGAACAGCTCAGGTTCACCAAACGACCCTGAAGTAGAGACGAAGAGAAGAAGTTAAAGTAATCATCAGGGTCGCTATTGGGGTTATTTGTTTAAAGTGGAATCAGTGTTTACTTTGGACCTGCAAGCCATTACGAAATTGTCATGAATCAATCACACATTAATGTTAAAGCCTGATCAAGTCGTTAATATCGCTGATTTCCATTGAAATTATGAAAAACCCAAGATAACGGCATAAAATTCTTGCAAACTCATTAGCTCCGCTGTTTAGTAATCAATGAATATTCATAAACGAGGTCAGAAAGAGGGTCAGACACAAATGAAACCTATCCCGAAGTATGAACCTGACAAGAAGTTATTTGGCCGCCTGTACGTTGTAACTAACATCTTTCACCAGCTTTAACGATTGCCTTCTGACAATTTCCTCTCTGATTCTCACTCTTTGAACGTCCGAGTCCCATGCTGCTCTCGCTTTCTTTCATTTGTGGGGTGGGCATCCTTTGTCTCTTAGGCGTTCCAAGCAATGTTGTCTGCGCATAAAGTGTACTGCATACCTAAACTGTGGGTGCCTTCCATGTTATTGCATGCACATGCTGTTCTATACTGCGAAGATTGATTACACATGTACCCTTCTGTGTTTACTAATACTACTTCAAGGACTCAATAGTGTTTTGCAATACTTGCTTCCTGCTCATTGGCTGGTTTGAAATGCTCATGAATTGCAAAGTAGGCTACTGGAAATTGGGTGGAAATTTAAATACGAAAAAGGCTGGCGAAAAACCTGTCGATTATGTTTCTTATGGCAATTACTCGCTAATTAGTGAATATATGCGCATGAGAAATTGGACATATTAGTATTTACTGACAGAGTAGTGAATGAACTTGCCCTGATAGGATTAAACACAGTGTTTGAGACTTTTAAGCAAAAATAAATCCTCCAAAATAGCACCCAAATGACCACATATTGAAGATACCTTTTGCTGTTAGCTTAAATCTATTACTTGGAATCCAAACAAACAGGTTGAAGCCGAGAAAATCTCACCTCAGCCAGGAGAATGATGCGCTTGCCGTCAGGCCAGATGATATGGTCCACCTGTCGACGTACCTTCTCCCAGGTCAATTCCGGTGTTCGCAAGCTGTTCTGTGAAAGCGAAACAGTTGGAGAAAATGACCGTTTCCCTTTTTCTCGTTTCAAAGATCATTATTTACAATCTTTAACATTTTATCCCATTTGCACAACATCTTATAGAATTCTACCAACAAATGAAGATGTAAAACTCCTTTTAGAATATCCCACAATACAATCATACTTTGTACATGTTGATAGTGTGCCATGCTGTAAGCACACTGAATTATTAAAGGCTTACCTCAAAACACGATTATTATTATATTAATTATGTCAGAGATGCTAGAATGTCATATATGTTCATTGTGGGTGTCCCATGTGGAACAAGGTTTTTATTTTTAAACTATCAGCTTACAAACGTGATATATTTCAGAGAATTATCATATCTATTGACTTTTTTCCACACATAGCACCCAAAAGGTTGTGGTGAAGCACTTATTCCGATGGTGTTGTACCTTTAGTTCTCAAAGTTAATCACAAATCCGAGCATGATATAAGACATGTTCTGAGGATACTAACCACGTCAATCTCGGTGTTGGAGTGGCCCATGTTACAAATGATGCAGCCGTTCTTCAACCGGTCGAGATGTGCACGATTCACCACATTCTTGTTACCTGCAAAGATGAAAGGAAAAGAAGGTTATGATGGCCTAAATTATAACTGAACTAATCAAGTTTTACTAGCTGAAAGCAGCATTCCTTCTGCATTTAATCAGCACATTGCATCAATTTTAACAAAATAGTGATTATTTAACACCTAGAATTAAAACTGAAAAACTGAGACATGTTTCTTTCCCAAACGTTTAAACACTGATGATAGAGTAGTCTGTGCTTCCATTTTGATTGTGATATAATTTTGTCAATATGGTTCAATTTCATGTTACTGTCAATCACATGTTATATAATAATATGGAAACTTTTAAACATTTTGGTTTGTTCATTTCAGAAATTAGGAAACTCGACTAGTGGGGCTAAAATCAATGCATAATTATGAAATTTTAATATCCACTGACATTCAAACCGAAACATAGCTCTGCCTAAATTATTAAATCTAATTATCCTTTTACATCAGTATCTGTGTATACAAACTGTATTCCGTCTCTCTGACAAATGTAAACACTTCATCTTATTTTTTAAGCTGTACAATGAGTGTGAAGGAGACTAAGACTAGAGGGCAGTAAACTGATCTCACAATGTCCTCCCTGATAGAACAATTTGGAATCTAACGTAAGACCTGAACAACCCTGGTGGTTTAGTACGAGAACATTAACATTGAAGACAGTGTCATGAATTAAATTACATTTCCTGCTGACAAAACCACACAAAAAGGAAATGCAAAATTTGACTATTTCTGTTGCCAATACCCTTAACTTAAAAACAATATCTTACCGGTGGCAGTGATAACGATATCCACATTTCGAATCACTGATTCCAAGGTCACCACGCGGAAACCATCCATGCTGTGGAAAACAAGAATAAGCGAGAAATAAGTTTCAAGATTGAAAGTGTAATTTGTGGATATGTCTCCAATCTTGATCTGAGATGTAAATAAAGTTTCTATGAAAAAGAGATAAAATTAAATATAAAAGAATGCCTTACATTTATTTTCACATCGAAGCATGTTTGATATGAAATAAATTTGTTGAAAATAGAACTAAAAGAGAACTTCACGTGCAGATATGGTGTTCAAATCCCTGAGAGATTTCTTAGTAGTTTCTGTGGGAAAAGATATCTTGGCTGGTATCAAACAAGACAAACTTGAATCAAAATGAGCTCAATATTCGACCAGATCTGGGGTAACCTGCCTAAAATTACTTTTGCAGTAGTAATGATGGTGTTATGAATATTCCACAATCCTTTGCAACTAATACAAGTATAACATTGAAATAATACACTAGATAGTTGTGTTTGTAAGTACTCAGTCCCTCTATATGCTTAAATTAAGTCAGTGCTAACACACTGCAAATAATAACATTAGCAGCTTAAAGCTTTCACAGTCAACGTTGTCAATAATACACATAGTCACAATTACAGAGACCATGCTAAGTTCAACTATTAGGCTCTCTACCTTTTTATTGCAAAATAAATTTAAATATATCTGTCCTTTCTGATAAGGCCAACACCTTTGAGATAAAACAAAATAGGATCAATACTGTTAATTCCCCCTCCCCCACCCCCCCCCCCCCCCGGCATCACAACAACGAGAATTTCCCTCTTATACCTCAACAATGAGATATCCTAAAGGGGAATAGACATCTCAAATTAAAAGAAACCTGCTGCTTGTTATAACTTGTTTTTGACAAACTTACCAAGCTTGGAGTGCACAGATAGGGTCGACCTCTGACACATAGATGACGGCCCCAAGGCCCCTCAGTGCAGCACAGCACCCCTTGCCGACCTCACCGTACCCACAGACGATCACCTGCTTGCCTCCAAACATAATGTCAGTGGTCCGTTTCAGGGCATCCAGGATTGATTCACGGCAGCAGTAGAGGTTGTCAAATTTAATCTGATGGTGGAATTGCAGAGGGAAAGAAAGGAATGAAAATCAATGGTTTCTATGGCAATACAGCTGAGAATTACAAGCCAGAAGCCTGACAGCTTTGTGATTCCTTGTCATATAATTTGCTTAACTATCTGACTAATTGAGAGCAAGTGAGTTTAAGCTGTGCAAGAATTAACCGAGAACCAGAAATGATCGGAGATTTGAAGTTCTTATTTGTAGCACTCACTTGTGGGCATCAACCAATTAATTCACTGTTCAGGATTTCACAATATAGAATTGCTATTCCCAAAATATTTCATTATTCAAGAATGAACAGTCTTATAGATGTGAAATATAGACTCATAAATTTTCTACGTATGACTAAATGGACAATTTAATTTTATCTGTTGTGAGCTAGCAAATCAGCTCATCAACCATAAATATAATAATTGTTATTAATGAATGAGAGTTAAAAATGACATTGTTTATTCCCTGTAAAATATTATCACAACTGCCAAAGTCCAATTGATCTAGTAAAAATCACAAAGAATAAAGGCCAATTTTGCACCATTTGAGACAACCTGTTGACTCCTTGGAGCTCAGAGTGTTAAAGCTGATAAGAGCCACTTGAGTGTGTTTAAGTCACCAAACACAAGAGTATGACCTCTTTGAAGCAAATTTCATTACCTGGCAGTCTATGTATCATTGGAAGAGAGCCCCTTCATAAATCTGAACTGAAGTTAACCAAAACTATGTTCACCAACAGAAAACTAAAGCATCAGAAAACACACAGGTAATTGTAGCTTTAATTTGAGAGTTATCATGTTTACAACAATTTCAGACTTTGACACATGTTCTCCACTTGTGACCCTTGACCTCTACCAATTTCCAATAGGGTTACTGTACTCACAAAGCTGGATCAACATATCAAGTAGGAAGTTTAACCATGTGTCACATACACACACATGCACATGCCACACACATGCACATGCCATCATCATCGCATAGATTCCTTTTGCCTCTGGCAAGGAATCAAAAAGAACTGGTGGATACAGCTTCCACATTTACTATGTTTCAACCTCATTTTCACTGGATACTCTGTGAAGAGTGAAAGTTGATTCCTTAAATTCAAGCTATAGTATAGATATTGGAGGTTGCTAACGGGTGATAGAGTTTGGGTGGATGAAACTTGCCTTTGTTACGGAATCATTGACATTCATGGCAGGGACGGTCAGTTTTCCAGTCTTGGAGAGTTGGTAGAGACGGTGAACTCCAGTGATGGATTCCTCCACAATCCCTTTGATCAATTTAAAGGTGTCTGGCCATTTCTTGAGGAGAACATGGGTGGCATCTCCACCATCATCCAGAATCTGATGAAAAATAAATGAAATAATCACTGAGGGGATAGACAGTACTTTAAATAGAATTACCATGTTGCTAAATAGAGGGAATGCTGCGAGGGGGGGGGGGGAGGAAGTGGGGAAATCCCAATGATCCAATGGCAACCTTTCTCCTGATTCTTGAAAAAAGTTGTTGCAAGGTTTAATCTTTAACTGGATTGAATTTCTCCTACCAATACAACCTTGCACAGCTCTCCACAGGTCAACCATGTGACCACCTAAGTCCTAAGGCCATTTCCATGGATACCAACAGCAAAGAAACATACATCAGAAAAAACAAACACAGCTCCTTCCAATATAGTGTATCTGCTGGTGTATCCCATATCAAAATAATACTCAAGACTCACATGATTTGTAATTTCCACAGCTATCAAAGACTTGTTGTTGGCAAACTATTAAACGACAACAAGTCGGTAAGAAGAAAATAATAAGGTTTTGCCCGGAAAACAGAATTCTTCTCAAGGCGCATTAATGTGACAGGGTTTTCTTGTTTACCAATGACCCAAATAAATACAACACCGTACATGTTGTGGGACTAGAAAGCAAGGTTATAAATGGGCAACAATTTCACCATTAAATGTCTATCGTGCTATAAATAACAACGTCAAAACAAGAGAGGGTGTAACGTGAGCCAGAAATAAGTAACTCTTGTTTCCATGAAGTGATCAGAAATTGATGTCAAGGAAGTAAGGTAAAGAAGTGACACCATTCAAAGGATACAAACAAGTAACAACCGGCAATCCGGTTAAGATAATCTCTGGTAACCATGATACAGGGTAGCTACTCGATTCGTTCATTCGAGAACACCAGACACATTGCTTTCACGCACAGAACTACTTTTTTAGACACAAATGTTCTTTGTTCCTTTTAATCTTCCCTTTACGTATGGTGCCTGTAAATATATCTCTTGGATACATTAATGGAGTACCTGTCAGATGTTTACTAAGTGTTATTTTCTGCAGTAGACTAGTTCTGTGAATGGGATCGAAAAGAGAGCCTTTCTGTTTTAACTCACTTGAAACTCTATTCCTGTCGTCATCTTATATGTCACGCTTTCTATTCCCAATTAATAGTCCGAGCTCTTGGAGGCTGACATATCACTGTTAGCTTCCATTCCTGAACCCAAGATCACAAATGATAACACAATCCAAGAAAAGGGAGCAGGTCGGCATCTTACTCATTTCTCGACTAATCATGGAAGTCCATAAAAAATACCGTAATACAGAATTTGTTTTTCAAAAAAATTGTCCTTAATATAGTATTTTTGAAGCAATCCACAATTTCACTTAAATGGTGTAATTCTTTTTCCCTCCTCAGGAACAGTTGTCCCAACACAATTCTCTAATCAAACAAACAGTATGAAAAGTTTCCTGAAAGGTTAAGGCGGTATTGAAGAACTTAGCATGCAAACACTCCGGATGTGTGACCTGATTAATTCACTTTGACTTCGGCTTTGAGTACAACGTTTCTGTATGCTGCCGTGTTGGACGAACCTATAAACTGTAACAGTAATTACCAACTTTGCAATCCGCATTATAGTCATTGCCGACTTTGCAATGCACGGTCCCCCTCAGAATTTTTCCAGGATGGTAATTGAGACTCCATGGTTTTCCCTTTTGGGAAACCAAAAATCATGCTAAGTTCTCAAGACCATTTGAAGGTCACATGACCATTTGAAGCTGATTTGCTCTACATACGTCAAACTGCTCTGTGCCTTGTCCTGATTCAATTAATTCAGATTCTAGTCAATCTTTCTCCTTCTTGGAAATGTTTATATACAACACACTGGGTAAACAAGCATTTCTGAGAACCCTCTAACATATATTTACCCTAATTGTACACCCCTAATACTGGCATAGCTCTATTGACTGGCTTGATAACAGTTCCTAGCAGTCCCTAGCTTGTAACAGTCCCTTGCATTGTTACATAAATCCTGACCAAACCTGACAAATGTGATGAGGTAGCATGTCAACAGTAGAATGCTGAGGGGGCTGCAGCCCCTGAAGTCAGACTGTGTAGGACGTTGTAATCTTTAGTGCCCTGCAGGATCCCTGACACTGCAGGTTCACTGACACTTCAGGTCTGCAGAGGTAAACCCAATCTTAGATATTGATTCACTCTAGCTGAGCAGGACTATTGCAGCTGCAGCAAGTGTTTCTATTTCGACATGTTGCCTAAGTGAATATGACTGAGCAGAGAGACAGTAAAATATATATCCACATGTTCGATTGTCTGAGATGTAACATTAGATGTGTTTGCCCAGGTGGACTTTAGCACTGTATTCATTCTCACAAAACAAACAACTGCATTAGTCACACAACTCAACGGTTCAGAAAGTATTGTAAAGGCACAAACAAATTTGTAGGTGTCAGCTTCTCTTATTTGTTGAAAATAATTAACTAGCGTTGATGAATATTTCTTGATCTGAAATGTTAATAGTTATATTAAGTATTTCCAGTGTATTAAATGAATATCCCAAGCTCTTTACATAGTTTTGGAAGATTCTGAAAATGAGAAATTTGTTCATTAATGAAGAAAGTAAATGGGTTTAACGTCTAAAGAAAGAGAACATAATAACTAAAAGGTTACCAACTGCTCAACACACAGTAGAGCTAAAGTGCAGTTGCTGTGCAGAGACAGGGAAGTGAGGAGTGGTGTAAATATTCTTATCGGTGAAAAGCACTTGATAAGTCAGACATGCCCCCCCCCCAACCTCCTCTCCCTCACATTCCCCTTTAAATGAAAATAAATTAAACATGTAAAATCGTCGTAATCTCACCATATTGGGTTGCCATCCGTCGGCCATGATGCATTTCTCTATACACCACCAGAAATCTTCTTCAGATTCCCCTCGCCATGCAAAGATCGGGAAGCCGGCCTCGGCTAAGGCGGCTGCCACTTCGTTCTGGGTGGAATGGATATTACATGCTGACCATCGGACACTGCCTCCCAGTGCACCTAGGGTCTCAATGAGGACCTGCAAGTGAACCAAAGAATAAAGACAGATGTACATACATACAACATACCCTGTCAGTCCCCAGCAGTATTTGAAGAACTTGGCAACTAACAATTTAGAAAAGCAAAGAAAGTCATAATTAGATAATTGATGTCTGAAGAAGTTAAACTGATGCAGTAAACAGATCCCAAAAATAAATCTTTGTAAATCCTCAGCTTCTTAATTATCAAATGACTTCACTCATTAAAGCTTGTTTTCTGAATGAAAGATATTTACATAGTTCAGACAGGGCATAATTCAGTATTTACATCTTGCAGTTTCAACGTGTCTGAATTTTCACTATGGATTTGTGTAAACAAAATTCTACCATACACCACTTGGCATACAATTTTTGTATCAATTTTGTTTTCGCATACTAGCACCTTGTTATGTATGCAAATCCTCCATCACAATTAATCTGCAATTGGCCGAGTTGAGAATCTCACCAACAGTTTAACCTTCACATGTCAATAAAGTATGACTTGTTCAATATAGGAGAGAGAGTTTAACAGTAGAATGTGCGAGGCACATTGCCTGCAGTTGCACAGCAAGGAACAAATGTTCATTTAATATGAATTTTCATGCTCGGTATACTCAATATGCAAGAGGAATAAAATCCTGATTCTATTTTGATAGTGCAGTATATATACCAATATATTTATATATATATTTATATATATATATATATATATTTATATATATATATATATATATATGTATATATATATATATATATATATATATATATATATATATATGACATATAAGTGAAGACATGTAAAGTGAGGTGTGCAGTTGATAAGTTATGTATACATAATATGCAGATTTATAACCTCTCTGATAAATATCAATGATTCTACTTCCAATTCTACAGTACTGTATATATGTATGTTTTTTTTTTACTTTTTGTATTTATGTATATATATTCATTCCTAGTAGCTGTTTGGACTGTTCAAATCCACATTGGTCTCTCCTTTTCAAACTGCAACAAGGCCAAACATGAGACATAAATGACATTTCCCAGTCAACTTTGGCATTTCATTTTATACAAATATTTTTTCATACATGAAAAATCAACATATCTTGCACAAGTCAGAGCACACATCCATGCTGGGGATGCCAACATAATACATGTGTGGTACAAGATTATTCAGACATAGATACATTTATGGACTCGAAAATCAATTTAAAACTGATTGCGCATCACAAATTTAAAGTTAACTTGAACATAAAGAGTATCATGTTAGGGATACACAGTGAAATTACATAATTAGGTCAAAATGCAATGAGTCAATATTCAGGGAATACTTAGTGTTTGCATGATCTCACTAGAGCAATTCTGAGCTTAACCTAATTCGTTAAATATATTAATAACTGAAACAGCGCAAAACTATGAAGGTTCTGTGGACAAAACAAGGGCTACATATCTTTTCCACGGTGTACTAATTAAGAAGGTTGTACATAGCACTTAGCTGTAGAATACCACAAATTGATGTTAATATTCACTAATCTCTTCTTCTGTACAATCGTGTTATAGACTGGCTGCAATGCCCACCCTCTGTTATCATTATTTAGCTAAAACCTGTCAGGAAATGGTCATATAATTGGTTCAATACCACATCAATAATGACCTGGAATTCATTATCCACTTTATGATCATAGTCAACCCACACATTGCTAATGACTAAAATGAAAACAAATCTGTATTCATTTAACACTTTCAATCCATCATTTACAGCCAAATCACTGTTTCAAAAGGAAAGTGAGACATTTGCTTTTCCTTATGAGTAAGACTGGAGACCGACTATTGTAAGGAATATTTGAATGCTGTAGATGCTTATCAATCTCCAACTCCCAAAAAATATATATCAAAATGTACATAATAAAATATTTAAAAAATTCTTTTTCTTTGATCTCGTCAGCTATACAGGAGAATCGATGTAAGAATACTTATTAGAGGGAAAATTCTCACAAGGAGAGAGTGATAATTATTTCATTTATTATACCACTCACTAAAAGAAGGAAACTGGTACAATATCATTTATTCTACTCCATCGAATCGTTTCCCATTCTCATGAAATCGGCTGTAAAGATTTCATGTATTTTATGTCACGAAACAGGAAGTGTTGAAGTGAATGTCGTTGTGGCAAAGCGCATTACCAACACTACTGTAAGTACTGTGACTAAAGGAAAGATAAAGTACCAGAAAACTTAATCTAAGACCAGCAAAATTGCCCCAGGAACGGTGACATTAAAGGCAAACATTACAGGTTCTGTTTGCCAATAACAAAGGACAAAAGTGTTTTTCAAGCAATTTGATTTTTCTGTATTGGATTAATCGGTCAAATAGAATAGTAGGTAACTGTAGTCAAATAGTTGTAGCTGCATAGATCGCTTAGTAAGATTTGAGAGGTATCCCAAATGTGTGTGATATTTGTGTATACTAGGGGGTGGGGGAGGGGGGTGCGGGACTTGGTCAGAGTAGGCACAACCAGTAGAAAGTAGGCAGTGATGAATTTGACCTCCATCTGGGTCAGATGAGGATATCACATCCAAATTGGTCAAAGTACTATCATAAACCTCCTCTTTGGAGAGTTGCACATATGAAAAGAATTTACCTGTAAATATTTCCTGCTGCAAACGTGAACAGAAACACTTCACGCCCTACAACGATTTACCTATTGATACATGCAAAATAAATGTTTCATATCCAGGAATGCCGTGTTACTTACAGCTAATTGGGCAGTGATGTGGGTGCACCCAATTATTTTGGCACCTTTCAGAGGCTTGTCATTTTCAGCTCTCTTTCTCAGTAGCACAAGACCGGGCATCTCTGTCGAATAAAACATAAAAGATGCACAAATCTGTCATAGATACTTACAGCAGTACAGCACACAAGGAATAAAAATAATAGTAGTAAAAATTACATTGGGTTGAGATATTACCATTCAGACATTTCATAGCTTTCCTAGAAAAATCAATAAAACACTGTCTACTGCCAGAAGAAGTGCCTCCGAAAATTGTCATTAAATCGCATCGTGGCTCAGGTGGTTCCTGAATAAAGTGCCTTTAAAGCTGTTATTAGTATCACACACACAGACTACCTCAGAGAGATGTCTGTCTGCTATAAATACATATCTTATTCATTACACATTTCATGTCGCAGGCAACACAGCACTACAGCAGAGTCTCTTAAGGAATCAGACCTACTGTAATGTTAAAGGACTGGCTGTGGCGATTTAAATAATGTATGTAAACAGTCTTAGGCTAGATTAGTTGCAGTTTCACTGAAGTGCAGTATAAATATGTATGTATGAATATATGTATGCATGTATTATAGATCCTCATGCAAGCAGGAACTCACGGAGAAGCCCCATTGGCTTATCAAAGCTGCAAACCAACCTAAATCAGTCTCTTAGACTCATATTTAATATCCATGATTATGAATTGTCAACAACTCTGTAACATACATTAATTCATATTCATGCATCGTTATCATATGCATAGTATTTAAAATAATGCCATTAATTGTAAATTGAATTTGACGATGAATAAAGTGATATTTTCCATTCCTTCATTCATTCTTTCTTTCTTTTTTTTTCCTTTTCTTTTTTCTGGTGACCTTAAAATTACCTAAGTTCGTATGTGTAAAATGTCGAGATCATCTGTGAAAAGCTAAGGCACAGCATGTTATAGAATTAAAATTCTTCTGCAAGATTTGCTATTAGATTCTCCTACAGTTCAAAGTTTCATAAACTAGAGTAGTTGTCTCCCTTGTATAATTTTTCAATATTACCACACTATAGTCATTTGTGTCACACAAAACTCCCCATCATATTATAATATACATACTGTACACACAGTGTGTACATATTATAATATTATACAGAGTTTGAGAGAGGAAGTTTGTACAGCTTGTTATCAGTCCAAATAGCATCACACTTTGACACAATATTTTCCTGATATTTATTTTCCGGCCTGTATTTATGAAATAATGATCAAGAAAAGATAACAGCTTAAAGGAAAAGCGGCCACTCGCACTATATACGATTACAACACCAGCAAGTATTGGTGAAATATTGGAAATCAGATGAGATTTAGCATCTTCTGAACTTCATCTGGATAATGAGATGCATAAATGAAGTATCATCCCTACATCTGTTGTAACAAATTGCTTCATTTTAAGGTCAAATTGAGCGACTGATTTTTCTGTTTCGGGTCATTGTATTATCTCTGTGGATCAGAAAGTTGACAAACTTGATTGAATCTTTTCACCTTTCAAACATAGTGACTTGAGTCATAACTCAATACAACACTGTTTTAAGTCCTCACCATGCATTCCATTATAAACACACAAGAACCCATTTCTAACTCTACTATAATGATTCAATGGTACCTTAGTAACTGTTGTATAGTAAAATATTCACACAATCATCACAATGCACTTTTTTCTTACAAAGAAATCTTGGCCCATTTTGCACAGAGACCGAGCAATTGAAAAATTCGAATAAAAACATCTGTGTCTAATATAAACTTCCGATGCGTGCACGAGCAAAAGACTTGACTATCAAGATTGAATACATACTGTAGTGAGATTTTAATACTGTTGACTGTTTGTACAATGACAATGTTCCATGAAAGTCTATGGTTACATTCAGTGTTGAAAAGCACAACATTTACAGTAACATGTCTGCTGGTCAATTTCCCATTGAAATGTGTTCTGTACTGTGATAGATGACACCGCTGTTTATTTCCACCATTGTTGACTTCTTTCCCTGTCTAATGCTCATCCCTTAATACAAGAAAAAAAAGTCATGTTTTTTGAACATCGATTCTCACCCAACCCCCTTCCTAAAATCCTATTCCAATAAATTAAAGCGGAAAACATCGGTGTTCATGGAAGGATAATCAGTTGCAATGGTTTGACCTTTTCCTTTCTTGTCCTGTTTTGTGTGCAGTGTGTAAACCACACTATTTTTAGAGAAGAAGCCACTACATGTATATGATTGAAAACAGTACTTTATTTGTAAGACATTATTGCACGCATGCATGCAATGCATGGCAGCCTCTTTGAATCTTTGATATGAAATGTTTGCTACTGTAATAATCATGAGTTGTACTGTAGCTACAAGTTCTATTTACAGTTTTTTTCAATCAATCGTCCATCCTGTCTTGAAACTGGCCCCCTCAAGGATATCCTGTGCGTTGATATTTCAGGGCTCTTTCATTTTAAATATATCTCAAAAGGGTAACGCAAACATCCTGGTCTAAATTATGAAGCACACATCAACAGAGTGCTGAGCTGAATATTCCCATAGCAATCACTGAACAGGCAAACCTTGCTCTGACACTCGCTCAACAGGATAATGCCGCCATTCCAAATGCGGGACAGAAGTCAAAGAAATCTAAAAAAGTATTTAGTGAAAAATCAGTGTGGTTGGAACTGTGTGTAAACTGTGATTCATGGTAGTAAACTTGAAACACTCCAAAATGTTGTCTGTCCTCTTTTTTCTCCACCCCCTCCCCCACCCCTCATCCCCTCCCTACCACCATTTAGACTATTCCTCTTGCCTTTTTTCCCGCCCATTTTTTCTTCTATAGTCCCTTTCTACATTTTTCTTGGACAGTGGTATGCTAATTCAGGTTGTATAGCAGTTCCCGAAAATGCAACTACTGTAGGATATATTTTCACTTTGGAAATTTACAGGCGTCAGACAGCAGCTAGGACAATGTCGAAAACAGTTCATGTTGTGTCAACAGACACTGAATCTGATGGTTGACAGCATACATTAATAAAAGACGATCATGACACACGTAAATGCAACCAAAGATTGATTCAAAGTAAAGAGAGAAAAAAATTGGAAAGGCAGGTGAAACAGTAACTTGATATGAGATATATGCACCATAATCTGAAGCAGCATTACATACACAGTACAGTACACATATCTATATTATGTGTGTGTTTGTATATATGTGTATATACAGCTATATATCTATCTATATTTATAATATATATAGTATATATATAGTATTATACAACACAATATTCATGACCACATAGTCTTGCAGACAGACAGCTTAACTGTAAAAATAAAACAGTGTGTTGATGAATCAAATCAGGGATTAGTTGATTTGGTGATTTGGGGCATGTACAAGAATTGCCTAACACTGAATTTTGATAATTTGATTAATTAATTTTGCATTCATTTCCAATCATTGTGCAATAACTGTGCATACATTCACAACAATTGACAATATGGAAAACTTAACAGGATACTGTTACGGTGAAGAAAGCTTGTAAACAAGACAAATAAGCCAACTTCAGAAATCATAAAACCAACTTGATTGGAACAGATCAATATATAAAGTTATGTACAACAAAGTTCATCTTTGGAATCCTTGGAATGGTATTGTAGAAACAGATTAGGTAGAATTGGATAGTGCATAAGTTGGGTGAGGACAGGTAAGAAATGAATGATGTAAATCTGTGGCACTGTGTCAAAAGTCTGATGTTAAGGGGATGGCATCATCTCTGCACACTTAGGATCCTATACGCTTTCGCAGGATCACACAATAGGAACTACTAGTCAGCAGTGATAATCTCTATTGTTTGATATATTGATTCAGCCTTGCTGCAGGGGAATTTGCAGCCACTGCAGCTTTGCCTAAATAAGGAAAAACATGTGTCATATACTCTACAGAGCATTATTTTAATCTGTGAGAACTGTGTGGAGTCATTGAAATTTCAGTCTCAATATAGAATCACGATTCAAGGCTTCCAAATTGATGACAGTTGTCTGTTGCTTCTAATTTAGCCATTAAGGGACAATAATGTGCAGCAGTAGGGAGCTACCAGAATTCAGTGAAGATTGCGATGCTCTGTCTCTCAGTAAAAAATCACAATTTAAGGCTTACAAATTGATGAGTCTGTTGCTTCTAATTTAGCCATTAAGGGACAATAATGTGCAGCAGTAGGGAGCTACCAGAATTCAGTGAAGATTGCGATGCTCTGTCTCTCAGTAAAAAATCACAATTTAAGGCTTACAAATTGATGAGAGTGTCTGTTGCTTCTAATTTAGCCATTAAGGGACATTAATGTGCAGTAGTATGGAGCTACCAGAATTCAGTGAAGATTGCAATGCTCTGTCTCTATGAATACTGTAGTACTCATGAACACACAAGATTTTCACAAAGTTATGACAACCATGCAAGCAGACATTCCAAAAACGTTAAAAATAGTGCCGAATATTAAGTGTTGATCAATTCTTGAAACTATGTGGCCAATATCACACCTACTGTAGCAGTTTCTGTGTCAATATACAGTATAATCCATGCTATGAGGGGAATTAAATCTTGATTCATGAAAAATTAACCAAATATATATACTGAAATAACCCCCCAGGATTTCTTCAAAGCAGCATCTTTGCATGTAATTACTGATCATGGTAACTTTCCATTTCAAGATAATTAAGTATAGCCCATGCAATGAAACCTTTCGTTTCAGATTGGTTTTTTTTTTTACTGTTGTATTTCATATCGGGGTTCATCTTGGACCTGCATGTGATAAATACCAATATCATTAAAGGTCACAGGGCAGCATTAACTCATCTCAAATACTAAGCATTTTATTATACCGAACGACCAGAGCTACGTAAATTTCGTAAACTAATACTACTTCAGTTTCTGTACATGTATGCATTATGCCTTAAAATATTTTTCGATCCTTTACATTACTCATATATAACTTAGTGCATTAAATTCAGAACCCTGCAGATTCCTCATGATGTTAACTTAAATATGCTAAAATTACTTTCTGCTGGGTGACACATTTATGGCCAGTTATTGTTGAGTGAATATATATATATGCAGGTACAAGCTATGGATGCCTCAGTATGATCCAGCACTGTAATAGTTAGTATATATACATTATGTAACCAGTAACTGTATATTGGTCCATAATCAGTGTGCTTGAATTGCTGCTGACTAGAGATGGCATGTTAAGCATACTACCTTGAAGGATGAAAACCCACTGCCATGTGCTAATTTTGACACATAACATTTACGCAAGCATGTATTTCGGTAGCAAGACAGATGGCACCTCATGGGCAGAAAGCTGCACAGAATTACCAAGCCAAACCAGACAGATTCCATGTGGTCGGTTATCTTAATAAATTAAGCAAACATCGTCAGAGCATGAAATCCGATCGGTCCAGTGTCTCCAAAGACGCAGTCAAGAGGCAAAAAAAAAAAACCCCACTCGTCCACCCAAACCTCTTCAGAGAACACCACGTCAATCAATATCAGAGACAATATTCACTTAAAACAGTTTTCATTAAAATGTGCTTGAAAAGGTCAAACATTTTGCACCGATGGTCAATGGCACGTGACATTAAGTCAGCAATTCACATTATCAGGGCAAGGGTGGATAATTTCTTCAAGTACGTAATTCG
The DNA here is from genome assembly GCF_037975245.1 of Apostichopus japonicus. NCBI lineage: Eukaryota > Metazoa > Echinodermata > Holothuroidea > Aspidochirotida > Stichopodidae > Apostichopus > Apostichopus japonicus. Next base: position 24,221,173 of record NC_092580.1, read on the forward strand.
GGATATGATGTGACGCAGAGAGCTTTACTTCTTCTTAGTACGAATTCACCTTGAAATAGTGTCTCCCCGAGATTCAACGGGAGCAAGAAGCTCTCAAACTCTGAGCGTTGACGTTTTCCCGGCTATCAGACTAGCGGGCAGAACGAGTCAAGTGAAATAAGACAAGACTCTGGTCACACTACATCGTAATGAAATATTCACAATTTCCCACATTAGTGGTAGCACGTCACTCCCATTCCTCGTCATGTTGAGTCAATTTCCTCGACTTCAGAGACTATTTCTCTGTAATTATCTCTTAATGTATGATTAAGAAGCGGCCCTGTCGAACTGAATCTCTGTCCGTCTTTGAGAGACAGTGACTGTACTTTTAAAAATTGTGAACATGTCAACAAATTAACAAGAAGGATTCATTCTTCACATCTGTCGCTGGGAAGAGATTTATGAAGTTTTCCAAAATTTTGTAGAAGCAGTAATTTGTATCATGCCAAGCCATATTATGTATCTACACATCTTTGCACGTCACTATTGCACAACTTTTGCTAACAACATTTTGATGGTATATATAGTTCTCGGAAACTGAGAAGATTAAACAACAAATTTCAACTTTGTTGACACTCTTTGTGGTTTTCTAGCATACTAGACAAGGCTGGTAAATATTGAAGTATCTTTATTGCTTCTATCCTACCTTCATAAAGTTTTGCCAAAAAAACTTGCTAAAAACTTTTACATGATTGGAAACCTCTATTATGTAAAATTTAGATCAATCTTTGCCAAAGCTATAAAGCCAGGCACCACAGGCCAATGCATGTAAACAAAAGCCAGACACTATGCAAGCTAAACAAAATACAAACCTTGCTCAGCTATTTCAATTTCACGACGACCAAAGGCTGCCTGGTTGATATTGCTGACACAGAAGTCTGAAAACCCTTTGGAATTTGTCTGCAATTGACAAAAAAATAACAAATGAAAAACAAATAAAAAAAGATTTGAAAGAGAAACTGAAAGACCTAACAGGTAGCAATCAAAGACAAAGGAATTTAGCAAAGCAAAATAATTTTTATAGACGATCCACATTACTCAAATGATATTACAGCTAATGGGGAAGGGGAGGGATATGAAATAAACTTTAAGAATTGCTACATGATAAGGCAACTTTTGAGAATTATCAATGTGTACTACACTCTACATACTGTCTGTAGTGGATTCTTAATACAATGAGAGTATGTGTTCAATGTGTGCAGATAATGTAAATTATGGGACTCTGATTGTCACATCAGTTGGCATTTAAATTAATATATGACGAGAGGAAACTCAACCACATTACTGAATGATATTACAGCTAATGGGAAGGATGAAATAAATTTTAAGAATTGCTACATGATAAGGTATATTTTAAATACTTTAAGAATTATCAATGTGTACTACACTCTACATACTGTAGTGGATTCTTAATACAATGCGAGTATGTGTTCAATGTGTGCAGATAATGTAAATTATGTCTACAGTACATAAATGCTGCAGTTTGCATGACCTTCTGTACTATGTGCAACCCTCTCCCCCTGCAACCCTCTCCTCACCATTCTGCTTCACCATGTACTCAATTGTCAATGGAAAGATATATGCGTCCTAACAACAGCAGGGCACCATGAACGATGGCATTAAGCTTGGCAGAGAAACATATGGAATTGGTAACCTAATTCTCTCCAATTGATAGTTCTAAGTTCAACTTCTGATTCAAAAGGAAGAATGCACGGTGCCCCCAGAAAAGGGGGCATAGTGATATCTAAACATATTAGTCATATGTACAGGTAGTTCTGGTAGATCTGAAATTCAAAAACTTACTGGTTGGATATAATCTACGAATGACAAGCTTACCTGTCTCCCCACAACCTTAGCACTTTCATTCTAACGTGCCTAGTACCTAGTAGCCTAGTACAGTACCTAGTAGCCGGGACCGCAGGAGACAGTCTCCCTGTCTCTCTTTATCTTTCTCCCTCTCCCTCTTCCCCAATCTCCTTCTTCCCCACTACTGCACTTCTCTTTTTCTGTGACCTCCTCTCCTTCATCTCGCACTTCCCGTCTCACCTTCCCCTACTCTTAAGGAGACATTTGGGTTGGGTTACCGTGCCAACTAGTATTGTAACTTGGTTCTACCCCCGTCACCCCCCCCCCGTCTATCTCTTGCCACTGGGTTGGCGAAAACTCTTTTTAAACTGTATATATAGCAGTGTTTTTACACAGGAACCATGAAGTATTTATCACAGACATGCTTAACCCAGTTTGTTTTATCTGGCCAATAGCAGGTTCTGTTAAGTTGTTACTAACTTAAACAGTTCTATCTAGTAAACATGTACAGTATGTCAAAATAAAATAAAACTGTTAGCAAACTGCTTATCCACTAGAGAGCCTGTGTAGGAGAATGTGTAAAAGTAAGTTGGCCTGACGTTTCGATCCTAGCAGGATCTTCTGAAGAAGATCCTGTTAGGATCGAAACCTCAGGCCAACTTACTTTTACACATTCTTGTGCAGTGTGTGTCATACATAGTGTATTACACACTCACAGCCTGGAGATTTGAATAAAGATTTAATGATGTTAAGTTGTGGAAGGAAATTAAATTGAAAGTTAATATACAGTCGGTAATACTTCAATGATATTCAGGTCAATCCTATTTCTGTTCAAGTTGTTGTCAACTCCTTGCCACTGGATTAGACAAAGTGCAACTGGTCAATTGATACTAACTGAATTATGACCGTATAGGTGTGTAGAGTGTATTGGCAAAGGTGTGTAATTGATGTCATTCCTCTCTTCCTGTCTGCTATACTGTATGCGTTCTTATCTACTGCATCTAAAATTGATAACATACTTGCACTGCCCCCCCCAACCCCATGACCCTCTTCAAGGTCACCACCTTCTAAGTTCTTTCCTCCACATCTACTGTACTAACCATTCCAAACACTAGCAGCACTTTTCATGGCTGGATTTCATCGACCAATTTTTCATGAGAAATTTTGTGGAAGATTTTGTGTGATTTACGATAATCGTAAATTCAGGAAATAATAAATAATTTATTTTTCGAATAAGGTGTAGCAATTTTGAAGTTTATAAATTTTGCTTCTCCTAAATTACGGTGGTGCCTGAACTTCCTGTGTAAAAACCTGCTTTATACATCTTTGGACTTGTAGCAAATTGACAATTTGCATAGCATTTTGCATAGCACTACCAGATTAATTAATTATTCCCCGTATCTACTATTAAGGACTGGTGGGGTATACAGTAACTGACCGTCTGTTGGGTCAATATCAGCCACTCAGATACATAATATCTCTTGATGACACAGGAACCCTGATAGAAAATGCAACAGTATTTGTAATTTTGTAGTAACTCCTTTAGCTAGCCATGTTTTGGTACTCCAATCTGATTATCTTATGTTCTAACAGTCCTCAGTATACTGACAGCCTCCAATTTCTAAAGCTAGATAAAAATTGCTCAAGTTTTCAAAATAGTTACTGGGATGTTTTGACAATCCCAACTATTAGTAGAGATTTGATATACACTTGTCAGCTTAGACATTTAAATGTCTCTTTGAGGAACTGTTTTGCAGAACTTATTCAATTTTTTACACCGGTGACCACTATTTGAGTTTCTAGCATATTGTGGTGCAATGCTGATGCCCTCACTAGACACCACGGTAGTGTTTGAGACATGATGTGAATGTTGGTGATGAAAGTCCATCATGATAATGACTGTTATTTACAGACTTCATGAATGGTATATTCAAAAGGAAGAGCAGTGGGGGTTAAATGTACAGCACCAGGCATTGGTTTGGCGTTGTCACATTGCAATACCAGATATATGCCAGGTATCTATCTACTTGAAATTACAACCTTACCCCCAAAAAACAAGATTCTCTTAACATGACAGCATAAAGCAATATGTTGTTAACTGAAAATCCAAAATTTACTGGTTTGGATATTTACGAGTGAAGAGCTTACCTGTCTCTCCACAACCTTAGCACTCTCGTTCTACCGTGCCAAGAATGAACTGGTAACTTTTTTACAAAGTGCACACTCAATGACCAACCCCTCAGGTCAATGCCCTTCCTTCTCATTCTACCACCCAAAGTGCCTACATCGTTCGTTTCTTTATTGTGGATTCCTATTCGACTTAATTCGAGCGGAACAGTTCCTTAGGATCTGACTTAACAGTTCTACAGCAGTTACATGCTGTTGTTTTATCTGAAACATCTGGATCATGCTGAGGGACCATGTGGTGTAATACTGTACAGTGATCTACATTTAAGTCCCAATTTGTTTCCAAGAAGCTATATATCTTCAACATCATTCACAGCTAGAGAGGTAGTGCTACTTACATTAGGTCAGACATACTGAACCGGGAAATAACTAGATGCACATGTACTGTATGTCTGTCAAGTCTTTTTCAACATTATTTAATGTAGCAAAATAATCGTGCCCTGTCCAAGGACATTGTCAAGAACGACTAGCTGAATGTAAGAGGACCAGCAAGGGGTAAACATTTGCAACTAGAGCTACCTTCCTCCAGTCTTCATTTGATTGATTCTTCCCAGTCTTTATGTTATTTTTATTTATCCTAATTCCCTTTCATCAACATACAGAGACTGTTGTGGTTGGTCCTACCTGTGCAGTACATGTTGTTTAAATTCCTTGCTATTCAGTCTTATCTCCTACCTCTACTCTTCCCCTGTTGGTTTCTTTCTTTCTTCTCTCCATCCCTTGTCTACTAATCCCCTTACATCTTTCTCTTTGTGTTCACCATGCTCATTAACCTGTCTGTATTCTGTGCGTGTTTTTGGTCCTTCTGTTACTGTGACTTGTCATTTAGCCTTTGAAGAAGATCCTGCTAGGATCGAAATGTCAGGCCAACTTACTTTTACACTATTCAGTCTTAAGCAGAGTTCTACACATTGGTACTTTGTGCAATTAAAGTACACACAGTTCTCTATGAGATAATGCAATGTGTTTCTCTTACACATGTTCATGTTTTCTACAGTAGGTACAACAATTCTTCTTTATTTTTGTTTTATACAATCAGCAAGGGGTACATCTTTTAAAGCTGGGTCATAACTAACCAATTCTCTCTTCCCCACCCCTTTTTTTTTTTTACCCAGCTGGTAGGTCTACTATAATTGTTCATTATATCCTTTCTGAACTCTTCATATACTATGTAGATGTCCATGATTTCTCAAACCTTCCACTCGTTGTAAATGTGTATAAACTGCAAAACTTAAAATCATCAAAGATCTATAGTAAGGAAGATCTAGGCTGTTCATGAATACCAACAATTTAGGGCTACTCAAAGACAAACCATCAAATCATAGGATTACAATAATTAACAAACCAAAGTGTAGACTAGGTCTGCATTCGTTACATAAACCTTTGCACCTGTTCATAGTACTCCTCCCTCGACAACGTTCAAAATTGTCATGTTGAGACACCACCACCAACTGCCGCCACATTCAGAGATTAAAGAATTTTCAACTCTGACCCACTGCAGGGCAGGCATGTGCCCCATTAATTTCAACAGAGCTACAAGTATCACCCAGTTTGAAGCAGACCTTATACAGTTTATTTCTTTCCCCATTTTATGATAATATACAGTGCTGACAAAACAAGAGCTTTCAGGATATACGTTTGTAAACTTTGACCCACTTGGCTAATTATCTTCCCGAAGAACTTTTCAAAAATTTTGCATTCTGATTAAAGGAAAATACAGAGTATATATATGTTAAAATTCAGATTAGACCAAGTTGTAACATACCTCCATTGGTGACTTTTCCTTATATAACTTTAATCTGTTGACAAACTGAAGTGATTAAAAGAGATCCAAGTCCTAGTAAATCCTCTACGTTGTTCATGGAATATACTGAATGTTGTGTGCCAATTAAGAGCATTGTACTTCATTTATCCAACATTAAACTTGGTCATCAGTCTTGCTTACAAGTAAGCTAGAAAGAAATATTAAATTGCACTCAAAAGTACTCATTCACACTGAGTGTACAGTATGTTTACTTGTCTATTTTAATACTTCTCAATGGATGGGAGAGGCAGAGCCTGCAGCAAAGATATTTTGAAACCTTCTAGCAGTCTTTGGTTTGCTCAAATTTGGGACTATGTTGATTTTGGAAGTTCTCCCAGGGGGCCACCCTACGATTTAACAAGTCACACGTATGCAACACTAGTCTGCATGGTGAAACATTCGAGAACGTTCGTAATTTCAAAGATTTCAGCGTCTTCATTGACCAGAAACCAATCCAGCAGCACTGTTCAGGACGATTTGCCCACGGTTTCTTATATGACTAGGTAGCAGTTAGGAATATTGGTGCAACAATTGGGACAAATACATGTGACTAATGCAAGTAAAAATTGCAGCGTCGTACATGAAGAAGGACATGCCTAGTAAATCCTATAACTGAAGCCGGTGGTCACCGGGCTTCAACTAATGACTTGAAGCATGGCTTTGGCTTTTAACAGTAAAAAGTAAAGAATTGACAATGTATTTTGCTTACTGTAAGCCATCAATGGACTAGAATAAGGAATAAATGTGCAGTCACTGGCTATTCCTGAATATTTATCAGATCTATGCCTCTAAGAAGGATGGAGGAAGAGTGTAGCAATCAAGCATAAAGGGGTAAGGTAAACCAGTGGTGTCACCAGACACTTGGAAGTGTAGGGAAGTGGGGTGGTGATAAAAAGCAAATTGAGAGCAACATTGGGGTGGGGGGGGGGACGTAATTTGAATAAAGCAAGTTGGGGAGTAGCATGAAGCCACATTGGTGTGAATTCCAGTGTCAAGTTGGATAAAGCCCTCTGAAGCTTTGTGATTTATCAGAGTCAAATCGGCATAGTTTGGGAGGTAGATGTGAATTATAGTCAGTAGAAGTCTAGGCTTTTGCTTTGTACTGTAAGTCTTCCTTCCCTTCTCTTAATTTTTTAAAGTTTTTTTTGACAAGTTCATATTTGGGAGGGGAGCAGGGTGTGTTTTGAAGAGAAGTGAAGAAAAAAAACTTGACTGGAAGGTTTCCACTTTTATTTCACTCACAGTTTGCTAATAAGTAATAACATGATCCATGAATGAGTTTCCCCTTCAAAGCTATCAAACCAGCTTCCAACAACAAACCTTGAAGACCTGCTGTGCAATATATTTGTGGACAAAATTACAAGCATATTTGCAGAAATAAGTTTGTGAAAGCAGAAAGGTACAGGGTAAATAGCAACAACCTGGTTGAAGCATCACCAGATCTATTTAGCCTCTAGTAATTGTTGTTTTTGTTTGTTTTTTTTACTTTTATAAATCAAGAGCAATCAACTGAACATAATGTAGATGATTCTCCGACCTGATGTTGAAACAGAGAAAACAATACTTCCTTACTACAGTATCAATTTATGACTGCAAAGAACTATGTCCTACTCTCCCATGACAACAAAGTTGTTCAAAGTACTAAAACAATTCAAACTGTACACAAATCCATGATTATGGAAGAATCACTCTAGTTACTGTACTCAACATTAAGCCAAGTTACAGTATGCTGCAACACGTGTATTCAAAAGCATGTGTACTGTGTTGTATGACAGGAGTAGCTCATAGAACACCAGCAATAGTTGATCTTTGGCCTAGATACCTATTATTGCATGTAGCTGTGCTTACATACATAGTGAAGTTACTGAAAAGCCTGCACTAGTTTCAAGGGTGAAATGAGTGGCTCTGTCTGTATGAAAGTGTAATTATTCTACCCACCAAACCGACCAAGTGTTTGCAGGCACCTTTCAAAGATTAATTAATTTTCTTCAAGGCCGGGTATGAAAAGCTTATCATATTCTAAAGGATTTATAGCTGTCAAAAGATATTGAACAAAAGTACAGTAGAGTGAGTGGAACGTCCTCACTCTGGTTCTTCTATTGGGAATATTTTCTGTGCCTATGTACTGTACATGACAACGTACACTAAAACAAACTATAAATTTACATCAACAATTGTCACTAGATATTAAGACTGGATCATCTATTTCACTCCGTTCTCATTGCACACCACATCTCAACCAGGAAGATGCTCCTATCCCCCATCCCAACCCCCCCCCCCCCTTCCACCTGCACACTTCTACCAACCTGTGACTTTTCTCGCGGTGACAGTCCATCATCTTCAGAGGAGCTTGAGTATGACCCCGAAGAGTAGCTATCAGTAGATGACGTTGAGAGAGATCGTGACCGGCGCTTGGTTCTGGTTTGTCTCAGAGAAGCAGGTGCGTTCTTGAAAGAACTCTGTTCAAATCAGTGAAAGAGAAGACAGAATAATCATGAGATTTTTAAGCAGCATTTATGACATCTAACTGTCATCACCTTAGTACAGCCCTGGGATTATGAATAGTACACTTGTGAGCCTTGTGAGCCAGAGTGTTAAACAACATTCACTGCAGTCTTGAGAAGTGATGTTTGACAGAATTTTGCAAACATTACAGAACTGATTTTAGTGGCAATAGATCTAGCAGAAAACCATCCAAATGTGACATTGTTACAAAGAAAAAATTGACTTTTGTTCTAACTCTTGGAAAATGTTCAGAAAAGAATTTGAGATTCAGTCATTTCGAGCGGAAAGTAAAATTCATATTACCTGGTACCTTCCTTGAATAAGGACTACACCAGTGTTCCTCCTACCCCCTTCCCCCCACCCCCTGCCCCAGACCCACTTCCACTATCATTTCTCCAAACTAAATTGAACATACTGTAATGATGACAAAATTTAGTGTTCAATGTTCGTGCAGCAGTTTTCAAGTCTCTGAACTTTGTCTCTCAGCATAATAACATACTATGGGTCCTGTGTACAAAAGCTGCGACACATTTTTGCACTTCGACAATTTTGCATGGCATTTTCTGACGAGATACCGAATAAATTATTCACTGCAATGTTATTCCAGCTAGCAAGGGGACAGTGTTGTAATACTAGAACCAACACCAGTCCTACAAATCTTGGCATAAATCTGACAGGGGAACCTGTTGATGAAATCATCATACAATGGCAAGATTAGTTAGACCAGTGCAGCATTGCCTGTTAATTAACCTATAGAACCTGCACACAGATGACCAGATAACTACAGTACCAACTGGTATTTCCCTGCCTTATGGCAATAGTGAAGTGACCACATCATCATGTCAGTAAAATGAGGTCACTTAAAGTGTGCTTTTTCTTTGCTTTTTGTCAAGATCCCATCTGCACACCACAAGACTTCATCCAAGGTTGCAATACTGGTACTGTAACTTGTGGAACATTCTTGCTTGAATGTGCTCTTGAAGTGTGACCAACATCTCTCTCAAAATGATATCTTGACGCTACACATAAACATTCCAATTTCCCTTTCTATGAAGATTTGTAAGAAGCAGGATGCTTAATACTACTAAATTAGTAGTACCAAGATTACAGTAATTTTTTTTTGCTTTTAATCATCAGGTACTGTTTAACACCAACCTAACCCCAAACAGTTGCTCATCATGTTTTATTTATTTTCATGTGTGTGTCAAACAGAAGAAGTCCACCCGGGTGAGAATTAGTTAAGTGGTCAAGAGCGAGATTTTAACAACGATGACAGGCCTACGTTTTATACTAAAAACGTTTTTACCATAACCATGCTTAATCAAATTAATAGCAGTGTACAGTACCAGCATACATACAAGGAAACATGTCCATAAAGATAAATTGCACATTTTACGAGTCTTAAAAAACAACAACCGAAAGGAAATTTCAGGCAATGCCAATTTTTATAAGTGTTTTGGGGTTTGTTTGTTTTTGCTTCTTTCAAGAACAATTGTACCGAAAGTACAATCAACTGATTCCAAAAGAAACGCTAATAATATAATGCTATAATTTACCAAACAAAAGGCCACTGCACTATTTCAATATAAAAGTACACTAACACCTCCCTTTGAAATCAATAAGAAAACTTCTGGGGCTGTTAATTCTAAGAAGAGCTCACTGTAGTATGCTTGATGGCCTGGTTTAAATAGTTTATATATAAAAATTTAAACCTTATTACTATATAGGGAGACATTGTAGACACAGCAGTAATATAAGGGCTGGGAGTTTGATAAATTTGTACTTTAAGGACTAGTCTCAGTTTTACTGAAGTTCTGTACCGGTTTTCCACTTGTCTACTTTGCGCGGTGACTTTGTGACGTAAAAACTGTGCACATTTAATAATTATACGGTACATTTCATGAATTTTGAAGAATCTAACAAATTATTTGCAAGAACTGAAATCTATCAAGTGACCTTATGAATCAAATCCTACCCTCATGCAATTCAACTATAAAATTTAAAATAGATCTACAGGTACTATTAATGTTTGGAACCATTTCTAGGAATTTATCTTTGCTCTTGCAAAATTTCTTTAAAATTTCTCAGGCAACTTTATGCTCACAACCTGCCTCCTAACAAGGAGTCACTGTGTTACAAACACAGACCATTGATTTAAGATAACTTTTTGTTTAATTTACATATTTTCTTGAGAAAATTTCAAAAGCTATTTGACATTGAAATCCCATTGCAATGTGGTACATTAGCATGAATAGTCAAGTTTCACTTTAAATAATTGAAAGTAATTTTTTTTTTAAGCTTTTCAAATTCTGTGTGTTTTTTATACTGAAATGTAAAGCTTTTTTTGGGCCGCACGATGTACAGAATCGAACAGAAATCATCTTAATTACAGTTACTGCTTTTTATGTATTTACTTTGAGTTTGTGATACTGTACACCGCAGTGATAATTCATCAAACATTATTTGTTGATAATAAGCAACTGAAGTTTCCATTAGAAATTTCATCTTATTTATTTGCTTATCTCAAACAAACCATATCCATGCAAGCTGATTGATTTTACAAGCTCTAGATACTAAAATTGCTACAGGTAGTTAAATAATTCTGAGAACTTGTACTGCACGTATACATATCGTGACAACATACTGTATTATGCATACAGAGTACAGACAGTTGAACTTGAAGGTTTATCGTTGGTGAAAAAATAAATCAATAAACCTTGAAATTGCTGATCTATGAAAACATTCACAAATTTCAAGAACTCTGCATTTATCAGGCAAAAGATCTCCCTGAATTTTACTGGTCATGGCATAATACAAACGATGCAAAATATGGGTGTTGACTTCAGGATGGTAGATTTGGGAGGAAGGGGCTTGTGATCCGGATGGATATTTAACGAAATTGAAATTCCAAAATGTATAATATTTTTCTTCTTTTTTTGGGTTTCTTGGGAAGTTAGAGAGTTGCTAGATAAACATGGAGGGCTATCACATTTACTGTAAGTTGGAAAACCTCATTTCTGGGACAACCCGGAGAATTTTGAAAACTTTGCCCTGTATTCTTATAAGGCTACAGGGCTTAAAGTTACTAATTCTTGGCTTTGGTATGGATAGTAAAGTTATATTTTTGAGTCTCTTCCCATGTTTATGCCACGTTTTGTGTGAATTTGAAGTGTTTCTTTACATTGAATTCTCTTCTCGAAAATACAGCTACACAATTTAATACAAGTAGAAAATCAATGTATGGTTCCAAGTACTGTGAATAGTAAGGAAATTCCAGAAAGATTTAAACAGGAGACAAAAGAATTTTGCAGTCATTTAAATGGATGACACCAACACTCTTCATTCATGCATTAAGATGGTCATGACCCAGGAAGCTACAGAACTAACACAGATACAATGCAATTTTCACTTGATTGTACTAAATACTTTTTAAGGAAGTTGTTGTGATTTTCCTGTACTCACACTGGAGTTTTCAGACACTCAAGCAGACATGTCTTGTGAGTACTAACACACACAATTCAGTCAGTAGAGTGGATTGGATCTCCAGTTTGTAAGGATCATCAAGAACTGTAGTATAATATCACATTTATCACACTGCAATGCCAACTACTTCCTGCGTATAAAGTCAATATTTACTTTCATTGTTTAATCTTTGGAAATTTTATAAAATGGTTACTATGTTCCAGTACATTAAAATACATGAATGACAGGGAGAGATGCAGGGGGAGTGATGGGTTGGTGTGTGTGCGGGGGAGGGGGGGGGAGAGGGGAGTGTACCATAGAAAAAGTAACTGCAGTATGTGGTCTTAATGATACTAGACTGAAAATGCAGTTTCTTTGTTTAGAGAAAGGTGAGTGGAAACAAATGTTAAATTGATTGCATAAAATCATGATATGCCCAAACTGCAATTTATGCATGCATACAAACATAATGTTTAAATTGTTAAAATACCTTAATCCAGTTTTTTCATGGGGGGCTTTGGGGAGGGTCCCCCGCCCCCCCACTACCCGAGTGAAAATTTTCGCCCAAAAAATTACTGACAGCCACTCTACACAAAATCGACACCTGTCTTTGCCACGCCATAAAGTAAATTTCACCAGTCTAGCAACCGTATTGTACAAGCTCAAGGACACAACACAATTAAAACTGAACATATCAAGCTGACACCTGTCTTGCCCAGGTTACAAAAACTCTTGAAAAAACAAATTCCAGAAATTTGATGATGCTACAGATTACAGACTACTCTATGAGATCATATTGTTAGATATGAGAGATGAGCCATTTGTTTTATAGTGCTACGTCTTCTACATAAATTTGTCAAGGTATATATTCCCAGTGCTTTACCAGCTGTGTCGATTTGAAACTGGCAGCATAGAGTTGAATGACTGACACAACTATGCAGTCCAATGTTACTTACAGTTACAGGAGGGAATAGTACTGTAAATAGCAGCTAATCTAGATTCATCATATGTAATCACAAACACAACAAGCTTGTGTATATATACTGTACTGTGCATCATGTTCAGATCTATGCAGTATTTACATACTTTGTATGCTGTACCATAGCTTACTGACTGCACTGTGACATGCAGAATGATGTTCAATTTTGATGACAATTTTGATCTCGCAAATTTATTGTTGAGAGACTTAGAAGACTGCTGTGAGACTTAAAGACTCAGTTCATTTTACCATGAGTAGATATGTTAAATTGCTTAACGCAACATTCATTAGTGAAAAATGCTCATGCTTGCAATTATTAGGATAATTTAACCTAGGCTACCTGGTTTGGATATTTATGAGTGCTGAACTTACCTGTCTCATCACAACCTTAGCACCCTTCCTATACTCTGCCTAGCACAATCTGGTAACCTTTTTTGGCACTTTTCACCCAATGTGCAGTTTTTGGTCAATCAGCCTACTCATTCTACCATCCAATGTGCCTAAACATTGTTTTACTTTCTCTGTTTTATTTATTCTTTTTTTTGCATGCATTTTGTTATCTATGTAAATCTTCATCTCTTGAATTCTATGGTCTTATGTGGATGCTTACCAAGCCAGATTTGAGACATGTATGCAAATAAGCTTGTTCACACAAATATTTTTGACACTTTGACAAAATGCTCCATTTAATTTGGACTAGAGAATTATTAAAATGCCCTTTTTGTTATAGTGATAACATGTTTATGTTGTACTAGCCTAGAAGCAGTCATCTTGGCAAAATGAGATACCTAGGCTATGGTAAAGCAATTACAAAAATAATAATCATGCAAATGACACTTAATGCCACATAACTTTTGTTTCATCCCAAACCACTTATTAAAGTTGCTGTTTCTAAAGTTTGCATTTTCGAGATTGAAAAACACTTCTGTATTAGGCCTATTAATGTGATTTTTGAAGCTACACTGCGGATGGGTTAAAAACTAAGTGGTTGTTGCGCACGGAAAGATAACATTGTGCAACCAATACGACTACAGAACTAACGTTAGTACTTGTAGTCCTAGTAAGTACAAGGCCTAGTACGAACAGTTAGGCCCCGAGATCGGTGTTGAAAATTACTTTATTATCAGAAAGTGGGGAACATCATCAACATTCTCTTGCAATGGAATTAACGATTCAATGTACGAACATTACTGAAAGTTGATACTTACATTAGCCAAAATCTAAGTCGAAAGTATCAACAACAAATGTTAATTTTAGGAGTAACGTGCAACGTTAGGCCTAAATCTGAAAGCGCATGACTGGGGTGCTGCTTCAACTAATACAACTTCCACACACAATTCTGATTCTGACATAAGCAATGTAAAACCTGTTAACTTACCCTGTCAGATCCTTCAGGGTGTAGAGGTTTTTGGTATATTCTGGATCGTTCTGAGACTTGAACATTATGATTATGCTCCGCCATCGTGCGGTAAAATCAAATCACTAAATTGTTATGTCGTCGAATGGGGTGTACTTTCATGCGATCAGCCTGTGCATCGGCCGTCTATATCAACGAACAGTGCAATAGACGTGCAGCATGCATGGAACTATGATAAAGCAGTTAACTGTTATATGCGTTTTGCACGCCGCCAGCTGATATCCTTGCATTACCACACTGACTGGATTACCGCATATATATATATACATGCATGCCCAGTCAAATCTGTCCTAAGTGGAAGGCAATGACGTCATGTATTTTCCGCAATCTACCTATGGCTTCGGACTTTCGATGGCCACCTAAATGCCTAGGGCTTCTGTTAGGACAAAGAAACATGCGGCCTAATAGAAATAAGACCGAAACCGCGAAAAAAGGTAATCTTGGTCAAAGGTATCTTGGTCAAAGTTTTCAGTCTAACCTGGTATAAGTCGTCCATGATGATGATGAATTTTCTATAGTTGCGATATTTTATAACTGCAATTTGAGAGGGCTGGGAAGGGATACGCCATTTAAATTGGCTACAAGGAAACGTACAGGATGGACTCCCCGATCCAGTTCCCCTGCCAAGGGCAAACTTTGATCGAAAGACGGGAGGTGAAAGCAGATAACAGATATCATCCATGCGGATGTGACTGATTTGGCTATATATGTATACTATATCGCACTACATAATTATCAGTACGTTGTTTAGATCATGAAAACCGAATGACAGTGACTCATCGTAGGTCGTATGTATTGGCCCCAAATTTTAGTTTGCTACATCATTGCTGAAAGTAGCAGCAAATATATTCCTAGGTGTTCTGACCATCCACATTATACCCAGACAATCAGGAGTGGTTATCACTTTGAAAATGAAATGTAGTGTGGAAGGAAAATAAAAACCTACGGTTGCTTGACGGAAGGTGTCCATCTTTGTGAATTGAAGGTAATTGTCGATAATGATGACATGTATAACCACCAATTATTAGGGGTAGGCCATTGAATCGGATGATGGTTGGGACTCGGGCTGGTTCCAATTTTCGCGGGGCAGCGAGGAATGTGTGACTTTGTTTTGAGGGAGACAAACCATAAAGTTACCTCAAAACATACCCGGCGAAACTAAATCCTCTCAGCATCCCGTAATACTATTGCCAAGTTTTTCATTAACACGAGAAGGGCACTACTACATTCAGGTCCCTAGTAGGCCTACATAGTTTACAAAGAAATAAGACTAACACTTTCAGCACAATGGAAACAGCCGATCGAGGGAAAAGCACTATAGCTCTCCCCATCGCTCATTCAAACCGTGCATCATTCGTATGCTATACACCGTTCAATGTTAATACTATTCTTTCATTCGCCAACCCTCAGCATCTATCCATCCGATTAACTATAGTTGCTGTAAATAGTAGATAAACTTATTTCGTCAAACACTTTGAACATTTAAATCGTGATAAAGACTGCGTGATTGGGACCGTCTTCTTTACATTTTGCTTTCTTTTGTCTTCTTTTTTTTTTGTCAACTAGACAATCTTACCTCGATCGATATCAAATCGCCTATACCGATTACACAGTGACAGTGTGTGCTATAAACCGCAACTGAGGGTTTTGCATTCACAACAAGTCTGAAGAAAAAATCAATACATCAACCTCTCGAATAACAAAAGATTATAAAATTCCACTTTCATTGATATAAAATTCATGGTGATTGGACAAAATTTAGGATCGTCTTCTGACTCTCCAACGGACAAGCATTAATCTTGAGCTATCTTTTTCGTCTCCATATTGCATTTTGCACCATATATAGGCAAGTGCTCACAAAATGCCTCTCATTTCTTTTAAAAATATTTCTACGTATTAACACAACGACAAAGATAGGGAGACGATCTATCACAGAATATAAGCGAAGTAACAATGATATAGGCCCATGCCTAACTTATATCAGGCATTGAGCTCCATGCTTATATTTACAAGAGTCAATCAGCACTAGATCAGCATTACGTCATGGTTATTTTCAGGCCGGACAGGGCGAGAAAGCTCAATCGAATTTTGTCATGATACTGACCTGATAAATGATAGTGTTCCCGCATGTGAGGCGGTTTCTTGTTCAAGCTAAGTACTACGTAGGCTATACGTATATTTATAAAGTAGGCAAAATATACGGCCTGCGTGGTTCAATTGCAATTAAAAAGAACGACAAGCTGTGATAAATTATAAGATCGAGGAAAGTTATTTAATTATAACGAAGCCAGACTCTATACAAGGATTTGTCGTAAACAAGATGAAACCCTATCAAATGAACGATGATATGACGGAGGCTGACCTTGTCCCAGTCATAGCACTCCGGTGGCATCACCGTCTCTTGAACCCATGATATACCAGTGCCTGTTTGAGTTGGAGGGTGATCACTGATTTCTCTCTATCGATGTAAATGATGATGTATAAACCACCACAAACATGTCAGGAAGTTAGCTTGAAGTTAAACATATACCTCTAGGCGTCCGATTAACCAAACAAGTGTATACTTTGCCTTCCACAATGTCATTTCCGACGCCCCCCCCCCCCAAGCACCCTCTATATACTCCGTATTAACTTGAAGAATTCGAGTTACTGACCTGATTCACCGAGGCAGAATATAACACCCAGTGTTGACTCGAGTCGAATCAGTTGAATTTCACTGGCTATAACTCTAGCCGGTGATCGAACATTCTTAGTACACTGATCTGTACTACATGTAGCCTATACCTAGTACTCACCGATTCTTCCTCTTTCTTTCCGGTCATGTTCCCCGTGGACCGACGACGATACACAATCCACAGCCTCCCATCAAGTACACTGTCATGAACACTTCTCCTTCTGGCTCTATAGGCTGGGGCAGATTACGAATGGACTTCAGTATAATACTATATGATCTGGTTTTAACTATCGGTCGCTGTGTGTGACATAAGAGATCTTAAATATATCTCAAAACGGAGAGGAGGTTTGGATTCTTGTCAAGTGGAATTTTCCCGCCTACTTATATTTGTTTTCGACTAAAGTATATGTTTGATAAAAGAGGATGTGAGGTATAGCCCCCTATTTTTGATCAAGACTGTCGTATATCTTCCAGTGTACCAATGCACAAGGCACGGACGTACGAACCGAACGATCTGAACCACTGTAAATGTGTATTTTGTAAGCTATAGAAACATAAAAGGACCTATACCTTCTCGATAAGTGATTGAGAATATCCAGATATTATGAATACATTTATGAGAATTTCAAGACTGGACATCGAATGGAGGTGCCAACAAGAAAGGACTGCTTCATTTACAGTACCAAGGCTCATATATTGTCCCTAAAACATTGGAGCTATTACAGCTCCATTCCAAAACTGACCGTTTGGTAGGTATGTATACATCCACTGACATGCATTAGCCTAAAAGAATGTCGTGTAAGCGCCGTTCCAAAATAGCCCCTAAATTGAGGCCCGGAATTATTTCAAACCTTTAAGCCACCATCTGACCATGATAGGGTAACTTATGCATTCCCCACAACATCAGGCAAAAATTGATCTGCACACCGGTCAACTAAATCTGCTTTCACATACAAATTCGGACGTTGCCGCTCATGTCAATCAAGACTTGTTTGCTACAGGATACAACGTTTAATTTTCAATTTCCAATGGCAGGGTTGTAATGGTTATTTTGTGAGATCTGTCATAATAATAAACTGCCGCCTCAAGACAAAGTTAAGGAAATAGTCCCTCTTTTTTCTAATTTATGACGATATTTTACTCAAAGTACAGGATGTCTTGTTTGGATTGTCCGGCTTGTTTGGAGATGTTTTGTTGTTGCTACGTTTGGAGGATAGTCCTGGATAAAGGATGTACATTCATACAAGATCGATGTGTGCGTTGCCCCTTAGCTTGTCTAAGCAATGCTGCATATGCCCTGTATATGCTTTTACTGTACTTGGATCTCGCTCGATACCCCGGACTTGTCCAGAACCGACTATTGTTAGTGTATTGGTGATGAATAAAGAGACTTACATTGGCCGCATTAATTAGTCACGCTCTGATTGTATTGTCGTATAAGGTGGTAAAGGGGAAGCTTATCTTCGACTTAGGCCATAAATTAATTTTAAACAGTATGTTTACATCCCTCGTTCTATGCAATAACAACAGGAGTAGGAAATGGGTGGGAGGCGGGGGAGGGGACGGGAAGTTTTACACACAGTAAACAACGGGAATATTTCAATAATATGACGGTCGACGGGAGGGGATGTTTTTTTTTGCAGGATGAGACGTGGTCACTCACAGACAATTATTTCAGGAACTTGATACATCGAACTCCGATTATGAGGCCTGCAACGTGTCATGTTCTCCGAAGCTAAGACTTCATTGCTCCTGTTGCTATGACGTAATTTAAGCAGCACTGGGCCAAGTACTTTTGTAGCTTCTATAGTTCCTATCTATAAAGGGACTCTATGCTGTTTGAGCCTTATGTCTATATACGGTTCTGGTAGCTTTAATTGCTAGAAGAGCACCATTACTTTCTATTCACCCACTAAAGTGACAATACGTCGAATGTTATTGTAAAGTGTACGCTGAATATGAAGAATTAATATTGGAGTTTTGCTAAAATTCAAACAAGATATTTCCACAATTCCCATTTCGAATTACCATTGAATCTCTCTCCCAAAAAAATACTGACTGTGCATATATTTGCATAAATGTGCTGTGTGGCAACCAATGTAAGTACTCCTGTTGGTAGTGATTACTACGATCATTTCACTTTCCTTCAACTCTCCGTAAAAACCAGACCTTACCATAGGAAATGGTGCGAGTGATGACAAACGT
Source organism: Apostichopus japonicus (assembly GCF_037975245.1). NCBI lineage: Eukaryota > Metazoa > Echinodermata > Holothuroidea > Aspidochirotida > Stichopodidae > Apostichopus > Apostichopus japonicus. The sequence continues at coordinate 24,240,251 of NC_092580.1, forward strand.
TTAGTTTGAAGAATGCCATGGCTTTATTGTCCTCGGTTTTACATGGAAGTCAATGTGGGGGTTGGGGGGTTGTTGGAGAATGGATGGGGTGTTAAGATATTATTGCTTCCCAAACGATCCATTACCTGTCCTCTGTGATTACAATATTTCAATGCATCTACTCTTATTTTGGGGGAGGGGGTGGAGGAGGGTGGGAGAGGGTGGGTGGGGTCTAGAAAATTGTGAAGAAAAAACACGGAAAAGGGGAGGGAGGGAGGGGAAGTAGATGTAGTAAGGAAATATTATTACACTTAGCATTAATCCAGGAAAAACCTGTAAACTATTATCTCAAACTATATCGAAGACTGACAAGAATTAATGAAGAGACGGTTACAAGGAAAAACAGACAATACACTGTCATTTAGTGAGAACTTTCTTTATGACCAGAAACAATAATGGAGAAGCATCAGCCTGGAGGACATACTTACTGTTAGGCAAATGGCTGACATAAACAGTTAACATTGAGTATAAAATAACCCCCCAAAAATACCACAAAATAGCACTCACTGAAAAGTTAATATCAAGTCACAAATTATTTTAAATTCTTAGATTTCATTTTCTTATGATGAAAAAAAAAATGCAAGTGCAAGTTTAAATACATGTTGCTTAACTTCCATTGAATTCATCTCAGATCGCTGAAAAAAATGCTCTTAAAAATTGTTGTTGTTGACCTTCTGTTATGAACCAGATCAAATCATTCACTAATTGGATTAACATCATCTCTGCATTAAGTGTACAGCGATCAGATATTAATGCCAGTTTTTAATCCTTTTAATCCTTCCACGTATTGATGATGTGCAAATTTATATTAACGATGAAGATGCAACTTAAGAGGAAGAAGAAGAAGGGAAAAAAAAAACTTTCCGACGCCATTTGATTCTCCCAAATGCCCTTAATAAGTACTCAGGCTGGTCCAAAGAATGACATAACCACTATGCAAGTTACTGACATCCTTAGATATTTACAACAACAAAAACTTATACAAATAATGGCTACCCTTTGAAACACTCCAAACAAGCTACCGTGAAAGGTTAACTTACATTCCCCACCATACATACCAATTGACTAGCAATAGTACCTCCATGTAATACACACAGCAACTAGCTCTGTATTCAACAAAACTTCTCTTACCATTCGACAGTGGGATTGGAGAGCAAGATCACGCCCTGGGATAATGAGCAGGCACCCATTTAGAAATCTATTGAAGAAACTATCAAATGAGAACACACTATTCCTTATCCCATGTTGCCATGAGCCAATCCTAATTGACCTCGCGGAGGCCCCAGCGCCATAGTCCCGCCTCTCCTTACCCTCTCTCTCTTGTCAGGCCTGGCCATGAACTGCACTTGAACTGAATCTACACTGCTTCATTAATGTAACAAGAGACGTAGATATCACGAGAGAAACCTGTCACTTCTCAAAAAGGGGAGAAAAAATCAACACTTTTGCCAGGCTTTTATGACACTTTCATGACAGATGCACACAGCCCAGTCCAATTCTGCATATAACAGTTAAAGGGTTGAAACTGCAATTGTCACAATCAGCTACATAAAACTTCCAAAGGTAAAAAGGAATAAACGTAAAAGTCTCTAAAGACATTTACACTGGTTTGTGTAAGACTGAAGAATTTTGTTTCAGAGCATTATTGCGAGCAATGAACGTCGTTAAAGTACAAATGGTAATATATGAATCAATCACTCTAAACATCAGTTCATTGATATGAAATATTTTTAATTCTGCTAGACCTATTTATTTTTACCCAACTTTGAGGAAAATATGAAACGTCTATAAATCAGGAAATGCTTTAACAACATACAACAGAATCCAACAACAAACACACCATACTCTCTATAAATTCATTTTAAAATTACCTTCAGTATCACCAAAACAGAAAACCTTTAACTGAATTGACAATCACATGATTTCTAGTCACTAGTCAAACTTTGCTTTGAAAGCCAAATTTACACTTTTCAAAATTTGACTCAGGAAATATAAAATATTCATCTATTTTGAAATTACAATGTCAATTCTCTAATCAAATATAGCTGCACCATTTTCAAACAAATTTATTTACTATTAAATCTCTCTCTGCCCCCCCCCCCCCATTTTTTTAAACACATATGAGATATTTTAATCTTAGAAGATTCATTTCTTGAAAGTTTTGATTTGATTTTGAGCTCATTCAAATCAATTTGCTGTCCAGCCAAGCAATGGATCATATCTCGGTGAGGGTCTATCCCAATTTCCATAAACCCATTCGCTTGCTCATATTCAAAGGAATAGCGAGTTCAAAGAAGATCCAAATTTGAGATGGAAAGTTTTAATCCTTAAAAAGAAAGTTGAAAGTTGAAAATTAGAAATACTATTCTACCAGTTGGTCTTGAGTATAACTTTAGACATGGTACCAGCCTGTACTAGGCCATTGCAACTCCCACACCTCCCCCTCACCACCACATCTCCAATAAAGAAAAACAAAGTTATTTCTGGGCAATATTTTGTTGCTCAGTTCAACGTGGGGGAAGACCCCAAGTAACGTTTTAATTTGTGACTTAAATGTTCACTTCATTTTTTGTGATCTAGGGGGACGAATGAAACCTGATGGTTTTGGCAACCATGAATTAACGCTGAAAGCAAACTATGGTTTCACAAATTTACAATTTCACAGTAACGTAGATGACAGACACATTTTCATGTTATTTCTTCCAAATTACCACATTTAGACAACATTTCAAAAGATCTTATTTACAATATTTTTGTTTATTTTTTTTTTGCTTTACATCAATTCTTAACAAATTATCCACTTCTTAACCATGAAAGAAAGAAATAATAATACTATTAATTAAAAGAAATCATTTTACAACAATGTAGTTTAGTTTTAAAATATATAGGAACTTCAAGCCCTGAGAACCCTTATTCCTTAAATGAGAAAAATATTACTAAAAAAAAGTCTCCATTTGATCTACCCAATTGCATTCTGTCATTTTTGTCACTTGATTACCACTGTTAATTAAAAGGTTCACTAAATTGTTCACTCAATGTTCTCTGCTTTAGTTTTTCAACAATGACACAAACACACATGGCAGTGAGATAAAGTTTTGATCTCTTGAAATTTGCAAGTTTTATCATTTTGCTTTTTTTTCATTAATGTTTAGCAATACATGTTTGGACGAAGAAAACATTTACAATCAATTTGAAGGCTATATTGACACATACAATTGTTATAGGGAAAAAAATAATCTATTATGACGAACACACTGGTACACGGAATGAACATAATAATGCAATGCACCCTACAATAAAAATGATTATTAGCATAACTGCATTAATTTGTTTTAATTTAAAGCCTATATTTTGAATTTCATTGCAAAAGTTGTAAGCTCACAAAATCATGATTGTGTGTATCAGTAATGGCAATGCTGTGACAAATCAGAGCATGTTTCCATGGTGACTAATACAAGTTTAAATCATCACTTTGCATTGAATCTGAGAATGTTTGGCATTCTATGTCAAGCTAATTATTTAAGTAAAAGTAATTATCTAAAGTGTACAATTTCAAATCTTCCAGAAATGTAGTTTGTATTCCATTTGCATACCAATTACACAGAAGAAGCTTACCAAGAAAAGCCCCAATCCTCCACCATCATCCAAATAACAACATTTTAATACCAAACCAGTTGAAAAGAGCTACTAACATGCAACTAATCTGCTAATTAAAGGCATATTTGAACTGCTGTTTCAGTAAGTTTGGAATTACTGCCGGAAAAAAATTGTCCACGTGCAGTTTCAATCTAGCATTTTCCAATGTATCTGTGTGTTTCTGTGTATCAATCATTGTGTTGGACTTACCTGTTGATTGTGTCACGACAAGTCAAAATGCATGTGCTTGCTTACAGAGGAAGGTAATGCAATGTTTGTACCTTGGCAAGAAAATTAGCTGATATCTGAGGAACTGTAATTGCTTACTTGGTTACTATTCAGATGTTAACTCTGTACAATGTTTGGATCTCAGAGACCATTATCACTAACATGATATTCATCTATGCAATTATAATCTACACAAGAATTATTAATGTCATAATCCTCTTTGTGATAATCATCTATGGTATCATCACCTACGTCACAGTCATAAAGATAATCACTATCTATGTGATAATGGTCTGCTATCTATTCAATTGATCCTTCCTACAAAATGAAGGCTGACACAGGTTGTGCGATAACAGTGAAACAGAGCCTGGTGTAATAATCTACTTAAGGAATCATTTGCGTCATAATCCTCGTAATTATACTCATCGACCTAAGCATCACCTATTATCATCTACTATCAATTAAACTGATTCTACCTACAAAATGAAAGCTTGAAAGGGTTGTGCAATGAAGGTGCTACATAGCCTGGTGCAAGACATGCATGGGAAGCAGGGATACATGCGATGTAGCCATATATCATAAAATAACATATTTCTATAAGCAATAACCAACCTTTTTTTCCCTCCTGCTAACATTGACCATACGTTCTCACATTAAGTTTTCCAGCAAACAATATTTCAGTAGATTCTTGTTTCTTTTACTTTCTTAATGTTTCCTAAGCTGTACCAAACTGCAAAATCAACCAATTCTGTTCCGTAAACCACAAAGTATTTGTACATGTTTTTAATCTACAGAGAATTTTTTTTTCAAATGTTTAAATTTTAAATGACAGTCGACAAATTGTCAAGACTTGTAGTCTAAGTAAAAAATAGAACACCCACTAAAACAGGCCATCAAAATTTGTTGAAATCGAGTTGAAGCCAGACATCTCGGGTGAACACTAACACCAACCAATCACTAAACTTTGAAAAATCCTTTACATGGATCTACATGCCTTCAGACTTCATTACATTGAAATGTAATGTGCACGTTTGGAAACAGCAGAAATTTGGCACCAAAAAGGAAATGATTATTTAGAAACCATTTCAAATATTCCATTTTGGTTGCATGAAGTGGAAGTTGGTGTCAGTTCTTTTTTATCTTGAAACATTTCCAGTCTTTGTGCATCTTATAATTCTATTTATTTTGGCCCTACTGATGTCGATATCAAGATCAATACAAAGGTTGAAATAGCATGGCTTGCTAATTAACTAGCTACACTACAGAACTGACCTACTACACCCAGCAGCATTTCCTATATCTGGTAATTATAAAATATATACATATGATAATATTTTGAAGAAAAAAAAGAAAGAAAGAAATAAAAACAACTTCTTATAAGCTACATGTTATATATGTCCCAAATAAACAAATAAATGCAGTGGCTCTTGTGACACAGGATTCGTGTCGATAACTAAATATCCTTTCGGGAAAAAGAAAAGTGCAACGTACTGCCCTTTATCTGTTTCGATCCTTTGGCTCTAAAATAAAGCTTCCGTTCAGTTCTTGAGCTAAGTCAGGCATTTAATGACACCAGAACACTAGGAAAACAAACCTAGGGTACCAGAAACACCCTGATGACACTAGTGACCAACGGGCAAACAAAATTGGAAAGTCGCATCAGAATAAAACCGTCATCATAAATAAATTGTAAACTCCAGGCAGAAGAAAATGACACTTGCAGTTTTTGAACTCAGCACTTCTCTGGCAATGGAAGGATTTGGTACACAGGCTCAAGCAGCAGCAAAAACTTTGGACTGGTTTGTTCTCTCTGAAAAGGGCTCACAGGGCGAAAACACCAGCTGGTTGTTAGTCCAAGGAGGGCGCTAACGCGGTCAATACACTAGTAAGGAATTCCATTCTTGATCTCCAATATCAGTTGGAAAATCTTTTCTGTAAAGGAATATATATACGATCATACTGGTGGCGGAAAAAAAAAAAATTCACAAAATTTTGAGAATAGATTAAGACTATATGGGACATAGTTGTAGCCTTCCCCACCACTTGATAAAAAAAGCTGAATATTTCCTGGGAGTCGAGAGCAACAGAATATATTTGTACATGCTGAAATTGGCAGTTTGGGCATTTTACCTCCATTTTATGTCATTGGAAAGCCATTTCCACTGTAAATTTCTGGGAGAATACAAGAAGTCAAGTTTAAGAGAAAGTTAACATTATTTTCTATTTATAATGATAGATTCAGTAGCTCAAATGAGATACACTTCAGTGGAGCGTCGAGACAGCGTGTGTTCCAAACACAAAAAAAGTATTTAAGAATGATATTTGACATCATGCACAAAGAAAGGAAGAGAAGCCAGAAGAGCTTATGAATTAATCTACACATCTTCTGGACAAACCACAATTCATGACTTTTTCTACCATTTTCCAGGACCAAATAGTTCACTTTATTAAATGCTAAAGTTAACCTGGTGTTCAGCTAGGTCCTTAATTAATAGATTTGATCATCCTTCGACTGATGCCATCTAGCCCAAATATCTCACAACTTTGCCTGCATTTTCCATGACCAATGATTCAATTTTAGTACCATTTTTTTCATGGGTAAAGATTACAGCCTGGTGATCAGCATATAGCCCAAGTATCTCACAGCTTTCCATGCACTTTCCATGACCAATCATTCGATTTAAGTCCCGGTTTTTTCATGGGTAAAGATTACAGTCTGGTGATCAGCATCTAATCCAAATGTGTCACAGATTTCCATGTATTTTCCATGACCAACCGATTAAATTTATGCACTTTCTTCTGTCACAGACAGATTGCAGTCTGGTGCTCAGCCAGGTCTTTAATGAATTTTACTATTGCTTTTCTACTTTGACTGATGTCATCTGGTGGATAATATATCTCACAATTGTCCATTCATTTTCCATTACCAAATGATTCAAACTTTGGTAGGAAATACATTGCAGAAATTATTGGACAAGCCCTCAATCTATTACAACATGTATGTGGTATCAACCCAGTGACCGCCTCCTTAATAAGCATTTTACTCTGACATTTATTATTCCCACAAACTGAACGTAATATTTCCATTTTGCCGACCGCAAACCTTTGAAACTTATCCCTATTTTCTAAGCTCCTCGAAAGTGACAGCTTACAGTGTCATCTACTGTTAACTTGTCCTATTGTTAATGAGTAATCTACGGTACCACTCAAGTGAATGAAACTCAGCTTCAGGTTAAATGTAAAATATATTTACAGGATGTCTTTAGATGAACTCCAAAAATGGTCACAACTGCTCATCACTTCCCCATGACAAAACAACTAACTACTGCAAAGGTTTTGCTTAGTAGTTCAGAGGACTGTTTGTTATTAAAGCTAAATATTATCCACAGATTTGCTCAAAGTAAAATGTTAAGGTGTCTATATACCATCTGTTTCAAATATTTCATGACTAGCTATGAATTGTTATGACCAATAACTTGTGGAGGTTTTGGTTTTGATGAACACATTGCAGATTGGAGATTTATTTAGGATGACTATCCTTATGCAAAGAACAAAACAAAAGAGTTAAGCCCACAAATTGTACATTACTTTACAATCCAGCCAATCGGGGACTATATTCTGATGCTCGTACCACGCTATACCAGACTGGTATTGGATCCATTTTCGTTCTTATATTCTAGCAATGTTGCCTATATGTGCTAACCCTCATACATCATACCTGGGATTTACTATACATAATAGTACAAAATTAAGCACTGGCACTCACATAAACAGTTTTGTACCCATACTCATACCAAGGGGAATTCTACTTGTACTCAAGGTACTTATGCTGTTGTGCTCATTCTTCAAGTCCGTACTTTCATGTCCTGCTCCAATGGCAGTATGACACAGATCCGAACCTTTCTCTAATATAAACAGGCTATTCATTTTGTACACTGTCATTACAAGTGTTCAGAAGCATGTCATGAAATCACTGTACACCAAACTGTCCCTACAATCTTCTGCATCAACAATGTCACCGATAGTATACATTCCAAACCTTCGGTCCACGTGGAATAAGGCCATATTTTCTTACCTTTCCATTCGTTCAGTTGCAGGTCCATTTTCTCAAACTCATCGTCGAACGGCTCTGCCGTCGGCTCATCTGAAGGGTCGTGGAACTGAGCGAAGTACTCGTGAGCCAGGGCCTCTGTCGCTGACGGCCGGTTGTCTTTGTCCAAATCCAGCATCCTCTCCAGGATGTTTATTGCCACTGGGTTAGCACCGTGAAAGAAGTGGTAGAAGTCCTTCCTTGCAAACGTTTCCATGTTGCGCACATAATCTCTAGCCTGAAACGTGTAACGTCATCATGGTTGAAAGAAGTTACAGTTGACGGTTTACAGTCTTGAATCTAGGCCAAGGTATTCTCACATGACTTTACCACAATTAACACCTGGTCACTGCTGACTTATCACACCGACACATTCAAGTATGTACAATTCAAACAGTTCATCCCGAGGTACTGCAGTGCCCCTTCCCTTTCCTCCATCTCTGCTTCCCTCGAAGAACATCCCAAACATTTGCAGCAACAATCCAGCACACACAACTATATTCCTTCACTCCTCCCTATTTAGACACCAGGATGAAGAACAGGCAATTAAGATTTTGTGCCTTGTCCAAGACTAAATGAAATGAACTGACAAGGCTCTGAACCTTTATTATATCTTTCTATACTAACCAAACAATATTTCATATTCTCACTATCACCAAAAGTGAACCTGAAAGGTTAATCAAATCAATGTATACATGCTTAAAGAAAATCACAGAACAAGGTTATATTTTCTTAGTCTTATTTGATAAAGGAGAATCTTACAAGGACAGAATACAACCTTCCTCTGTATCTCTCAGTTCCATACAGAAGGGGGGGGGGATGCATTTTTCACCATCTTCCTCATGATACAAATTTGCAGCAGCAAGTATTAAATGAAATCACATGCAATCCAATAATTAAAACATGACAAAAACATCAAAGAAAAATTCCTCACACTGTCACTTTCAATCTTGGTAAGAAATGCTTCACTTGGTGTTCCAGTAATGGACAATATCTTGGTCAGTTGATCAATATCTGAGAAAGACAGGTTAAGGCATGAAAAAGTACAATATATCTAACTAGCTATATATAAATATATATATATGAAACATATTAACTATGAAAATATCTCAAATTAATTGTGTAGTATTATGAAGATGTGTTAACCAACGTATCACCATATGTTTTCCCTTTCCATTACTTATTATTAATATTTTCATTATTCATTATGAATTAATCCTTTTTTTTATTATTATTGACTAAGTTTAGTTTGAATAGTATTATTATTTCTTTCAGACAAAACAAAGACTTGGTGCACTTCTCCAGCCAGACAAACTTTATGAGCACACATAGATATGTATCTAGTTTACTGTATTAATATTTCATCCTGAAGATATATAAACCCTGGAGAAAGTCCATTGTCACCAAAGAAAGTTCACAACTTAGCCTAAGCCTAAAAAATTCATTGCAACAGTAACAAGCCCTCGCAAACAATCCACAAAACCATGAAATGTTTGTTGACTGTTCCATGAAACACAGACAACTACTGTTAATTAACATGGATAAACTCTTAGCCTTTCTTCACTAGTCCTGACAAAACTTCCCTCGGTAGGAAGAGGCTTAAAAGACAAGGATACTGTCAGTTCCTGGGAATAGAACTTGTCCTGTCAAAAGTTCAGCCATTATGCATCCAACTGACCACATGTCAACTGCAAAGAAAACAAAATCAAATATTGATTTGCATGAAACCATTTTTCCTACTTTTGTTATAAACAGAGAGTTGTGAGATCATACTTCCAATGTAATATCATTTATATACATCGCTCAGACATCAAAATCTACTTAGCTCTGTGGAAAAGTTGGAGATTGTATGAACAGTTTCTTTTAACAATCCCTCACATCATCCAACAGCCCATGCAGAGCATACAGTAAATAAGTTAAGTGCCATAGCAATGTTAAACTGACGACTGGATGGATGATTTCGGTCATTCACTTCTCCAGAGAGGTAGTAGGTGTAAATTATTCAACGCAGGGCAACAATGTTCTGATCCATTCCGTTGTGACAGAAAGACTGCAATATTTAGGAATACAGGTGAACCTTGATAGCTCTGATTATGAAGATTAAAACTGGCAATAAATTAAGCATAGTCACTATGCAGAGTGTTTCTCAAGACCAAGAGCAATTTTTAATCTCTTTTTCAAAGATGCAAGCAAACATGCCCTGGTGGCATATTGCTAACCACTGAGGATCCTGCCATTCTATACAATAACTAAGTGGACAGAAGGCAGAGAAACATAGGCCATTGAGTCTTGAAGAATTAGGCCATCAGCTGAAGCTCAAAATGTGGCTGCAAAATCAGTTTCGTTCCAGCAACACCGGGTCTAGATTTTTAATGCATTTTTGGGTAGTTTAACGCATCACAAACATCATATCAAAAGTTCTCCAAAAAATTTCCTGCAGTATTTTTGTAAGAAACCCTTGAAAATGGGTATGTTATGTAGACATTACGTGCTACGATGCTATGTATTAGGAACACATGTGCTAACGTTAGATTTGGTACAGTGGTGCATACATACCACTCTTTTCTTATATGTTAAATTACGACTGATATATTTTTTTTGTATAATAGTTGGGTCAGGGTTACAAGAATGGTGGAAGAGGATTCTGGTCTAAGGGTCAGTGAGGGTTGTTTTCAGGGATTACAAGTTGTGCCCCCCCCCCTCCATTTTCGCCAAAATGGTAAAAAATCACATTTTCAACTTTGAAATATGAAATACAATTTTTGCATATTATAACTTAAGGGTTTTAATTATAAAAATGTACCACTTTTAATAAACTCAGATATAATGCTTTGTAATAAATCAAATATTTTTAGATTTTCCCCCTATGTTATGAATGCATTTCGCCTGTGCATGTATGCATAAATATACACATATAATGAAAAGTTCCTCTCCATAATTGTTACACTCCCCATCCAAACTGTTTTACAAATGCGACCCCCTCCCCCTCTACTTTACATGTAGCTAAATCCCTAGTTACAATGAGATGTACCAATGCCCCAAGACCAGTGAGCTATTTCTTTTGTATAAATCAATATATAAGTTGGCACACTAAGACGTCATGGCATATTGTAGGTGTGAAATAAAGTTATAGTCGGTATATATCCGTTACCTTAGTACTCTTTCTACAGTCTCCTGCAAAACTAGGTACTTTCTCCTTGTTACTGAAACGACATGTTTATAATTCGTATTCCTGCAAAAAGAGTTTCCAAGGGAGTAAACGCATAAAAGAAAAGATCGACAAGGTTTCGAATGGTATTTTGAATAATAATAGTTCTATATTCTACAAATAATATGAATAATAAAGGTGAATGGTACAAATAAGTGAATAACGAAGACAGTTAACTTAAGCCCCAGATATAAAGAAATAATGTATCTATTAAGACTGGGTCGATACACTCAATGGTGTAGTAGAGCTGGGCCTTTGCGATGATTCAAGATACAGGTTCTTCATCAAAAGGCGCGGCGCGGAATTAATAAGTGATTAAAAGTTCATCCAAGGACAGTTGTACTAGTCTTAACAGTATCCACTTCAATTCACTGCATGGAAGTCAGATATGGTATGGAAAAGGGAGAGTCTATTCCGTAGTAGAGGTGAAGATAATTAGATGAAATAAAAGTCACTAAAGACTTGAATATCCTTCAGTCAAAACTTGAACAGATGCACAGAACATATTAACAATATGAATAAAACAGGTAACGAAATGTTACGGCAAACAATAAAGAACCGTGATATTGGAACAGGGTCAGGGGCGATGGTTCCCCAACAACAGTATATAAACCTTTGACTGGTTTCAGTAAATGTAGTTGTGAATATGCAAGAGGTAAAGCATGCCCATAACACCCTCCTCCCCCCTCCCATCCCCTCTAAAAAAAAAGTGTGATTTGAAGAAAATGTGGATATTTATCAAAGGTGTCTGGTAGGTAGGGTAATCTAGGTAAAACTACTAATAGCTAAAATGAATATATGAATAAGATCATGTTTACTGGTTCCTTTAAACTCTGGGGAACAAAATAATGACAACATGACTTTGAAAAAGTTAACCCTCTTCACAAACTTCAAACTTGATTAAAATTTCAGACTAAGATATCGAGATTTAACACCATCACAGTTCATCCTCCAAATCATCTTCCCCTGCATCAACAATCTCAACATCTTCTTGGAAGTTGCTGCAATTTCTATATTTACATAGGTCTGTACACGGTAGTTGTGCATTCATTCAGGAACATCTTCCTTTAAGACATTTGCCGACTCTACAGCTACTGCTGACACACTGAAGCAAAACATCTGGGTCAGGTGGCTTCGTCATCCAAGTGATTATAAGGTCATCATTTTCAAGTTTACATCCATGTCCACTCTGGTGAGAGTGCATCAATCCTTGGCTGCAATGCCCTACTGTGAATAGCAGCCTGGTTGGTGCAGCGCTTAACATGCTGGATCAGAGCATCTTTTGTTGGTGGTAAACTCTGCTCTGAGGAGGAGATGAACAGAACACCTTGTACCATGAAATTGGATATTTTTGAGTCTCACATTTTATGATGGGGTACCAATATAATTACAATTCAGCTAGAAATATGTTGCAAATTTCTTTAATAATTTCAATGGAAAGATTAACCTGATATTGCATCTCAAAGCGTTTAGAGAATTTTTTAATTTTCCTTGGGGGAGGACCCCCATATTCCAAAAGTCCTAGATCCACCCCTGAACACTCAATGAACCACACATTGAAGAGAGTACTTTACCTTTCAAGATCTGTATGTCTTCCTTGTCAAGAATTGTATCTAGTTTCTTCAACATAGAGAGTGGTACCTCACTTCAATGGCAACACGGTCTTTTCCTCTAATATTCATAAAATCTGGGCTCATCTTTTTTCGGCTCTGCTGCTTGTCGAAGCAATACCTTAATAAAATGAAATAAAAAAAGCAAATTGTTTTGCATTTTCTGTTGATCAAAATGTAACAACATTATACAAATTATTAAAATTTTTAAAAATTATACATAACAAATAAGAACTAAGACAATTTTATTTATATACCATGTGATCTGCTCATCTTCTATGGACAAACAAAGACACATTCAAATTTTGCAAACCAGTGTCATGCAAAAAAGAATTAAAACAGGCTTTTTTTGACAGTACAGTACATTATCTCTTAATGTTATGGTTTAAATTATACAATGGTAGATTATATCTGTTACTAATAATAAAGGAGACAGATACTTGTTCATTTTGGTAAAGCTAGACAGGCTGACCATAAGACCTTGCAAACCTAACCTTATTGCACCTTTGTTACACTTATTTTTCTAACTAATATAATATCTCTATCATTCAAATAAAGGGCCACAGTAAGAAAACTATGAAGCCTGTATTTAACACTTAGGCTAGTGCCCCAGATGGAGAATTTGAAACAAATTTCCGTTCCTACCACCTTATAACAAAACAAATCAGATGACCATGCCACTAAGTAATTATATTATGTTCAGGTCCAACACTGTGCCCTTTGACTTGGATTCTATCCCTTAAGAGCTACTGATTTTGCATTATGCAACTTCTCTTAACACTTCAACTATGCCACAGAAGTACAAGTAGAGTCGTGTAGTATGCTTAGGCTTACCTCCATCGAAAGTCTCTGCCTGCTGCAGCTTGTCCCGTTTGCAACGCCTAGTAATGTATTGTTTCTTTTCCCACATATACTAAATTGAACAGGCAATACACCAGAGCTTCTGCTTGGTTTCCTCGATCTTTTCCGTCAATTCTTCGTTTAAAATCATATGGGGTCTCCTCTGGAACTGTCCGTTTTCTTGCAGCAATGTGCTTGCTATCAATGAACCGCCTGTAACACTTATCGTGGAACCCCATCATACTATGCTGTTGAACACACGCTTGATCGTAGTAGGCCATGGAGTAATCAGTAGTACGGCGATATCACTGTCTCCGCCGCTGAGATTAAGCCAATCTTTAGCGCAGGAAGTAACTTTATTCCATCGTTTATTCGTCAGTGCCTTGAATGCTTCAAATTTTATAGATTCAATGTGCACTGAGCACTGTAGATTTCCGTGTGTCGGAGACTGACTAGCGCCCGTGGGAGCCGCCATGTTTGTTGTTTTCTACAAAGATTGCACACAGAACTCATGGCTCATTGGACAATTCATATCACATGGTACAGATATCTCACTGGCGCACAACTTTTGAACGTAAAACGGCAGGTTTCTTAACATACGCAATAAAAAATATAGTTCGATCTTTCGAGCGGAATTGCAAAAAAACTGCAGGAAAGTACATGGAGAACTTTTGGATCATTAATCTTAGTTAATTTATGTATTCAATGCTGTAGAGAAATTTTAGACCCGCAGTTGCTGGAACGAAACAAGCGAATTTCGACCTTCAGCTGATGGCCTAAATGTGGTATTCAGCCAATCCAGCCTAGGTAGCTGGCTTGTCTCAAGCTTTAGACTGAACCCTGCAGTTAATATTTTTATTAAGTATACCACATCAACTCTGCCATTTGCTTAATTTCTCTAACAGTAGTAACATGCAGTTGGAACTGTCCTTCCATAGTTTTGTCACAAAGTACAAATGTAGATTATTCCTGACTTAAATGATGACAGTTCCATTAACTCTACTTCTCTGCCAAGAACACCAACAAATGCTTTCCCTCATGGCTAATTGCTGTGACAAAGTATAATTCTCTAAGCCCACTTCAATACCCTTTGGACCTATCACAACTGTATGTCAGTAAAAATCCGGAAATTCTCACATTTATGGAAATTAAGCATTCAGTGAAACTCTGCTTTTGTCATAGCTTCTTCTTCTTTTTTTTAAATAAATATATTTTCATTGAAATGTGTTTTATTAGTCCTATATGTTCTCTCTGAATATCAACCACGATCTTAAACATTGTTTTCTGAATTTTCAAGACTGATTACTGATCGCTTACCCTTGTCTGAATAATGCATCCAGTTCAACATTATCTCTGGTGCTCTGTACCAGCGGGTTGCCACATAACCGGTCATTTCTTCATCGGTCATTCTGGCCAAACCGAAATCTAATATCTAGGAGGGAAATTACAAACTCGATGCAACTTTATCAAAACGTTATTAAAAACACACATATAAGAAAATAATACACACATATAAGAAAATGTACAACAGAAAACTGACTGGGAAAAATGAAAACTGTAAATGAGCAAGTAATGTTTGGATATAACAGGATTCCAATAAGTGACCTCAGGGGTTACGATTAGAAATGATTATTCATTATTAACTACAATTTTTAATTTTTAAGATTGAATATTAATCAATTTCAACCAACTGTATTATTAAATGCTGTTGGAAGCATTTTCATATTTCAATGTATTCCTTTTTATGGTAGTAAACTTTAAATGAACCTATGCTAAGAAACAAATGGAAATTTACTGTATATAATTTCATTTTTCTTTTTCCCAAAGGAGAATGCAACGAAATCAAAGTAATTCGCAAATCCTTGTTTACGACAAATTGGCCAATCTCAATTTGGTATGTAATGTGAGGAGCTCTGTAAGAATCTGTAATACCTACCCTGAGTTCACAGTCTTCATTGACAGCTAATGTTTGGTAAGTAATGTGAGGAGCTCTGTAAGAATCTGTAATACCTACCCTGAGTTCACAGTCTTCATTGACAGCTAATGTTTGGTAAGTAATGTGAGGAGCTCTGTAAGAATCTGTAATACCTACCCTGAGTTCACAGCCTTCATTGACAGCTGATGTTTGGTAAGTAATGTGAGGAGCTCTGTAAGAATCTGTAATACCTACCCTGAGTTCACAGTCTTCATTGACAGCTAATGTTTGGTAAGTAATGTGAGGAGCTCTGAAAGAATCTGTAATACCTACCCTGAGTTCACAGTCTTCATTGACAGCTAATGTCTAGTATGTAATGTGAGGAGCTCTGTAAGAATCTGTAATACCTACCCTGAGTTCACAGTCTTCATTGACTGCTAAATTGCTTGGTTTCAGATCCCTGTGTATAACGCCAGCTGAATGGATGTACTGGAAAAAAATAATGGAAATGATATTTATCAATTGTAGCAGGGCAAAGCTTTTAAGGATTTTTTCTGGGACAACCAGGTCTCACCTTTTCCCTTCCGGATGGTTCATAGGCCTGCCACTACTTTGGTTTCATTTTAGTATCTTTTAAAGTGAAGGAGGGTGGTACCAATTTTACCATTTCACCTATTTGTGGTATTTACTGTTGTTACTATGCAGTCTGAATTTGATTAATTCATCAAGTCGTCTGTCGAACGACATCCAAAGCCGAGTTTTGTCGTCTGAACAGACATTTGGTTATCTCTGCGGACTGGACGAACATGAAAAATTTGCCCTGTTTTAGTTTCAATGGTGATGTGAAGAAGAGGGATCACCTATACAGTCACAATTTTCCCCAAGCTTTAAAAAAAAACAGATTTTGTGTTTGGTCAATAAATATTGGGATGATATTTCATACCTTACTCCCATGGCTCACTCAAGATTTCATTTCAAATAATGAAGAACATATGTAAATATTCTGAAATTTTCTTTTTGTATGTGATAAATATTTAAATATGAAGAAGTATCTGGGCAATGAAATGCTGAGAACTGACTCCTACTCAGTAATTAATGTCATTTTATAGTATGGAATATATTTAGTTTACTCTATAAGGCTCCATTTACATCCATTACAGCCACTCTGGAGAAAGTCTCCAGATTTCTTAATGCATCCTTAGAATGTCTCTATGCTTGACCGTTGTCATGCTCAAACATAAAGAGAAAGTTAAAAAATTGGTTTTTACTTGTCAGTGGGTGCATTTTCAACCAACCCAACAGTTCTTATATATGCATCCATTATAGTACTCTCTTGTAGCTAGTCTGAGACGATTTCGTCATCACGCATTGCATATCACCCAAATTAGAAGGTCTCACAAAAATTATGTTTCAGTTAGGGCCATACATTTATCACTTGATTAAATCAAGGGAGAGCATAAATCATCATCAAATCATTTAGAACCTTTTACACTTTTATTGATAGGCTTCATAGCCTAACCAGTAAGCAACCCCACAAGGCAAGACCCACTAGTCATACCCTCTGCCCGAAGCTACTGCAATTCCAATCCTGTAACACCACATTAACTGGCAATGGATGGTTTCAACTGCACGGTCTTGTCTAGCTCTAAATAGTCATTTGATACATTGCTTCAAGACAGGAAATCCTTGTCCTGGATATTTCTTAAAAAAACAACAGCAAAATGACCAGAGTGGAAAAGCATTTTTTTTTCATCTGAAAATTTGTTTTCAAAAGGATATGACTACAAGAGAACATTGCCTTACCTTCAAGCCTCTAAGAATTTGGTACACTAAGAATTTGACATGTTCATCTGATAGTTTCTGGCATTTATTGACAGTATTCAAGTCTGCGCCCATCAAATCTGAGACAAAATAGACGTCTGTGAAGGTGTCGAATGAGAGGCAAGGTGAAAATACATCCAACAGGTTAATGACCTGAAAAGAGAATGAGAAAACGTTCATTAATCACTATGGAGCAGATCTATAGGCGCCTAGTTAGATAACAGGAAAATACTGAATCTATGGAATCTATACTGCCAATCTGGTCACTGAAATTGCTCATAGTGATGATGTCGGTTCAATCTTGATAGAATTAAATACTACGAGCTGATACAGTGAAAATGGATGAAATAAACTTTCAGGATAATTTACAATAATCTCATACTAAGTTGCTTTCAATTTTCAGAACTTTGATCAAATTGGCTGATAATTCAATGTGGGGCAAGTTTTTGTGAAACCTTTTTTCTCATATTAAATATGGATAAATTCTCCAACATAAAATCAATTTTACAAATACAGATCATTTAGGCAGAGATATTTTGATTTCAAAATTTCGAATTATACAACTACTACCAAGCTTGCAGCTGGATAAAGCAAACTGCTGAAATGTAGTCTAAGCAGGTTCCCTTGAGGTAATCAGTAGTGATCCTCAATTTAAGTCTGCTCAAAGTTGCCACATATTTAAAAAAAAGTACAGTACCTTCATAGTTTTGACCTTCCAAATTACTACCAGACATTAATGAGTGTTAAATTTGAAGAGATAGAAAATGCATTAAGAGTAGTGGCAGTAAACATACAGTAGCTTCTAGATATTAAAAAAAATTAGGGATAAAATTTCACATTCCAGCATCTTTGTGGGCAATACTTTTGACCTCAATTAATTATTTACCATTAACCAAGGCTTTTGTGTGACTTAACAATTGAGGAAGGAATAGTTTCAGTTTTTTTATGTGTCCCTAAACTAAAAGCTGATGGAAAATTTATGGCAATTCCACATAGTTTTAAGAAACCATCAAAACCTTTCTAACAGATGGTTAAACATTAAACAACAAAACCTTTAACTTTTACCCAGAGCAAAAATGAATTTGCTCCTTATTTGTTCAAAATGGAAATGTTTAAAATTATGGTTGATGAGCAAATCCTTTCGCAGCATCTGTCAGGGATCTCAATAGACGTCCCTTGTAAAATATCAATTGGACTCGTGAACAAAAATCAGCCCACAATCTTGCACTAATTGGTTATGAGGGCCATCAAGGCCTTAGACTTGGGAACCCTGCCTTGCCACACAATGCTCAATCTATTGTTAAGTACAGTAAGATTTTGGTTCCCTCTGACCCATTGTTCAAACAAATATTTCAAATATTTCTACTTTAAATTGAGAACCCATGGTATCATGTATGTCTTAAAATGTATTCCTGGGATTAATACCAGTACAGATTTAAGATATTCTCTGAGACAATGATAGCTAAAACAATGAAACAAATAATTTACTACTTGCGGTTGTCCCAACTTTTCACCTAAATATGAATAATGCAATATTGTAGGAATTCTTCCGTACGTTTTCATGTTTCATGTGATGTAGAAGTTTGAGTTCTCTGTATGTCCTCTTTGCATGGGTTACTGACTGAAATGGTCTGGCAAGTTTCTTAATGGCCACTCTCTTGTTCAGATCCGTATTTTCGGAGGAGCTGTGGAAAAATAAAGAAGTAGTGTAACGTTTACCGCAGATATTTGCCAAATTGCTGTGACGATATCACATGAAAACTAAACCAGTGATACAGAAAATGCAATATTTTCCCCAGTACCAAGTCTGACACAAGTCTTCAACCATTTTTTCCCCTCGAATTACATGAGACAACTTCACTAATCACAGCATTGAGAAACAAAAAGTTTCAGATATTCTTTCATTTGTGGTGCTGCAATCATTCTTCAGGCAGACAATCTCTCTTACAGACTACCTTGTACCTGTCTAAACTACTGCAGTATCCGGTTGTAAATGCATGATCTTAGAGGTCATAATTTTTCTTTTTTCTTTATGCTTTGTATGACTGTTTAGTTTTTACACTGTATAGTTTGTGTTATACTGGAATTAACAAAATGAAATCAAATCAAAAATCCGTAGACTCGGTGAGGACAGTATCTGAATCTATTTTAACAGTACATTTATTGTTAATTGAGACTTTATTTTAATTTTGTCCTGACTTAAATAAATAAATAAATTACTTCACCATGTTATTTTGTGTCTTCAACCTAAATGCTAACTAGCAACAGATAGCCATCAGCATTTTCCCTACCCACCACCTTCTCCCAAAAACCTTCTCCAGTATTGTTTAAGTAGAAATGTGTGTTTGGCTGACAAATTTGTTCTTGAATGTATTCTGTATTTGAAGAGATACTGTAAACAATGTTACAGGCAAAACATAAATATTGTGGACTAATAACATACAAACCATTAACCTTTATGCTCCATTTCAGTGCTCAAGTTGTGTTGTTGTATGTTGTTTGCACTAAACATTCTTATTTGACACAAACATTTGGCAAATATCTTTGTGGAAAGAATGTCCCATAAGTCACATACATCCTTTGTTTTTAATATTCCATGTTATAACATGGTCAGAAAACAAAAAATTAGTGGTTCCAATGCCAAAACATATTCAGAGTGTGGTAATCCATGCATATAGTCAGTTGGGGTAAAAAAAACAAGGGGGTAGTTGGGATAAAAAAAAACAACCCCTTTTATAGAAGGGGAATATTTAGCCAAAGTTCCAATTTATTTTGGGTGATAGTACTATATGTCTAGTTTATTATTACATAATTTCTGGAACTCTATGTCACTTAGCTGCCAATCACCGCTTCATCGAATCAAGCGAATGCTAAAACAGCGAAATTTGAAGTTTGTACCACATATCCGAAACTTTCTCCTGCATACCCAGCTTATATGATGTGGAGATTATTCCAGCAGTTACAGCATAGCAGTTAGTGATATTACACTCCCCCATGGTACTTCATTCACGCTTCATGGGGGGCCTTGTTTTTTTTACCCCCAAAAAATGATGCGAAAAGAGTAAAAAAAAACAAGTACTTTCCGGCTCCAATGTACTCCCTATTTTGCCCGAATGGATAAATTTTTCCATAATGTTGATTTTAGAGGTTAGGCAAATAGTTTTCATGTCTGTCATGTGTCAAAAATGTTAAATAATTTGGCAGAAGTAACTGAAATTGGCTCAAATCTAATGTTTCTACTATATTACACCACATTTGTGTAGCATCATATACACACTGTACAGTATGAATATGGCTGAGCATGACATATGACACAAGCCATCCATAATAACGAATTAAGACAATTTCACAATTTTTTTCCTTTTTCATGTAAAGGTAGTAGCTCATAATTAGATGTAATTATATGTAAACATGATTTTAAGATACATTCATGAAGAAAATAGATGTTTTCTAGCATCGTTTTTTTTTACCCCGGCATTGTTTTTTTTACCCCGAATTAAGCAAATTTTGGGGGTAAAAAAAAACAACATTTTTCACAAAAAACGACACTTTCCATTTACAAAAAAGATATTTTTGTTAGATTCTCTTTAAGAGAATCCCACTCCACACACTTGAACATTGGAACCGAAACAATACCTCTTACTCATCAATTTTAAGAGCAAACTTTAGGTAAATTGATTTTTTTACCCCATTTGACTATACATGTTAATAGTCATGAACTTGTGCCTACCAAAATGAAGAGGGATTATTTATTGACTAATTTGACAACATGTAAAGGAAGGTACCAGGAGTCAGTTATCATGTTGACAGAGTCTATTTAGTGACATAGTATAAAAACAGAAACATGCATTAATATTAATGAGGTCATATTTTATGATCTCATAAGCATGTACATTGTATTATCCATGTACATGTATAAAGCTTATTAGGCATATTATTTCAGAGATATCTGAGAATATCTAAGAATGTATGTGCCCTCATTAATATGTACACGAAAACAACACAGTTGAATCTATGAATGTAGTATTCCATTAATTAAGATACAACCTCCTTAGTATATGACAATTAAAGTATGTCTGTATACATTAAACTGTTAACTGTAACAACAACAAAAGCAAAATAGATTAAGTCATTTGTCTTTAATGTCATTAGGAGAATCAAGGAAACTAAAGCCTCTAAAATGTCTCATACGTTACAATCCAAATGGATATGAACTTGCCCAATTATGGTTTTACAATGGCAAAATATTGGGATGATGAACTTCAATCATAAAGTACTGGTAGGCCTAAAAAGACACACATACTTGGTAGCCTGATGAAAGTTGTGTTCTATTACATAGACTCGATGGTTTGGGGCTCTAAATGGTGATCAGCCTTAATCCATGAGTGTTTTGCTTCACTTTGTACTACTAGTAGCATGGTCACTTCGAAGTTCGGACACCTAAGCCTTAAAACACCCCAAAACTAAATCTTCTGGTATAAATCACCGGAAAATATACTTGATATGGTGGGAGAATTGTGTAATAGTACGATACACGGCAAACTTTCTTTCCTGCAAACTGTTTTCACGTTGTATTCCAAGAAGATTCTTCATGATTGTGGAACTGGTATTTCTTTGCTAGAGTATTGCGAAGTTCGGACACGCAACCCACAGTGTGGCGCTGGTGATAAAATTGGTGGCGCAGTTGCTTTTTCAGTAATTATAACAGACTTCATAGATCTCCGTCATTTTATTGACTAATATGTAAGTAATTTCTTGCACACGGGACATTTTGGAGAGAAAATAACTGTAGCTTCGTAATTTTTGGTGAAATTTGGCTCTTCCTGTAAGTTGTCATGGTAAAATTGTGTATTTCTTAGGGTGTCCAAACTTCGCAGTATGCCGAACTTCGCAGTACTGACTATACTTGTAATAGCCAAGACTAGACCTAGGCCTAGTTTGAGAAGACATGATAAACCTTATGCAACGATATGTAGCCTAAACATTTTGCATACTGTACTCTGTAGTTGTCTATCCAAATGGCAAACTGCTCTGTTCTTGTCTGCAGTAGTGGCTGTAAGTGTAAGTACTAATACTATGATGCTGATCTATGCTTGTTAGGCTAACAGTAACACTATTAATGGTGGCTACTAACAGTAACAGGTTAGGTGAAGCCTATTATAATGTTAGGATAACGTAGTACTAGTAGTAGCTAAGTTGTGAAAAGACATTAGTTAGGCTAATGATTAACATTTCTATCCTACCAAACTTGTCCGTAAGCCCCGTTGCCGATTGGATTTATGTCTATGTATCTACTTGGAACTTCCCAATTAGTTCGATTTAGTTCACTCGTTGCGTAGCCGGGAGGGAGTCTTGAAGCAGCCATTGCTTTATATTTCTGGGTGAAAGAGGCAATTAACTATCGACGCTGACAGCAATTTTCCTGGCTAAGTGTTCAGCTATCTATTATTAATCTGTGTGTATATGTGGTCTGTCTGTATACATGCCACACTCCCCCCACCGAACGCGGAACTCTTGCTTTTTCAAATCGTTTCACACAATTTTAGCCTACAGTTACGTTCAGGAATCGGGATGACTCATTAAAGGATGTACACCAATACGTACGTCACCAACTCACACGGAAGTTGATGGGGTAGGGGGAAGGGGTCGGGGAGGGGGATGGGACATTGGTTGGAAATTGATAATCACTCAGTAAATGTGTGGTATCGACTTTATTCATTTGGATCTTCTTAATACTCCTTAGCTTTAATTAACTGCCCCTAATTGCACGGTCACTGAAATACGTTATTTTCCAGAACATCTATAATCAATTGTGTATTTAGGTATCGACTTTGTAATCTAGTTTTTGTATATATACTCCAACGGGTGCTTCTATCAAGGGTTAAGAGGTAGGCCTATATGAAACTATAAGTTGATCATTTGATTGCCTGGAATTACAATATGTTTATCTAAAGCTTCAGACATTCCTATAGTTAGAAAATAAGGGGGAGGGGGTTGGGGTGGCTCAGTCACGGTGCCATCACCCTACACCAACGTTTGGAGTCCGCATAATTTTTAGATGTGACTGTCAAAGGAATTAACCTATACTTAACAGTCAAAAGTATGAACCAGTTTGTCAGGTGGCTTGGGCTGGCGAGGAATCGCGATCGTACTCGGAAACGAAATGGGGCCAACAAAGGGTTTGATGGACTTGGGTGAGCATTTCAGTTTTATAGTGCCAGGACAAAAAATGACTTTCTAACTTTGAAAAGATTCCAAATTTCAGTTGAAATGTTGAATTGGAAATCACCCGACGTGTGAGTTAGTTGTAATCAATTGCTTATAAGCGTCTTAAAATAACTGCTGATTATGCCCTATTATTATTGTTATTATTATGCTAGATAGTGGATATCATAGTTTTCAATCTTAAACCAACATAAGTGACAACTTTATTTGTCTTCACTGTTAAATAGTACAGGGGCGCGGCGAAGCTAATCCCGAAGCTGCAGCACTTTCACATATGTTTTGGCGTCTACCAGCGATTTTGAAGCACATCACTATACCTCAGAAAGGGAAAAATTAAGCCGAATTTTACTCTGTAAATTTTATTTCCGAGTCCCATCGGTGTCAATCTGGCGAAAGCGGCGGAAGAAGAAGCGTTTCCGAGACTTATTGTTCTCTCGTAGGGAGTCTAAACTGCACGAAAATAAATGCTCTAGACTGATTAGAAATGTACATA
The DNA here is from genome assembly GCF_037975245.1 of Apostichopus japonicus. Taxonomy (NCBI): domain Eukaryota; kingdom Metazoa; phylum Echinodermata; class Holothuroidea; order Aspidochirotida; family Stichopodidae; genus Apostichopus; species Apostichopus japonicus. The sequence goes on from NC_092580.1 coordinate 24,264,356, forward strand.
TGTGGGTACTATTTTCTCTAATTTCAATGACCTGACTCAGTTTGAGTTGGAGAGGCAGGGCAAAGGAGTCAGATCGACTGTGTTCGTAATTACAGAAATGAGTACCGCGCTGACATGAAAATAACTACCCTGGAATAATTGGTGAACACGCATGCTCCCCGTCCCTCCCCAGGAGCTCTATGCTCATTTCTTTTTTGGTGTGTTTGAGTGGTACTGGTGTACGTTAAAGAACAGTTGCTATATTCAAACTTTGCCTAAGCTAGCCAGTTTTTATATTTTTTAAGATATTTTGATTTGAAGCCGTTTTTTCCTAACACACAATCCTGTAAACTATTTATACAAGGAAGCCTGTTAGGCCTATTGTTTTCCGAAGTTCGTGTGCTACTAGATTCCAATCCTGTTTTTCAGTACAAATTTGGCGTTCAATATTTTTGCATCACTGAGTTTACAATGGCTGTAGATGTTATGTAGTTTTGTGTGGGCATATGTACCATAAATTTCTGTGATATGTACCTGCACTGTGTATGTGAACGTACATGTGTTACATGTTGTGTTATGAGACAACTGCTGGTTTGTAAACTAGCAAAATCATAATGGCCGAGCTATTGCTCGATACAAATATTCGATTTTGGGTGGTATTGCCCATTGTTTTCATAACGTTCTTTGTAGGAATCATTAGACATTATGTAAGCCTGCTCTTGTCCAGCCAAAAGAAGGTAGATTTACAAAAAGTCAGCGACGGGTAAGTAGCCAGAACGCACAACTTTCCTCGTTAGGCCTAACGTTAGAACATAGACTAACACAGTAACAGTTAAAGGCCTTACTATTACTAACAACCTATACAGGCTATAGACTAGGTAAGGCCTAACACTACAGTAACAATAATAACAGTCAGGGCCTACTGCAACAAGGCTTTCATTATTATGGTAAGTCGAGCATAGACCTGGCACTACTTTTTCAATTCCCTGATTCTTGATCATTAATAAAGCCTCTGCCTAGACTAGTACTAGATCTAGCCCTTCCCTGCCCCTGGCATCAAATTCAGTCAGTAACCTTGATGTTGTAATTAGGCCAAGGCCTAAAGTAATGCTTAAATTATATCAAAAGGAATAAAAATATTCTAGGCTTCATAGAAATGTTACTCAAGTAGGGCCACTTTTCACCAAAGGCTTCCTCTCCCTTACATCTGAGTCTAACAGTACATTTCAATTTCTTCAATGTACAGGCAAGTATTGATGAGAAGCAAGTTGTTGAGAGAAAATGGAAAGTACTTGCCTAAAAGGGTAAGTATTAATGAACTTTACAATTACTATCCCATTACAAGGATGAATATAGGAACAAACTACATTTCCTTTGTGTTACATAGTGTTACTCTTTTGGTGGGAATGTTCATAGTTGAATGTCTTCAAGGTAAGTTACAGCATTAAATATCCTTAAAAAAAGAGGCTTTTCTCTGCATAGGTGGCTGCCTTCCCAACGAGTTGCTCTTGTACAACTATCAGAAACCGGGAAAAAAAAACTATATAGCTTTACATTCAAATAATCACTGCTAAACATCTTTTACTATGATAAGGCAATTCTAAATGAGCTGAGATTGAATCAATTGTACCACAAAATGGAACCTTCCATTAGTACATTGAACATAATCTGAGCGGTTTCAATTGTTATAGACCAGATTAATAACATTCTTGTCCTCTTGCAGTCCTTTCAGATGCGAAAACATTATTTCAATGATGAAGAAACAGGATTCTTTAAAACACAGAATAGGGAACCAGCAATGCAGAATCCCATGGCGGGTAAGTGTTTCCTGATAACTTTCAGAATATCCCTTTATTGTGTACAGCTATATCTTCATGCTCAGTTTTACAGAGCTTGGAAGAAAGTCATAAAGTAATGGAACCATGTTTCAGATGACAGAGAAAAATGTCTTTACTTAGAGACTCAGATAAACAAGCTTTGGATGTGATCATGTCACAAATATGAATTAAAACATATCTTAATGTGTTTTGCTGTAAAACAGTTTGTAACTTCTGTATGAAAATGAAAACAGTCATAATAGCAGAAAAGGAAGCAAGCTCTACAAGCCAAAAGTTATAAATCTGAAGTCTCTATCCTGCTATGGTATTAAGGTAACACATCTGTATTCTTTGATGTTCCAGATCCATCTATGCTAACAGAGATGATGAAGGGAAATTTAACCAACATCTTACCAATGATAGTCATCGGAGGCTGGATTAACTGGACATTTTCTGGATTTGTTATAAGTAAGTACAACTTTGTATCCTCTTCTGTTGTCAAACAGACCCCCTCTGGACCACTTTGCCCTCACAGACTTCATTTTGAGAAAGATGGATAGAGATGAATCTGTTTTCTTTTCATTTAATCTCTTACAGCTAAAGTGCCATTTCCTTTGACGTTAAGATTCAAGCCTATGTTGCAAAGAGGAGTCGAATTAGCTTCATTAGATGCATCTTGGGTCAGCTCAGCCAGTTGGTATTTCCTTAATGTCTTCGGTCTTAGAAGTGTTTATTCCCTCATCCTAGGAGAGAATAATGGTAAGATCATTCTAACATTGGATGTTAATGAAACGTTTGGTGTTTCAAGGTATTGTGTCGCCATATATACAAATACTTTCAAATAAGTGAGGTAACAGTGTTGCAAGTTTTCCAGTCTGCTATTTTGCAAACAAGATATTAATATGTTTGATAACATAAAAGTGTCTGGACAATGCCTTGTTGAAAATTGTGTAAATTTGATTAATTACACTCTCATCACTTTGTGGAAATTTCGGGAGGTTGTATTAATTTGATCAATAACAACTTTATTATGTGAAATACTTGTTAGGTCTGCAAAGATATTTGACCAAATGCTTTGCTTTAAAAGGAATAAAACTACCCAGCCTAAGCTGACAGTACTATCGTTACATAGGTACCAAAGCTTAGTTTACTTATGTGTAATACAAGGCCAACGTTATTTAATAGACTTTATTGAATGTGTTATGATAGTTATTACTATTTGCTCCAATTTGGGACTAGAAGCTTGGATCTAGTGACAAGTGAACCAAAAGTGCATCATATAAATAATGAGAGGCAACCACCTTCTTTAAAGTAGTCTATTAAGTATCAACATTTGTTATGAGATTTTTGTTTAACCAAATGTTAGCTAGTCTGATCACAATGTGAGGTTAGTCGATCTTTTGAAAATTCACATGTTCTAAGTGAAGCAAAGGCCAAGAATAACCATTGAAATTCCTTCAGTATGTGAATTGTTCTTGTTTAGTTGTTAAGGTTGCTGTAAGATTGTGGGATAAACAGCAGTTCACTAGTCCTTTGCCATGTGGAGAAGGGAAATATATGGTTTAATCAGTAAGTGCATGAGCTTTATTCTATGCTGATTAGTTGTGACAAATTGTGACTCCAATCCATAGCATTGATCAATGCAAATGACAACCTCTATCATATCATTGAGTACATTTGACTCAACTCTACATCAAGTAATTACATTTCATAATGCCCCTTATAACAGCTGCTGATCAAACAAGGTTAATGCAACAACAGATGGCTCAGCCAATGGCTATGGCACCTGATCCAGCTAAAGCTTTTAAGGTTAGTATATGAATTATTTCAATAGATGATGGCCCAGCCAGGGCAATTGATAAACTGGCCTAGACATCGCACCTGATGCAACCTACGGGGTTGTACAGTCTGTGTTTAATAGTCTAAAACAGCAGATGGCCCAACAAATGACAATGGTACACCCCCCCCCTCCCACTGAAGTTATTAGGTAATTGTTGGTATTAGAAGACAGCTTAGCCATTGGTCATGTCAGCTGATCCCACTGACACATGTTAAAGGGCGGTTTAGGGGAGGGAATGTTTTTAAATAAATATGACAGCAGAAGGCCCAGCCAATGGCCAGGAGATCTCCTGATTGATTGCTCAGGTTGGTTGCTATTTCAAGAACTGTTCAGTACTGACACTACAATTAACAACTCTTTAATAACACTCAACCTCTCTTCTTTTAACATCTTCATTCTGTAGGCCGAATGGGAGACCCTGGAAATTGTAGATCATAAATGGATGTTAGCCAACGTTGAGGATGAACTAATCGGTAACACTCCCTACCCGTCGGACGTTTACGTGAAAAATAAATACCAATGAGGTGCCAAAGGGGCGCGTTTGTAGGGGATATAGTTACCTGATGTCTCACTCTGCTAGATTTTGCCAGATTGGTCATCTGAGAACCTCAGCATGTACTCCATATCATTAGCAAAGACTTTTGCTTGATTGTGATTCATGGTGAAGCTGTTTGAAAGCTGATGATCAGCTGTGGACATTTACCCTGCTTGCCAGTGTAGCATGTTTGAGAACTGTGAATCTTCTCACCGAATTAATGAAAAGTGGAAGTTGAGCAAGTTGGTAGATAGATCACATTTTGAAGACAACAAACATTTAAAACTGTAGAATTGATTTGCTGTTATTGTGAATGTTCCTTATATTAATTAATAAAGAGTGAGGGGGAGCAGAATGGGTCATATATTCTTAATGTTCTGTGGATTGGTATTTAATTTTAAGCGGGGGTGGGGGGATGAGTGGAATGGGTCATATATTCTGAATAGTAGGTCCATTAATGTTCTGTGGATTGGTATTTAATTTTAAGCAGGGGGTGGGGGGGATGGGGAGAGTGGAATGGGTCATATATTCTGAATAGTACAGTAGGTGCTTTAATGTGTCTGTGGATTGGTATGTATTTATAAGCATGTTGGTGTATGTAATAGTGTTGCCAGACTCTTGAGGGATAAATCGGCATGGCTCATAAGGGAGGTAAAAGGTAAGGTTAAGTTATGTCAATGTTTAAGATTTGATTTGTTGGTTGTGGTTGTTTGTCAGTAGTCAACATCATATTGATTGCAAAGGGTTTGATATTATAAGATGAACTATGGTCAGAAGATTTGTGGGTTGTATGGGTGTTATTGTCCTTGAATAATAGTTTACACGTTCTGCAAGTATTGGAGGACCAGCTGTAAAGGAAACCCATTTCATCTCGTCAATTATTGTTTAAGTGGAACAACTCAACCTGCGATCGTATTGACGATAGCCCCAGATGAATGAAAGGCAAGTGGAGTTTCTTCAGATGGTTGGAAAACTTGCACCATCAATTTTATTTAGAAACATGCAAGGCCTGATCAATCTTGATCAGCCAGAGATATCATCAAGAACTTTTGAAGGAGCAAAATTATTTTTAATAGTCTAATCACTTGACAGTACAAATTTGTCTTTCATTGCATACTCAGAGTATGTAGTGTGGACACCAGGATACTGTCATAAGAATTCAATCCTTTTAGAAGACTGAATTATGTGTGATCGGTGTCTTAACTAGGGCTTGGGTTGTAGATTGAGAATGGGGACCTTGACCCTTCATCTCAATTGCACTTGATACAAAGCTACCAGTATAAAATCCACAAAGTTCTGTCCAGCCATCTTACTTGTCTGGCCGCTTTGATACGTTAGCTCAAGATGCCGCAACCAAGCCCTGGTTCAATGTACTCACACAGTATGGAAAAGCATTTCAGTTCCCACCCGTTGAACAATAAAATAATGACAAAAATGGTTATATTTTTCACTGTGTATTTTTCGTCTATCTCGATAATTTATTAGGCAAGTTTGCAAAAAACCTTGTTCTGTACATAAACAGTACACAAAATGAAAGATATATCAGTTTATAATCTATTTTGCATATTACTATGATTTTACACAAAAAACATAATTTTCTGTACTGTACAGAATGTACACTTTTTTTTTTGTCACAGTACACTTGTCTCTGTGGAGTTGTGCTCGTGAGTCACTCGCAACTCCCAGTACTCAACGAGTCATTGGTACATGTTTTCTTATAGTACAACCTGCCACCCATATTTGCTGTTCCTTCTTCACGTTGTAATGGATGATGAATTATTCAAATACCTATTATCTATTAATTTTATACAATCATCATACTGCATGATAATAATCTTATTACACTCTGCATAATGGAAAACTGCAATGATTTTCATATTATGACATGGCAAATTATCATCATTGAATAAATAAATATTTAATTGTCCTGAAATGCCCCACTCAAAACATCTTTTTAAGTGTCAATTCCAATTGCCCTAGGTATCTTGAAAACTTCTGGTACAAAACTTTGACAGGGCCAACAGTTCATGACCCAATGCTGAGCAACATTTTAATAACAAAATCAAACATTTTTTGAGCTGCCATGGATCCATACAAAAGCAAGGCTTTTAACAGCCTTAAATATTGCCCCCAAATATTTCTTGTGAAGCCCAAACTGGTCACCCATGGTCCAAATTACAGCTTTCTTATATTGCCACCTAAGGGCATTACCACATGGTTATTAAATTATCTCATTGCACACTGCTCAATGTCTCTGATTAATTTGAAGATCTACCATCTATAGCAGCTATATTTTTGGCATACCTTAATTTTGGGCTGATAACAACCTACAACCTTTAACAACACTTTCTATTTACTGTGTGGGGGAAAGTGGGTTTCAAAGTGAGATCAATTTGAATTCTCAATCTGAGGAAAAGTTTGAAATCAAAAAATGAGATTCATCAAATCAAGAAAACAAGACATCTTCATCCAATCTAAGAATATCTTTAGGGCCTAAATTAAAATAGGCTGAGCAATAACATTGACAATGTTTTGTTCAATACTTGAATTATGTACAGAGAATTGGAAAGTTTTTTAGATTATTAATGCATATTGGTTACCAAAATGCAAACCGATATTTCTCTGCCATCAACAACTCCGATAACTATGATTTACCTTTACCTCAGTTCTGTAGAACATTAAACATCAAAACAGCATCTTTGTCAATCAGATGAAATAGTGTTGCTTCATTGTTATCTTTTAGTTCATGTAGGTAAAATGATAAAATGTGAAGTTCCACAAAAGCATCGTATACAACCATGGAAATTCCTTAAGTACACGCAAATAAAAAAAATGGAAAAGGTAAACACTTTTGCCTCTATGAATATTCAAAGTTTGATGTCACATATCTATTACGACATCCTGGAAATTTCATCATTTCTGTCTGAGAAACTGTCAATACTTACATCCACCTAAAATTAATCCCGTTGACAAATTTGAAATATTCTTGTTGGCAGACATAACCCTACAATAGCTTGTGCTTCCCACATAACCAAATATAATAACATAAATAGCACACACTTTGGCTATGTGGGTTATCATTTTGACAGTTTGAACAGTGAAGCCAAAAGTATGTATCAAAGTCCAAAAATACTCGCAGCATGTCAGCATGGTTTACGAACATCCTCAGAGCAAATTTGGTTTATACCTTGACCATGTATGCACTGACACTTGTAACTTGGTTTATTATCTCAAAGCAAACCCTATCTTGAAAGTAAACGAGATTCTGACAATTTGTTTCCAGCTTTCACTTGCAAAAACGTTAGTGGAAACTAGAAAACTTTGATACAGATTCATATGAATGGAGGAAAAGTGTTCTTACATGTAAGACAGAACTTTATACAAGTGCAAGGCATAAATACCACAAAAGCTTGATACAGTAATGTTACAAATTTAAGGGGGGAGGGGGGGATTTAGTCAGTCTGAAGAGTCATTGTAATTTATGGAAAGAGTTTAAGTACTGTGGTTTTTAAAGCTTACTGTGTTTTTTAGAAACAGAAAATATGAAATGAATGAGAAAATGTTATGGTGCAGACTGCAGAAACAGCCTCTTGAATGGGTGGGAAAAGGGGGAAGGGGGGGGGGGACATAGTTGAACATCACTGGGAAAGTCAGCTAACAAGGGGGAGGACTAGGGGTAGGCATCATGATGGGGGAGGATGGAAATGCCCCCCCTCATCTTGATGTCACCACAGGGAAGAAGCATCTTGCAGATCAAAACATCTGTCTACTGAGAGAAACCAACATTACAATACAATGTATAAGTTCAACAATTTTCCAACGCTGAACGAAAGGTTATAGCCAGAGGGTGAGAAGGAGATTGCGAAAGAAACCATAAGTTATCAATCTCAAGATTAGCAAACAATTTTTAAATAGAGGATCTATAATTGAAATTTTTTGCACTGTTCGGCTTATGGGAAATGTTTCACACTTAGGCACTATACGTGAAGGGGGGTTTCATGCAAGTGTTTCAAGGTACTGCTCAAATTTGTTAACCCTACCTACACAACAGCACACACTGTTTGAATTTAGGATTTGAAACACTAATGTTCTTTTTGAATTGCTTTCGGCTCCATGGAAGTAAATAAAGCAAATATATACTATGGATGAACTTCTTACAAATTTCCCAAAATAAAATAAAGAAGAAAGTTATACAGCTGAATAATATGAACATATCTTTCAGAATATCTCTTTACTTGAAGTGAAAATATTCTAACCTTATTCAAAGGATGGCAGCATTTATAACAACCAACTTGGTTCATTCTTACGAGCAATCATTTTTCATCATCCTTGCTCTTTTTTTATCAAATACAGACTTACTGTCGCCTCTGCCTAATCTCTGCCCCGTCTATATATACTACTCCCAATAGCAAAATATACAGACAAGACGTTACTGAATAGTATCATACCAATTGCTTTATAATAAATTGCAATTATTCATTTCTTAATTTAAATACAATTATGATTTGTAAATAACCATAGAAACTAAAAAAAGAGAAGAAGATATTATTAATATCAAATGACAAAAAACTGCACATATTCTGTTATCCCTGAAAGCCATCTTCCTGCATACCAAATTATGGTGTGCTCGGTTGGGCTTGGGTGAATTCCGGACTCTCATTTAGGGGCCAATATCTGCACCACATCCAAGATACTCCTTACTGCACCACTGGCCACAGTGCTATACTCTTCCTATGTGAACTGAATGGTGAACTTTCCAACCTGGAATTTTGCTAGTGTGCTCTCAAAGTTATACTTTTTCTATCTTGATGTATCAAACCATGACCGTGTTTAACTCATCAATTACTGTCAAATAAATTGCACTTGCTGTGTTTCACATATTATTTTCTCAAAATTATTCGGCCTTAGTTGATACCATATGGCTTAACAGTGTACAGCAACACTACCGAGCATTGATTAAGCATCTCTACCTACATTTTGTTCATTCATTCATGGGGAGAAGTGACTGTCAAAATACGAGCACAACTTCCTAACTTCGATACTTAAGAGGGATATTCTGGGTGACAGACTACGTGAGGCCTTTAGAGTAAAGAAAAATATTCCACACTGTTAGTTGAAGGCCCCATCTCAATTTCTTATTCCTAACTCAAGATACGGTTGAATGAATAGAACCCATTTTGACTGGCTTAACCCTCCATTCTTTCCTAGAGTAGATCACAGTGGGTGGTATCTGATGTCACAACAGCAAATGCTCTTCAAAAGCTTGACTTACCAATTAAAATCTTTTCATTGATCTTTCCTTGAAACCTGCTAGATTTGGAATGTTTGCTTAGCTGTTAATGGTCTCTGCATTAAGAATGTCATCAAAAGGTAACCAGTATTTTCCTCACTGAATAAGTGAGTTGATTATTATTTCAACTAAATTGCTGTTATGACATCATATGCTTTACTGTTGCCAGATGTATTCAGAAAATACAACCAAACTTAGAAACTTGATATCTTTACCATACAAAATGTTACAAGGATGTTGTTTTGACATAGAGATGCAGAAAATTTACTGACATTTTTAATTCTGATCGTTTAGTTTGGTCACAGAAATAACTCTTTGAATGTTACAGCTTACCGTCAAGCAGCATAGCTGCCATATTTTATTCATGATAAACCTACAAGTGAATAAATGATGAAAACCAGCTGGGTTTCATTGTAATAATACATGTAACCCTCGCACACAACTTTTTGTCCAAACAGATTCAGTCATTCTTGTGCATTACACTTCTCCCACCACATTTTCCCCTCCCCCCTTTTCCTAATATGAACTAAAACAACACTTGTTTTAGATTTGCAAGAGAAATATTTGAAATACCTGACATTTTACTTGCATTGCAAATTCATTTTGTTTGATTCTCAAACTCTCACTTAAATATCTTTGTCTAAAATTTTCTCCAATTGTTCAATTTCACGACCTTATTTTCAATCTATCTGTGATTATTATGATGAATACATATTTTATACATAAATGTGCATAACTTCTTTTGCTTCTAACCCAAAATGTCCTCCCAAAATTGTGACCAGGAATTGAAAATAAAAATACTGCCATTTAAAATTTCTCTGTGAAACATTTTGACTTGTTTCAAGTCCATCTTCAAAAATTACTCTGGCAATTTCCTTCTCTACATGTACTTGATCAAGGCACAACCAATCGAGTGTTTACTCACACCAAGAGTTAAATGCTATTAATAAATATTCAGGATATCAAACTTAAGTCTTAAGGCAAACCACACTTGAGACTTTTCATTAGATGAAAGTTCACTTGCTTTTACAGTAACTCTTGAATATGCACTGTAAAAAAAAAAAAAACTTGTGCAAAAATTCCTGCTTAGCAACTAATACAAACTGAAATGGTATTGGAGGCACTTTTACAAGAAGGAAATCAAACCCGCTACATGAGATACCAAGAGCCAAATAGGTTATAAATAAAAGACACTCCCACAATTTTTCTGTCGTTACAGAGCTAACGTTGAGGGGTACACAGTGGCCATCTCCAGTGGTTAGGGTCAGCATCTGAGTAGCCTATCATGCAGACTGTTTAAAAGTTATGGAGATTGGTTTAGATTTCAAGAATACACTGTGACAGTACATAATGAAACATACTCCATCTACTATTGAGTCAGGAAGATTAGAGGCAGTGACTGATTCACTCGATATCACAGTAGAGTAACTCCTGACAACTGAGTGTTGAATTGTGGCTAACAGACTACGACCAGTTCATACTCGAGGGTGGCTCAACTTACAATTACTTACAAAGTATTGTAAAATAATTGAGATTAGTTAATTAAATGGTCTAGTGTGGTCCTGAGACTGTAATTCACATACAGCTTCATGGCTATTTCCATAACAGTTATGAAAATGTGGTCGTATGCATTTACAACAGTGTAGATTCACATCATGCATTACATAGGTCAAGTGACTGTCACCAATAGATAATACTAAGTTCAATCAACCCAAAAAATAAATTAAAATAACTACCTCCACCGCCTGCTCCTCCCCCCCCCCCCCCATACACACAATACAGCCTAAACAAAGGGGGAAACTTTACATATGACTGATTTTCCATTGCTCCTTAGAAAATGAGAACCAATGGAAATAATTGCACATATGCAAATTTACCAGGCAATACGACTGACATCTTAGTGCTGCTTAAAATAATCATATTCAGCTGTTAATGTCTAGCAATTCTGAGTTGAAACTTAGTCGATATTGAAGACAAAGAGTTTCTCCCTCTGAATCTAACATTCCATATAGACCACATTCTTCCAAATATGTCACTATTAAACTAAAAAATAGTTATCAAATATAACTAATCTTGTGACAACCAGGGCTTATATTTTAAAACAATTCAAAGCAGGTTGTTGTGCATCAATGGATCTGTGGTAAACAGATCAATTGGAGTGAGGTAACTCTGAGGAGAAGGGTGAGGGAGAGGGCTACAGTTCCAGAGCCTGGGGTCAATGAGGGGCTCCCAGGGAAGTAGGGGAGAAAGAAAACAAATTATGCATGTTGTAACGTACCATTAATTTTATGAAGACTTCTAAATGGAGGACCTGGAGACAGCTGGACCCTGGACCCAACCCGGCTTTCAACAGCCCTGGAGAGGTTACACAGCGGAAATATTGCTGAACAGTCACACTATGTTATGTTTGTAAAGATCCCAAAACCTACAGGCTATTCTAAGTTTTATGTTTCAATGCAAATGCAGACAGAAAACAACTCAATTCCAGAGAACATTGCGAGCACTCACGCACATTGATTAAATGTTCGGTATCGATGTCACGAAACAAATAATATGTAGAGGATAATTCTTAACTATCAAAATGCTTAAAAAAATTAACAAAAATAACTATGCAGCCGAAAGGCTGTATTAAGTATTGTAGAGTGTCCACACGGTCACAGACACTGGCACCAAAATGTCAGCAGACGTTTTTTTGATGCAACAAATTCTTGCATAAGCGTGATACACAATGGTGTGGCCAAAACGTCATCACTTAAATATTCATGACACCTTATCATTCTCGTACTTTCGACAACGACAAAAAAAAGGAAAGAAGACTAGAAAAAGAAACAGCCTTACATTTGGAATGGTTAGTCGCATGTTTAGCCAGGATCCTTCGTTTTTATCTAACCTCTGAGCTGGAGGACAAAACGCTCTGCGACTGCCCTCCAGTAGAGGATAAACCAGGCCCCTGTAACCTCACTGGTGGATTAGTCCCCTGTTGGGGTATGGAGAGGGCCAAGGCTGGTTGTTGCTGTAGCAAGGGGGTAGTTTGTGCACCCTTGCCCTCGTCGCCGGCCAAGGTCATCATCCCCTGGACGACCTGAGACTGTCCACTCTGGAAGGAGAGTGATGGGAGGAGGTGCTGGTTTGCTGAGAGAATAGGGACTGGCTTACCCTGGGCGTCGGTGGCGATTAAGTTTGCCATGATCTGTTGGGAGAGTTGGGTGGTCTGGTGGAACTGCAACGGTTGCAGCTGAATAGGCAGCTGGGTCGCAGTGGCGGTGACGTTGGGGGCTGCTTGCAAGGCCACTCCTGAAGGCTTCTTAGAGATAGGTTTCTGAGAGTTGTTTACAGCTTTGGAAGAACTGTTCTTTGCTGGAAGGGAAAGAAAGCATCGACATCAGGGAGGAAGGCGTTTGAGTTGGAGTATGTAAACAAAGTTGTTTACCAATTCCTGTTTCGTTAGAAACAAGACAATGCCACTGTCAGAGCCTTCCCTGCTATATGCAAATTTAAACAAAGGATAATTTCAGGTTCAGTTTCAGGTACACACACACAAACACAAAAAAATAAATTCCAGCAAGTGCAATTACAGAAAGAGGATATAAGTGCCTTTAAGCTTTACAAGATGTGTTCATGTAAATAAATTCACAAGAACTACTGAAAGTCATACACACATCTTGGAAAGAACAATGAAATTTTTTGAGCTGGATCTGAGCTGGTTGATTGCCACTTTCATATGCAAATATATGCAAATATACGGTTACTTTGGCTCCTGACTAGCATAGGTAGCTTAACAAATGGTTCCATAAGAAATGCCACAGACTTAGGCCTGGATAATCCAGTCCGCAGAGGACAGGATTTCTAATACTGGTAATATCACTGGTTCAAATCCTTCAGTTTTTCTAATTTCACTCATGATGATGAATGATGTTGAATTTATGATGAGTATTTTTAAGTCTCTTACCACTTTGGCTTTGTATCCCTGAGGTGTAATGTGAGTGGAGTCCGACCGGAGAGGGTTCGGTGGAGTTAGCGCAAGGTGAAGGCGTACTGCTGCGACTAGGGCTCTTCTCACTGCCTTGTATGCAGTTCATTGCCATAGACGTAGGAAGAGACTTAAGGGTATAGACCTGGCTAGAGTTGGAGATAATACCGTTGGGAAGAGAAGAAGAAACCTGAGCGCTTGAAGAATTCTGCAAAAAGAAAAGAAAAAGAATGTAACGAAAGGAAAAGATTGAGAAAAGGAAGGATTAGAAGTTATGAATTTTCTATGCGCTTAACAACCTGGCACTTAAGAAATGATAACTTTCTATACAAAGCAAAACAAATTAGAGGTCCAGAATACATTGGTTGCCAGTATCTGAGCTGAGCTGTTAAAACTGGAAGTTCAAATTTTATCAATATTTGGAAACAAGTTTGAGTACAAGGTTGTTGCATATCATAACCTGCCACTTATAAAAAATGCAACTTTTGCCGAAAAAAAAAAAAAATAATAATCATAATAATAAGTGTTCATGATATGCTGAAAATTTTTGATGATAATTGTTACAAGGACCATAACAAAATGGTTGATAGAAATGAATGAACTCGTGAAGCAACACTGCAGAATCTCAATTAAACTACTCTGCTTTAACTTTAATGTAATGTGTATCAGTTTAAGAGAGGAATGCCACTGGATCTTAACATATCATTTTCACTCTGTTAAAATAAGTTACTTTTGCAAACAATTTCATACAGCGCCAATCGTAAACTTTCATAAGAATTTCCCAAAAAGGTCTGGCAACCGAAAAGAAAGAAAGAAAGAAAAAATAAGCCCTGCTGCAGTCAAGTATTACATAATTACCTGTCAGATGTATTCAAAACTGAAATTTCACAAACCTGTCTGTACACTTGACCAGATGCAGTAGTTGAGGGTATAATTATTGACTGTCCTGCACTCTTGTCCACAGTAGTATTGCTTTCGGTTGCACTGATGAGATACTGATTGGGTACAATCACATGCTGCGACTGGCCGCTCGGTCTATGGGATCTCTCGGCTTGTTTCTCCAAGGCTACTTTTGTGCCGACCGTGTGTTTTGGTCTCGATTTGATGTTCATTTTACCGTCGTGGGGTACCACTGTCCCGCCCACGTTACCTATAACAAGCTGAGTACTGCCGACTGTGCTCAATATAGGCACTGCGACACCGCCCTGCGAGGCATTCTGTCCTCCATTGGCGTTGGTGTCAATGTTTGTGACTACAAAGCGTAGATTTTTCAACATGCTGAGCGGTATTTCAGAGGTGGCATCGATGCTGTAAAGACCCTGCGAGAGGTCGATCGCTTGGAAACCGTTGCTCGGCACCACCGATACGACGTTCGGCGTGACAGTGACCGCGGCGGGTGCCGACGACGACGAAGATGATGAGGAGGTACTGTTGGCGGCTGTGATATTTTGGGTCATTTTACTGATTTTTGTCACACTTTTCCTGCGTACTTTGCTCTTCTGCAGCTGTGGCATACAGTTGGTTTGATTGACCTTTTGAGCTTTACTGCTGGTATTTGCTTTCGTATCCGGGGCAGGCCGTTTCAGGCTCTTCGTTCCCCTGAATATATTGTCCGATATACTACCAGCCGATGACAGTAAATCGCTGTCATCCACTGTCCTGAGTTGAGATATATTACTATTGGCCACCAACTTTGAACTGGCTGGGGCACTTGATTGTCTGGAGAGTTTTGCTGAATGCTTCTGTTCTTGCGAACGACTTTGTTTTCTAAGAATCAGAGAGATATATTTAGTGATGATAACAAGATATTCCAAAAGAAATTATAACATTTTACTTGCATCTGCTTGAAGGAAATACACTTCTTTCATGTCTCTCAGTTTTTCACATTTTTTCTGTTGGCTAAAATGCTACGGGTTGAGAGTAAATTAGAAATTTCCATACTTACAAAATTCCTGAGCCTTTGTGTGGTGAAAAAATCTGGCTTAGCAAATAACATTTGTTCTGGTCAATTTGTGGGTATCTGTAGTTATTTCCACGTAAACATCTTCAGTCAAGGTTATTGTATGTGTTGTGGTACTGAATAGCGCCCCCAATAATTCCTTATCCTTCTAGCAATACCTCAACCCCCAACCCTCCCTCACTACACCCCCCAAATTGTGTTGGTTAGTTAAGTTAATGTTTCTGTTGTAACTGTTTGAATAGCTTTCTATTCCCCCTCCCCCAAAGAAAAATTCTTTGCTATTCCAATATCATTTTACAAAAAATTATGATGTCAACAAGGTAACTTTCAGCCTAGCAAATCTCAATACATGAAAACTGGTATTGGAAAAAACAACATCGAGTTGACTTCAGGACTCCATTGAACAAAAGTAGTTTTCACAGGAATATGAAAACAGAAGCACTGACTCATTGCATTTGATACCAAACCACCTGCACACATGCTAGCTTAAGTTCAAGGATTATTTCAAGATCTGTAGCGATACAAATAGTGGATAGAGATATTGATGCAGTCAAACTCATATATTGCACTACTGTGCACTAATCATGCCTATGACTCAAAAGTAAAAAGGAATACATATCTCTCTCTCCCTCTGCCCCCCCCCCTCCCCTACCACTTCCTCAACCCTCTTCCTCCCTTGGAAATTTTCTGTCAAAGGTCAAGGATGGAATTAATCCTAGTAAATGCACATGGGTTTGAATAATTCCACA
The DNA here is from genome assembly GCF_037975245.1 of Apostichopus japonicus. Taxonomy (NCBI): domain Eukaryota; kingdom Metazoa; phylum Echinodermata; class Holothuroidea; order Aspidochirotida; family Stichopodidae; genus Apostichopus; species Apostichopus japonicus. The sequence goes on from NC_092580.1 coordinate 24,280,496, forward strand.
AAACACACACACATACACACTAACAATGTATGCAAAAGTAAAACCAACATTAATTTTCTTACTTTGTTGAAGCAGCCTGCGGATTAAGTTGTTGTTCGAGTAAACGTAAAAATGCTTTTCTTAACGGTGCCATCCTTCGACTGAACACGTGGCGTCCATCTCCAGCGGTCTTAGCACCGAACGTACACATCTGGAGAGTGAGTAGAATCGGTATTGGAAAGTGGATTTATAGACGACAACATTGCCAGGACAAGCCCACTTGAAGGGCACTAATTCTTTGTATCAGTACTATTAAATTTTTGAAGACAAATACATTAATTTTATAGTTAATTAATAACGAGAACTTTAAGGTGAGAAACATTTTGACAAAGCTGATTTATAAGGCTACCGAAATTGCCGTGCCAAGAAATCTTACAGATTTTGTTTCTAATTGAGGAAAAACCATTTCATAAATGATCACCGAATGTGGAAACCAGTTTGCATCATTTCCTGTTACCTACTTTTAACACTGCAGGAATAACAGCAATACTGAAAGTGATTATTTGTCTAAGTTGCTCCTATTGAGAGAAGGTATATAAACATAAGTCTAAAATAATCATATCAATAGTTTCTAGTAACTCCAAAGTTACGATAAAGAACAAATTAGATCCTTGAAATAACAGAAAAACATAATGAGTTCTTGCATTATTCGTCTAGGTTCAAACACATATGTATGTCCAATATGTTTATTGGAGAACTAGACAGAAAATGAGGTGGTTTCAAGTAACAATATCACTTCAAAGAAGCAATTACAGTGCATTGGAAAAATCTTTCAATTGATACGTATCAATAACATATGCAACATAATTTGTCAAGATGCAGTTTTACATACGATTTACACTTGTATGAAGTGTGCTTGCATAACAATTATTTTGGAACCAACTTGAATCATTAATTAGTAAAAAAGACAATCTTAAGTTTGCCCATTAAATATCGTATTTAAAAAAAAGTTATTCGCTGAAGAGTTGTTGAAATGCCCACCAACCAACAAAACCTGCTTGCATAATGCATAATGAATGAAAAAATCTGGCATGTAGTATGCTAGATACTTCTTTACAGAAAGTAACAAAATGATCGAAATGGCTTATCAGCCAATGGCTGGCTATCAAATAGTTTTGTTGTGCCTCCGCCCTCCACACCAGCCCCCTCCCTCGTTTGACCCTACAGAGGGGAGTGTTGTGTACTCACGGTGGATGGTAAAGGGTGACCTGCGTGCAGCTGCTCTGTGTGGTTGTGTGCATTTGAGCCATGGGTATCAGCCTCTCCTTTCACCAGAGGCCCTTCTGACGGTGGACTTTTGAGGACCGCTGGGACTTTGGTAGTTTGTGAATGTGACAATGGTGACATCTCACCTGACCTATGACTCACTGAGGAAGCACCGACTCTGACTGTAGCAGCAGACGTTGAGTTTGAATGGCGAGTTGCACCGTTGTGAGACCTCCTGCGAAAAACAAAAAAAAAGAACAAACTTGTATGTATCAGAAACTTCATTGACAATTTAGGTAAAGGAAGTCATGCATGAAACACTTTATCATGCATGTGAATCAAAACAAATCATTATTATGTTTCCAGTTTACACATTAACGGCATCATCGTGTTTTTACGTGTCAGCTACAGGATGCTGTCAAACTGAATATGAATCTGGTTGATTTCCTGAATACTAAATATCTGACTGAATTGTCATTTTATCAGTTTCGGGAATCAGAAATAGGGCTTATCGAGTGACGTGAGTCACAGTCTAAAGTTGGAAGCAGTTGCGATGGAAAAAATTACTTTTACTGTGAAATATTGATCTGGGAGTCTTGAAAGGTAAATGAAGAGTACAGTGAAAGTACAGTCTCATCAATCATTTTCATTCATAAATTTTAAAGACAGAGGCACCCAGTATTATATTGGTACTTTTCATGACTTGCTATTAAGCACTTGTACTGACAGTATGAGCAGTATGAAATATTTGTGCTAGATAAAAGTTTGGAACTGTTCATTCTATCAGTAAGAGTGCTTTGAAGCATTATCTGAGAGTACAGTATAGAGTGGTTATAGCATTATAAAATGTCCCTTCTTGCTAACAGTACATACGCATTAAGTGACAATTTGCGAAAATGCATGATACAATTAAGCAATACCATATTCTTAAACCTCAAAGGCGAACAATAAAGAGTTATAAGCATTTTGTTAACATTATAAGCACCGACTGAACACAACTTAGACTACAACCTTGGCATCTTAAGAAATCTTTTGAGCAGAAATTTTGCCAAATCTACCAAGTTTTACTTAAAATAAGACAGCAATGGATCACAGTAATCCCTTCTCCTAAATCAGTTTACCAAATTAATTTTACTGAGCAAAAATTAATGAATATGATTCGATCGTCAACATTTTCGATACATGGACACCTTTCATGGTAGTAGTAAATAACATCTAGAAACAAATTTCATTTGTGACTTTCACTATTTGATGGAAAAATGGACTGAGTGCAGCTACTGTAGTGACCTAGTTATTACAGGATTTGCCATTTCCTAACAGCCTAGAGATATTTTTACGACTATCAATTCTGCTTTACAATAGTTCAAGTAACTTTCTGGTTGCCTATAGTTTTTTTTTTTTTATGACAAGGAAACAAGGCACAAGACAAACAAAACAGGTTTTAGATTGTCATTTTTGGGGGATTTGTAAAAATAACCATGTGACATAGATTGCAAATGAGTATCTCACTGATTAAACAAGCTGTTCTTTGTGTTTCTTTCTTTCTTCTCTCCATCCCTTGTCTACTAATCCCCTTACATCTATCTCTTTGTGTTCACCATGCTCATTAACCTGTCTGTTTTCTGTGCATGTTTTTGTGCCTTCTGTTACTGTTACTTGTCATTTAGCCTCTGAAGAAGATCCTGCTCGGATCGAAACGTCAGGCCAACTTATTTTTACACATTCTCTTTCACAGGCTCTCTAGTGGATATGCAGTTTGCTAATAGTTTTATTTTATTTTGGTAAACAAGCTGTTAACGGTGCAGCAGTATATTTCAAGAGAGTTCTGTAACCATAAATGATACACAGCAATTTATCAAGGAAATGGTAGTAGTATTTTCATTATAACACATCTCTGCCAAGTAATGTTAAAATGTGAAAGAACATAACGCATGGATCTCAAGCATTCAATTTAGCTACAATGAAGCTAGAAAGCTAGAGTGTTTCCTTCAATGGCAGAAATTGGTTCAAAATCGGCATGGTAAACAACCTGGACATCTTCGTGATAACAAGCAAAACAATATACCATATTATAACAATCCATTTTGACTTCCTTGAGTGAAGTGCTTTGAGACATCTCTTCAGGGATAATTCAGCATAAAGAATTTATGCTTTCAAGAATACACAACATGAATAGTGATATCTCAACAAGTTATTTTTGCCTTTACAAACTAGGAAAATAACAAGATCAAATGCCCGACATAAAGGAGTATCTTGACTGTATTAGTATAATCAACTAGATGTAGAGCCAGCCGAGAATTATATACTTAGTGAGCTTCCTTTATTTTCTCACATATAAAAGACCTTTGAAGTAACATGAGAGGCAACACTCTTACTTATCATGTTACATCTCCTGAAAGAAACACAATTTTCTAGGTGCTTCACTGTCAAACTCAAGATTTATAACGAAAAATATTGCGTGGAAAGTCTGCCACTGAAGAACATGCTCGCAACAAAACATCAAGCCATCGTTCTTGCCAACCTGACAGCTCATTCACGGCCTAAGAAAGACACCTCCATCACAAAATTTTCTCTACTTTCCGTTCGGACAGAGAAATGAGGTGTCAGAAGCCTCTGGCAGGATGATATCAATTCAGATATGACTTACTTTTGTGGCACAGAGGAATTAAGTACCACGCTGGACTTTGGTTGTGCAAGACCAGAAGACTGGTTGGACTTGTGTCTCTGTAATGTCTCGCTCTTCACCGATGACTGAATGCTTGCCTGTTTCGGAGACGTAGAAAAGTTTGTCTTGGAATCTCGTTGCTGCCCAGCCAACTTGGCTGCTCTCTCTGCATCAGAAATCTTCTTATGAGCGGCTAGAATCTCATCAAAGGAAGCCCTGCGACCTTTGACCGCTCTCCGTAACGAGAGGGAGTGGGTCTGTTCAAGGAGACAGGGGGAGAAAAAAAAAATTCTTTTTTTATTCAGTTTTTGAAACCATCAAATGATCTATTACTTTATCCACGGTATGTAAGGTATTGTTCCTTCCAATCCTCTAAAGCTAAATGATCAAAACATTTTTATGTTACGTTGCAAAAGGACGGTGACACAAATTGCTGTGATTGTTGTGTTATTGTTTCATTTTTATGAAAGAGGAGATGTGTCAAATAGAAATTTAGGTCTAATATGACACTCACCAAATAATGAGCAATTGGATCTGATCCAAGACAGGAAATACTGAAGATTCTTTTTTTATTGATATTGAGTCAAGGAGAATACATGTAAACGTAGACTTTTGTCCCTAAATAGGTGAAAAAAACAACAACAGCAGGCACACGGTAAAATAGTTATACAACATGATGACAAAACAAAATATTAACGTTGATCATATTAATATGTAAGAAACCTTCCACTGGACATAACTGTACCATAAAGAGATGGCTTGTGATTTACTAAATATGAATAGAAAGGTGTTATTCATCTATTCTGAAAGGGTAATAGTTCTAGAGGATAATTTTTCTGGGATGGCACAGCGGGGAATAATTTATTGTTCAAATTTTGTGTAGCAAATGCAAAGATGTATTACATTTGTCTGTGCACAGAGAATCATAGTAACTGAAGTATGTTTTGAGAAATAAAAATCATACAAAGCGAAAAATTGTGAAAATGTGAATATTAAACTACTCCCTGGGTGTGGCTGATTCAGTGAGATGAAAATGATTAAAAGCAAGTTATGTAGCAAGTACCAACTGGAGATATGACATTTACTTGTCCAGATTATTGAATGTACCTTCTATGATATGCACTAAACAACATAAGAAAATGTTTTCCCTTTTAGTTTTGTTCATGTACACATTAATGGTCACATACCTTGCATGTTAGAGAGCGAGTACATGGTCTTTTTGTGTCATCACTCCATACACCGCAGTGTTTATTCGCATCAAACTGACGATCTGAAAATGTTTTCAGAAGCACAATAACAATACATTACAACTTAACTGTAGTTGAGATAGGTAAAACGAAGGTAAGGAGTGCAGGAGGGGGGTATTGGCATTAAACTGCTAATCTGAACAAAGTACAATAAGTATATATTACAACTTAACTGTAGTTGAGATAGGGAAGACGAAAGTTTTTGGGTTTGGGATGGGGTATTGGCATCAAACTGCTGATCTGAACAAAGTACAATAAGTATATATTACATCTTAACTTAAGTTGAGATTGGGAAGATAAAGGTTAGATGTGTGGGAGGGGTATTGGCATCAAACTGCTGATCTGAACAATTGCCTAAAGTACAATAGGATTACATTACAATCTATTTTAGTTGAGATAGGGAAGACAAAGGTAAGGGGGTGGGAGGGGGTATTTGCATCAAACTGTTGATCTGACCAGTTGCCAAAAGTATGATAGGATTACCTTACAATCTATTTTAGTTGAGATAGGGAAGAAAAAGGTAAGGGTTGTGGGAGGGGCAATTGGCATCAAACTGTCGATCTGAAAATGTTGCCAAAAGTTCAATAAGATAAGATAACATTTTAATTTTAGTTGAGACATGGAAGATGAATGTAAGGGGTGTAGGAGGGGGTAATTGATATTCTTGGATGAACAGTTTAAAAGAAAGAACCTCAAATACATAAAAGCTACATTGACTTTGAAGGATACTAGACTGACAAGCTGAGATTATTTTCTTTTTATCAGATAATACGACACAAACCATCAAATTGTGATGATCTGTCTGAAAGCTTGCAATTTCAGGGCTCGACACATCCTATGCACCAGGCCTGGGTACCCTTATTGCTATAGTTTGCCTGCCAAACCTGATGACCAAAGAACTTGTCAGGCTACCAACAGGAATCAGATGAACCCAGTCAATAATTGACAATATCATGAAACGTTTTAAACTTTCCATTTTGTAAAACTAACTCATAAGCTAGGAACTTTTTAGTTACAATTGTTATAGCAATATTGATGTAAATTTTTTTTTTTACATTTTTTACCATAACAATACAAACATCAACAACCAAGTAGTGTTCCCCATGGGCATTTGGATAAATTATCATATATGTTTATAGTATCCTCCTAAATGCAATGTAAAGCCAGTAGCTACAAAAGGGAAGACTTAATATCACTACCACTATAGCATGCAGAAGTAATATAATCACTTCAAGACATTAACTGAATTAAACATAACAACAAAGGGCCTGACATTCTTCAATCACTCTCTTACATTTATGCATATACTTAAACATGGTTTTTGCAGTAGATAAGCAGCTTGTCAATAGGATTTTTTTCCTGCTTTTCTCTTACGCTTAGTGGTTATTCAGAAAAGAGGAAGTCAGCATACTTATTTACAATGGGATATCTTGAGAGCTCAACATTGCTGAGTTATTTTAATACTTACTCAGGAAACAAACCATTTTTTAACTTAGTAACATGCAATGTTTATTGTTCTCTTTTACTCTGTTCTAAGCACAAAATTGGTGTTTAACGAATGGATTACGATTTGTCATGGTTGAGGTGACCAAACTCAACAATTTGCTTTACCGGCTGGTCCATCCAAGTTGTTTCATTTACCCTAGCTATGCATAATTGCCTCAACATGAAATTTGTCATTTAACTTGTCAATGCTATATACAGCATACATTAACTGTCAATTTATCACTGTTTAAAGAGTTCTAAGGTTTTCATGAGTTCTAAGGTTTTCATGTTTGTCAAATTATATATGGTTACAATTTCATGGAATTGTAATTACCAGAAGCAAAATGTCAGAATCTTTTACTAACCAATAGATACTGAATATCTTAAGCCAATTCCCAGCAGTCTCAAGGCTTTGAAATCTAATTTCTCTAAGTATGCTTCTCAATTGTCATAAATGTTCAATTTTACTACAAGTCCTCGAAGGATTTGCTAAAAATATATGTGGCATGTATTACAAAATTCTACTTGTGCTCTTAACACATCTCCAAACTGATTGTTACTTAATACCTGCACCTTGAACCCAAAACCATGAATGAAAAAGATACATTTCCCCATCACATGATGCAAATGAGGAAAAAGTATCTCTCTTGCTTAAAGTGAACGCTTGTGAATGAACATCTCTGCCACCTATTTTCACGAACACCGGCTTGCACTGAAAGCACCCAAGGAGCATGAGGGGAGCGTACAGACTAAAGAATGTTTGCATTCATGGTTTTGTCCTTCTCATACAGGCCTTCTTCCTAGCCAACAATTTACTTTTCAAACTTGTTTTGTTGTCCAAAAAATATTCCTTACAGATTACTCTCGTTTATGGAATTCTGGAGACATCTTTCTATTAGCCAGAATGATAATTTAGAAACTGAGTTCTACGAACACTATGTTGTCATATTTTGGATATATATCTCAATTTAAATGGTTATGAGCCAAACGGTAGAATGGTACAGAAACATCTCATATTCTGACAAACCCGTAGTAAGTCGTAGTAGACCAAACTCATCAGACTTACCTTTACAAGGTATATTTTTCTCATTCTTGATGCCGCTACTTTTACGTGAACGTTTCTTACTCGCCGGTTTCTTCGGTTTTGAAGCATTTGGTGGTGTGATTGACTTTTTGGAGTCCTTCTCTGATATATGTGAAGCACCAGAAGGGGAAGGCTCCTTCCGATGGTACGGTGAAGGAGAGACGCTCTCTTGTTTGACCATTGGCAGCATATGATTCAATGGAGACTTCCCTCCACTACTGACCTGTGGATCAAATGGATGACATGAAAAACATGGATAAAATGAAGGAAAAAAAAACTTGGATAAAATAAATAGAAAATAAAACATACATCTCTATCTACGTATATATTTACATGTCGAGAATTGTAACAGTATCTCCCTAAACCTGGCCCGGATGTTTTTCATACACATGAAATACATTGAATTTTGATTCTCTGCGCACAAAAACAAGAGGTTTAGCAATATGCCTTCCAAAATGATGTCACATATGTTTGGGGATGTCCCAAGCGACCCATATGAATGTAAACATGTTTTGCTTTTTAATTTGATTTATCTTTTTCTTATACAAGAAGAACTCCAAAATTGCAATACCCATTACTGGGATTTTGCTTCTGGCATCCACAATACAAAATACTGGTAAAGTTATTCTTATCAATTCAACAAATAATGGGTTATTACATTCTTTAAATAATTTTAATCACGGCAACAAACATAAATAACTTAACCAGCATAATTATATCAGACATAATCAAATCTAAACTATACCTGATTGTCAAGTTTATTGTCACAACAACATTCAACATCCACTTTCCAAATAGATTTTATACATGTTGTTTCACACCAAACAGAGAAAAGTATTCAATTCAATCGTTTTCTGATCAATTACATGATTATTCATTTGAGAGATATTGTAGCGCAGTAAGTCCCCCATGGGAGTGATTCTTAAACATTATCGACATCCCATTATTTGGGTGTCATGTAGAACCATTGAAAACTATGTTGACCTTTAAATCTGACAGTAAAAATGGGATTTTATATAAGAGCTATCTAAGCTAAGTTTGCATAAAACAGATATAAATATAATTACACACTATGTGTGTTGCTGACTAAAAATATAAATAGGATACCAAAACTGACACAAATTAGATCTCTAAGTTATGGAAAGACCCAACAACACTTCTGATATTGTAATGCTATGCTTTGCATTGTGTTAAATTATAAACTGCGGTTTCATTCTGACCAAGACAGGTAGTACTCACTCATAACTGGACAACTCTCAATCAAAAGAGGCGGGGGGGGGGGGGGGCAATTGTACTATCCTTAATTAGTGACTTATTGAGGTTAAAATCTTATACAGTAACTTTTGTGCCTTGCAAATTGAATTACATTGCTTTATGTTTTCACTGCCAAAGTTCTGCAGTTTTTTTTACTACTTTCACAGTTCCTATTTGAATTTGGTGAACTGCAAAATCAGATTATGTTAAAATGAAAATTATCAAGAAACTGATCATTTTGTCAGCAAAGAATGGAACCAAACATGTTCAACTGTGTAGTCACAAAATTATAACATAACATAATAACCTAGTATATATATATTTATATATATATTGATACATTGATATATCTTTCTTTATTTTAATATATATATATATATATATATATATTTTATATTAAGAAAGAAAGAAGTAATGTTATGTTTTACGCACACCACATGCATTGAATAACATAATCAAACAGTGGCATGGCCACTATACCCCCCCTCCCACTCCCTTCCCTAAGATTTTGTCACCGAATAAAACAAAACAAACAGTGATGGACCAATCTGGCTTTGTAAAATGACACCAAAGTACAAATCATGTTAAAATACACTTTAACATCTAGACAGATTTAGAAAATTGTTTTTTAAATGATGCAATTTCATCCGATATTTTCATGAGACATTACAGTGCCAAGATAAAAAATTCTTGAATAAATGTTACCTGATATGGATCTGTAATATTGCCACTTTTAGAAGACAACTGAGGAGAAGGTGCCACCACATGAGGTACCACATAGGTGGTCTGTTCATTGGTTAGTGTCACTGGGGCATCTTGCTCAATACTGGCTATTGCAGGGATGGTTTCCTCGTCCAGTTGCGGTTCAGGTTTCGCCATTTGGTGCTTTCTGTGTTTCGGCGTTGAATCAGACTCTGTTCTTATTTCAGGTGGTGCAGGGACTTTGGTGACTTCTTCCTGGGAGTGTAATCTCTCCAATGGAGGCGTGCTCCTTCTGTGTAAGGGTGCACACGACTGAATAGTTGCACTATCACTGCTAGGCATACTTGAATGTGATGGGATGTGATCAGCTACGTATGGAAACTGTACTGACGAGAAGTCTGGCTCGGGACTTCTGTCTGGTGGCCGCCCATGACGAAGTTCTGACAGAAAAGAAGGATGGAAAGAAACATGAGAATGAAGCTTTAACTGATGGATGTGTAGAATTTATATGATTTGATAAACTTTGGAATTTTGTAAAATATACAAATTCAACCTCAACAACAATACATCCACTGTATTCATCCATGTGTAAACTCATCATTTTCTCAAATAGTTTTTTTTTAGCTAATATCTACCGGGTATGATTATCTGTGGGAAAGGGCAAGTTACCAGAATGAAGAATAATCTCTAGGTACATATGGAAGACATTTTACACAGGGTAGTTGTCTATTGGCACATAGTCAGAGGTAAAACTTTAGCCAATACCAAATTGGGTGGGGGGGGGGGAGGGAGGGGAAATATATGAAACTTAGCACATCTATACTCATTCCATTCATTTCTGATATTTTTACTCTATTACCAAGTTATTTGTCATACTACTTGTAATCACTAGTCTTGTAAGAATGGGAAAAAATTCAAGTTTATTCCAATAGTTTATTAGCTCAAGTATTTTTTCTTTTTCATATATAAAAATTAAATTAACTTTTGAATGTGTCCCGACTTCCTTGTTGTCGTTTATACACTTTTTTGTATGAAAGGTGTCTTGGTGATGAAATATTCAGAATAAAAACACAATCAGTAATTACTACAGAGTTATCTGATGGAACAACCTGTTGCACAGTTATATTTATCAGCTGGATTTTTTTTTTTTCAGCGATTCTCATTCAGTTTGTTAAACTTGACAGTCAATGGCAAAGAGCTGGATAATTAGCGAGTTCTTCAGCATTTAACCCACTACCAACAATTTTTGTACTCCACAAATTTTAATGTATTGCTAAAGTTTGTTTTACTTTCTCCAACTTTTGAAGTTTTTGCCTTAAGAATTCCATTATTCCTGCTGCTTTACCAAACCTTTTTTCTTTCTTTTGCATTTCTTTTTCATTTCTTTCTTTTTCATTCTGATTTCTGGATCAATAGTCCCTTTTAGAGCAGATCTCTTTGTATTTCCTTTTCATGCATAGAAAAGGTGTATGAAAAGGTGTCTAGGCAATTAAGTATTCAGAATAACTAGAGTAAATTTGATGGAACAACCTGTTGCACGGTTATATTTATCAGCTGCAATTTATATTATCCCATTTCTGGATCTATAGTCCCTTTTAGAGCAGATCTCTTTGTATTTCATTTTCATGCATAGAGGCTGAACATAATTATCGAATCATTCAATAAGTATCACTCTGTAGGACAATTTTCCAGATGAATTGTAAACACTAATTTTCCAAACTGATAACATTTGCGGTGAACATGATGGCCGCGATATTACATGATAATCTCTGAGAGCAGTTCTCTAAAACAGTTGGATTGGAAAAATGTGACAATACAGCCTTATGTCATGGTAGGCCTACACAGTAGAAAGTAATGTTACCAGATGTCAAAGTCGACATAAACTGTCGTGTTCAGTGAGTGCAGAAGATGTAAGAATGTCTGTAGACAAATAGTAAGGGATTATGAGCTAATCAAATCACTGAAAGAGCACTGTCAACTATTTTTACCAAGGCAATTTTTGTCACCTCTAAGAGTTAAATATGTCACTTCTAAGAATGAGAAAAGATTTGGGTAGCTTCAGAGGTGGGGTGTGTTGGGGGTTGAGCCTGTATTACTTTAGTGATGTGTTTTTGGCAGGCGCGTAGCCAGGAATTTGCCAAGAGAGGGGCGAAACTGTAGATTCGGCATTGCAAACTATCTAAGCGTAGCGCCACCATGGTTGGCGTGAAGCGTACAAGAAAATTTTAGCTGAAAATGCCTCCCAGATCGCTGGAAATGGCACTTCCCAGGCCTTGTAAGTTGCATCTTAGCATTTTCTCTTTTGAAAATACTAGCGATATCATAAAAACATTAAAAAAAAAATTTAAAAATATGCTCAAGAGGGGGGGGGGGCGGCTGCACCCTTTGCCCCCCCCCTTGGCTACGCACCTGGTTTTTGGTATGTTTACATTACTTTTTGATTGAATGGGTAAGTTTTCCTTTTTGCTGATTCTCTTGGTTATGAGACAAACAAAGGTGTGTGTTCTTTTCTCTTCACTTAAAGTTGTGCTAATGTTGTCTATGATAGCTTTCCAACAGTTAGCAAGTTTATTCCAACCAACTACAGTACTTCAGTTGGAGAGTTTCCATGTTTTTACAAGTGTGAAAATTTGGTAGTGAACTACAACATTCTGAAAACACACAACTTGTTTGCAGAGCAACTTTAATGGTTTTATTTGAAACTGCATTTTTTTGAAATTTATGTGACTTGTAAATTACTATATAAGTACATGTTGTCTTATGGACGACCAACTGGAAAATGCCTTAAAAGTGGTTACTTGCCTTCAAAAACAGCAAGTAAAAAAAAAGAGAACTCTAACTTGTGATAAAACATAACATGGTACTTACGATAATGCTTCGTCATTGCCTGTGATTTGATATATTGCTCACAATTGGCACAGAACACAAGGTAGCACTCGTCCCTCATGGGACATATACCAAACATTGGTTTGTCTGTAAGTTTGTAAGTTAATATTTATAATATATATTTTGTAAGTTACATTTGAAAAATTACATTGACCTATGTAGCGTACTTCAGACGAGAATATATTCCCCTCTTCAGCTTTACATAAGTTCATGGAGGAAATGCATATATATCATGAACAATCCCAAATAAAATATAATTTGACACGTTTTTAATATTCACATGTTAACACAGATCAGCGTTCTCATGTTTAATTGCACAGCCAAAAACGACACAAAAGAAAGGACATTGCACTGATTTTAAATTTAGACTCACAATACTAATAATAAATAAATATAATAAACTTCTATAGAAATTCACAGCAAACTAAAATGCCTAGTGAACCAAATATCATCAATGCAAAGAAACAATTTCGTTGAATTTCATAAAATAAACAGCTCCAAATTTTATCTGAATGCATCTCATAAACCAAACACTGTTTGTGCAAGGGATTTAAAGCAATCCTAGCATATAAAGTCCTGCAAAGAACTTAAGTTTCATAGCATCTTATTTCACTGCTTGTGGCTCTCTTCAATTAGTCAAATTTCACACCATAAAAACCCAAACATTATTAAATAAGGTACTGAACATTGTCACATTTGTATATCACTTCTACACTATCAACATGGTAGATAAAATAATTGCTTGTAACATTTTTGTATTGGCAACAACACTATAAACAATATTATTATTGATCATGTTTTCGCTTAAAAGTGCAGTAAGCCTGCTTACTAACAGGATAGCATTGAAAGTTACTGAGCAAGAATGCTACAATAAAACCACATCTTCTAACAAGCAACAATTTGAAAAGGCTTAGGCATGGGTCTATATTGCTAAAATTTGCACTGCGTACACAAACGTTAGGCCAACTTCATATGTGATGGTGCAGTGTGTGGAATTTGCGCGTAGCATAGCCTAGGCCCATTCAGCCTAACACCAAGCAACAAACAGTATGATATAACACATAGGTTACATTGTATGTATTCACGTCTTCCTTCTGGCAACTGTGAAGACTGCAATTTAGGTGAAATATGGACAAATATGGGGAGATGTCTCATTTTCTGCATTTCATAAAAGGATACCCTCAATTTTGAGTTTCATGACATTGGCGTCATCTTCATTTGGAAGGGGTGATGAGTTCGAATCGAGACTTCGGTTCCCCAATTCTGCATGTGAGATTTCAACGGGATCTGTAACTGTCAATTCAAGACAAACAAATTGTGATAATTTGATTATATCGACATTAAGTGGAAGTATTAAGGTTACGAATACTGAGATAAGAATATGATGATTACCTTTCGTTGATTGGCTTAATGCATAAGTAGCCCACACGGACCATGGCTTCCCCAAGAACTTCGAGGGGCTGCTATTTTCGGAGCTCGCCATTTTCCATTCTAACTTGGTGAATTCATGATACACCTATCCCGTCAGACAACGTAAGTGACGTCACATCAAAGTCAGCTCGGTTCTTCTGCCGTGCACGAACACCAATAAACGTAATCTTTTGGTAAGGGGGTTCCCTATTCCTTGGTTACCATAGGGATTAAAAAGTACAAATTGCATCAATCTTAAGAAAGACAAGCTATGAAAAGCTTAAAATTGTAGCAAAGCGTCAAAAATGCTGACTGTATGATTTTGCCATCCAAGTTTTCTTACAGTCGCATTTACCAAATCAGTGTCCCCATTTCGTCGGTTACCTCGGTTGTGAAACCTTCCACGGCTTTTTTTTTTATTGCACCCGTATCCTTCAGGTTTTAACAAGGACTCTCCCGTCCCTTATTCATATCCACCCTTTTGCGAATCTTTCTCCATTTTTTAAACCAATCACCACAGCCAAGGTTAGCTGTCTGTTAAATATATGAGACGCATATTTGAGAACTACATACAGAAACTGTTTATGCTATGCAGTTAACTTTTTTGTTCAATTTATACATGCTTCATAGCTTGGTCAGCAAATCCCCAAACTTAACAAGCATATAGGCTACTCCGAAAATGAGATTGCAATCACTTTAAATAAAAGGTTATTATGTTTATTTCATCAATGAAGTATCATGTTCGAGTAATGGTACTCATTAATAAACCGGTTCCATGTGGTTTTTAACATTTCGTCGACACAACACCCTATCATATATTAATTACATTTAAACGACAAATTTTATTTTATTTTTAAAGTTTTGAATATTTCTGAATAGAACTGTTTCAAATGAAATGTGATCAGGCGACTAAACCTGGGGAAGGGTATAAATGATTTTGGTAGACCTGAATCTTGAAATCAACAGATTAGACGTCTAATGATGCATTCTGGGACATATTGAGACTATAGTTTAGGTCTAGATAAGTAGCTCTCAACTCAAGATTGTGATAATAAAGAATAATAAATTAAAAAAAAAATCCCCGAACTGATTTAGGTAGGACCTTAACCTTTATGGACGGAACAGAGATCAATCATTGAGAACGACCCCGTGTAGGAGGATTTGGGGGTCCTCAAAAAATGAAAAAATACAAATAAGCAATAACAAAACCTGACGTCAGAATGATATACTCCGAGGAATATTAAGATTATAAATCTTCGGGCGACGATGGTTGTAATGAATGTGTATGTCAACATACAGAGGTACCGGAGACTCTTAAACATTACCCGACTAGAGGAGAGGGTTGAAGGGGACAACAGCCCACCCGGGCCTACGTAATTAAGGAACCCTGGAAACAAAATTATTATTTATTCTTATCCTTGTTATAGAACAGTTCAATGTGGTCCGGTAACATTTTTTTTCACGGGCCAGACATGGCTCTCAGCACATTGCTCTTAACTTAATCTTCTTCTTTTTGTGCTCTTAACTTAATCTATTGTATTAGGGCAGAACGAAACTGCACTTCTGCTGCAAAAGTGTATCAAATAAATTGTGATCACACTGTTCAATTTCAGCCAATCAGAGTAGCCCTTTATTTCATGCTTAATGGGTATGTCTCTATAAGTAGGACAAACAGTCACATACTGACTCTTACATCCGGTTGTACAGGATAGCAGTCAACTGGCACAATCTGCATATAATCTCGTATTCATAAATTATTCATAGCACTGTAAGATACTGCTATACACAACATTAACTGGGAGATCTATAAGAAATTACAACATCTGACTGCTCATATTATTATACAAAGTTATTATGTTTTACTTTGTTGTTTGCATAATTAGAAACGGCGGCATGCACGTACAAAATGTGCCCTGTTGTTAATAATAATAAAAATCATAATTAGGAAGTGCCCATTTGTTGAACAATATTAAAATACTGGAATTTGTGATATGTAATGCACAGAGCATCCATTTTGCTGGAATGTTTGAGGTAACCTTGTGGTTTGCCCTGTAGTGTCATATCAAAATCACATGTCCCATTTCCCATCGGCGAAGTATGTGCTCCCCTATCCCACCCCCTCCAGGGATTAAACGGGCGTCCACCTCCCCTGCTTTCCGTCTACTTTCATCGAACCTGGTTCCATTTTTATTGGTTAAATTGTAGTCTTGTGTATGTATGTATTTTAGATCCTCCTGCAAGCAGGAACTCGCGAAGAAGCCTCATTGGCTTATCAAAGCCGCAAACTGACCGAATTCAGTCTCTTAGATTCATATTTAACGTCCATCCTCCTTCTAACACCCCTTGTGCTATATGGTTCTGATAGCCATTATGGTTCTCAAAATATTTAGTTTTAAATATGCTAAATCCCGGGAACGCTCCTTTTAATGCTAAATTAGCGATGACGTGGGCGCTCCAATACAGTCCTCTATTTTAATCTTAATCCATTGTTTATAAATTCTAATAACGCAACCTCAGCATATCCTGTTAACGTCATATGAACAACAACAGGGCACAATATTTAGATGACATTCAACTCAATATGTTCTTGACCAATTTGTAATAGATTAAATACATTTCATTTTGAGTCTGTTAAATTCTTGTTTTCACATCGACTTTTCGTGTTGCATCTGAGTAACTGACCTTATAGTCTGTGTACTGTAAGGTGACGGGTTTACTAGGTGGGAATACTGAACAAGAGTGGGATGGAGGGAGGGGGGGGGGGGAGGCAATGCGATGTTTATAAAAACAAACTGGAATTCATCAAGATGATCAAGAGGACAACTTCCAAGCTACAACTTTAGAGAGTCAAGTAGGTTCAGAGGTTTTGAAGTTGGTCTGCAGAGTGAGGAGTTGAAATGAGGTGGGATAAAATGGGAGTTTAAAGCCCCCGCATCATCGTCAACAGTTATACAATACTCAAATTCATCGGTAACGAGCAGTGGCGTAGCCAGGATTGTTTCAGTGGGGGGGGGGCGCTGGGGGGCTTGAACATTTTCTGGGGGGGGGCTTGACCATTTTCTTGTTACTATCTAAGCGGAGGGCCACCATGGGTTGGCGCGCAGCGTACCGGAAATTTTTAGCTAAAAAGGCCTCCTAGATCGTTGGAAATGACACTTCCGAGGCCTTCTAAGCTGCTCTAAAGTTTTCTCAACATCCTTTATTTTGAGATCCCATGTTTTGATATGGTCATCAAATAGTTTAGTGAAATATAAAAAAAAAACAATCTGGTAAGTTACTTTGAAATATCATGACATATCTTTTGTGAGTTTGACACCGGCATTGACATTTTTCGACAAATCTGCAAATTGCGTGTGGAAAATAAAGAAAGATTGACTGGGCTTTCAGCCAAGTAACATACTGAAATGACCGAACTATATGTCAAACTGACATCAAAGATTGCGTCTGAAATATTATTAGAGTGATAGACTGATTGGCCGGCAGTGGCGGAGTTAGGGGTATTGGTCAGGGGGGGGGGGCGAGGATGGCCTGTAGGGGCGCTTTCGACACTATCTAAGCGGAGCGCCACCACAGGTTGGCGCGGAGCGTACAGAATTTTTTGAGTAAAGATATTCCCTAGATCGCCGGAAGTAACCCTTTCCGGGCCTTGCTAATTTTGCAGATAAACGAAGAATAAATATGTGTCATCGCCATTTGTGACAAGTCGGAAGTTTATATGGGTGTTGAAAGTACATGCGCTTCATCACAATCCCTGTGGTATCTTTGTGAGTGCTCATGTTTTCGAAAAAATAGATCGAAAACCCCGTACAGTTCTTGGAAAGAGTTTCGTACAACAGATTTAAGTGCCGATAAATTAAATACCGCCGTACGTTAGAGCATTTTGTCAGTAAACTACACCAACAAATTGTGACAAATGTCAATAGGTAGATGAGAGTGCAATAAAAAAGTCAATAATCGCGAATAAGTAAAAAGTGCTAAAAAGCTGAAAAGGGCGCCAGCAGTCCATTTGAGTCCGTCGGGGGGGGGGGGGGAAATCATATTGTTCGACGGTCGTTGACATGCGTTTTCAGTACAGTGCGACTACTGTAGACTTCTCGGCCTATGCGCTATGTCACGTCAGGTTTTTCAGCAACTATAGCCTACTGCCGGTCCGCGGTCGAAGGGTCGTTCATTAGTGGTCATCATGGAGATTCGAGACCATTCAGACCAATGATATATTTCTCGCACATGTAATTTCTTTTTCGACACCCAAAATCCCAGTGGGGGGGGGACAAGCTTTGATGGGGGGCTGTCGCCCCCACGCCCCCGTAGCTACGCCACTGGTAACGAGTGGTCCGCGGGACTGTAGGGAGGATGTGGGGGGGGGTATCACGAAGCCTTGGTTATGTATATGTCTGATGACGTCATTATCCCTACTAATTTTCTATCATGGTGTCGGTTTATCTACCAGGGTTTTTGCTTATAAAATGTTCTGCATAAATCATACCCCATGTCATTTGGTATGACAAGAACCGATAATAATTTTATGATATCGAGGTACTTCGGTTGTAAATCTTCCAGATCTACAATGAGCCAGGGGAAGTTCTATGGTAATCGATCCAGTGACTTTCGGGAAAGACTACACTGTAAATGGGTTCACTAAACTATTTTATGTTTATGAGAAAATAGCTATAAGCAACGACCACAGCTGCTCTGTACGTTTCCTGAACCCACACTGGTCTTATTCTTATTATTATAATTTCATATTCAATTACCCCACAGTGTTTTAATTACAGAATAAAATGTCGCTGGTTCATATAATTTATTGTTTGACTCAGATTATCTCTTCCGATGGTTTGCCTGTCCTATTTCATCGCGGTTTGGCACTCAAGCTTTTCAATTAAAACACTAAGACTCACAGAACCGTAGCTTACGCGGATCATTCATAATGTCGATTGCTCATATCGTGTATATACTAACATCAGGCCAATGTTACGCTGTGTTTACCCTGCTTGTATCATAACATAACTGAAGTACGTAACAAACGTTATGTATAGTTCTAGTTATGTATAGAAAAAAGTGAGCTGTTTCCGTAATGCTAGGCAGACAATCATAACTCAAGCAGAATGTAATGAACGCACCAATAATTGAAACGGTGATCAGTGACGCAGTCAAGAATATCCAGTCTCATTATGGAAACTGGTAAATAGTTGAGGAAGGGATAGAGTGGAGAGGAAAGGGAGATGGAGAGGGCAGCAATAGCATCTAGCAGCCACCACATATGTTTAGCTTTGGTTAGGAGGCAAACGATACTTTTCATTTTGGTTGTGGACAGTGGCGTAGGAAGGTACTTTTGAGTGGGGGGCTGAAGATCGATGGCCGGCCTGGGGGAGGGGTCTAAGGGGAGGGGGCACCCCCTCCCCTTTGGAATTTTTTGCATTTCCAGGTGGCCTCAGATGCAATTTGGTGCAATATAGCACACTTCAACACCCACTCCGTTTTGTAAACTTAATTTTGTATTTTCACCTGGCCTTAGATGCAATTTGGTGCTCCAAATGAGATTTTTTTTCTCATTTGGAAATGAAAAAGGGGTTTTCTGACTTGCGAAGCAGGGGGGCGGAATGATACTTCCGCCCCTCCACATTTTTCAGCCCCCCCCGGTTCCTACGCCCTTGGTTGTGGAGGATTTATTTCTTGAAAAGTTGGAGTGGGGGAGGGGAAATACTGAGTCATCTTGTTCATGAAGATTTTGTTTCCATCACATCCTACATTGACCAACAGATTTTCCATTAGTTGATGTTCAATCTTATCATCTTGTGGTGAGTTCCTAATACTCATAAATTTAATTTTATGTTTTAACATAAAATTTCTCATTCCTCTTTGGTGAGAGGTTTAAGCATGAAATTTCATTTTAACTAGTGTAAAATGTGATTTTTTTTGGAAATTTCAAGCTAAAGAGTAGACATGTCTTCCTTTTGGTTGGGAGATAAGAAATAATGTCACAAAAGGCAAGTCGTTATTATACATCATTTCATAAATTGTTATGACTTCCCTTTTTGGCAAATAATTATTTTCAGCCACAAGAGAAATTTATGATTGATTTTATTCCTTGCATCATCCAACATCAGTTTCACTAAGAGACAATTTCTGGATGAACGATGCAAAAATCAACCATTTCAATAATAAAACATATAATAATACATAATAATACAACCCAGCAAGCACAAAAATGCAACAAAGAGAAATCAATACAGTGGTTGTTTTGCTTCAGTTTTATTTGCACTACTTTTTTTTGTTTTTGGAAATCCAAATCACACTATGATGATGAAACCAATTCTGATTGCCATTATGCAGTGAAATTCCTACATACTTACAGAGTGTACAAATACCACGACTTGAATCATTGAAACAAGCCATGGTTTAAATCACACTAACTATATACCTGTAAACATCTGTAAAGAAAGAATGAACAACTTACATATCTCCATCCTCTTTACATTTCCTCTGAGACATAATTGAAAAAGACCCCCCCCCCCCAAAAAAAAAAGGAAAAAAAATCCCCTTCTTTGCTTTTGCCTATATACAACACAAAGAATTTGTGCCGTTCTGCCACTTCGCTTCAATCTGAAGTGATTAACCTCAACAAGGCAACAATTTTTTATTTTTTTATGCAGTCACTGCAGAAAGAAAGAAAAAATCCCATAGAAACCATGTTACTTTAAACTGAGTGGCCATGGCAACAACTAACAATGCTTCTCGACACTTTAATGATAAGGACTGTACAGAATTAAGCGTAAATAAAAGTGAGAAAGCCGGTAAACTGTTACCTGTGAGAGATTTTGCTTAAAAAAACACAAATAAAAATGAACTGTTTTCAAAGGAAAATCAGACAAGATGCAGTAATTGTGTGGAATACAACACCATGAGCTTAATGACAAAAAAAAAAAAAAAATAAACATAACATTACATGAAAACTTGAAATGAAAAAACAGAAAAGTAACTTTCAATGAACACTTTTTGACTTGACAAACAGCATCGATGTTTATCCCCGGAGGCATTTGATCTGTGTTTATCCCTGGGCGGCTGAGTATGTTTATAATGTATATATCCCAAGTAATTTGTTATGATGAATGTCTTGATTTTTATATAATCCCTATGGATCGAACGTAGATACAAATGCTTTACAAAGTAATACTAACAGAAAGCACCTTTTTCTGTTATCCTCCCTCTAGAATTGTGTGACCTGCCAGAGGCTATTCCAACCCCCCCCCCCTCATCTCCCTCTCCATATCCAAAATATATAAACTACCTGTTTTGCATGCAAGTCTACTTAACAAAGGCTAGTTACATTGAGACAAGAAATTTACAAGTTTCTTCTGTTTTCGCAACCAACCCTCGACCCATCTGATCATTCCACATAACAGCAAAACTTGGGAGTTGAACTGTTTTACTTTGCATAATTCTGACACAGGCTGTGTAACAGTCACACACTATAGAGTGATGGGTGCCATCCAGTGTTTGGGTACACAAAGGGACTTTCATGGGTGGAGAAATCGAGGAACAAATTGTCAACTTATCCAAAGTTTCGCTATTCCTTGGACACCGTGGCCCGTCTCAGGATTGCATTATGGCTTCTTCAAGCCAAGTTAGACAAACTTGTAGCAAGGAAACAGGCCCAACAAAACACATTAGCAACCATATTCCAATGGCACTGCAATGATAACTTCTTTTCTTGAGGGGGGGGGGGGGAGTGGTGTGATTGATGGGGGTCATGGCCAATCCCAAAAAAATTTTGCTGGACAAAAAAGGTGGAGGACCACTGCTTTAGAATATGCAGTAGATCTCTATGGTTAAAGCAGTTTTTAAACCTTTCCAGTTTTATGCCTAATATCATTGCTCCTGGCGTAACCTTAATGGAAATTATGGAATAAAGATTACCTCTTTCAGATATTAATCTTTCTTATAACTATCCAGTATGGATGGTAACACCAAACTGTGACAAATGCAAAGGAAAATGGAGCTTAAAATAGGATAATATGATGATATTACTGTACTTAGGCTAAAGAATATCTTGTTCTCACAATAAAAATTCAATGAGCATATCTGATGAGACGGTATGGCATATTACCACACAGTAAAAACATGCATTCCACCATTGTCAGCACTCTGAACTGTACAAAATGTTGAGGTTATAAGACATGTACACAAGCCACCTTTAAATCTTTCAGACGGAAGCTGAACTGGGCCATGTAATAGCCACTGTACAAAGTCCTGTCACCGTTTATACATATAAGAAATCGTCAGCAATCCTGTCACTTAAAAGAAAGTTCCAACTTAAATAGCTTTTATCTCTTTCCGAGAACGAGGCTGCAAGGTTACATTTGTACGACGAAAAATTTCCCATGGCGACTATGTTGACCTTGAAGAAATGAAAGTGTTTTTTTCTTTCTTGTCAAAACCAAGATGATACTCTCTGTGTGAGTAGCAGTTTCTGAGTGGTTGAGTGTAACTTTTAACTTGCAAAAGAGGAAACAGTGATTTCACAAAATGTTATTATAAAAAAAAAGGAAAAATAGAGATCTTTCATTCTGCCATCCAGTTGAGAAGTATCGAGACCGAACATATGTATGCAAACTTTACATTCAAGCCATTAAAAAGCTGACACGAACCAAACTATAACTATGTTAAGATGTACATACATTCTGAGAGGGTTTGGAAACATCTTGGAAAGAAGGCTCATTGTAAAGACAAACTCTTCAATTTCGGCCAAAACTTTGGTACCTTTTTACCCATGCAGGTTATATCTTAAGATACGAAATAACAATAAAATTATGGCATTTCAAATTAAGTCAAAACGGGTTACTAATACTGGACTATAAATCTTGGCGGTTGTAGTTTACGCCTGTAAGCTACCCAGATTAACGGACAAGTTTACATATTTAGAGCAGATTTATTTTTGGTATTTTCTGATTTACAAGACTTCTTCTGATAGGAGACTACTTGAATACCTTATGTACAATATCTTTACAAGCTTTCAGATGGTCAAATGGAAACATTTGTCACAGCAAAAAATAAAAAAAATCCAACAAAGACAAACTAGGATTTGATAAGATCCTTAAGAAAGCAATAAATACTTAATATGTTGTTTGACTATGACTAGCTATTAGACGATGTTATATCTTGGCATAGGAAATGGAGATATCACCTGTGGGACAAACATTCACTGAAATATCACATTAAGATGGCTGTTTGCTGTGAATGAACTTTTTCAGTCATAGCTGTCTCTGTGACAACCATCTCTGCATTAACACATTTGAAGCATGAAATGTACTCTTTACATACTAAAGTGCAAAACTGCTGTCTCATTTTAAGCAAACAAAAACCTCAAATGTAAAAACCTTGGAGATCCGAAGACTGTTTCAAAGGATCTTTAGTAGTCATTGCTGAGTGCGTACTAATCGTCAGTCTTTTAGACAACAGAGAGGACAGTCTCGAGTACCTCACAGCAAGGGATATATTATATATTTCACTGCTGGATGCATCACACAATCACTACTACTTATTGGGAGGATATTTGGCTAAAATAAAAGCTATAGAAAAATGCCAACTTTCACGGCTAGATCAACTTCAAGCTCATGTTGGTGTGGGAATACAAAGCCGTAATTTTGGAACCGGGACTACTATACAACATGACATCTATGGAGTGACAACTATTTGTACGCTGGGTAAGAGCAGGATGATAATAAAGATGCTGTCTCACAGACTTTGACTTATCGTTGTAGTCGGATGTATAATAAAGAAGAAAGATACACAGATATATCTGTCCGTGCGCTTACAGTACTCAACAAGCACAAACAAATATTTTCTTAAATTTGTGAAACCAAAATTGGTTGAATTGTCTACTTTTTGTTACAGAAAGCCATAAATTTCTCTTTGACCCTGATCACGTGTCTCTCTTTCTGACTATCTGCACCTTGAAGAGAGCGGGCCTATTGCCGACTGATTCTTCTTGCCCGAGGTAGCTGGATCATCATACTTCGCCTGTTAGTCCAAAGAGTAACATTAAACTAGTCCACAGAGCTATAATTTTCTCTTACCATCTGAGGTAGGAAGTCACCCTTCATCAGTGACTTCCCTCAGGGAGTGCTAGCATGTGCCTCTCCTTTAGAGACGGCGTCCTCTGAGGCTGATGGGTCAGTTACCGGCTGGTTCCCGGTCTCGTACCAGTCTGATGGCGTCATAGCTGAGAGCCGCTGCTGAGCGGCGGCGATCATTATTTCCTGAGGGGTGACGAGGGGTGATTTGGGCAGACCGCTGCCTGTGGGACTCGTCTTTAGTTGTTCCTCTTCAACACCTAATACTTCCACTCCATCTGATGGCAGGCTGGGCAGCTCCTCACTGACTACACCACCTCTCTTGTCACTTTCTGGGTGTACTACTGCCAATGGTATCATGCCTTTATCTTCACCAGATGTTTCCTCCAACAAGACTTTAGATTCTAAATTCTGCTTAACTTCAGCACTCTCTGTAAGATCAATGCAAAACGTTCTCGATTGAGACTCTGCAGCCACAGGAGTCAAGCTCTCGTCAGGCTTCTCCACAGCTGCAGTTGTTGCAGATATAATGTTACCTTCTGCCACACTTTCAACAATTTCCTTATCTGCTGCTATAGGAGAAGGGACAGCTCTTTCCGTCTCAATCCTCTCGACTTGCACTATCGGTTCAGGGCTGCTGGACTTACCGACATTTTCAGTCTGGCTCACATTTGAATCTGCTTCCTTGGTCACTTCCTTAGTCTGATCATCTAGAATTACTGGAGCATCTCTCTTGAAGTCCATAACTTCTTCATCTTCTTTAACATTCATTTGTAAACCTTCAACAACTCCCAACTGGGGAACCCCTTCGGCAACCGTGGGGGTTGCAGAGATTGACATTCCAACAGCCGGTGGCTCAGAGTTGCTATCGGTCTTTACAATTGTTCTAGCCAGCTCACCATTCTCTTTGTTATCTACAGGACTTCTACAGAGCTGTTCATCGTTACATGGCTGTGCCTGCTTTTCTAGGGTGACAGTAGGTGATGATGGAATGGACATTTCTAAGGGTGTATCTTGGATCTGAGATGGTGTTACCACCTGGGGTATTTGAACTTCACTGACGGTCACCTCTGACCCTTGCTGGACATTGCCACTGACCTGAGTGGCAACAACAACATCTTCCTCTCCCAAATCTTCCATCACCACATCAGTGGTCGTGTCAGGCAATTTTATCGATTCAGATTTCTCAGCATCCTCTGTAGGCACATCACTATTTGGCTTTATATCTGTAATCTCCTTAGCATCGCCATCTAAGTCTGTCGGCTCTTTAGAGATGACACTCCCATCAGCTACTTTAACATGGGCTTCTTCCATCGGCTTTGGGGGTACCACAGGCGGTCTGGTCATCTCGTTGTCATCCACCTCCATTGGCTCCTCCTTTATCAATTGTTCTTCAATAATTTCCTCCTTGACGGGAGCATTTTCCACCCTCATGAGGGCCACAGGCACCAATCCACCATCAGGCTTGACGTCCATGAGGGAATCAGTTTCTAATGATGTAGGAGTTGGCATCTTCTCGACCACACCAGTAGTCGTGCTTGCTGCTGCTTCTACTTCCTCCTTGATCTTCTGAGCTGCTAGCTTGGCCCTCTGTCTCTGCTTGGCCTTCTGAGCGGCCCGTCTCTTCACACATATCTTACATATGTACTCCTCGTCTTCCGACGGTTGGGAGGTCATACCTAATGAAAAGATTGCAATCAGAAATAATCTTTAGGAAAGTATCGTTTAAGAGGAATGTGATTCGAGAAGATTAAAACAAGGACTCTGATGATGGTATCTTGTCAAAATGCTTTCAAACTGAAGGTAGTGTAAGCATTTCAATTACATCTCAAATATATGGATTAGTGTAGTCTCTTTTCAGGAAACTTTAAAAAGAGTTCAAGAACTATCTCACAAGAAACACTCTTCTTTTAAATCGAACAATACGATATCACTTATCATGAGGATCCATGACAAACTTAAGATCACATTTGTATCTGTTTTGTGGATAGCCTCTACTTCACTTCATTATAACTACTGATTTTAATATTTCACTACAAAGGTATCAAGTTAATTTTGCAGATTGAGATCTCTTCATCTTTCATTAACAGTAAAAAGATGCATTTAAATGTCTCATCTTTTTACAATTGTACAAATTGCAATACGTACCATTATCAACATCTTTGTAAAATCATTCCTTGAAAAAGTCCTTCTGTTAAGAAGACAATGACTTGTTTCATGACATTTTGATGTCAAAAGCAAGCTGATCACACCCAGGAGAATTAACCCTTCAAATATCTTGCGATGCCAAACAAATTTTGAATACAAGTGACACAGTTTGTGGATATGTATTGGACGATTGGACTCTGGGTTTCTCACATGTTGACACAGGCTTCTGAAAACATATTCAACCAATTAAAGTAAGTGTTGTGAGAACTCACCGATGCAGAGGAGATGGTACCACTTCTCGCAGCAATCACACTGCACCCAGTTGATGTCATCACCGGCTGGCTGTAGGCATCTCTTCGCAGAGCAGATTTCATCGTCTTCTTCATCACCGTCGACCACGATGAGAGGATCCTCCTTCTCTTTCTCCTTCTTCACTGCTGGAATCTTGAGTTTCGTCTCCACCTTCTCTGCTATGATGGGGTGAGAAATGAAGCAAACATCAAGGACCCACAATACACCTCAGAAACAAAGCTGACTAGCTCAATGTCTTGTTACTCTTTGTGAACCGTACGTGATGGCTCATCATGGACAGCTCGGGGCTAGGAATATCAGATTGCACAAGACCCTGTAGAAGCAGATTGTAGCAGTTGTGTGGAACTAGGCGATAGAGGTGCAGCTCAATGTATGTGCAACCATACACCCCCCTTCATGATTGGAATAATCAAATATAGGAGTTCAATTTGCCTACAGACTTGAACTAAAACAACAGCACGAAAGAAAGATGCTATCAGAAGCTCAATGAAGAATCGTGTTAGACCAATAATATTACTGTGAGTACTGTGTAAGACCAGTAATATCACTGTGAGTAGGGTGTAAGACCAGTAATATCACTGTGAGTAGGGTGTAAGACCAGTAATATCACTGTGAGTAGGGTGTAAGACCAGTAATATCACTGTGAGTAGGGTGTAAGACCAGTAATTTTACTGTGTAAGACCAGAAATATTACTGTGAGTACTGAGTAAGACCAGATATTTTACTGTGAGTACTGTCTGCTATTCAAGCTCTGATTCTTTGAAAAGGTCTCGCTCGCCTAGAAGCAATTACATGTTCCTCCTGCCTGAAGGATCTCTCTGTTTCTTGACAACTTCACTTTCTTTCTCATTACCCAGAATTTCACGACTAAACTTACCTTTCTTATTTGTTTTCTTTTTGCCTTCTGATTTGACGTGTTCCTTTGACACATCGTTTTTCTCCTTGTCCTTCTTTTTCTTCTTCTTTTTGGATTCTGGTCCTCCCATCTCCTGGGATGCAGGCGACACCTCTTGAGATAGCTTCCTCTTAGAACGCTTCTGCTTGTGCTCCGCTTTCACCTTCATCATCTTATCGTACGCTTCCTCCGTCAGATGCTGTAGCCATTGAGATAAGAATCAAGAAGAAAATGACTCAACTTATTCTAGACAAAAACATCGCTTTGTTAAGGTGGTTCGTGAGATCTCCATACAAAACAAAACAGGCTTCTCCATGAAGATGAACAAGATACTAAGTATGACGTTCAGGCACAAGGTACTTTTTGAGTTATCATTTACAGGTCCGGGGAGGGGGGGGGGTCATCTACACACATATTGCCTTCGGTAAGGAATAAAATATTGAATGTGATGCACGTTACCACATGACACAAACTGATATACACTAAGACAGGAAGATTCACAATCATCACAAAGGTTATGGCTTTTTACTTGTTGGTATACGATTGTTGGCTCTATACAGCATATACAAATAATAACCTCCAGGATGTCTACCTCTTTCCAGCCCATTCATTTACTCACCAACAGCAAGCTATACAACAAGTTTGAACTTCCTGCAACTTCTACTTCTGGAGGTTATTGCCTGAACAATGTTTTCAGACCCATTCTGACCTCAAATGACCTTTGACCAATACCAACAACTATCACAAACCAGTTCTACCTAAGGGGAACCCACATCCCAAATATGAAATGTACCACAGTTACCTTTCAGAAGTTATAGCATTTACGAGCAAGTGTCATACACACACATGCAATCACTGTCGCATAGATTCTTTCTGCCTTTGGCAAGGAATCAACCCCGACCCCCAATACAAAAGAAGAAGAAGGAACAACTGTATGGTAGGGTTTAAGAGACAGGCATAAACTTACGGATATGAAGTGTTCCATCATTTTCGTAGCTACAGGAGCCGGCTCTGCAGCTTTCAGTATCTGCCAAATATGTTGCGTTTCTTCCAATGACACTTCCAGTAGATCGCCCTCTATCAGGAGCTCCTCCAACTGGGCTCTCACCACTGGCGAGAGTTCAATCTTAACCGACCCTGTCTGTCTCACGGTGTGTGGAGTCTTACGAGAATGTTTCTTGGCTGGTGCAGGGTTAGGCCCTGTCCGTGACATTGAGCTATAGGCGTGCTCAGCGCTGAGTCCGATATCTTTGTTAGAGTGTGAAGAGATGTCGATGACTAGCTTGTCCTCGTCGTCGAGGTCGTAGTCATCGCTAGTTCTATTATCACTCTGAGGCACTGAGGCCAGACCTTGTAGGACTGACTTTCTATGGAGATTTGAATCATGGTATGCTGCTTCCTGAGGAAATGTGTAGGGATCCTCCACATCGGTCGCTTGCAGTTGAACGTATTTCTCCTTCTTGCCCGCATCCTGTTCCTTGTCCACCATGAATGCCAACTGAGCGAACGCACCGGTCACTTCCTCGGTGGCCAGAATCTGCTTGGCTTTATCCTGCCAGCTCATGGCCCTCTCGGTGAGACACTGCAATGATTCTCCTTCCGGTAACCGGACGGGAAGCTTCTGCAGGGACACCAATAACGAGAGGATGGTCTCCAGTTTGGGCCTTCTGGACCGCATGCACAGAGGGCACATAAACTTGGTCTCCTTAACCTGCGGACCCTGTAGGGCACCCTGTCCCTGGGCACTGAGGGGGTTCTGCTTAGTTTGACGTACCACAGACTTTGGTACGGGTACACAGAGGGTGTGGAACCAGTCCTTACAGAGTTCACAGCGGAGCATGTGCCCAGAGACGGGCTTCTTGCACACACAGTATTTTGCCTGCTCCAGTCCGTCCTCCTCGCTCTGTTGTTTACGACGATTTCTGTCTCTCAGCATCTTCATGCTGGTGATTTCTGTGTCGGTGGCTTTCTTGTAAGCTCCCAGCTGAAAAGCAGTCAGAGAAATTTAAATACATGACTGGTATTATCAAAAAACAATGGAAATGAAAGAGAGAAAAAATAGACAAAGATAGAGATCATGTGAGTTTATTTTCATTTACAGTAAGTTGGTCTGATTCACAAATGGCCACATGTGGCAGCCCTGGCATCATTTCAAATATGCTTGAAACAGTTAAAGCAAGCTTATATGTGATGACTCAAAAATTTACACTACAGTTGTCGCCCCCCCCCGAAAAAAAAATGCACCTTGACAAGTATTACCAACAAATATTCAACAACTTTGTAGAATGTCCAGATGCTTTGGATCTTTGTGAGTGTATAGACATAACCTCACTTTGTGTGAGAACTAAACGTTACTTACAAAGACAGGGGGCTCTCGCCCTTCATCTACAAGGGATTCATCTATAACGTCGCCAAAGATCGACTTCTTCTTACGAATCTTGCCCATGAACTGTGAACCCACGTCTGAACGAGGAGTCAACACCTGAGAGGAGAGAGAAGATTAGCGTCAGAGGATATTAAACATCATCTGAGAAACTCAATGCTGCATAAGCAATGTTTCCTTACATACTATATGTTCCATAGTACCTACACATGCTAATGTTACCTTACATACTATATGTTCCATAGTACCTGCACATACTCAATGTTACCTAACATACTATATGTTCCACAGTACCTGCACATATTCAATGCACATACATTATGTTCCATAGTACCTGCACATATTCAATGTTACCTAACACACTATATGTTCCATAGTACCTGCACATACTCAATGTTATTTAACATACTATATGTTCCATAGTACCTGCGCATACTCAATGTTACCTGTATATACCACATGTTCCATAGTACCTGCACATACTCCATGTTATTTAACATATTATATGTTCCATAGTACCTGCACATGTTCAATGTTCAATGCAGTTACCTTTACGTTTTGCATGTTATGCACCACCTCAATACCCAAGAGGAAGTGGGTAAGCATAACATGATATTGAATAGAATGATTAAAAAAAACTACATGTAACATAGCACTTGAACATAACCAATGTTTGTTGCACATACTGCATGTTATGTAACACCTCAATGATTAAGAGGAGTAAGCAGGTTAGCTTCAAAGGATGTTAGATAACACAAATTCCACAAAACTGTATGTCACATGATACTACTAAACAGCAACACCTGCCTCAATATTTTGAACTTCTACTGTTTCTCAGTAAAAATCAAAATGGGTTCTATGAAAAATTGCAGAGAATTATCCCTTTTTATAGTCTTGCTGGAACAAACTAAATAACCATATTCTCCATTTTAGATCCTTCTCAATTTGAACATTTAGGTAATGTTAATTTAATATCTTTCCTAAGCTGCTATCCATTGGTTTACCTCTATGAGAGTGTAGTGAGTATTCTTCTTCAAGAACGTCCTTGCCGTACGGTCCCTCCAAGACCTGGTGGCAGTCACCTGAGACTCCACCAATGGGATCTGTTCCAGTCTGATCGGTATCGGACGACCCTTATTGACCATGGTCTCCAGGTGATCCAGATAAGGGAAATGATCACCATTCTAGATAATGTTAAGATCAAAAAGGAAGTTATTGAATCTGCCTGCAATAACTCATAGGGTATTATATATGCTTTTCCCTTTATACCAGGCAAATAAGAAAAAAGAAAGAAAAAAACATCCTGTCCCTTCATATCATTTGAAAAACTTCTATTGTTCTACATTACATTACATTCACTTTCTCCTTCTTTGTATTGTCTTCCAAGTTTAATTTTCATAATATTAGAAATACTCTGTTTTTGAACAAAAACATGTTATGGACAAACTTGTCAACCATCACCAGAAAGATTTTTGTTACCTGTAATTCTTCAATGTCTGTGTTCCATTCCTTGGCTTTCCTCAGGGCATCTTTCAAGGCTAGAGTATTCGGTAGCACTGCTGGGATGTTCTCGGACTCACTGATGAGCGCTTCCACCAATGCAATCATGTGAGGCGGTCTACAGGGTGATTAGAGGTTGTTTCAATATTAAGAATGTAACAAGGGAATTAATATGGACAAGAAAATCAAAATTGTGTGACCCTTGAGGAGGTACAGTCTTAACTGTCAACTGTAGAACTTTAATAACAATAACTCTTTTCTTAAGCCACACCTTGTTTTTTTTTTTTCCTCCCCTCACCCCATAACTTTTAATGTACCACCACCAGAGTAGACAAGTACAATATATATGGCAACTTTGTTGTGAGTAGTCACTTCACTGTAAGGTAATATTATTTTCCTGACTTGAATCAATTCATCCACCTGCATCACAGTATTACCTCTCTGGTAAAATGTTGATTCTAAGAGTCCCCTCACTTTTGAAAACTGTCACGAATCATCACTCATCACAACACTGCTTTGTTGTGTTGTGTCACTGCAGATATTCATCACAACAAGAACTGTTATTACTTTGTTAACCATAACTACCTTAGTCAAGGCCTGCAGCATTTTCAATACAGATAAACCTAGTAAGGTCATATCCTGTACATCTATCAGATGAAGTAGTTCTTATCACCATGGCTACCTACTCAACACTTTGAACACACACACACATAATGCTGCATAGTAATCCCATGCAGAAAAAACTTTTTTTGGAATTAAATTGATGATTTTGCATCCCAGTGACAGCATTGCAATTACAAACTTGTGCTTGAATCTTTTAACTATGTCCCCTTTGGTGGTCAAGGCAGTTATGGACTAGATACTATACAGAATGTATGTGTTTCCTATCAGCATGTTCACTAGTAAAAGACATACTTCGCATTCAGGCATATCTTGGCCTTCTCCTCCCACCTCTCACTAACAGAGAGTAGCTCTTGTAGTTCAGTCATAGCCTTCTCGATAGCTGGGTGTGGAGCAAGGTTAACCCCGGAGTCGATCAGTTTTCGAAGGAGATCCAGGGTAACGCTTGCTGAGTTGGACAGGGTGTTGCGGACTTCATCTAACCACTTGGCTTGAATCAGTTCCTATAATGACCACAGAAAATGAAAATATAATGCAAAAATGCAAAAATACTTAGCAGATACCAGCCGTGTAATGAGCATTAACTTCAATTGAGTGTGTGTTTCTTCCTACAGCGATCAGTTCAAAGGGTTTCACAGGAGCGAATAACACAACAAATGGCCTGGCCCTATCCTTAAAACCTACAATATGTTGTTCTAAATTATCCATGATCTCTAAGGGAAACTATGAGATTATGAAGCCTGCTATATCCATCAATGCCCCTGCATCAATTAATCCATTGATGGCTTGGGATCCTTTTAGAACATGCTGTTCTAAATGCCTGGTAATCACGAAGAGATACTGATAGCTACGACTGTACATATGCTGATACCACACGTTCCCATTAATGCATTGTAGGGTTGCTGTCCACTGAATAAACTGGAGTTATTGTTTATTGTTTAACTTGCTGTTTGAGTCATAGTATATTAGACAGTTTACAGTAACTTACGATCCCTCCATGGTATACTTGAGGTACTGACTTAAGTCAATACTTGACCAGCCAGCACCCCCTCATGCCCCTGTACCCTGAATCCACTAACAAGATCCCTACACTTCCAAGGACACTTTGTCTCACTGAACATTAAAGAGTTGTTTTTCTTAATAATAGTACCTGTTTGAGCTTTGGTATCTCAGACAGTTCGATGTCAAAGCTGTTTCCCTTGTCCAGCAATTTCTGTAATTTCTCTGAGTTTGGTATTGCATCCTCCAGAGTCTCTTGCGCTTCTGTGATGAAGTTTTCAATTTCTTGAAGAAAATCCTGTGAGTTCAAAATTCAAAGTACGTTAAAAAAGACGGCAACGATATCAGCTCTACCGTTCAAACATTGACAGAGGTAGGACTTTCATACACTGGCATCTGTTCAGTGATTGAGTCTGTACATTGTGCTAAGTCTAAAGACTCAAAGGAGAGATTCAGCAAGGACTGTGAGGATGCCAATATTTATTTCAATTTAACAACGTCAGCCTGGCCATAGTAGCTCTGGATTAATTCTTTAAACAGTGATGTCCTTGACAGTCTTACTGTCACAATCAAATATAAGAACCATACTTAAAAGTCTCCAAGCATATCAGATGGCAATCCATTAATATTTCGTGTAATTTTGTCTTTAATGTAACCCCAAAACACTACGGCTATTTGGAGCTCCACCAAAAACATTTTGAGTATGTGTGTCACTATCTACATTTAAGTGACGGCAATTAATAAGATTTTACTTCCTCAACCAACAAGACAAAAAAACCCTTCTCAAGATGACAACTTTGGAGAAATTTTAAAATAACGGAAGATTGTTTATAATTACCCCGAGTTGAACAGCTTCCTCAATGAAGCAAGGCAGGCTCTCCACTGTATGCACAAATCCTTTCAACTCATCCAAGTTAATTCTTGTGATGAACTTCTCATCTCCAGACATATTTCTGGAAGAAGTCAAACAAAACATGAATAAGAAACACTGAATTGAAGCATTATCCATTGGGGGGGGTACTGAGTGTTATTTTACCCACCCATTATGATTCTCTACTATATCATTTATGGAAATTATGGGTTAGAAAGAACAAAATACTGATTTCCACAAATTCATTTCGGTTTATGAAATTTTGCAACATCCAATCATCACAATGCCATTTTGCTCCTGTGTACTGGTTGTCTGATTGATTGTTGCGACAAATTGTCAAGGGCTCATTAAACTGTAATGAGTCCTGACAGGTAAATAATCTTAATTTGATACAAGATATAGGGCTAACCTATATTCTTTCCGAACATGTGAAAGAACCCATTACACCTTAGTAGGTTCCAAAGACAAATACACTTGTGCATTTTATTTCAAAAAAATACATAACCTAGATACCTAACTGTTTATCTTCCATCATCTGAGATAATGCTCAGATGAAATTTGTGTTTCAATAATGAGAAAGTTTACACGTTGCATCGGTTTAGTTATTTTACTGTGAAGGAATGTGGCATGACACAGATGTTTGAGAGTAACCTTCAGAGCTATAACATGTCACACCACCATACAGTCTAAGTCAAGTCCAATACCAATGATTTTCCCTAGTCAAATCATTGACTCGGGTTCACTGTATTATCTCAACGGGGATAAAATTCACTAACTTCTTCAAGTCTTTTTCCCGTTGAAATTTTAGCGACTTGTTACAACAAACACTGGTAACCTCCCCAGACAAGACTAATATAGATGTCGTCCTTTGATTAAAAACACAACAAGTTACTAACTTTTGTTTCTGCTTCTTGTTGATCAGCTGTACGGCTATCATACTGCACTTCTCTGCCTCGGCTATGGCATTTATCAGCTCCTGTAAGGAATCGTTTTCAGGGAAGTTTTTCTCGTCCGCTTCCTCTAAAAGTTCCTTCAGTTCGGCGATGTCTGCAGGTTATGGACAACGTTATAATTACAATAAAGAAATGTGCATTTTGGTACAAAAATGAATTTTATCCATGAATTGATTCACCAAAGATATGTCTCATGGTCTGCAGTTTAGAACTGAATGGACCTTTATTATAATCTACATGATGGAGACATTTAGGCAGAGGTAAGTGTTATTTCAGAAATGCACACATAATATTTAACACAAACATTTTTCCTTCTTTTCTTGGATTGAAGACTTGATGATTAGGGTGAGTGTCAAAAAGATGAGGAGAGGGGGGAGGGAGGGGGAGGGGTGGTAGGGAACCTTAAATCCAAGTCAGTTTTCTGCTTCAGGATGTTGAGGAAGACAATACAATGACAATGAAATTACGACAACATGTGATAATTTTCTTTTGTAACTTTCTTGCATTGTTTTACCGTTGACGGAACTGTTACTGCTCCTTTTAAATTCCACAATTTCACACAATTTCCCTGTTTTTAATTTAAAAAAGTTTCCTCCTTTGAGAGATTACTCACCTAACTTGACATCAGATGGGTTGAGGGCAGACCTGACACGATTAGCCCAGTTATCGAATGATTCTGCTCTGACTTTGAGACGCTGTAACATTGCAGGCAACTCATCCAGTGTGTAACGGTACCTGTAACAAGAAAGCCAGTTAGCTTGGTGATTCCTTGTCATACAATTTCCTTAAAATTCAAAATATTTATCTGACTAATGTAGAGCAAGTGAGTTAAATTTGTCCAAGAATTAGGTAAGGGCCAGAAAAGGTTTGTAGCAATCCAATGTGGGCATTATTCACTACTAAGGATTTTACAGTATAGAATCTTAAACCAAAATGTTGCAATATCCAAGAATAACAGTCTTCCTATGTGACAGATAGACACATTTTACCAATTTTAAGCAATCCCCTTAATAATTGTTGGGTGTTTAATGACATTGTTAACACTTTGTGAAATAATTTTGATAAATTGGCCAATTTTTCCACCTTCCAATCCAACTCAAATTTGGAATCTTTTCAATTTAGAAAGTCATTTCAGATGGGAAACCCATAGATTGCTCTTGGATGAAAAACCCACCTTACAATGACCCGGCCAGGTATCGAACCCGGAACCTCCGGATTTGCTAAGCCTCATTACTTCAAATGCCACCGCCTTTATCTACTCTACCACAGCACCGGTACAGCTTTAATTATCACCACAGCAAGTTGGGACATTCTTCTAAGGCTAGTGTACTTCTCTTCACAGTACTTTGATATGTGACTTACCGACAGTATGAGCAGGTCAACACTGTTATCTCAGAGACAGAGGATAGCAAGATGCTCATACTATCAGTACAACTACATTGCAGCATGCCAAGAAAGTAAAGATTATAAAACTTGTCCCAGCTGGCTGTTTTGTCAAAACATTTGAAACTGATTATGAAATTTTATAAGATTTACATTTCTGTTTACAATATCTGTATACTCTCTCTCGCTGTACTCTTTCTAAATCAAACGATACGGATAAAATACTTCTTTACAAACCTGAGACAGTGTTTACTAGGATGACAGTCACAGAGCTTCTCCACATGATGTATGCAGACCAGTTTGTTGGGAGTACAAGGACAGGTCACAGCCGAGAGGAAGCAGGTGGTCTTACAATGATCGCATTGTCTCTCGTCATCTGGGAGCAACTCAAAGGCTTCCCTTTCTGCCTGCATTGTACCCTAGAAGAAGGAATCGTGAAAAGTGTTTAAAATTCTACAACTGAATCATTATACATTGGAGTAGTTTCAACTTAGCACCAGTGAGCAAATCCTTTCACTGTATCAAGGTATAATTTCTTAATGTTCTGAAGTGTATTGTGCAAGATCTTTATTTACAAGTTTGTGTTCGTTACAGATAATTTACGGATCAAAAGGTAACCAGTAAATAATCTGGTAGAAAGCATCACTTAAATTGCCTCCCTTAAAACATTCTCTGTACATTTATATTGCAGTGCAAAACAATCTCACCTTTGCAATCCATCATATCTCACTTCATAAACTAATCATGCAAAACACTTGTCAATCTGTTAAACAAACATCGCTAGAATCTTCGAAAATGTTGAGTAATGGAACATCAAGTCGAGTCATTCAGGGAAACCGACATAACTGCACACCAACAGTCGACCATACGTTTCACCAAAATGTGATTAATTATCATGAAGATGCATTATTAATTACCCTTTCCAAGAGTTTCTTTCGTAGTTTGCTCTCGACCTCCACCATCGCCAAGAGCTCTTTGTGCACAGCGGCAGCCAAATTCAAGTCCAGGTTGTCTGGATTGGCGGCCATCTTGGCTATCAGCTCTTCATGGGAGAACACGCAAAACCTGTGAAGCTTTCTGTAGTGCTCGATACAAGAACGACCCATTGGCAGCTAAAACAAACAAAAAAAGGCAAAATTAGGAAGAATCAACAACCGTGGACACAGAAAGCTTCCTTTCAGAAAAAATAGCTGAAGGAAGTTTAGAGGCCTGGCAATCATGAGAGTTATAAATTCTCATGTCTTCCAAAGTCAACTTCATTTAGTAAGTTATGTAGAAGGACTCAGGATTTGGTTCCCAATGATGTGATCAGTATTTCTGCCTTTCTTTGAAGTTTCTCTACAGTTTTTTCATTTTTTCTGCATAAGTCACAAGATCTGATTGTAAATAAACAACACTAGTGTCTTTCATTTTCCTCACCTCTTATGAGGAAGCAACAATAAAATTAACCCATTCTTGTAAAATTATGGTGGCCCCAACCAAAATGTTACATACTGTTATGTCAACTGAATTTTCTTTGCTCTTCAATTTTAATATTCATAATTTCTCTCTCTTACAGAATATATTCCTGAATTTGAAAGAGCACACATTTATTCTGGCTGGAATGGGTGTCTCGAACCAATGACCTTAGCATTACCTGTCCTCTGCCAACTGAGCATTCCACAATAAGCTTCTTAATGTGACTCTTGAAGTTGAGTCAAAGCACCGATTCCTGCTTGAATCTTCATGACTCCTGCTTCAAGCCCTGATTCCTGCTTCAACAATGATAATACACACAAGTCTGTCTTATAAAACTTACCCAGTCGACGGGACAAAAGTTGACGGCTTCCGCGAAATTGTAACCCTGATTAAATCCGGCGTGGTACGCCCTTGGGAAAGTGATGACAAACTCTCCAGCACATTGGTTGGTCTTGTAAATCTGAGATTGAAAATAACAAAACCAGGGCATCAATAAGTGACCACAATAAGTGACCATCAATACGTGACAATCATGTGACCACAAATAACAAGGTTGTTAAACCTGAGAGGCTGAGAGGCAGTGCATTCTATTCTCTAAAACTGACCATAAGAGCAGATCAGCTGCCAAATAAGCTTACCGGTAGATTGTGCTTCATCAGAACAGATGGTGACATTATCGTAACCAATTGGTGAAGTAAATCTGGCTGAGCAGAGAACAGTTCTGGAGCTTGCTCTTTCATGATGGATTCAAACATGTCTGCTGTCTTGCCACTGACACCATACCAAGTCTTTGGTTCACCCCTAAAAAATAAGACAATAAGACAATAAGTCCTACACGATAAGACAATAAAATGCCTTAAAAATGAGATAGTAAAATCTATAAAGGATGAGACAAAAAAATACTTAAAAGGATGAGATAACAATGTCATTAATTCCCTGAAGGTTAATAAAATAAATCCCTACAGGATAGGACAAAAAAATAAAAAAAATAAAGAAAAAGAAACATCAGAACTTCTTAAACATAGATAATATGGCTATCATTCAAATAGTATTCCATTATACATCATAAACATAACTAACCATTGTGGTATCGGATCAGACTCGTACAAATGGAGGTGCATGATAATAAGACACCTGTGATTATCATTATGCTTAAAGAAAGTGAGATGTACAAAGCGTAAACACAGATGTAACATGATCAATGTACCCCCACTCCCCCAGGGTAACATTAGTGATATTTCTCTTACCAGTGGAGGTAGTTGATAGAGTAACTCCAGTGATCTTCATTATGCCAACAGAATGCTGAGAAGCACATTCCCACATACATCCAGGGTATCTTCATGCCAGAGATGTCAACGTTGATGTGATGTAACACAGAGGCGTCCTGTACAGGCAGGTTGTTAAGATTCCAGCCAGAGTGAACATACTCCTGTTCAAATGTGATAGAGGAGCAACATCAATGAAGCGATAACTACTACAGATAATCAGTTACAAGGCAGAACTTGACAGAGCAATATGTCTGAATTACAGAGAATAACATAGATGACGGAACGTAATGTAACGACAGGTACATGAACTGCTACAGATATTCAGATACAAGGCAGAACTTGACAGAGCGATATGTCTGAATTACAGAGAATAACATAGATGACGGAACGTAATGTAACGACAGGTACATGAACTATTACAAATAATCAGATGGAAGGCAGAACTCTACAGAGTGATATGTCTGAATTACAGAGAATAGTCTAGTTGACGGAACGTAATCTAACGACAGATACATGAACTATTACAGATAATCAGACACAAAGCAGAACTCAACAGAGTGGCATATCTAAATTACAGAGAATAGCCTAGATGGCTGAACGTAATGAAACGTAACCAGAAGAGGCAATGTTGACCATTACTGCTATCAAAAGGCCTTTTCAATGTAGACTTACTTGTGACTCTATATAGGTAGGAACGGATTAATTACAGCCTGTTCAAAAATCTGAGATGAATTTGTGGTCACAAAGGCATAACTATCACCATTGTGGTTTCCTGAACATTTAACCACAGATATGTACTCTGTCAGACTGTTGACATTTCATCAATCATCAACAACATTTAAAGAAAATCCAGTTTAACTGAAGAATTAAAATTCAAGATATCTATAGTACCCTCATCAGCCCTTGTAAGAACACCACATGAGCAGTAGAAGCAAATTTTCTATTACCATGGCAACACTATTAAGGTGAAAAAATTCAACCGCCAAGGTACATAAAGCGACATACCTCATCTTCTGGTGCTAGGTTCTTGGTGTTTTTAGTGGGGAACCCACTGCCTTGATTCAATGAATGGATGTCTGCGCCATACTGCACTGCCACGTCCTCATCGATGGTGGTTACCAGGCGCCAGAATTCCTTTTCGATACGTTCAGGGGGTACCATCTAATAAGATAGAGATGCATCGTGATTGATTTCGATATTATATGTTGGGGTCCTCATCTATGCTGTAGCATCATGTGTAAATGGCACTTTAAGCTTATGTACAACCACTATCAACTGGAAAAGAGAGTTAGATACCTTCCTCACCAATTTCAACCAACACCCTCTTGTCCCCTTCACAAGTAAATCTTCTATGAGAGGACAAATGTATACTTTCTGCTCCTCTGTGAATGAATGAATCTGCAGCAGATGACAGACTGCTAAGAGGGAATACATCTGCCATCTAACATGTGGTGGATCTTGATGGAATGCTTCTCTCAATTGACTGTCACTTTTGCATACAGTATATCAGCAACTTCTGCTATGAATGTGTTGTAGGCCTTGGCTAAATTTGTTCAGCAAAGAACTGGCTTCACTTGAATTATGAGACCTCTGTTTTGACATCTCAACAAACCTGAAATATATTTTATGGCCCAATGAGTTTGTATCAAAGAAGACTGAACTAGATGCTTGAATGCTAGCAAACAATAAAATGGTGTTAGGAGGGAGTACAAAGGTATCACATGAAAAGACATTAACAAAGTAAACAAACACACAATAAACAAATACAATTTTGTTAATTACAAACAGAAAAGATTGTAAATTAACAACCTCTGAATTCAGCAATAAATTAAGAAACATTCTGATTCATTATATTTAACTTACAATTTAAAATAAGACAGTGGCTAAAATGTAGATGAATTTTAGTGAGTAAACCCTAATTTTGTTTGCTTGCATGGATCTGTTATACTTACATGCACTGGCATGTTGAAATAGTCCTTCTTAAATTGGTCGGCCATTTTACCAAATGACTCCAGCGTATACTCCTTGCCAGCTTGTTCAAATCCAAAAGGGTCCTTCTTCTTACTACAAGCCTAATGAAAAGAAGCAAAACATGGAATACTGATATAAGTAATATTAATGCCATTATAGACCAATATTTCATTAAATACACAAAGTTGCTGAACATGAAATCATTTATATTGCAATTAAAGCAAAACAGAGCAAAGTCAAAGTAAGGGAAGAAGGTGGAATACAAAAGCAAAAAAAAAAACCCAATTATTTACTGCCATCTTTACTACAAAGATAAGCATTCATTCTTGGTTATCTCAATTTCTGTAGTAAGTAAGGAACTTTGGAGACTTTTTACTGCAAGAAAAAAACCCATTTGATTCCCCCCTTGTTATTTGGGAATTATATTTTTACTTAACGTATGAGGAAAAACCAACAAACAATCAAGGCTACATTTGACGAACAAATATTTCATTATTCATACCAACAATTTCCAATTTGTAGAACATAAATACCCTGTAAACAATAGATTCATTTTACCAGCAACCTTACTTCATCAGAAAGTGACCATACACAACAAAGAGACAAATATCCTAGAGGACTTACCACTGCCAAACATTTTGGGCATCGCCAGTCGCCCTTTGGTACCTCGGGAAGGGGCGGGAGAAGACAGAAAGTGTGGAAGCTGTCATCACATCCATCACACAACAGCAAGCAGTCCTCAGCATCACCCTTACCACACATATGGCAGATATATGTTTCAATCTATGGTAGAAACAGGCAGAAATTCAA
This sequence comes from Apostichopus japonicus, assembly GCF_037975245.1. Lineage (NCBI taxonomy): Eukaryota > Metazoa > Echinodermata > Holothuroidea > Aspidochirotida > Stichopodidae > Apostichopus > Apostichopus japonicus. The sequence goes on from NC_092580.1 coordinate 24,322,119, forward strand.
AGCAATTAAAAGGAGCTGTTTTGAAACAGAGCATTCGTTAGATAAAATATCTTGTCACGTATGACCATGTAGAGGGCTCAAGGAGGACTGACTAACTAAAAGTAACTGATATTCACTGTCAGACCTGCCCACTTAACCTCTATTATCCTGTCTATTTGACCTTCATTTAATTGTTGATCTTTATCGAGAGCAACTTCTGCCGCTTGAAGAACCCTAACCCGCAAAGTAATGCTGGCAACTTTCTGAACAATCCTCCGTCCAGAGTACATCAGTGAATGTAAAAGACTTTCTTGCATATGGTGTACTAAGGAAGACTTACCTCCTACCTGTAAACAGTTTGTGTATTGATACATTGTTTTTGCTTGGAAAATTCCCATCGCTTGGTGATTTTGGTATTTTACGAACAACCACACTCACCCGTCTCATACAATGGTTGCACTGGAACACACACAAAATAAGTAACTGGAAAGGACAGGCAACCGTACTGACAAAAGCACATGTCCAAGAGATTTGAAATTTCAGTGAATACTTATCCAGTGCTAGTACTAGGTGAAGGAAAGAAGGGCAGGGGTTCTTTTTGACTTGGGAACTCTAGCTTGAGAAAGTACCAAGCATCTGATCCAAGAAAATTCAAGGTAGAAAATGTGTCGTTGATTTCAGAATGGTAGACCCCAGAAGGAAGAGGGCAGTGATCCTGAAGTCGGTAATTGAGGGCGCAGTGCGGGAATGTTACCGGTGGTAAGCTAGTCAGATCACAGAGCGTGTTATGTACTTGAGTCAGGTCGGAGGGATAAATGACGTAGATCCATAGGTCATCGTAACGATGGATCTTACCAGACTGTAAGTCGCAGGGCGCTGTCTCATCTGCATGCTGGACCCTGGCCCTGGGCTCTTCTTGGGTGACTTGGGATCTCGCTTTCCTTTTGGACCCTGGTAATCTGGGTCCACAGAGGTCAGTTTCTCCGTTACCTTGTGTCTGTCACCACCCTCCAGGATTCCTTCTGTAGGAGAAGGAAGTGAATTCAGCACTTCGCCACAAAACAAATAACAACGTTAGAAAGGTGATGCAACGGAAAAATGAGGAGAACAAAAGAGAAAATGAGGTGAGAAAACAAAGAGATGATGCAATGAAATCTGAAGTAGCATGCAAGTTATGATATTTGTGCAGCAGATGAATGCATATATCTTCCTGCTTTCCACATACAAGGATATGACTACAAATCAACACACAGAGGGACAAGAAAGTAATAACATCATTCTCCAAGACTTTGAAGTTCTGGAAACAGAATAAGGTCTCATGGGTGACTTCAACACAAAATCTTCCACGACAATCAGTCAATAGGACTTTCATTGACAAACGCCCCAAATTTGTATAATATGAATTGATTATTTTGGTTTTTCAATAATCTCAATTAGAGATGTGGGAGTAAGAATGTGTAGGTTGAGCACATTTTGCTTGTTTGTTTTGTAAAGAAGAGAATTGCTTGCTTAAACATCCCTACATGTAAAACAAAACACTTTTAAAAACATCAAGACTTGCAAAAGAGAAACCACAGAATAAATAAAGACATACATGCAGGATACTTTCAAACCTTTGTCTTTGTAAAAAATGATGTGATATTTGTATGCTTATTTCATTATTTATGAAAGATAATGCTAAAAATATGCAATTGTTGACATGAACTTATGAAAAGAGCATGAGTATCTAGATATCTACATACAGAGAATAGAGGCATACAGTGAAAGCTAGGGCACACTTTAGCAATTAGGCAGCAATCAATCATGGTTCATGCTAATATTGAGAAACCCACTTTTGCAATGACTTCACCTTTAAGATGATAACATGAAACACTTGGAAAGTATAGAGTGGTAATGAACAAAGCTGATGTTTACCACAACATTATCCATTGAGCAACATACATCACTAAACCTACTCCAATGCTTGGTGACTGATAAAACAAAAGAGAAGACACCTTTCACTCTGTTTGAATAATGACCTTTAATCTTATTCCAAATGCCTTATGCTTCAATGACATGTGCCCACCACACTGTGAAAATGTGCAGCTTTGCAAGCCAACAATGCTGGTTTTGATTTGAGATGATGATTGTGAAAAGAAGTTTGCTTTAAAATTTAACAAGGAATAACTGATTCAAGCTTGTGAACATGACAGCTGACATGTAAAATCTCTATACCTTGTGTTCCAGTTTTATCTGTTGTCTTCTTCGATGTGTCCACCACAAGACCGAGTCCCTGAAACTTCGGTCCTGGGCCGTACAACTGCAGCTTCTTCAGTTCTGAGTTATTGGTGATATCTACACTGAGGCCCTGTTGAAGTGGAAATGGACATAAAGTAAACTCTGGTGAAAGACTGGAAAGGGATGGCACTGCCACCATCATCATATGAGGGACGATGATTAGCCTAAACTACAAACCCCTCCTGCTAACCCCAAAGCCCCTTCTCTTTTAATTAATTGCAACACCCTAGACCTGCAACATCTTCATATTAACTACATCAAGTTACATAAGTTATGTTTCAATCAGAAAATGCATCTCTTCCCTTTTAGAATGATGGAGGAAGCGGGTGAAACAAACAGGTGCAGTTTCAAACTCTCGACTTAAAATCCTAGAAACAAGATGACTTTTCCAGTAGAACTTAACTGTTGCATGATAGCTATGTATCACATGACTATACTTTGATTAATTCAATACCACATCTGGATAACTTCCTAAAGTAAATAGAGCAGTTTGCCATTTCAAAAGGCCAGCAGCCATGTGCATTCATTCTATCTTGTCACACTGTAAGTACAGCTAGTCAAATGTAACTCTGCATTATTAAAAGCTAGGCTCTAGAGATCAGAGTGTGCATGTACAGTACAGGAGACCCTTAAGAGAGGGATGGATTTTAAATTGTCCAAAACCAAAGGTAAAAGGAATATTAATGTATCCTAATACCTTTAAGCACACAGAATTCAAAATTAATTTTTCAACTGACAAAAGTTAAACTGATAATATAGAGGATTCATATCCTGTACCCCAAAAACCCAAAAAGTGTTTCTGTATAGCTTGAAGACTTTTTGTTTTTGTTTTATATTAATCAAACCCCAAAACAGAAATCTGGATTTGGATTAGTTTGCTATCAGCTCCCTACATAACACACACAATGCTTTACTGCAAAATCAATTGGTAGAGTTGTTGCATTAAATGAGCTATACAAACAAATTTGTTTGCAAAAGCAGTCATTGGGGCAGTACAAACCCTATTTTTTTTTTATTCACTTCATTTGCATGCCAGAAACAAATTTGCCAGAATGCACAATGCCTAATACAAGTTAACATATATATGGCGATGATAATTTGGGGGAGCAGTTTCATAAAATCAATCAGTAAAGATGCAATCAATTCTCACGGGTACATAATGAATTAACAATCTGCTAGTGAATAAGTGTATATATTCTACATGTGGAGTAAGACTTACAGTAACTGACTGCTGGTAGTACACCATAACTGGCTGTGCATGTGGTGTTTGTGAGGAGGGTCCTTAAGAGCAACCTCCAGCTATGGTTTATTAACATTTATATGTTAAAAGTACCGTGCTTCCTTCTTTTGGCATAAAGCAAAGAGTTTCAACAGGGCAGAAACTTGTCACACGTTCCAATTGAGTAGATATATATGAGCCAAATCCAAACACCTCCAAAATTATATTTATATATATATTTAATTAAGGTGTACTCTATATATATGTATATATAGAGTACAACTTAACTTAGACTACAGCGGCTGATTCAGGCTGCTCTTAACACTGTACGCTTAGAAAAGTACATAAAATCATAAGTGACTCACAATTTAGATCAGTGTACTGTGATACACTACTTACTTGTTACGTGTTGGAATGTAAAGTGAAAGTGGAAGAACTGGTTACTACAATGTTTTTCTAATACACGGGCTTACGATAGAAAAAAAAAACCCAAGAACATCGACAAATTTAGCCCTAGTTTCCTGGTTTGCAAATACCACACATACTAAGGTTATAATCTTTTCTATTCGACCAAACTAGGTAATAACATTTCAATTATTCATATCTTTATTGACGCTCTTTTGCAGCTTTGTTGTAAGCAACTGATTCACTTCTACGCACAGAAATAGACCAACTACTCCTTACATTGTATCAACAATTGCTGGCAATATGAAATCTAGGCAGAAATGTAATTAACAGGAGTGATATGATTAACAAGGTGCCGAGTGTGCGTATGGAGATGGTGGGTGGGAGGAGAGGGTTAGGAGGGGTGTATATGTACCTCAGGAGCCTGCCTCTTGGACCTGCGACTATAACCACTTTGGTTGGGTACAATGGCTTGTCGTGATATGATGCCGTGAGGTACATAGTCTTTATCCTTACCATCCCCTTCAGGCAAGGGTTGCTAATGAAAAACAGAAAACAGAAAAAGGGTTAGTAATATTTAGTGAATCCAACATTTAAACACAATCTCACTCACCTGGAGGGAATAATTTAATATCTTGCATGTACCATAACTGGGAAGGTTAAATGACCTCTTTCTTTAACAGGAAATTTCACCATGATACACCAGATAAATTATTCCCTCGTTTCAATAAAAAGAAATGAAAACAACAAAGGGAACGGTGTATATATATATTATATTACTGAATGAATAAAATCTCATAAGATGCAAAGCTTAAGACAACATGATGAAAATGTTTAGTAAGCAACAATTCAACTTTTAGGTCAGAAAACTTGGCAATGGAGAGAGTGGTCAAAATAAACATTTCCTTTTCCCACAATATATCAAGATTAATATATGGTGAAACACTGAAATGGAGGTTAAACACTGACATTACACACAAAAAGAAAAGAAAAATATGAACATAAATTTATAAATCTTAGGACTCCAAACTGTGCAACACAGAACAGTATCAACGTAATGGCAGCTGTTAAAATAGCAGCGACCACCGTATCGAATGTGTTTGTCCACAACAATAATAAATATCAAACACTGAAGAAGAAGGAAGACAGACAAACAATATACAAAGAAGTAGCTCAGTATTTACCAAAGGTTCTTCCAGTGGGATTCCTGACTGGAACACGTCATAGGGCCACAGGATCCTCTCGTAATGTTTCCCCAACTGATGACCGATATTCTTACCGGAGGGGTAACCCATCTGTGGAGGGTAATTTTTTTTTTAATTTGACGATTAATTAACAAGATGACTCTCTTACTGACGACAACATATCCGGGACGTTGACAAAAATTAAATTCATGAGCATGGTATGTAAGCAGCTGTGTTAGTACCAGCCTGATCATTTTTAGTTTGTTTGACAAATGGAATAAGGCCAAAATTGAAAAATTTTTGCAAGACCATCCAAAATATTAAAAAAAAAAAAATTTAAAAAGAAGAAAAGATATACAAAAATCTTTTATGGGGATTGTAAGACAGGCAACACACTAAACAGAGCAAGTTTGGCTCTAGTGCACTTCTCTGACATTGTACAGTGTGCATGCTAGAAATGCAACCAGCTACTGTATATTCAGTAAATGTTTTTAGTTTGACATTGTGCAAGAAGGAGAGAGAAGAAAAAATTTCCCTCTCTTAACTTTAACTTTTCCCTCTCTCCAATGTGAGAAACAGAATGACAAGCTAAAACTATATTATCTTCACTTTTGGAATCCTCAAAATCATCTAATCCTGTGATGGAGACACAAATCAGCCCCTTGTTATATCAGCAAAGTTCAGCCAACATGTAAAGTGACTCTACCTAAGGGACACAGCTTTAAAAAGCACTTTCTGCTGGTTAAATGGTCAACAATTTAACACAATCTATTGAGTATTGACTCAAAATATGATAACAGTGAATAAAAATTTGCAAAGACCAGATTTTCTTTTCCACTAAGTGACTGTCTACAGGTTAATTAATAACACTGATTCAATTCTCTATATTTCATGACCTACATATTTTTCACATGAGTATTCACCATGAATAAAAAAAAATTTCACTATTTTAGCCACTTGCAAGAAACAAATGCAAGTGCTTGGAAAAAAAAAAAAAAAAAAAAAAAAAAAAACTATTGGTTAGAATCAAATTCTCACAGGCATTTTCCGGAATTTACAGCAAACATCACTTACTGTACAGGCTTATGAGAGCAGCCCAATAATTGCTGATGGTCAGCGGTAATACAGAGGATTTAAATCAATAGGTAACTATGGCAATCATGCTGATTCCTTGTGTGTCAATTGTTAATTGACTTTATACCAGATGTGACACAAATTCATTATCTACCAGATGAAAACTACCAGTGCCTTTTTTTATCTACTGGCATACTGCAAAATCCACTGGCATAATTTAGCTGATAAATAGCCAAAATTTTTAGGCCTGTTCCTCATATGTAACAAGCAAATTGGAGAACTTTTTTGTTTATAAGTTTTATTCATTATTTTGAAGGAAATTTTACTAGTGAAGATTATGAACTATATTGTTATGACATTAGAATAGCAGTGTCAAATTTATCACCATCAAATCAAAAAGACTGTTTTATACCACCTCCCTTCCCCCCTCCCTCCCTCATAAATATAGCGGTTTTCCTTATCCTCCTTCAGCAGACCAGGACCTGTTGATGCCCCCACCGATACATTCTGGGCCGAGTCTTAACTCCATAGGCATTTAAACCAATCTATAAACATTATGAATGTGATCTGTCACATAAGCAGTTCATTGAAACACCAATCTGAGATATAACGTTTTGAACTGACTCCAAACCAATAAACCCAGATAAAATTTGGGAAAGTAACTCATGTGAGGGAAGTGAACTTTCATCTTATTTTTGACAGACATTTATTACTCAAAGGGTCAGCAAAGTCAATCTGTGATCTCCCAGTCAAGCCTGGCGGTAACAAAGCAGCAACAAAAACTCATTTGATGGACAGAAATGGAATGTTTACCGCTGATGTCACAGATTTTGTTTAGGTTTCCTACAAGACTTTGTCCGAAAGCCCTATCTTTACATTGAACCCCTGTAGGTATCTCAGTACAATAAGAAGGACTGAAATTTTGAAAGGTTTTAGTCTCTCAATTGTTTGTAAGTGCTTGCCAAAGTAATGATCGCTTACACTGGGTTTAGAATATGAGACAAAGGGAGGCATACTGGTGTAATTGATACCTAACTCACTAACTCACAGACAACTGAAAACTACTGTAATTTGTTTTCCATATATCTGAGCTCACAAACCTAAACGCTCCCCCCACACACATATCAAATGGTCTTGTGATTTATGATAATTTCCGCCAAACAAAGAGAATTCCATGACTCCTGTTCTTCACATCCAATGAGGATACAACAAGAGGTCAATCAACCAGAATGTTTAAAAACACCATCAGGATAGTTCATGAATGAAGTCTCACCCCAGAACAAACATCTAATCTAAACATGACAAGGTGTCATTTACAGAGTATGTTTTACGAGCTGTTTACTTCCTTGGCTGACAGAATAGGTCAGACACTCTTGTAATATATTGCAACGGGAAGCGTTTGGTTACAATTGGTAATCTGGCTTACTGGCGGTTACACAGTCTGTGTTCAAGAGAAACACTGCTTTGTTTCCTTAGCATTGCTGCTTAAAGGACGGGAAGAAAGTACATAATATTGGTGTCCACCTGTATTCAACATTCTTAGAGTACCTGTTTCACATCTAGAAGTGACTTCCCTAATCATGGCTTTTGGAAAATACAACATCTTTTGAAGGGTCAGTTACACAGTATTTATAATTACTTGAAACATGTTACTTTTTTTTAATCAAGGAACTTTAATTTACCACACTAATGTTTGTCGGACACACAAAATGTTACAAAGAAAGTGGATCCAGCATTTATGGAAATGACCATAAATTTGCCCAGGTAAATACAAACGTTAAAGAAATATGGAAGTAAACGCTCCTTACCAATGTAAAATATTATGCATGTTGACATAACATTACCTCAATATATGTATATGTACCAACAACACACCAAAGATTCAATGACAATGTTAGTAAGTCTACTGATAACGGGAAGTCACTGTTGTCGTTTTAGTTTGGAAAACTAATTAGTTCAGTAAGACTGGTTGCCTACTAAAACGTTCTACATAACAATCTTGCAATACTTAATGCAGTAGAATAAACTTCATTATGTTGTTTTCTCATGGTGAGCAAAGAGAATGCTTATATTCCATTAAAACAACTGCTGTAGTGCCTTCACAATAAACATTATTAATATTTACAGTTCAGAACTTCAGATACCCTCAAAGAATTCCCTAAAGAGAATTTAGGAGAAGCCTTGTGCAACTGAAGAGAACATGATGTAGCTCAGTCACATTATACTTATACAGTTAACCGTAGGTGCTACAACAACAATTGTGTACATCTTCCATTATCACTCTACCAGCTTAATGCTGTTTTTTACACTTGGTGGCTGACGATATCAGTGACCATACATGTAAATTGTGTGGTCAAAGATTTCCAAGAAATATTTAACCACTATATTGCTACTAGGGAGACTTTTGAGATCATAACAGACCTAGGAGATATACTTACTTCTGTAGCAACTTTGCTCCATTTCTTATCTCGGCAGATGACCTCAAATCCCCCAAGTTTATTAACAAGCTGTAGGTTCATTAAAGAGAAACATGTAGAGTATGTCTTTGCTTCTGGGGCATCATTCAGAATAGCTAGAAAATACTACTGCATACTTCAAAAAAACCTGTTGCATATTAACTCCACCCCCTCCCCCCCCAAAAAAAGGGAGGGCTTTGTTGAGAATCTCCCAAGAGGGCTTGGTAATATTAAGTGTCCTGGCAGTGTTTTCACTTACTGTACATGGCAAGAGCAATTTCCCCCCTTTTCTTGTGAATGCTAAACATAATTAATTTTTGCTGACCAATTAAAAGAGGCACATTTAGCCTAAGTCTTACACAAAAAATGGGTAAATTGTGTACATCTGTGATGCCAGTACTGTATATCAGAACTACACTTAACTGCTCATGTTTGTGTTTTGGCACTGATACAACCAATTAATAATAGTAATCTGCCAAAGCATGTTTACAATAAGTGAGAAGATAAATATAAACCTTAAAATCACAAAACTCATGCAGCTATGTAGAAGGATGCTGTTCATGTCCTGGAACTTTCATACAAATAAGAAAAGGGATTATTTCTGCCTGTTTTTAGCTAACAAATGTAAGCTCACTTATTTCATCAGACCTGCACCCTTTAAATATGTGCATTTCTTACTCTTTTCTACTTCATTTAGCATTGCACACACATGGCTCACCTTAGTCAAGTTGTACAGATCCAAGGATTTCCCGTTGACATAGGGGAGCTTTAAACGGCATCCCTAGAAGAGAGAAATTTACCAATAAGCTTAATACAACATATTCCATGTTTAACTCAAGTAGAATAGTATTATTGTTTTAACCGGTATCCACCGAATCTTTCAAATATATATCAGTTTGACCTTTCATGCCGAAATGACAGGCTCACAAAACAAACTGTAGATCTGACTTTCGTTTCACTGAGAATCCATTCATACAAAGACCATAGTGGGGTCGACTAGCTCACAATCTATGGCAGGAGAAAAAAAGAACCTGGGATGCCTGTTAATTCTTCAGGCAGTGGAAGTAAATTACTAGGAACTGACCGATGGACAGATTGATCAAGTATGACCACGTTAACTTTTACTTTCATTACATTAAATATTTACAAATGGTTGTCCTCCTAATGGTCAGTACAATTAACACTGTATACGTTGGACAATACTCGCTGCGACACAGTATGCGGTACACATTTAAACGCTTAGTTATTTACTAGTACAGGTTAAAGGGCAGGAAGGGTGAGGGATGCTGGGGGAGGGAGAGGGGTGCTGGAGATGAGTTAGGGTGCTGGACATTCAAAACTGCCACCAACTCCAACATCTTTACAACATCTATTACCGACACAAGTCGGAATCACAGATATTTGAAGTGCATTCTAAATAAGTCTTTTTCTTTTCTTTCCTGCACAACTGTCGGTCAAAATGAACTATTTATTACTTACTTGTAGTTCCCAGAACTTTGCTATGCTATCCAAAAAATTGAGCTTTACTCTTGTTTTTGCCTGAGAGGGGAAATGAAAGATGATATAAATTAATGATGGTACAACACACTAAGCAACTTGTACAGTTAGTTGTTTATCTAAATATTGACAGTTGAATAAAAGCATTTTAACATTCACAAAATGAGGTGTTGGGACCAGTGAAAAACAATGTGAAACTTATATTGAAGAGAAAAATATTTCACATAGCTAGTTGAACACCAAATCTGAATATATCTTGCCCTTGGCAGAAGATATGGTGGATTGAAAATTATAACATGATTTGACTGTTTCAACTTCTCTAGGAAGTTTGATCACAGAAGTGGGTATGTGATGTCATCTAGCTAATGCTCATAAACTTCATTTATGCTATTTTAATCTTCTTGTCAATTCTTGAAACCCCATACATTTGGAATGTTAGCTTAGCTGTCAAATTTCTACGTATGTAGAATTTCATCAAAATGTACCTTTTTTTGTAGAAATATTGCTTTGTTCTATGGATAATGATTGACCAATTTCACAGAAAAACAAAGACAATTATTAGCTGAAGTGCCCTGATGACATCATCCAGTCTGTTGTTGCGAGATTCATATAATAAAATAGCACAAAATTTTAAAAATTTGTATCTTTGCGATACAAACTGCTATGAGGGTGTGATTTTTGCCTAAATATTTATAAAATTGTCAGCAATATTTCTAGGCAATCAATTTCAGCCAATAGCTGAAACTGAATAATACTGACATTTCTTACTCACCTCTAACTCATTCAGTCGTTGTACACGTGGTACAAATTTAAAGTGATCAACATCTACAGCAAACGGAGGCTGCCAGTCCTGAAACAACATAGAAATAATGATATTAATGGTATTGTTCAAGTAGTAAACTACTAATGGAATCATACTTTAAATTCAGACTCTATAGAACATTTTTAAAATAACTATTAAATGTGTTGTAAAAATTTAGAGCTATAGCAGACCTGTCAACTCTCCCGGTTTTACCTGTAGACTCCCGGTTTTTACCCGAATCTCCCGGTCTCCCGGTTTCATATTCTATTGTCACGGTTTTTTAATGTTTCATCACTTGCGAAATTCTGAAAATAGCCAACAGTTAGTCCTATGCCTAATGCCTATGCCACTACCGAATCATCCCATTCTGATAAACGAAACTCAGGTCAAGCGAGCCCAAAAATAAATGGTGCATAAATGGTGCACAAGTGTAATAAACACAAGTTGTCACTTGTTTGTATATGCGGCATACCGAATGTGTGCAGTTCGCATGTAGGCTACTTGTATATTACAAAAAACAGGTAAGTTCTACAGTATGCCGGCACACCGTGGTCTGCGTCCTCTTCGATGCTAGGTGAATATCACGTCTTAAACTACGATTTAAGAAACGGCTGTTTCAAACATCTCACTAATTCTTTCGGCGACTTTAATCCCTACAGTATTCATTGAGCATAATAGCATAAACTGCGTATAAACTTGTACAGGGATTATGCGAGGTGTCTACGCGGCAATTTGTTTGTCAACGATTTTATACAATCCTGTGCACGTACACATGTCCAGTTATACATGAGCGGTACTGTAGATCATTTATTTAGGAGTATTTATATAATTTCAGTTGAAAATTGCCAACCTCCCTATTTCCCCCTTATTCTCCTGGTTTTTTGGCCCTGAAGAATGTTATTCTCCCTATTTTGGGGTCAAACAGGTAGACAGGTCTGCTATAGTATACTATAAATTTGCTTAGTTTGTGATATATATATTGTCCAATTAACATGAAAGAATTAAATAGTTGCAATTTAATATTCAAAAGCTGTGGTACTTTGATGTTCTATTTGGAACAATCGCTACAGTATTCACTTATAGGCACAAGTATCTTCAAATTACATCTCTGCATAAACCATTGTCAGACTGTTCACACAGTGCTGATATATCTATAGATACACAGTAACTTCACAATGCATTCAGTACTGTCACATTTTCCATTAGTACACCACTTCCACAGACATCTTTTCAGAGACGTGCTGCTGTTGTTGTTATTCAAGCTAGTCTCCACTCCAAGACACCACATGGGGCTGACCACTGTATCACATGTGCATCAGGCATAGCACTGCATTGTCTCAACCACAGGTTCGATTACCTGCTGTAGGAATGTCTCTGCTGTGGAAAGTGTATATACTGTACATCCTAGCTGGACAGTGGAGTGCTCAACATACTGTAGCTGGTTGCCTCTCATTTAACCAGATATTTGTCTACACACCAGATATCACTGGACATCTTTGAGCAATGTGTTCTTTGAGGTCTATGAAGACTGCAAGCTGTATTTCATTTGCATCTAAATTACGGAGTAGTTATTTATTATCATTTTTATTTTGATATGAATAACGAATTTAGTCACATTTCAATATGTACATCATGTACAGTACAGGGTTTTCTGTAGGTAGATCTGCTAAGTGTAAGAAGGTGTCAAGGGTTTTAGGCTAAGATTTATCGGCAAAGTCCACTCATGACTTTGAAACATCTGCTGTGAGACAAATATGTACACCATACCAACTAAATGTTTTCTGTTGAATCAGCAAGCATATATATCTGATGGCCAAACTATTATTACTATTGTGTAGTTAAAAATCAGTCATGATTATGTACTAGTTTGCCAGATTTTTATAGCATTTTGCAGAGTTCGAGGGAATGAAAATTTCAGACAATACCATAAGTTTGTTTATCCTAAACATTAATCAATCACATGCAAAGGCAGACATATTAACCATTCGAATCATAACTGCAAAATATGCTGCACTTATATACTTATTGTATGCAATCACTGCTGTACAGTATGTATTACTGATGGCACTACGTTATGTGTGCGTCTGTCCCTCGCTTTCTCAAATAACGTTTCATAGCAGAGCCAATCATTAAAAGGACACATTTAACAAAAATCCCTTGAGTCATTAGTTCTTCAAGTGCTGTGCTGAGTCAAGTTATAAGTGTTCATTGTGTAGTGTTTAGCGGCGCCTACATTGTTTTATTCACCCCAGCACTATGGACAAAGCAGTTGCTCGCGCATGCAACCGACTAATATTTTGAGCTCACTGGGTCGATGAACATGGCGCTTCTTTATAATGCATGTCTGAATTTTTTACTTCGCTAATTCTCTGCAAAAGTGCAAATGGGTCAAAAGTTTGACTAAGCACATCGTCATCACTGTGTGATTATGAACTACACAATAGTACCAACAAAGATTGTAGAGTTCGGGATCAGTTTATTCTGGTTTGTGTTGGTATGCATAATGAAGCTTTAAGGTAACTACATATTCAACCAGCTACTATAGGCTGCTTTTAGTATTTATGACCATACATCACACATAAACACAACCTGAAATCTGATAGCACTTTGCTACTTGTTAAGTCTCTGCCTAAAAACTTTAACTTTAACAATGGATAATATGGAAAGCCTTTGTTTACAGTTACCACTGATTGTTTGCCCACTGTGAATCACAGCTCTGCACAGCACTGCAGCAAGGTAACCCATGGATGGAAATACTAAACAGTACTAAGAACAAACTAACGAAACCACCGTTCCACTGGAGCGAACACGTAGCACACTGAGGACCTGCATAATTTTATCATGTACATGTACCTACGTAGAACAGTATTTAACAGAATCATGCAGCACTGTCAAGAATATTGTACTGTTCAGGGTCAAACTTGGATTGTGTAGTAGACAATGTTTGAACAAACACAAAGTTTGTTTACATGGTGGTTATGAATTCTGTTCACATGGTTGCCATATATTATAGGTACTATACTACCTAGAAGTGTAGAAGTATCCAAACTTGCATTTTGAAATTTAGTGCCCTGCCTCCCTCTCACCCTAGGGTAGAGTACTGATAAAGGTCCCTCCAGATACATATTAGACAATAACTGGGGGTTTGTTGTGTCAAAGAATGATTGCAAATCAGTTTTCCAACTTTTCAAAGAAAGCTGAAAAATTGCATGTCATTCCTAGGAGAGATTGCGGTGGTCAACGACATGCTACTGTACGACACCATTTAGCTGTTCAAAGCAGATGTTTGCAAATGTCTGTAAGATGCAATGTTTGTTGGATTAAAAACCCTAGTAAAACGACGCCAAAAGCTACAATTATGTCTATAGTAATGACTCTTGCTTTAATAGGCATCTGATGGTCCTCATATTTGGCACGCCGTTGCAGAATTGGGAAAGGAAATTTCTCATCACAGCAATCACTCTTTTCCTCCTGACCATATCTGATGATTCTAACATTGCTAAACCTTAAAGGTACAAGTAATGTTACCATCACATTTGGAACTGTTGACATGGTCAAATGAATGGTGATTAAACCAACATTTTTGGTTTTTCTGGTTAAGTACAGTAATTGCAAAGCACAAGCACTCAAAGGAAATGGATCACTAGTAAGAAGTTGGGCAATGAGCATACAATACTGCATAGAATGTTGACGATTGATAATGAATTGTATTTTTGGTAATTAGAAAGTGTTTGAACAGCATGCAAAAGATTCTGTTTCCATAAGTTGAAAATATAAACTTTTTTGAAACTTCAACATCTCAACAAGTACAGTATGTCCATCTAGGTTCTAACTCATGAAGGATAGACTGGGGGTTAAAAGATGATGTGGATGTTGACCCTATTTAGAAGTCAGAGGGGATACACTACTAAAATGTTACAAATTTGGTGATTAGCAAGATGAGAATGTGAAGTAGTAGGGACAGACTAAAAGTCTTAGCACAGTTCCTACTTCTTCAGTAGCACTACCCCTCCCATCCCTCCTCCAATCAATACCCACTGTGTTATTGGTAGAGAATGCAAGGATAAAATGTCACCTGTTCAAATGAACTACTGTAGTACTGGTATGCTCCCATTCACAGTTCAACAGGATCAAGTGTTTCAATTATTCTTCCACTTTTTCCATCATATGCCACTATTTTATATTAAGTGAGTCTCTATTGCCCAGGAATCAAAAGATCTGACACCACAACAACTCCATTAAATGGAATCTTGAACAATTCTGGTCTTACTTCCTAAGAGCATTTTTGTACCCAGATGTGGGCACAGCACAGAGCTCAAAGTTCAACATATTGTAGCTCATATTCCGGTAGGTATTCATCAAATCTGTAGCGTACTTGCTTCTGCATACAAGATGTACGAAGGATTGAACTGTACTGTGAGTAAACTGAGTACTGTGAGATGAATTCCAAAGTTGCATGATATGGACCACTACCAGGTTGTAAACACTTCTTTTAATTTAGATGCTAACAAGTGGCACTGATCTATGAATGTTCTCCACAGATGTACTGTCAACATGCACTAAGTTTGTAAACATTAAATTTAAATCAAAAATTAATAATAAAAAAGTAAGTTGGCCTAACGTTTCGATCCTAGCAGGATCTTCTTCAAAGGCTAAAAAAAACAATAAACAAAAACAATCATAAGGTGCCAATTTTTTTGGCCAGTCCTTCATGGTGGAGTGAGGCATGACATAAAAGCTGACTGAAAATTTGTTACTTAAAAGCAGGATTCAGGGTTGATTCCTAATTTCCAATAATATGGCATTTTGTAGCATTATTCAAGCCATTCAAATCAATATAATAAACAATGAAACAATTAAGTTTGCCTCAGATCTCTTCTTTGTGAGAAAAAACAACATAGAATCAACACACTGGTTGGTGGCCTAACAAGCATTTTCAGCTACATACTGCAATGCTTTGCTGAACTTTCTTCATTTTTTTGGCACATATGATTGTAAACTTTTTGTCAGTGAGATACAGAACATTTCCCTGTTTGATATCTTTTCTCTATGCTTCAAAGCATGATGTGTGAGGCCAAAGGCAAACATGACAGAGTTATGCTAAATAATTGTGAGAATCCAAGATCTGTACATTTTTCATTGCATAAAGTAATAAATAAATAATCTTTGTTGACAGAGCTCCCACAATAAGCAGGATCTTGCTGTAGCGTAGTAACAGAGTCTACAGAGACCTTCATTAAAGCAGATGTTGGTTGTGTGGTTATCATTTTCTAACAAATTTCACTATGGATACATGTATAAACTTAAAGTAAGTACTGCACAGTAGGTCTACTAGTACTGGTGCAACTGTTTGACACCAATTCCTCCCCTTGATGTTTCCAACAAACAACAACGAACAAGAAAATACAATAAAATACATTTTAATGTGACTACTAGTATCACGTAGTAACAAATAGTGAACTACCCCAATGCAAAAGGTTACTCTAAAATGACGGTTTAATTGAAGTAACTCATTCATAACATCGCACAACAAAATATCAACATATTAAATGTGGCCCTGTAAAAATATGCAAACTACAGACTGATGGTTAGGTTGGCTAGCCTACTGCACCATAAGCACGGTATCAATTTATCAAAGAATTCAAAATCTTACACTACACCTTCCAGCTTTATTTCTGATCTTAGCTTGCCATAGAAATTTCAAAAGTTTAACCACTTGCTTCAAAACTTGCTTAAAAAAAGTCCCAAAAAATGTTCTGGCTAAATTTAAGTTCTAACTGGAACCCACTCGTCAGTCACTGTACACAGGGTTATGTTTATGGTCCTCGAGCATCCCAATAACATTTGCTAATAATATGCAGTAATACAGGCCAGAATGTTAGGTATGGAAATCATGTCGATATTTGACAGATGATTGATTGTTGATGACTTTATCACATGTTTATGTTCTTAATTCCACTGGAAGAAAAATGTGCCATATTTGACTGGCAAATGGCAAAATCCACCGGCATTTAACCAATGAATAGCCTGCACTTTGAGGCCTGCATATATGACTGAATGATATTGGTCACTACTCTAGATGTTCGAAGATTGCATGGAAAGTTGACTTTTCACAGTTTCAAGATTGTTCATGGCTTCGATAACTTGTCTGATATATTTTGGTCAGCTTTCCTGATAGCATGGTCAGTAAGGGTCATTCTGTACAAATGCAGAAAAACCTTAGCGATAGATTATAAATTTGTTTGAAAAATTCCTTTACTCAGAGGCTTTTGAACAAGTGGAATGAAGTGCCCTAGTCATCTGCACTGCCATAACTAGTGTCAAAGGATTTAAGAATGCTTTGGACAAGTATTTTAAGCATTGCAACACAGAGGATTTTTGTTTACGGATTTTGGCACTTTATCGTGGGGTCTTGATGAGTCTTTTTGATTCCTTTTTCCTTTCAACCTACGTTTAGCCAACTATAGTCAAATTTATCTCATGCTTTACTCGACACAGACACGTATTACACTGCTAGCAAAGCTAGGCTCCTAAGCCTATCATTTCCTTTTTATTTGAAAGCAGGTTTAGGCCTAACAAATTTCTTTTAGTTGATGGCTAAATGTACGCCTTCAAACAAACATAATCATGTCCTTTAGGACAAAGATACTTAAATTTTGGCACTATAACAAGCCAAAATGAACAAGCAACATACACCAGTATTACCTGACACTAACATTACTCATTAGGCATACCTTAGGTGATCAGGCTGCCTAATAACACATGACCAGCTTCATAAAAATAAATCAGTTGTTCAAGATAAAACAACTCAGTATTAATCATGTAAAATCACCCCAGTTGCTGGTTGAAAGTATGAAAACCTTTGTATATCATGTATATATACTAAAAGACTTGACATAACGTGGTAGCTACGTTACAATGACATTCACAATACAAACATAGGTTATTTTTCACCTTCGTCCGAAAAAGTCTATACGTGACAAAATGGAGATCAGGCATGTCTACACAACAACTGGGCCCAGCCCACAAAGACTCTCACACTTGAAGTTAAATAGCGTACGCGAATTTTTAAATTATTGATATTCCCATACTTTGAAATCACTAGGTGGTAACAAAAATACAAAACACAAGATTTCTTGTTTGTTTCTGGCCTACTCATTGCTTACAAAACTGTCAGAGAAAATATATTTTCGTCTGCAAAACTCACTGGTGGGGGTCGGATTTTACAAATGCCACACTGTTCAGCTTCAGGACGGATCTTTGCGATGTAGGCCAGTGGATCTGCGAACTCTTCCTCAGTTGGTTCATAGACAGGAGCCTCCGGTGGAGGCACGAAACGAACGTCTTCCTCCACCATTTTGATTGAAAAACGTTCCTAGGACCGAAAACATAAATGTTACAGAGATCTACCGTAAAATTGGCCTTGGTTTGGCCATAGTCCACAAAGACAGTACAGGAACAGTAAGACTCTTAGACATATTGTTATTCACCATACATGATGTCTCGCAACACTATGCCTTCATTTGGAAGGACCGTGTAACATCCTACCCGATAAAGAAAGTAGTTCTAATGATGTCGGTTACAAACTTACAATGTAACTGAAACAATAATACATTGATCCAGACGGGACAGCATTAATATTGATGTACTATTTTCTACCTGAAAATGCAATTTTAGTTACAATATTTGTTCACAGCGGGTAAAGAACGGACGCATTTATTATGAAGAAGTAGTTCAGGAAGGTCATTCATCGCTTGTTGAGGGCGACATAGGTTTGTGTTACGTCATGCTAACAGCTGAGGTCTACTCACTGTGAATGTATCATGTGTATAGGAAAGACACTAAGTACAACCAATGAATTACAATAATACTTTCATAGTATAATCGTAGTAAAACAAAGTAAATAAATGTTCATCCAACTGAGAATTGCACGTCGTAAATTCCAAGTACACTTGTCCATGAAACCGTGTAGCATAATTTAAACGATCCGTAATTGCAATCCTGAATTTTTTGGAAAGGATGTACGGTATAAAGGTGGGGTAGGCATATAGTGTCGCCAGCCTAGGATTGGTAACATTAGAAAAGTAGGAAGGAAAAAAAAAAAACAATAACAAACAAACACTTCGATAGCTTGGAGCAGACAACACCAATGATTGGACTGTGCGCCGTACCGTGTTCACTGTCAAGGAAGAATTAATCATCTAAGCCTTATCAAACTTGATGGCAGAGACGACATATTTTGAAAGCTACGTTGTTGACTTTAGGCATAACATTAACTTATTTGATATGTTGTAGGCTAGACCGTTAAATTCCACTGCTACAGTCAAAGTTGTATTTCTATCTCAATTTTAATTGTTGACAAATTACCTTTTAAACAGCTGCGAGTACTCTCTTAAAGTGGCTGAACTATTTAGTCTAATTCACAGATCATTTGGCGGCATTTTCCTCAGATACAAAACAAAACTCAATGGCAAAACATTTTATGGCCTCAAATGTCATGTTTACCAGGTGTTACAATATTTTTCCCCATGTGTCATGGTGTTGCATGTCATTCAATGATGCTAGGTTATTTATATCACAAAAACCGATGAGCCGCCGACATATCGTCCGTCAATTTAGCCTTAAAGGCATTGAAAACTCTCCCCAAACAGCGTGCCGCCATCTTTAAAAAGTTAACTTTCCGTTGCTTGCAAGTGGAGTTTTCTCTTGTCGCTACAAAATGTAGACAATAATGAAAAATGATACCTTGTTATCTTTAGCTGAACCTGAGATGACTATCGCTATATCGCTTGTACACTGTGTTGTGGGTATTGACCGTACTGACTATACACTAGTGTCTAATTACCGACGGTAGCAAGCTGTGTGTGTATTTTCTGGGATTGATGGTGGTGTCTTACACTTCTGTTACACCTCATTCGAAACAAGGTCAGATTACCGGCATTAGACGTTTCCTTTCGCGCGAGTCTTCACACCCTTTAAAGGAGCATACCCAGAGATAGCATATTTTAAAAGGTGAATATCTTGAAAACCAGAATAGCTAGAGAAACATTTCTTGCAGTTTATATTTTTCTTGGACTATTATATCAAGACTAAAATCTTCATCATCATTTAACGTTCTGTCTAGTAGACTTTTCTCAACTTTTTTATGTTAGCCTGGATGCCGGCGGATGTTGGGATGGGATCAATTATATTTGTAAGTCCTCAGTACTATTCAAGCATATAAGAAATGTAGCCGAAAATTCAACAGTGATCATAATCTGGCGGCATCATTCATAAGCCAACAAGTTTATCTTCCAACACCCTGTTATATAGGCCTATTATATGCCGACTTGAAACCCACTACTGCCAATCAAAATGAGGTTATGTCAGATTATTTGTGAATTCCTCAGTTGCGGAAATTCTCCGACCTAAGCCTAAACCAAGGAGAAAGATGTTCGGTCAGAACATTCTAATCCGTAAATAAGCCTGACAGTGTGTGGATCCACTAAAACCCATAGCTTACATAGTTTTGTTGGCAATTTTAAGGTATATCGGAAATATTTCGCACGCCAAGTAACATTCGCGGAAGAGCTTTCCTTATCTATCTTTTCCGAAGACTTCCGCATATGCTGCACTATTTTGGTAATCCTCTTCTGCCGAGAAATCTTGGACCAACCACTGCTTAAGCTCACAACATGCAGTATTCAAGCACATGAGCGAACTTGGGTGTTGTATATCAGGGCAGGTCAGTAGACAGACTTCCATTTGGTGGGGGAAGAGTGGGACATGTTGCCTGATGTCCGTCAGTTGGCACACTGAACAGAAAGAGTCCGTTTAAAACACGCCAGGTTCTTAAAAACTTTTTCTTCGACTAGAAAAAGTTGAATGAGATAAAAATTAGTTTGCATGATGAATGCTAAGAAAAGCTTAGAACAATCTTCCAAAGCTTCGAAAATGGAAATTATAGATTTATTTTTAGTCGATCATATACAATAATTGGCGACCGGTAAAATGATTGAACCGGAAAGGGAGTTGGGGAAAAGCGGAGGTATATACTTCACCGACTGGACAAGGGTGGTATTTCTCCAACTCAATCGGCATTCACTTGTGTTGCTCATAAATACAAAGCAAAATAGCGCCATCTATTATTTAGGCCTGTTAAAGCTCGCCATTGGAGAGTTTCTGTAGGAATAGTTTACCGCAACATTTACATTGGCATACATTCATTATGGCTTTTTCATTTCATGTGTATGTATATCAATGGCGAATGTTAGCATACACAAGGTTCATATCCCAGTTCCTGTACAGCGGCTGATGGGTGGGGCCCAAAGAAGTAAGTTGGCGGGTCCTCAGTATGACGGGTCAATATCGGTAGGAATGAACCTTTGTTTTCAGTTGGGGCATATACGCCGTGATGACAGTATAACATTCGCTTATTGGTTTTAATCATTTGTCTATGAACTTGATATCATGACGTAGATAGTTTAAATTCGGTGGGGTGGGTGGGTGGGGGAGGGGATGGGAGTGGGGAGGGGATGGGAGTGTGTAGGTTGGTAGGAGGATTCAAGAATATTACCTCTTTTAATGCTTGGTGAAAATTTGCCTCCTGTGGAGATACCAAGTCTGCGCCAGAATCATTGCTGTGAAAATTATTGGTGTAAACACCAGAACATATATATTTGTCAAATGTGTAAAAGGTTGAACTGAACAAGGCCTGTACCTGCATACCTGTTGATTAAGCACTATGACTTATATGAATAGCATTGAAACAACAATAGTCAAATGAACCTCAGTCTCAGCATATTCTACATATTTATGCTAGTTGGACAATTGGAGCGTGGTGTAAAATTGGCTATGGCACCGGACTCGTGACCCAAGAATTGCTCGTTCGATTCCTGCCTTGTTCATTACGTTGTGTTCTTGGAAAGATGCTGATGCTTTATCGCAATTTCTTCTCTCCACCCAAGGGCTAAATGGGTACCTGTGAGGTAACTTGTCATTGGGCGCAGTATAAAACTGCAGCCACCTGGAGGGATTGTCTCTGGGATAGGTTATCATTGACCAGTGCTAATGTAACGTTTGAGACTTATTGCTGGTATAAATTAGCGCTGTATAAAAATCGAATATTGTTATGATTATCATTATTAGTTCACGCGCCGTATGTTTAGAGAAGGCTCGGGGATGGAATGGTGTCGGAAGGTATGTGTTTGTGCGGGAGGGAGGGAAAGGGGTGGTGGACAGGTAAACGTTCAAGGGGCACGTGTAACATATTTCAAATGGAAGATCCCATCAGTATAACTGCTGTACGTTATACTGATGGGATCGATCGATTGACCTAAACCTACGTGACAGCGAAGTCATTGGTTACGTGAACAATATACAAACAAACAGGTCCTGAGAGAATCAAATAAACAAACAAACGTACAGGTAAATCCAGCATATAGAAATGCCACATCGATGAAAAGAAATAATGAAACTATCAGCCAAGAGATGACGAATTTATTGAACAGGACTGATTTGAATATGAACATATCCATGACCTATACGGTAGCTGTACAATATGTCTATTTCAGTGTTATATAGCACGTCCATTAGTAAACATTCATATTACGTAATGAATATCAACGATTCTTAATTTTCAAATTAATTAACCAAGTAAACTTAGACAATCCAATATATATATATATATATATATATATATATATATATATATATATATATATATATATATATATATATATATATACATCAACAGAGAATCGACACAGAATATCTCCTCCATATGATTCGTTGGAGATTACATTTTCTAATCTGTCTCCAAATACCACAGTCCATATTTCTTATATCGTTCAAGCTTTGGTTGTAATCCTACAATCCAGTTATTATGTATCATCACTGGTCGTATCGGCCGATCTTCCAAGGGCGTCGAAGAATTAAAAAATTCAAATCCAGCTTGAAATAAATTTCTAGGTAACACTTTTAATTTCAGTTTCTGTTTACCTGATCGTCCCTTCCCTTTCTTCAGAGCTTTATTAAATTTACCTTGCTGTTCCGATCCTTCCTTTCTCTGTGGCGAAACGAGTTGTCGTTGCCATTGGTACACAACGAATCTACTAGCAGCTGTATTTCTAAAGAAAGCATAACCAGCACAGTATATGATTTTATTTTCCTTATTTTCAGGATAATCGTGTATTACTGCTATATCCAAATTTCCTGATACATAAGGGAATGGATCAGCTAGCCAAACAATGTCCGTGTCCATAAAGAAGACATCTTTTCCGTTCTTTAACAATTCTATAATGTAAGGCACCCTTTTGTCTACAAGTTGGTTGTAGGCCTTTGATCTCCAGTTTTCGGCGTCGGAATTTGAGAGTTGAAGGTGGGTCATTACTGTGGTGATATTTTCCCACTGACTCAACACATCGTAAGATTTTCTGTCTTCGCATACGATAACAATTGTAGGGGTTAGATTTAAACGGCGAATACTGAGAATAAAATTAATTGTAATATCGATGAAGGCTTGGTTGATGGCAGTCAAAACGACTGGTGACCGGACCGAAGAGGCAATATCTAAGAGTGTCGGAGGAGGTTTGTTGTCTGTTTTCTGCAGTTTCGTTGAAGTTTGTTGTTTATCACCTGGATGGCTGTTCGATACCACTGGCTGGTTATGAAAGTCTTCACTTCTCACATACTGCCCTCCTTCCATGACGTCATCTGTTTTCTGGAGCATGGCTGGTAATCGAGGATGAAAAACATCTTAAAATGATGTCGTCTTTTTTTTTATTTATTTTTTATTATTGTCATCTTTAATGAGGGTAGTCCTGCTCGGTGCAGAAGCACTGCTTTCCAGCGGAGCCCTCAATATAAAAATACATAATGTAGTAGAAAACGGTAAACATCCAAAAGCACAAAAAGAACGGCAAGAAGATAGACAAACAAAATTATCAGACATCTAAACAAAATATATATATGAGTTTCCGTCTGTTTCTTTTACATCACAACGCATAAGCAAGTAAACCATCTCAACAAACCATTTCCTGTAGGTTCAGCTCGCATTGATCTTCGAAATTTCACCTATAGTAAACTGGATACAGTCAAAGGAAGGGGTGGATGAGAGGGGTAGGTGAGAGGGTTATAGGGAAGACAATGACGAGGTTATTAACGATATAATGCATCTAATGAAGGGAAACCGATTATTTAGCCCTTCATTTACCTCAGTATGCCCGTAACCTGACGGTAGTTTAGAGAAAAATATATATCTAGACGAATTATTCAAATATTTTCTAGAGGATATATAGTGAATTATGTACAGGTTAGAGGACATTGTATCTTTACGTCCGAACACATGTCGGACAGAGATAAGTCTTTGGGTATGGCCTATTTATTAAGAAAGAAAAAGGTTGAGGGCAAACTATCGAGAAACGGTGACGCGACTGCGCAAAGAGTGTAAACAAATGGTACCAGTTCTGCTCTCTGAGACTCTGTGCATGGAGTTAACAATGTCAGTCTTATCTTCGAATGATATATTTTCCATCAAGTCTATTTAATATGGCGCCAATTTTCCCAGCCTATTGATCCAACAGATTGAAGGCACGGTAATGATATTTTCGATCATTTGTTGCCATCTTCTAATCAGTATTCTGTCAAATTGAAACTTTCTCAACCAAGAGTCAAGTTCAATCGAACTGCCGGAAACATTCAGTGAGAATGAATAAAATAGAGTGCATTGCAGTGCTTATTACAACCGGTCATATAAAATAATATAAACTAATATAAAATATAAAATAATGGTTCCAAACATTTTGAAAGAAAAAGAAGAAAGAAAACAGAACCACCGACAATTTGGAGCCACTTGTAATAAGCTGGATGGAAGTTTAGAAGGAAGTTGTCTTCTTTCATTCTGTATATTGCTGCTGTACCAAACACGTTCTACAATCACTTACTAAACAAATATAATACCAAAGCTCAGGCCTATTCAGTAATTCAGTAAACCAAGGACATTAAATGAAAACAAAAATTAGTATACTCACCTCCGCGGTACTGATAGTACGTTAAACAGCAGACGGTAAAACATATACACACTGTGAATGCGTACAGCATACACTCACGCATGGTGTCAGAAATACATATATGTGAGGACTGGCCGCGCTGAAAAATTATTTGCTTTAAACTAAACTTAAACTCACATACTCAGATTATAACACACGTACAGTAACACCCGATTCACTACTTAGTCGTTCTGAAATGCATAACACTATAACTGCTACAGTTTTAGTTTATACTAAGACTGCACCTTTTGTTCAATCTTCATGCTTCGACGACGACGCTGAATACTATCCTAATGCATGCGTCACTATAGGAAAGGTGACTATGTATAAGTATATAGCAAGAATTTAATAGCTTTTCTGCTACCGTGAGGATAGTCAACATTTCTGACAGGCGAAAACAACTTGCACGATTTCGAATGAAAGACGCAAATAGACAAAGCTGGTTTGAAGATAATATTACTTTTGTTATTGTCTCAAGTATATAAGTAAAAAAAAGAAAAAAAAGACAAGAGTTGCATATCTCATCGCAAGCAAACACTGATTTGAACAAACATATGTTTTTTTTTCCGGGGAGTCTATGAGACACCAGGGTTCACTCTGAGGTATACCTTCCACCAAGCTTGAAGAAAATCGACACAGCTGTTTATTAGGATGAGTGTTTGACACAAAATTATGCTGAAAATATATATTTGACCTTTAACCACGTGATGCATTGACCTCGGTTTCCACGGAAATCACATATTTTGCTGGAATTTGACAGTTTCATTGTACCTGTGAAGGTTCCATGTCAATTTAATGTTCCCCTTGGAGTTATAGCAAAAACTTGATTTTGACTTAATTTGACCTTTGACCTCTGACCTATGGTTCAGGGAGCCTGCCAGATACAAGGGCTCACCCTGAGGTATACATTCCCACCAAATTTGAAGACAATCGGCCCAGCCGTTTAGGAGGATTTATTTTTACACAGAATTGGACACATACACAACTACACATCGATACAATGACACACCAACCCAAATCCACACACACATGAACACGTTTTGACCCCTCCCTCCGTCATGGACTTCCGGTCACCTTGGGGTACCCCACCATAGGTGACCCCCTGAGAGTAGCTGCTCAGAAAAATGAACTGTTACCATGGCAACTGACATGGCAGTGTATGGCCCAACTGGCAAAGAAACTTCAACATGCATGGCATCCTCCCTATGGAAGCAATGAGATAAAAAGATATAACCCGTGTGAACTGTTCATGTTCATCAATATTTGAGGATTATTGTTCCTTCTCTTGTCGATATTAACTCTCATTTTCTCATTAATGTGTAAAAGTAAGTTGGCCGGACGATTCGTCTTGTCATTTAGCCTCTGAATTAGAAGATCCTGCTATAGGATCGAAACGTCAGGCCAACTAACCTTTACACATTCTCCTACATAGGCTCTTAGTGGATAAGCAGTTTTCTAACAGTTTTATTTTACTTTGATTGTCTAATTAAGTCTAATTGCAGGGCCGTAGTCTGGAATTTATATGCCCAAACAACAGCGGCGCTACACAAAAGCGCTTATCGGGAGTGTTAGATGTATCTATAGAAGATACCATGCATCGGAGCCAAGGTCCTTCAAGATGAAAGAGATTGAAGCAAAACGAGATGTAACGCGACTAGATTATATGATGTCATCGTTATGTTGGGAATGCCCCTCAGGCTGGAAGCCGCAGGCACCCGTATTTCGGGGCCGTCTCCTGTTTCTCGGGAGCCGTTTCGAAAGCATTCGTCTTAGCTTGTGAGAGTCATATACAAGGGCGGCGGAACCGGGGGGGGGGGGGCACAGGGGGCACGTGCCCCCATTTTTCCTCAGGTTAAATATGTGCCCTTTTCTACATAAATATTTCTAAATAAAAAAAGAGTTTACAAAGCGAAACCCACGTCGAATGAATTATTTCGGGAAGTTTTAAATGTTTACTGCCACAGGCGTAAGAGCCAAACTTGATTTGGGGGAGGGGGGCTGTAACGACTTGCCCGAAAAATATTACCAAAATTTTTCGCGCGCTACGCGCGCGTTCAACATCTTAATGTGCATATCATATAGGCATGCGTTGGTTATTACATCGCATGCCAATAACATACAATCATTTGCCGTGTTATAACCCTTCCAAATTGGTTAGAATTATTGGCAAAGTCGTTACAATCATAATGATCATAATAATATCAGTTTAACCATTGAAAAACACATAGAAAATTATTTTTCTTTCAGTATTTTCACATATTTCATTTGCTTCCATGCATGTATCGATCGCGTACGTGTGCAGGGACTTGGACTTTATAATGATTTCACCTCATTTTGTCTTTTTCCTTGTTTCCCAATTTGCACATTAGATATTGCAGTGCTAGTATGCATTGTTTCCTTGAGGGGGGGGGGGGGGGTGGGTGGCGTTGATGGAGTGATGTGTATACGCAAATAAGATAATACAATAAGAGTTATAAAGGGTACTAAATATCAGGCTGCATCAGTCCAATCGAATTTCTGCAAAGTGCCCTTCGACGTTGGTCCCCCCCCAGATTAAAAGTGCTTCCACCGCCCTTGGTCATATATAGGTATTTATATAAATATAAAAGAGTACTTGCTAAAGTACATATCTTCCTAGGTATTTATATAAATATAAAAGTATACGTGTATAAGTATATATTGTAAAGCAACGACAATATATTTCAGTAACTTTAAAACCTGAACCAATAGGATTTGCAGAACGCTAAGCGCTTTTGTTTAGTGCCCGCTTGACCGTTACGTAAGTTGTTTGGGACAGTTCACGCAGGAGTATACATTCTGGATATTACGTGCATTGGCATGTCTGGTCGAATTATCTGTGGACTGGCTGACATCAAATTCGTGTCTCTGTATGAAAGAAGCTCCCCATTCCAATTAAATCTTATTTTCCTATCTAGTTCATTGTTGGTATTTGCCTTTGTCGTTCATTCTTTCTTTTCTTTTCTGAGTATAACATTGTTTTACTTATTGTCTGGTAAAAGCCTGCTTTAAGTTGTATAACACCTAATTTGATAAATAAATATATGTTCATAGGCCTATATATACTTAAACAAGTATACATAAAGACCTATATAGGCCTATATATACTTTTATAAATATATAAATACGTTTATATACTTTTACACTATGTATTGTCAATGACTGCCCGAATGGGGCGCTATAAACTTTCAGTTCACCCACCACATTTACCCACCACTTTTACCCACCACAAAAAAGGTGTGAAACCACATATATACTATACTACTAAATTATACGTTCTGGATATTAGTTAGTGCATTGGCAGGTTTTGCAACTATTGCTGGTTTGGTGCTATGACTTCATTTACAAACGTGATCCTAGCGTGTACGTGTATATATTCCCTTCTGCAGGTTGTGTACTATGTCATGTGGAACTAATGTACTGTCTTGGAATATCCAAAAATGGAAAAAAGGTTGTGGGATTCAATAAGACTCCCAAAACAGATCAATAGCAAACTCCCGAAACGCCCCCGAAAAACAGACTATATACTACATATATATACTACATGAACTGTCATCTGCACGTCGGCCGTAAGAAAGTCTTTTGCACAGTTCACGTAAAAGAAAAAGAAAACAAAGAAAATTAAATTAAAAGGTTGTGTGCCCGCTTTAAAAACAAAACAAAACATACGGAGGCTCCCCGGCAAAACTACGCCCGAATTGACCCCGTTTGTGTCCCGCGATGGAGGGGGGGGGGGGGTAAAGTAGCACTTAAAATACTACCTGTGGTCCACGGATGGAACTTTGTGGGACCCCACAAGATATGGGAGAGAGATCAGAGTTTGTATCATTGAGTAACACAAATTGAGTACGTTCAGATAAATAACTTGTAAACCATTTAAACATGGAATACCATGCAATGTGCCAGAAACTCTCTCTTTTCAAAAGCTACAATTATCTGATCAGTAACATGTACGAGTGCATGTGCCTTCGACCGACCCGGTAAGAAACTAAATTGATAATGATATAATATATTGTTATTGTTTAAGAAGGTATTAAGTATATTAATAGCTACTCTGTCGAAAAT
The DNA here is from genome assembly GCF_037975245.1 of Apostichopus japonicus. Taxonomy (NCBI): domain Eukaryota; kingdom Metazoa; phylum Echinodermata; class Holothuroidea; order Aspidochirotida; family Stichopodidae; genus Apostichopus; species Apostichopus japonicus. The sequence continues at coordinate 24,351,122 of NC_092580.1, forward strand.
GTAAGAGATACCTGGTAAAGTGGAAATATATCCATCGTTCTTATACCTTTAGAGAATCCACCTTCTTAAACATTGACATAGCACGAGCAAAATACCTAGTAGACTAAACGACAAATTAACAACATGGGAAAGTGGTAATAAATGTAATATTTCTTTTGAAAAGTATCCTTTACTAACATTCTCTTGAGCTAGTTTGATATAGTTTGATTAACACAACGTTTTGTGGTATTCAGTCTCAAGGGCGGCGGAACCGGGGGGGGGGGGCACAGGGGGCACGTGCCCCCCACTTTTCCTCAGGTTAAAAATGTGCCCTTTTTCTACATAAAAATTGAGGTGTCTCAAGTTAGCAAGAGGCCAGGGAACCAGAATGAACACTCGGGAAGGGCCGTTTCCGGCCATCTGAGGGGTTTGTAAAACCAAAAATGTTCTTGTACGCTCCGCGCCAACCGATGGTGGCGCTCCGCTCAGATAGTCGTGCATACAATTTTGCAAATCCTGGCTACGCCTGTGGGTCAAACTCGAAGCTATTTCGAATGGAAAAAATTTGTTAAGATATTAACAAGAAATAAACTCTAATTCGGAAGATTCCTACAGTATAGCAACTGGCATGATTTCACCTCATTTTGTCTCAAAAGAAAATTTGTTCCTTGTTTCCCAATTTGCACATTGGATATTGCAGTGCTAGTATGCGTTTTTCCTTAAGGGGGGGGGGGGGGGGCGTTGATGGAGTGATGTGTATACGCAAATAATATAATACAATAAGAGTTATAAAGGGTACTAAATATAAGGCTGCATCGGTCCAATCGAATTTCTGCAAAGTGCCCTTTGATGTCGGTGCCTCCCCAGATTAAAAGTGCTTCCGCCGCCATGGTTCAGTCTACAATAAATCGAGTACGTCAGTACGAGTACAAGGCTGTAGAAGCCAAAGTAAGAGGACTTAGTATTATACTATAGTATACCTATATACGTTTCCAAAATGCACGGAGTATGAGTATACCGGTATAAATGGTTGAATGTGAGTACGATTACATTATCTATAAGTATGCTCGAATTACATTATATAAAAGTATGCTCGATTACGAATGTACTGACAAGTATACAGACTCACTACTATACGGTAACGTTAACCAACAATTTAAGGGCACCCACATGAAGATTTATCGTCACGCACCCCTGCAGTTAATGAAAATCGCGAGCGGGAGATTACAACTCATTTCGACCGGTAGAGAGAAAGAGAGTGATATTTGGTGCGATTGTAATAGTGGTATTCGTTTCTATTGACAATACACTATAATGGCGGAGAATTCCAGATTAGAGGCCAATCAAAAGAATGAGCCGCATTGTCTTCAAACTGGATTTCTTAAAAGTCAGATGTTTTTTCGAAAAAGAGCTGATGAGAGCAATAAAGGAAATGCAGAGGATTCTCAGCGATGTGATCAACAGGGTAAGATCATAATATTACATCACGATCGGTATGCAGTTAATTTTAATGTATATTTGCACTATAATTATATACGGGTAGCTGATCATATATCGAAACTATTTTTAATGGTATATGGACGATAACCTGGAACATCTAAGATGTCTGCCACAAAAATCTCATACATCATATCGAAAAGAATGTAATGATCATCCTGGGCAATAGTGCAAGACTTTTTCCAAAGTTCAATTCAAAAATCTCTACTGCAGTTTACACATAATTATCTAACCTCATTGGCATTGCATATAGGCCTGTATAGTTTCGAATGACTAAGGAATATATCCCGTCCATCAATTGAACATTTATCTTACCCAGTATAGAGCTTACATTAGTTCTTTGTCTCTTTGTATAGTATATGGTTATCAAGTGGAGATCCATGAACAAGTAGAGACAATTAAAGCATTTGATGCGAAGCTTAAAGTTTCCGTTAAGTTCAGACAAATTTTCTCTATTTAATGTTAACCACATGTTAAAAACAAAATTGCATTAATATCATTGCGCCAATCTCCTTCTCATCTTCAGTTCTTGGTCAAGGGTTGATAAATCATCTGTGAGATCACATACATTAATACATTTGAATGACTTGTTTACGATTCGATATCTTTCGATATATCTTTCGTAATATACAATCTGCACGCACTCGAGATCAAACAGGTTTAACATTGACATCCATGATACTCAGCTAGTCTTACAAAAGTCCCCTATAGTCCTCCAAGGGCAGGATGAGAAAGATCGCATAGATACTTGTCCAACACCAGAGACATTCAGGCGCACCGTACCACCACAGCATGCGGATAGAACAGGGAGTTTCCATGACAACCCCCTGGATATAGACACAGTAGTTTGCGAAATGACAAGTTTAACGAGGGCCCCTTCTTCGGCAGACGATCTATCGTAGCGCGTATCAAAGCAACTGCATATATGATGTGATCAGTGTACGATCGCTTTTAATGTTTAAACATTCATACCGTACTTCACATGGTATTTTCGTTCTTCGAACTTTTACGCTTTGTCTTAATCGTCATTCGACTATGACGTAGAAATCGAGAGGATTGGTTTTAGTAAGGCAAATGATAAGCTTCACCGTAGAGATTCTGTTTACCTTTATCTTCAAAGTTGGGAAATCCTCGGGAGCGGGTTGCCCTCGTGGTCTCGGTTTATCATATCCTCCGTCCATCCAACGATTCATCTCTCTCAAACGGTCGGGGTTACGGATCAGTTTATGAGGCATATTGGATTTTGCCAAACCTTTAGAGAAATCGTCAATTCCGACGGGAGTTGTGCTTTTCCTTTTCGCATGATGCCATCGACCATGCCTACATGAGGGATCACATGTGGCAAACACATGTGGCAAACACACGTACATGGATCTGCTCCGAAAAGAAAATTCTGGTGAACATTAAAAATTGGGAGGCGTCTCTGGGATATTTGAATAAGATGAGATATGCGAATTGAGACTAAATGGTTCTACATTCTCGGCCTTGGTGGAACAGGGTTTGATTGACCAGGATCACGGACAAGTTTACATTGCTTAATATCTGTTTGTCCTTTTCAACATACTTTTTCATTTCTGGTTTGATGACGGTTTGTAAACGAGTTAGCTGAAATGTACTACGCTGAATCGGTATCCATATTGCGACATTAGAAATCTGCTGGGTCAAAATATTTTTCCACTAAGTCGTAATAAAGTTTCAGCATGCGTAACCAGAACTTTCCATTTGTCGAGGACTCTGTGGGCGTATAAGTTACTTGATACAGGATAAACAATAAACAATATTTAATCACCCCACCTCTAAAGATTGAAGACACTATTGCTGAGACAGCCTACTTTGAATGTTATCATCTTTCGATTTAGAATATATATATACATTTAGCGTAACTACATACTATTATCATGAAGCTATACAGGCTATCTTACTTTCTAAACGCGACCGAGCCTACAGTCGGAGTATACAATTTGCCTACCGTCACTATTTCCAAACCTTCGCCCCAGCTAACACCATAAATATTTTCAATATTCATTTCCTTTGGAAACGCGTCATTCGTGAAGCTTGGTCCGAGGCTACAATCCGTCCTCATCTAATTTACCTTGAACTCACTCTTTCCAAAAATTCGCTCCAGCTAACACCATAAAATTTTTCCATATTCATTTACTTTATAAAATGTGTCCTCCGTGAATCTTGGTCCGAGGCTACAATCGGTACTTACGGTACATTTAACTTCGGCGCCTGGTACGTTTGAACAACGTAACAAAAAAAAAAAAAAAAAAAAATATAAAAATAACGAGGCAAAAGAATGCTTCTTATAAAATTTCATCTCAGGGTACTTGCATTATAAAACTCATAAGCAATCATATAATTTTCAAATGGCACTAAACGCTGCGGATGTAATACAACAAGTGTAAGAGCTAAATCAACTGAGCGATCGAGGTTTAGACTCGTGAAAGAACTCCATCCGTTTTACCCTACGTTCCTTAGATACAGAACTTATTTTGTTATATTAAAAGTTGAATACGAAGACATATCTACAACGAGCTTTTCCGACCATGATCTTCCTTAATTTTGAAACTCATTCTGATCGTATAGTATATACGGCCAGTGACCTCATGTCACCAATTTACCGAACTCGCGATTTCGGACTGAATTGAAATCAAGGTTATTCATGACCTCTGGGTTATTTGTAACCCGGAATATGCACCCGACTATAATATTCAGGTAATGGAAGTATTTATTGTATCATTAAAACAAAACAAAAAACTAACATACAACTAAGAATAATCCTCACTGTCTTACCTTCTTTTCCGGAGAAGTTCGCTTTGAATGGAATAGCATTTGCACTACGTAATTTTCGAAATTCGCTTGAAACGGACAATATATTGATAGCTCGGTTGATAAGTGCAATAAAAAAATAGGCTGTACGATCATTGACAAGATATTATATACCTACTTATCATAAGTTACGTCATCATATTTTCCAGGTCATCTTAAATTCGATGACTTCACATGACCCTCCATGATTGCCTTGTACGTTTTTGTACTGTGGAGTGAGCCTTCATGTCATCTTAAATTCGCTGGTCCTTAGTAGTTATAGTAGTACTATTTTGTTTTCCCCTGTATAATATAGAGGAACTCTAGTTTAATACGGCCGCCTGTGTCACCATGCTTCTTAATTCCATAAACCCACTGACAGGGGCGTATCCAGGATTTTCCAATAGGGGGGCGCCAGGCATGAATGATCGCCGTCCTGGGGGATGGGTCTAAGGGGAGGGGTGTACAATTTTTGCTTTCAAAGAAGGGCTGAAATGCAAAAATGGTGTCATATGCATGAGCGGCGATCCGTACTTCCGAGTGGGGGGGGGGGGGGGGATATGACCTTGTTGACTATCTAAGCGTAGCGCCACCATGAGTTGGCGCGAAGCGTACAAGAAAATTTTGGGATTAACAAACCCTCTAGATGGCCGGACACGGCACTTCCCGAGGTTTCCAAGCGGCATATACCCAACTTTAAAATAGGGATGTCATGTCCGAAATATCTCATAATCAGGATCCAAAATACTTTTTTTTTAATTTCGGGTGTTATTTTGGGAAAATTGCCCATGTCAATCTTGTTTCAGGCGCAACGTTAGAATGTTCGAGAGCTCTGTTATATTATTCGATGAAGAAAATGGCCTCATGCAGGCTATTATAGGCCTATACACATGCAATACACAATTACACATAGTTACATTCCTAGGTACCGATTGCTAGGGCATCCAGGTGAAACGTGTATTAAGCATTATCCTGGTTACATGAGATTCTCAGCTGTTCGAGGGAACATGTACGTGTGTAGGCCTACTATAAGGCCTATATGAATACTATGAGGGTGCATATATGTACTATATCAATACCGTGGGCGCAATAATACATTTTGTTGCTATAGGGCCAATGAAGCCTACAGTCAACTATTTTTGCTTTATAAAGACGCTTTATTTGAAAAGATCGCACTGCGTTTATGGTAGGCGAGAAATGAAGCTAAAAAAGAGCCGTACATTAACGAAGATGCATAAATGTAGGCATGAAAATATTCTTATCCCTGGCATTTGGTGGGGGGGGGGATATGGTGCATTACATCCCCTCCACCCATTTTCATGGGGGGATATATCCCCCCCTCCACCCAGGATCGCCGCCCATGGCCATATGTGATCCATTTTTCGACCTTAATAATAAGCAACATTTCCAGTAAATATGGACACAAAATGCACAATTTAGTATGGCTGGCATGTCATTTAGTGTTTATAGTGACAATACAAACACAATTACCATCTATTTTTCTAAAACTATTATGCCGCCGAACTTCGCCAGAACCTTTTTTTGGCAAACAAAAAATAAAGCATACGGGAGGGGGGGGGGTGAGCGATCACCGACGTCTCACATAAAGGTCGTCATCAATTTTTTTTTTTTTTTTTTTTTTGCTAAACTTTTTTTTTTTTGGTGACGGCCAATAGGGGGGGCGCGCGCCTGTTGCGCCCCCCCTGGATACGCCCCTGCACTGAAGTAAAACGTTATTTTAGTTAAACACGTTGATCCTGTTTGCTCAGAACGGATACAGCCAACCGAGGTACTATAGAGGGCGGGCTGGCAGATATTCGAGATCGTGAGCTCAGTAATTTCTGTGGTATATACCACACACGGAAATTAGTGTATTAATTTCTGTGATACTCACGGCAACAGAGTGGTATATACTGAAAACAGATACCCACGGACAACAAGATAATAACTAGTGGTACCATCACTTCCAATATTCAGAATTTTGAAAATTCGAAATGTAATGGAAGAAGCGCAGGTAAGAGAGATTATGCAAACGTAAACGATTACTTGTTTTCACGATTCGTCATACTTTTGGATCCTTGAAACTGAAGTTGAACTAAGTTAGAGCTTACATGCTCGAAGAAGGCTACTCTAATCTTGAATTGTTATCATGTTGGCACTGGTTCACACCACTGATCTGTACACTAACAGATCAGTGGTTCACACTGACGAACTAGGATATGATGAGTAAAAGGGGAACTCTAATACTAAAGGGATGAGTTCTGCGAAATAAATTAAACATCGGCTACAGTGCTAGGCTAAAGCGAAAACAAAACGGTCAAAACATGTTTGCATCCGGGTGAAAACAAGACAAGGTCCATTATTCACTCGGCAGCTAGACGGAGATTAATTCCCACATTGAAAGCCGTTAAAGTTTAACTCTTAATAGGCAAGCAATTTTGATACATTAATCTGCTAGTGCTAAGGCCTAAACACCAGTAACAGTAACACTGCAGCCTAATTTAAGGACCTAACTTAAGTTACAGTAACACTATCGCTACCAAATTCCACAGGGCACTGGTTATGCTAAGTATCGATTGCCTTTCCTTCTAAATTGAACCGAACAAGAATAAATATGATTGTGAAAAACAAAACATAAGCACTGTAAATTTTCAGAGGAAAAGAAAAATGAAGTCAGTGAATGGTTCAATGTTAGATGATGGAGCAACAAGAGCTGCTAAATTTAGACCTAGCCTAGTGATGATTAGCCCTGAAACAATTCACAACATTTTCACTAAAACAAGTTAACCAAGAAACTGCCTGACTCCTTCTTGTCATTGAATTCCTATTTTACTGATATCAGCCAGAACAGGACTCAAAGTGCCATTGATCTCTACCAACTGAGCTCTCCAGCTCTTAGTTGATGGCAATCATTATATAGCCATTTATTTCCTTGGGGATGCCAATCAGAAACCACAATACCTTGCATACCGCATAGCCAGGGTTCTTGCCCCAATTTCATTAGATACAACACACTTCCAATAAATGTCACTAAACTTTATTGAATCTATATATCCATACAGTCATCCTAAGTGAAAGAAGATACATGTCTTTGAATGGATTGTTGATATTTGTTAACTTAGTTGTGTGCACCCTTTTCTCTGTTACCACATTTACGTTATATATACCGCGTGGCTTACTCTCTCGCCTTAACTGAATAAATGTTACACATTCAACTTTTCTTGTTGGAATCATCTTTCCACCGTCATGGCATCTACAACAGGTTATGGGCCCAGGTATCGGCTTTTATTTGAGGGTGATTAGGAGAAGTACGAACTGTGGGAGATAAAATTTGTAGGCCAATGCGATTGCAAAAGCTTCACAAAGTAATTTTACTGTCGGACGACGAAGTTGATGAAGAGAAGAATGCAGAAGGTTTCGCAAAACTAGTTCAATGCCTAGATGATAGAAGCCTATCGTTAGTTATTCTTGATGCGAAAGACAACTGTAGAAGACTGTAGAAGACCCCTACAGATTCTATGTCAACATTACCTATCGAAGGGGAAGTCAAGAATTATTTCTCTTTATGCAGAGTTGACCTCCTTAAAGAAGACAAATGAAGAGAGCGTGACTGACTACATGAGAAGAGCTGAAACGGCAGCGACTTCACTCAAAACGTCTGGTGAGGTTATTTAAAAGTGACAGTCTACTGATTGCAATGGTTCTGAAAGGGATACCAAGTGAGTTGAAGTCCTTTTCTACTGTGGTCACACAAAAAGACAAAGTTCTAAAATTCAGCAAATTCAAGGTTGCCCTAAGAAGTTTTGAAGAAATGGTCGACAATCCAGGGATGATAGTGTCATGAAGATGATGGGAGGCACATGGACATCAAATACTAACAACAGACAGCTGATGTCCAGGAAGCATGGAGGATTCAACGGTGCATGCTATACATGTGGAAGGCTTGGACACAGAGCAGCAGACTGTGGAGTGAATGACCAAATGATTAAGAGAAGATGGTGTGATGTATGCAAGAAAAACAACCATGACACAAAATGGTGTAGGAGGAAAGATTCAGTTATGACTTTGGACAACTCCCAAAATGATGTTAAAGGTGAACACAATTTTCTCTTCAAGGTGGGCTTTGATACCGATCAACTAGAAAGGGTACATGAAGCAAAAGGTCTGTTAGTAGATTGTGGGGCAACAACCCACATAATTAACAATGAGTCAAAGTTTGTAAGATTTGAAGATAACTTCAATCCCGGTGACCATTACGTTGAATTAGCTGATGGCAGTAGAAACAACAATGTTGCCATTAAGAGAGGTGATGCTCAAATTTCACTAGTAGATTCCACTGGTAAAACCCAAACAAGCATCTTAGAAAATACATTATATTTACCATCCTTCAAACAAAATATCTTTTCGGTGCATGCTGCAACTGAAAAGGGTTCCTGGCCGATATTGCACCACATGGATCTATAAAATGTATTAGAAGTGATCAAGGGGGTGAATTTGTGTCAAAAGCTTTTGAATCTTTGCTTGTAAGGAATCGTATCAAACACAAAAAGTCAGCGCCACATTTGCCACATCAAATGGTACTGCTGAAAGAGCATGACGTTTCACTGTTTGAGATGGCAAGATGTTTACTATTACAGTCACAGTTGCCATAGGCACTGTGGACTAATGCTGTTATGTTTTCAGCTTATGTTCGTAACAGATGTTACAATTCAAGACTGTTCGTAACAGATGTTACAATTCAAGGCTTTGGAAAAAACCCATTTGAGTTATCTACCAGCAAAAAACCCAACATCAGTGGTATGCATGCTTTCGGTACCATCTGTTATGCCTTCATACAAAACAAGACTTAATTAGATGCTAGAAGTGAAAGTGGAATTTTCCTAGGCTATGACAAGGGAAGTCCAGCTTATCTTGTCTATGATCCTGATAGCCAACTAATGAAGAGAGTCAGGTTTGTTAAGTTTCCAAAGAGAGCTGACATTGTTTCTAATGGTGATAAGTCTTGTGGTCTACCCAGTAACCCAATTGACGATGATGGTCTCATTATGAGAAGTAAACCAGAATCCGTCACAGATAAAGAGCCACCTTATCAAGCTAGTGATAGAAGAGACAAAGGCTGTTAATCAAATTGTCAACTCTGAGCACAATATAAGGGAACAGTCTGATCAAGAGAGTTATGGTTCTGGTAGGTTGTACCCACGTAGGGAGCCAAAAAGCCCTAACAAGCATCTTGAAGATTACAACCTTGACAATGATGACAGTGTAAACTATTAAATACATTATTGCTACAGATTGGCTGATGTACCAAAGCACATACCAAGATGCTGTCACTTGCCCTGCCTCAAGTAAATGGCAGAAAGCTATGAAGGATGAGATCAGTGCCATCAGAGAGAATGACACTTTCAAATTAAATCCCCTACCAGAAGGTAGGAATGTAGGGGGGTAGGGGTTTAAACTACGAAACTTGGCCCAAATGATGAAGAGCAATGTAAAGCTCGCTTTGTTGCTAAGGGGTTTTCCCAATTACCCAATGTGGACTACAATGAGACGTTCTCTCCGACCGCATGAATCTCATCCATCCGAGCGTTGATGCAACTGACCATCAAACTGATGTCAAGACAGCTTATTTAAGTGCTCCAATAGATTGCGAACTGTAACTTGAACAACCAGAAGGTTTGCAGTAAGTGGCAAGAATGGTGAAAAGTTGGTCTGTAGACTGAAGACCAAGTCTACACCAGCTGTAGCACAATGTTGTATGAGGTCTGTATCCTAAGTGGAGTGGCTGCTGAGTGCTAATACCTTGCACAGCCTATCAAAAGTGTATGGTCTTAAGCAAAGTGGTCATAGTTGAAATAGCCTGTTGCATTCCTACTTTGTTGAGGAGGGTTACTCTCAATCACTTGTAGACTCTTGTGTGTATACCAAACATGACGAGATTGATATGACCATAATTCTTCTCTGGGTGGATGATATCATCATCACAACCAATAGAGACTCTACACTAGAGGATATCAAGAGGGATTTAACCCTCTAGATTCAAAATGAAAGACTTAGGTGGAATTTTGATGTTTCTAGGGGTATGCGTTTTATCTGCGAAGGTGACATGATCAAAATAAACCAGTCAAGGTATATAGAGAAAATGTTGCTGTAGTATGGTATGAAGGACTGTAAAGCATGATCAACTCCATGTGAAATGAATGTAGACAAAGTTGTTGAGAATCCTGAAGATCAGATAGAGTTAACTGATGCTAGACTCTATAGAGAGATAGTTGGTAGTTTGATCTAGACGTGATGACATGAACCGGGCCAGATCTGTGACATTATACTGTGACAAAGTTGGCATAGCACATGTCAAACTCAACCATGGCAAAGCATGCTTTAAGCTACCTTAAAGGTACAATCAATGAAAGTTTAAGCTAAAGAAGTCTTTGGAACCTCTAAGTTTAATTGGTTTTTGTGATTCGAGTTGGGGCATATTCAGAAGACCATGGTAGCATTACAGGTTATTGTTTCCAACTTTCTGAGAACGGTCCACCGATATCGTGGAAAAGTACTAAAACAGCTTACAGTTGCTTTGTCCACATGCAAAGCTGACTATATGGCGTTAGCAGCTGCTACACAGCAGGCTAAATTTTTAGTACAGCTATGGAGAAGCATGACAAATATCGACTCGGTGAACTCTGTTTTGCTGCATTGTGACAACCGAGGTGCCTTAGCTCTAGCTAAAAATCATGATATAAGGTACCACTTTATTAGGTTGGAAGTCCAGAAAGGTGTCTTACAACCTGTTTATATTCCATCAGAACAAAATGTTGCTGACATATAATTACCAAACCTGTGAGCGGGTCCACACTACAGAAGTTAAGCTGTCAGATCATGGGTAACTAGGTAGCTGAGTTATTGAGGCAGAACTAAATGTTTTCAACTCATTTACAGTTTGAAATGGTTACCATTTTATATTCCATATATCAATTTTTATGGAAGGTTTAATTATTCTCAAAGTTTTTCTTAATATTCTTGATTTTCAAAAGCATATATACTGTTTTCCCATGTTTATTATGTAACCACCATAAGTTTAAGAGGGGGTGTTGATGTAAACTTATTTGTGTGCACCCTGTTCTCTGTTACCACATTCTATGTTATATATACCGTGTGGCTTACTCTCTTGCCGTAAGTAACGGAATAAATGTTACACATTCCAATTTTCTTGTTGGAATCATCTTTCCACCGTCATGGGGTCTACAACATGGAGAACCTTAAAAATTTCAGTTGACTGTAATAAAATGTGTTTTTAGCATCTTTTAAGTTGTCTTTTGACATATAGTAACTTGAAACTATGATTAGAGTACTTGTAAGTAAGATTTTATAATAGAAACTTTAATTGCACGTCACAGAGAGAATGGTATGAATTAGTAATTATTAAACAGTGGATTAAAGATCAGAAAAATCACAATGTGCAATAAGAGGTTAAAATGACATCCTTTGGTTCAGTTTGGGATTGAAGAACAATTGACAATGTCTCTCAGAATTGTGAATGTTGTTATTTCACTTACAACAGCTTGATGTATCTTTGTAATTATATTTTAACAGGGAGACCTGTGCAGGAGATTGTCTCAAGCATGCGATTTCATATGAAAAGACCAGGACGGGCCCTAATCTTTGTTTTTACTTGTACGGCTTTTATCCTCGCGTTGATGTACAGGACTTCATTTTACGGAGAGACTGGAGCTCTTCACCCTTTTTTTGATCCAAAGGTTTGTAACTTTTTCTTCAGTTGTTAAAATTGGCCCTAGAGCTCTGTTCTGTTAATATTGCAACATTCAATATGACAGTTTGAATCACATGTTTTATTTCATGTTTGCTATCATCAAGTTGGAAGTGGGATATGCAATGTTTCTTTGTCCACCTCATCAGATTGTCTAAAGTTCGTCTCTTTCCAGCCTTTATGTTACCCCAAGATACCACAGTTATAAATTTGGCAATGAAAGGTTTTCAATACTGTGAATGTTGCAATCTATAAGTGAAGCGTTTACATTATCCTTGCAGCTAGTCCTTGCAAAACATGAAAACTAATGCTCATGATTTTTCCTATATAATTTTCCTACACTCCAAGGATAACTGATACAGCCTACAGTAACATCACATTGGCCAGTGTTCAATAGTTATGATTTTCATTTCTATCCAGGACAGTCAACGGTATGCGGGTTGCCATTATCTACATGGCCAGGCCCAATCAATATTTTCCTTGGAGGACACTGTTCAGGCGTGGCAAAAGGCCTCCACGTGCAGGTATAAGTTTAATGTTGCAAGTTGTGTTGATTTTAGTGTCTCATGCTTTTATAGATCAGGGAACTGTTTACACGTGAATTGGCAAGAATGGTTTAAGTTGAATGTTTTTGATGTTCTTGTAAATGTATTTTATGGTAGCATATGCCCATTAAAAGCCCCATTGACTTACACACTAAATCACAAAAGTAATGTGGTCTCTAAGTCTAGATAGAAGTTTTCACTAGCTAAACGCTACCCATCACCGGATAGCTGTCAAGTTGGCCTTTCATGGTACCATCAATTTTCTGTATCATGACCATGTAGATTTTTTGCAATCCGAGCCGGACGTTTTCGTCACTTGTAAACAAACCTCTTCACGCAGTAGTAAACAATTTTCCTACGTTACTCCTGGGAGGCCTAAAGGGGTCTAAAATTGCCTCAATTGACCCAATATTCTCACCACATGTACTTCCATTCATGCTCTTCAACATGCAAGCCACAAAAAACTAGATCATGATTGATAACAGGTCAAAAAAGATGTTCTCCTGCTGCTTTCCTGAAGGAGAACAAACGAGCGGATAGATATAGACTCTAATTGGAGTTTGCCACCTTATGGTACTGGAATGCACATCAGTGTTAGAACCTGGAGTATACAAAATGCTTGTCATATATGATGGCCAGTGAGATTTTCATTTGAATGGGGAAACCCAATGAAGGAAAAGTGTAATACCATTACAAGTTAATATTTTCTGTAAATGGGTATATTTGCAAATTAAGCTGTCTAGATAAGTGATTTATGGATGATAAACTTTTCAACAGTTGTTTGACAGTTTGGGGTATGCATCCTTGAAGAAGTTTAATAGCTCTTGCTCTTCCATGTTTGATAGTGGAATTAAGTAGAAAACAGATTAAATATATGTTGAGACCTTGAATGCACAGGTTCCTGTGAAACCATAATAGAATGATAAATTCTTTGTTTGTGAATGATAAAGGTAAAAAAATTGAGATGTTAAAGAAAAGACAGCCTCTGCATTGGAACTAGTTGATTTGCTTTTGGTATATGATGCAAGCGCAATGTCTGTACATATAGAACCTGGAAAATATTGATTACGTTGCATCTCTAAAACAGACAAACACTGACATACTTAAAACTGATTCTTAATACCATGACTACTGGAGACAGGTAAATAAAGTATTGGTTCTTGAAAATAACCAAAACCAGTAAGTTTTTGGAGATTTATTCGTTTCATTAGATAGATGTAAAAAGGGTAAAAATTCTCTTATGATTGATTCTTTCTCCTTAGGGGTTTATACAAGAAGTTCAGTGCAATTTACAGAGTTTCAACGGCTACAAGCGATGTAGTTGTGAAAGAGCCGTTCTTAGCAAAGGTGCAGTCCTGGCTTCCAGGGGTACCGCAAGATCAATTTCAACGCCAGGCAAGTAATGAACATGTCTAGTAAACAGTTTAATCACAGAATCCTGAGACTGTGTTCCACATTCTCTCAGTTCAGAAATGCAATGTATAATATCTATAAATGTCAGCAGTCTTGCATCATTCAAACTGAGCTTGCTTAAAGTAACTGGCAGCAGTAAAATACTGGTCTCTGGTTTTATGGTGTTTCTGTCTTCTTAGTTAATTACCAGCTATTGAGGGAGTTTTAAAGTAGAGTAAGTGTCCCAGAGTGGATAATGCTGCCTGGAGGATGGCACAAAGACATGCCATGAATTTGGAACACCCGCCATCATTACAACAGATGACCTTTAGTCAGAGGATTGGAATGAGTTTTAGTATATATTAAAGGTATTGCAATGCAAATCAACAATAAAAATCATCATTCTGATCTTTATTCAACTATATCTGCAACTCTAAGAAAATTCTTGCTTTAAAGATGTTAAACTCTCCACGTACAACCTTCCTTTCTTTGGTTAACAACCCTTCATGCTTCCACTCTGACCCCATCTCCCTTCTCCCTTGACCCCTCCCCCTCCTGTCACCCTCAAACTGAAAAGCAAGGGAGAGGATATTTTGTACTATAACATAGTTTAATACTCTTTTTTTATTCTACTCTCAGAAAATTATTTCTGTGTTAAACAAGTACACCTATGAACAGAGTATCATTAATCCAACTCGGTCCAAGAGACCTGGCATCACGGCAAGAGTAGACCTCGACAACTACATCAATGACCTGGTTGAAAAGAGCTCCAAGAATTGTGATTTTTGCCAGTATTCTGAGTAAGTCTTTCTTTTGATATGTCATCATGCATTTGTTATTTTGTGTTTGTTGTTACTTGTTTTTTTCTAATTAGTAATATATTTGGACACAGTCAATAGCTTTCTTTACCTGCAAAATGTTTATCTTTTTCGAAATCTGCAATTTTGAAACTTTGCCTTGGCAATGATCGTCAAAGTTTATGTCCTGTATTGTTTTCCTTTATTTCCAAACTCTTTCTTGTTTAATCCTTCCTTGTTAAATTTTTGATAGACAAAAGTGGTATACTAACATTTTTACATATATTGAATCTTTCCTTTACTAAGGGAACATCAGATTGTGGCAAACTCAAGACAAAATGCCTTTTTAAATTATCCTTATCATGCCTGGTTGGTCAGTCATGAAATATAAAGTATAATAAGATGATCCAAGACTCCTAATTGTATCAAATATCCCTTTGGGACAATTTAAAGACAACAATTTCAATTTTTACTGCATAATTTTAAAATGTTGAATTGTCAAGCTGTTGAGCAACACTTTGCATCGGATTTCATTATAAACAGACACCTTTTTAAACATGGAACTAATTCCACCAAAGAAGTAACTTTAGAGTTAGCCTTGATGATATGTCCTGTACATTTCCTCTATTCTCTTTCACCAGGAACACAGCTGAGAACAGCTTTGGTAGGATCGAATCAAAATATACTTATACAGCAGCCAATGTCTTTCCATTTGATGGTTTCCATGGAGTAATCATCTTTAAAAATCACCATCCATTACATTTCACTTTAGATGAATTTTTAGATGCCATGAGTGTAGCTAGGAGGTGGTAAGTATTAAAAGAAAGAAAGAAAAAAATACAACAGATTTGAAAGAAATGTAAAACTGGTCTACCCTTCCCCTTCCCCCACCCTCCCCCCACCAGCCATATACAAAAGACAAAAAAAAGAGAAGGCTAGAAAAGGCAAATGCTGTTTGGGTCATGGAGTTGAGTGACAGTTGGAACAAAGCTGACACCACACTTTTACCCCAACTGCAAAATTTTCTGGATTAAAACTCATTCAAAAGAAACCATGGAATTCCCATACAAAGGGAAGTGTAAGCAATCACACAATATTGCACACATTCATGTGGCTGCTCAACAACATAAAGTAAAAGCTTTCCGTGCTGAGAATTGCTATCTTGTTTTATAATATAAATAAAACTTTCCATATTTGTATGGTCTTCCATCACTCCCACAAACTGTGAGCCGTTGCTATGGATATTTAACACCTTGAGAAGTTTATCTTGCCCGAAAAAAAAATCAAAATGGCTGGAAGTAAGAAGGAGTACTTCGTACCTTAAGTACATTAAAAATATTGAAATATAAGTGGACATCAAAAGAAAGAGAGCCATAGATGTTAGACTTGATTTAGCTGAGTAATGATATATATGTAGCTGTCTGTAGTATCTTATTGTTGATAAATGTCACCATGTTGACTTGATTTAACTGAGTAATGATATATATATATATATTAGCTGTCTGTAGTATCTTATTGTTGATAAATGTCACCATGTTGACTTGATTTAACTGAGTAATGATATATATATATTAGCTGTCTGCAGTATCTTATTGTTGATAAATGTCACCATGTTGACTTGATTTAACTGAGTAATGATATATATATTAGCTGTCTGTAGTATCTTATTGTTGATAAATGTCACCATGTTGACTTGATTTAACTGAGTAATGATATATATATATATATTAGCTGTCTGTAGTATCTTATTGTTGATAAATGTCACCATGTTGACTTGATTTAACTGAGTAATGATATATATATATATATTAGCTGTCTGTAGTATCTTATTGTTGATAAATGTCACCATGTTGACTTGATTTAACTGAGTAATGATATATATATATTAGCTGTCTGCAGTATCTTATTGTTGATAAATGTCACCATGTTGACTTGATTTAACTGAGTAATGATATATATATTAGCTGTCTGTAGTATCTTATTGTTGATAAATGTCACCATGTTGACTTGATTTAACTGAGTAATGATATATATATATATATTAGCTGTCTGTAGTATCTTATTGTTGATAAATGTCACCATGTTGACTTGATTTAACTGAGTAATGATATATATATTAGCTGTCTGTAGTATCTTATTGTTGATAAATGTCACCGACTACGTTCTCTCTTGTCAGGATGAAACGTGCTCACGGAGAGAACTCTAATTACAAGTATCCACATTTGACCTGGGACTGTCTTCCGAAGGGAAGTACCAGCCAGGTACACTCGCATGCTCAGGTCACTCTCAACTCCATCTCACACTATGGTAAGATGTCTGTTTATTCATACTTGTTACAAATCCTAGAATCTGATTGGCCTGTTGTTGTCAGATGACTGTGCATTTAACCTAATGGATCATTTGTGATAATTAAAACTCATTGATGGATGAATATAAGTTGCAGAACAAGTAAGTGTCTTGGCAAGCTTAATTACAAAGTTCTTCCTAAGTTAATCCAAAACACTCAAAGTAGATCAAATATGGTATCACAACTAGCCCCTCATTGTAAACACCCCGTGGCAAAAAGGATGACCAACATTTATGAGCAAGCAAACATTCAGCCTGAAGAATACTAACCATAGGGTGTGATAACAACAATAACCTCATTTAGCAATGCTGGCATCAAAACTAGTATTAATGTTATTAATATAATGGCCTTAAGCAGCCATCAGAACAAAAAATTGACCAAATGTTAGTGTCAGAAGTTACTGGAGGCTTCAAATCAGCAAAACAGTCTCCCAAATTGGATAAAAAAAAAGAAAAAAAAGGAAAATCAGCTAAAACTGCATGCCACAAAATTGTCCCACATGTAACTGAGGCTGGTAGGCATTGTGAAATAACTGTCTCCAAGGCTGATCTCATGAACTATTTAGTGTGAAGGAAATTACAAAATTTTTGATACAAAGTTATTGATTTTCTCTCTGACTATATTCTCATTGTCTATTGTCTTCCTTCCTGTTATCATTAATTCACGACCATTTCACTTCCATTTCCAATTAAACAAGTCTGTCTGTCTCGTTTATTCAAGTTTCTTCTACCCGTTTTCCCTTTTAAGTGTGCCTTTGTAGAAAATCCTACTAGGGTCCGAACATCAGGCCCTTCATACTTTGATAACAGTTATTAACCATTTTTACCTGATCATCTGTATGTTAGTGCAATTTTACCTTTCTTTCTTGTTGTTGATTATTGATTATTGAAAATGATCCATCCTTGACCTTATTACAGGTCAAATGCAGCTACTAACCTCAGCAGCTTTAAAGTTTGAGAAAGACTTTCCTGGTGAAAGCTACTTTCAGACACTTTTTGAGGTAAGCATATATAACAAACTGTTAGTAACAAACAAATCATCCCCAACCACAACCACCTCCCCCCATCCCGCCCCTCCCAAATATTTCACTGAAGTGGTGGCCCATTACACGTTGGATATTGCAGTGCAATGTGTCATCCTGTCAGTTCGTATGAAGCACAATATGATTATTGTTCATGTTAACATTTCTAACAAATAGTGTTATTTACATAAAAAAGAGAAGAAAACAAAGGTAATAGGACAACAGGCTTGGTTTTGAATGAAAGACTGGATGTTGGTCCTGCAGATTCATCGTCATTAGTGTGTGTTTCAGGACAGGTGGCATGCCCTCATTTATTGCCTTTGCCAAAACTTGTACTTAGCTATACTACCATACTTGGTATATCTTGTTGGGAACTCACTTGTTGCTGCTGGTTTTCAATTAGTGTCCTGTATAGTCAGGTTACATGTAAAAGGGTTCCAATCCAACATTTTTAGTGTCTCTTTTACAATTTGGACCAATTAAGGTCTATAATAAACTTTAAAGCATTTGTCTATAATGAATAATAAATTATGCTCATAGAGATGACTTTGCTCAAATTGCTACTTGTGTTATAACCCCCCTCCCGAATTGGCATTGATAATACCAAGCAAGGAGATTTTACAGGTAATTATAACTGATTCTTTAAAGTATTGTATCTGACCCCAAGACCGAAACTTAAAGTTTTTAATCCCATTGGGATGATTACCTTTAGCTCTTTGTAGATTTGTTTGATTAGCTGTTCTTAAAACTTTAAGATTTTAATGTCTATAATGAAAAATACATTATCCTCATACAGATTGCTATACCCTAATTCTTACTGGTGATACTATCCCTTCTCCCCCTTCTTCCTACCCTCTTCCCCTTCTACCCTCCACAACAAGAAGAAGTGATGCACAGGGCAACTGGAAAAACAGAACTGTCACAAATTAGACTTATTATTGATAGATCCTGTAACTGACCCACAAACAACATCCAAAAGGGGCTTCAATTTATCAGAAACTGATCTCAGTTTTGATAATGCCAATAATGACTGTATTTCATCATACTAATTAACAGTAATGAATTAATTACTTGAGATACTGCTCTCTTTTCTTCTAGATTCATCGAGGGTTGAACCTCTCAGTCTGTTTAGGGGACGCTAAGGCCTTTACTCTGATAACGCCGAAGAAAGATGATGATATATTTGTCATAGCACAGAAACCAACCAAGGATTTTTATAGGTAACTTGTAACTGATTTTAAAGAGCACTTTATCTGACCCCATGGTGGACACCCATTTGTTTGAAGTTTGAGAGGGGTTGGGGAGGGGGTTGGGGGAGGGGGCTGGGGAGGAGGAGGAGGAGGAGGGGGAGTAGTTTGTTTTATTTAATGTGATTATGATAATGTAAAATAAAAATTTAATGAACATGTGATGGTTCAGTAGATGAGCAGTATGTGAAATACTTTTCATTCTATATTTCCACTTCACAATGACAATATTACTCGTGGTAAACAAAATATCACTTTGGTGTATGCTTATTGAACAAGATGTACTAGTCATGGACCGTACATTGGATGTGTCTAAGTGCTTGCAAAACATTGCAATATTTTTTGTTATTTTGAAGTACAAGCAAGCCATATAAACTTGTGAAAGAGTGTTTCAAAGTTTCTGTTATGTTTAGCTATTATTTGCAGTACAAGCAAGCCATATAAAGTTGTGAAAGAGTGTTTTCAAGTTTCTGTTATGTTTAGCTATTAGTATAAGAGCACGGGACAAAAAACTTTACCAATCACCACTTAAAGTATATTTTCAAGTGGCCGTTGAGTTTGTCAGAGCTCTGTTAAAATTACATACAGTTTATGGATACAATATTGTCTTAATGATTAAGCTCTCTTACAACCACAATGAGTAGTCCAGTGGAAAAATGAAACAGAAACTATCAAAAAAATCTATAAATGATGTAGAACAATAGATTTATCAAACAATACATAATGACACAATAGATTTATAACACAATAGGTCTATAACTTGACACAACAACATTTTATTGATTGCGTAGATAAAGCTCTCGTGAAACAATAGTAGTCTGGTGGGAAAATGAAAACATATCAAATCTAAATTTGATATTTCTCTCTCAGACTTTGTCCTGTAGATTAACCTGTGTGCTTTCCCCTAACAGCCTACTATATCATGTGCTACGAGCCTACATTGATGAGATGAAACTATATGCATGGAGCATGGTTATCTTCTTCCCGACACTGGTGAGTTGATGACTAATTATGTAAAAAGAATGTTTTGGCAGTAACATACATTATGTGGCACTCATAGATTAGACATATGCCAAAACTGCTAGTCAAACACATCAACTTGCCATCTTGTTCCTAACTCAAGAAATTGTTATTTCAACTTATCATTTTCTTATTGCCAAAATCCCTTCTGTTGCCCCAGAGTGTTCCAGTGGTGGATCACTGTATGGCCAGTAACCTAATTATGCCTACTCTAGAAATTATTATTTCAAGGTGACTTATGTCAAGGTAACCCCAGGGAGTCAAAAGGGGTGTGACCACTGTGTGGCCACTGACCTAATCATGTTCAAGGCTTTATCTCCCTATATTCAAGGAAGTCAATAACAGTTACTGTAAAGCCACTCTCACAAATGTCTGTGTCAATTTGATTGTTCTTATGGTTGTATTGTTTAAATATTGAATTTCATCAAGTGACAGGACTTAACTTAGGTCTTCCTCATTTGACATGTCACAATTTCAATATATAAGAACAGCTTTTACATGGGTAATGTGTTTCCTTTTCATTTCTTTGTTTTGAATATGAACTACGCAGTTTTCAGATGAAGTTTGTTTGTATTTGGGTCCAAAACAGTTTCTCCATATTGTGGATGACTGGTAACATTGGTTTTAAATTCACTGGGAGTTGCTCTCTTCATTTTATGCTGAAGTAATATGCTTATTTACATTAACATACTTACATTTACTGAAGTAATATGTCTATTTACAATAACATATTAACATTTACTGAAAGCAGTCAATAATTAGTACTGTACTGATGCTGTTAGTTCATTGTATGTAATGGCTATTATCCAAACCAGGTTAAGGAAATGAGCAGGTAAAGGAAATTTGTTGAGAGACCTTGTGTACAGTACATAAATATGCAACTTGTATGGGCAATAGAAATTAAACAGTCAAAATTCCTTCAAACAGTGTATCAAATGTTGCAAATATACAATGTTTTCATCTAAGTACCCTCTGTTTTACCACAATAATGGGAGGGCCACCCCTCATTTTAGACTCCTCACCTGGAAGACATAACATCTCAACCCTTCCAGTTACCAAAAATCATGGTTGCACCCCTGATTATGAGTTTGAAATTTCCGTTACCTCTGTCAGGATTCATTTGGTAGTTGGGACGAAGGCTCCATTCCAGTCGTAGCAAGGTTGATAAGTCGAGGTCCTCCAGATATTCAGAGGTCAGACATAAGCTCTTTGGAATTGTTTGCGGTAAGTAAATCAAAATGTTTAGGCGGGGGTGGGGGGGGGGTCGGGATGGACCCTGGAGGAATCTGCACCCTAACTATCGGAGGGCCTTTTGTTACAAGCGATAGAACTCCAGGAATTAGCAGATTGGGTTTTCCTGAAACTTCAAAGGGCTCAGCCAGTTGTCATTGCCTCATAATTTCTTTAAATACACAATTCACTCGATTGGAAAATATTTAATTTATTTTGTTACTTTCATGTTTTAGCAGATTTCGAAATTTTTGAAAAAGTTTGATAATTATTTTCAGGGAAACAAACATCCCAGGTGCTTAATTTTAACAAGGAGTGACTGCATCTAACTATCATCAATTAATTGGATTTGTTATTTTATATTGCAGCAATTTTTCAGTTGATATTGATCATTGTTTTGATGCCATTTTATAGTTTAAGGTTTAACCAATAATTAGATCACAGGCTTGACTAGTCACATTTTATTGTGGATAGTAAAATAAAAATGAAATAGTTATGCTATTTTTTTTACGTGATTAACACTTATATGGAAAGAGTCTTGGTGGCAAAATATTGAAAATTGAATCAAATTCGCTTATTAATTTATTAGTCATGATAAAGAAATAAATGATGAATTGCATCCTTTTCTTTTGAGATACAATCTGTATGGTTTGGCGAAATATTTGACCTTAGGGCAAAGAAGCTACTTTAGAGCCATGTAGCTATGCAATAAAATTGAAAATGTTATAATCTTATGATATTACATTAGTTTTGCGCTTACCTTTACCAGCATCATTTGAGATAATCAAGAACTGTTATTTGTTTTTGATATATCATACTTATGGTTATGCATGCGAATAAAAAGTTATTTAACTTGAAGGACACAAATGTACCAGGATTGAGTGGAACAGTTGGGTATTTGTTTATCACAAAATAGATTCTATATTCTATGAGCCTTTCTTAGGGGTGGGGGTGGGGGTGGGGGTGGGGCAAGGGTTGGGCATAGGGATGACTGCAATCATGAATAAATGAATGACACCATAACAAGAACAGCCATTTGTATGTGTTTTATTATTTTGTTTGGATTTGCATGTGATTAAAAAAGTTATGGAAGAGAAATTTTCCAGGATTTGGTGGGTTTTTTCTTTCTTTCTGAGGAGGCAATCAAGCTGTCATTTCTGGAATTTAAGAATCTTTCATAAATGATTTCATTTCAGGCTTCAAATGTCAACACGGATCCATTCAAGGTGATACCTAGCATCAAGAAATCACTCCGTCAAGACGGAATTGACAGCCAATGCTAGGGGAGGAGGGTTAACCTTGTAAGTAATGTGCAATCTGGTCTCCAATGAGAAAAAAAAAACAACCTTGGTGCTGGTAGAATCTGACTGTTAAGTCAGGTTTATTAAGATTAATTATGACATTTGTTTTAAATTCCTAGATCAACTCCTTGTAATCAGAACTATTTTTTATGCACTGTACACAGCATATTACAAAAAGAAAATTTTATTGCAACAATGATATATGAAAGTAAATTTTAAACTTTTTATATACAATTCACAATTTGAAAATTCAGAATTTTTTGGTGTGATTTAGGGTTGTATGTTACACAGTTTGAGTAGTGATAAAGGTTTTCATTAGGTTTGGGTTTTGAGAGTAAAAAGTATTGTTCAAGCATTTTGTAAGTTCCAAACTCTCTTTAATATGAGGTATGTTTTTCTTTCTGTCTTAGTGATAGATAAAGTGTACATACAGTTTATCTGGTCAATGTAACTTAAACTTGTTCAAATGTATTTTACATAACAACATACTGATGGCATGGATCAAAATTTTACTTACAACTTTTACTCATGTTTGCTTTTGGTTTATTTTACAAGGTGACCATCAATATATTGATCTATAGATTTCTATTGTAAAATTGGGACATTTATGAAGAAATTGCCATTTTAGCCTTCTACAAAATTGTGATAATATGATTTTTTGACATTTAATGTCACAGTTAACATCAGACAAGTGAAGACCATAATTCAAACCGTATGCTACATTTGAAAGTGTTGCAGAATAAACTGAGGGCTCATGGCTTACATACCACATAGAGCGGCAATCAACAGTTTTTATTTCATTTTTATCGATGTCAATATTTATAGACACTATTGAGAATGTTCAGTACTTGGGAAAGTTCAAAGTCGGGTCTAGTGAAATAACCGACAGCCAGCATCTCTCACATTTGTACACGGAGGTCTGTGAAAGTGGGAAAATTTTCTGATTTCTGGTGAGCAATTTGCTCGACTATTCCCCGCCACCTCATGTCATCAAATGTATGAGTAACTTTCAAATAATCTCCATATGGGATGAGAGGATAGGGAGAGAGAGAATGCCATGACAGTCGGAATGTATCAGAGAATGGCTCACCTATGATATCACATTGTACATGTGCTGTTGAAGTTCTTGGAAGATCAATGTAAATGTAAAACCTAGGATTGTTGATGACTGAAGCAATGGTGTTGTTCTGACATGTTCTACGGTCTGAATATGTCACTTAAGAACAAGAGAATATTTTGCTACTCTTTGCCAGTACTAGCACCAATGTATAGTGATCTGTTATGTAGTGATTATATGGTGATACATATATGCAATTTTTGTTTCATGCTTGTTTAAATGCTCACTAAAATGAAGTAGTACTTGTAAAATAATGTTATATTTTCTTATCAAAGAGCCATCCATTATACCAAATATGCAGAAGGCTCATGTGGATTCATATACACTATACAAAGTCATGAAAGTACTGTATGAGTGGTTCAATAGTCGAAGGTCATGAACAATATTTTTGTAATTTACATTTTCAAATTAACCCAGATTGCATACATATTTTCTTTGCTTAAAATTAGCTTAAAATTTCATATTTTTCAAAACAAAAAAAAGTGACAATTCATTCTAGGATTTTAATAAGGTCTCATCCAAAATAAGTGCAATTTTTGTTTTGAGGAAATGATTCTTGCCAAATACAGTCAGCATGTAGCTTTCACTTCATTTGAATTTTGAATATATTTGCAAGACGTTAACAGATGTTTGTGATTTCCCCCACCAAAACCAATCATAATTCTCTGGCAGCATATTGTCATCTTTTGTGAATAAAAACGAAAAAAACAAAACAAAACAGAAAAGTGATTGTCTGCAATTTTAAATTTACATGGACTTTATAAGTGACATAAAAATTTATAGGTATGCTAAAATGGTCACAATGTTTCAAAGCCTCAACAAACATTCAAGCATGTTTTGAGTAACATATTACAGTATTGTTCACAATTTTGTGAAAGCCTTTGTGATCACAAGTTTCCACGGCGACATAAACTTGTCAGGGAGACTCCGCTGAAATATAATACCAACAGGTATTCGCACATTTTGCTTCACTTTATAAATCTCATTTGGTATTTTAGCAGTCAGTTCTCATCATTACACCCACTCATCTTATATGTTATGTCATATTTTGACAACTTAGTTTAGAAATTATCAATAAATTTTGTAAGAGCAAAGAAAGATTATTGGAGAGAACAGTATTCATCAAACCAGTGACATTAGGATTACAATTTCTAAATTCTAGTGTATGAGGTTCACAACTTTCTTTTCAAACATTTCTTTGCTCTCTTGAATCAGGGGCGTCGTAGCCGGTACATCAATATTCACAGCGCAAAAAAAAAAAAAAAAAAAATAGGACTAAGAAAAAAAAATACAGAACCAAAATGAAACAAGCAAGTAGGCTAAATGTGACTACTCTGGCATGGCAGGGGTCTTGTTTTCAAGCACGGGAAGTGCCATTTCCTGCAATCTGGGAGGCATTATTTCAAAATTTTCTCCATTATGCCAACCATGGTGGTGCGTAGCGTAGTTTGACCTACCAAACGTCCCCCCGATAATTATGATAGATGGCCACACTCTGATCTGCCGTACCAATCCCAAATAGCATCCGACGCCCCTGTGAATAATGTATTTTCATGATTGTTTGACTATGGTCATATGTGCATATGGCGGCTGGGAGGGGGGGGGGGTATAATTGTATTAAAGGTGCTTATGAAAACCAAAGGCAGTGTTGTTGTCATTAATATTGCTGCATAGTTATACAAGAGCTTGTGTAGATCTAGTAAAAATACTTCTAATGAATGGCTAGTGAACTCCACAGGTGGTTGGTATGAATGTTGCTTTAACTTGTAAAGTAAATTCAAGGTATGTCATTATTTTATGTTCAATCTTCTTTTTTTCTTCTGGTGTATATGGCTAGCTTTTACAATTTGAACAAAGTCACAAATAAATATTGCTTTCTTTCATTCTGAGGATGTAGTTTTTAATTCCTTTTTATGTCTGTGCTTCATTTTAAAGTTTGTTTCTTTCCCGATTCCATTCTTTACCTGGAATCATGTTGCATCCACACTAAACAGTAGGCAACATCCTTCTAATTAAGGAAGAAGGACATAACCCCCTCCATTCCCCTGCAACATTTAGTACCAAAAATGGGCAATAAACAATTTAACCCACTCTCAACCTCAGTTCACCTTAAATCAAGACTATATAAACTTTGTAATTATTACAAGAAGGGAATAGGTGCTACACATGAGGTTAAAGGTTAGTGATTTCCTGAACACTGTTTATAGTAGATACTACACTTAAGCATAGCCAAAATGTAAGTTTAGGTTAGATCTGTCCTACAGCCACTGTTCTTGTTGACACCTGTGTTGGGAAGTTGATTTGCTAACTTGAAGCCAGACATCAGACCCACCCCAACACCACTACCAGGGGTAAATAATTATTTTTTTGTTACATCCATTAATAAGAATTGTCATATATAAGATTTAGAAAAAATGCAGTCATATTCACACAATAAAGCAAAACACAGAAATGTCACAAATATCTTTTATGTAAAGAACTGTTTCAACTAAAGTGTATTTCAAAAAAGACATTTCTGCAACATTAAAAAGATAATAGGATCAAAAAATTGTCAGGATCTATCTTCAGTTCTGACGAAAGACATCAAAATCTGTGTAAAAAGGAATATGGAAAGACAAAAAATATAAATATATCGGTATAAACTACAAATACAAAGACAGTATCAAAAGATGGGAACAATGACTAGTATAAAAAAGTTATGATGGGTGGTGTCACCTAGAACCTTTGTTCTGTAAACTTTCAGGCCCCTGAAGCATTCATGAGAATTGAGCCACTACCCCACCAGTCCTCACCCCTTAGAATGGATGCTCAGAATGATGCAAGCCAGCCCTGCACTATGGATGTCAGCAAGACCCCAAAACAGCAGATAATATATCAACTCTCCAAAAACATGGAACCTGATATCAAAATGATTGAGACAAGACATCACTCTGCAGGTCAACCTGTCATTTTGATGAAAAATAAATTATAAAAAATGAAGTATCAAATAATATGATAACAGCTCTCCAATCATATGACAACTGATATCTAAATGAGTGAACCCAGATATCAATCAGCATGTACATATATCCTTGTCATGGAACCGAGTATCAAAAATAAATGATATCAGCTCTTTAATCATATGACAGTTGATATCTAAATGAGTGAGCCCAGACATTCACTCTGCCTGTGCATATATCCTTGTCATGGAACCGAGTATCAAAAATAAATGATATCAACTCTTTAATCATGTGACAGTTGATATCTAAATGCGTAAACCCAGATATCAATCTGCATGTACATATATCCTTGTCATGGAACCGAGTATAAAAATAAATGATATCAGCTCTTTAATCATATGACAGTTGATATCTAAATGCGTAAACCCAGATATCAATCTGCATGTACATATATCCTTGTCATGGAACCGAGTATCAAAATTAAATGATATCAGCTCTCTAATCATGTTGATATCTAAATGAGTGAACCCAGATATCAGTCTGAATGTCAAGATATCCTTTTTGATAAAAAAACAACAAGTATCAAATAATATGATAAATGATATCAGCTCTCAAATAATGCCAGATATCAACATGCATAGAAACAAATAATTTACTCATCACGAAACCAAGTATCAAATGTGGAAGGAAACAAGACTCAAGGCCAGCAAACTTGATGATATAACATGGAAAACAGGATCCCTTTAAAAGATGCCAGATACCTACATTTACATAGATTTACAAACATATTCCACAATTGCATTCCTCAATTTCCTCCTTAAAGGGGGCCATCAGTATTGAGCCCAAATTTTAGCATATGAAAACTTCCTAGAAGATTTTCTAAAGTCAATTTGTGTAGACTATGTTTTTCTTAACTATTCCCAGCCATTGGGAATTATTAAAATAGACAATTAAACATCCCTGTCTGGATAATCGTAAAATACTTGGTGAAATGTTAGCATGGGAATTATTAAAATAGACAATTCAACATCCCTGTCTGGATAATTGTAAAATACTTGGTGAAATGTTAGCATGGGAATTATTAAAATAGACGATTAAATAACTCTGTCTGGATAAACTTTTTTTTTGAGTGACAGTAAAATACTTTTGTGAAATGTTAGCATGGGAATTATTGGGACTTATTGAAATAGACGATTAAATAACTGTCTGGATAAACTTCTCTTTTGAGTGGGAGTAAAATACTTGGTGAAATGTTACCGTGGGTGACCATTACCTGGCATTCTAGCATATTTGGGGTAATACAATTGACCTTTAAACCTACATCATGACTTGTTTATCAAATTACATATTATGAAGTACTGGGAAAGGAGGCCTCTTTTTGCCTATGAGGTATTCTTGTTATGGTACTTTACATGAGGGAGGATGGTAGGCTATGTGATCACCTTTAATACAATTTGTTTACAATTTAGCAACAACATATTTAAATTTTAATGTCAAACACATATTTAAATGCATATCCTTACCCTGTTGAACTATCCAATGCCATTTCTTAAGTCTATTCATTGAAATATTTCATAAAATAATTCTGTTTGCCAGTTTTGACAGATATGCCTTATGAATCTCTTCAATGATATATCAACCCATCTCCACCATTTTTTTTCACTATACCATTATCCACCATTATCATTTGATGAAAAAACAAATTCTTCCCAGAATATTATATACAAATGAGGCTAAACTACATCTGATACAGTCCTATTATAGGCCTGGTCTGGCTGTTGTTAATTGTTTTGAAAATCAACAAGAAGCTCTCAAAGAAGTAAAAACTTCAATTATTATAACAATGAATGAAATAAATAAGATTATGGATGATGCTTCTCTGGACACCAAACGTCCAGTCACTTAACTTGGCAGCCATTTCCAATAAAATCATTTGCAGAAGGCTACATACGATGATATTAAAAAACAAAAAAAATTCATATGCATTACTTCAAAGCATACTTTTTGCTTCAATACAAACTCACTACAATATTTCTCATTGCTTCTGTTTTAGCCATTGATAACAAATGCTGCATGCATATGTGGCAAATAATGAACTTTGACCTATCCAACAGTTCAACCTTCATATTATCAATAATTATATAAAGATACAAAACAATTTTTTCAATATCACAATATCCACCATTTGGTTAATTTTTTTCTAAACACCAATGCAGAGTTAATCATTGTTATTGTTGTTTACGGACAACAACATAAGTCACTTGATGTTTGTTTGTTTCCTTACTTAGATTTTGTCACAGCTTAAATCTCCATTGATGAAATCAATAAACACTAAATGCATTTAATAATATGTTGCTGAATCACAATAACAAACCCGTTATTTTGACAAACAAATAGAACGTGATGAGTGATTATACACATTTGTTAATAGTATATAGACTCATTCAATTCTTGAATCACAACTCGACGCATGAAGTACCACCGCAAATGAAATGACTGTGTCAGGCTTAACTCTAGTAACAGTATAGCAGTTTCTTTGTCAACAATAAAGTGTTATTGACCCTCGTCTTGTTGGTAACTTGCGATGTAAGAAAACAACAAACAATGATCGATTAAAATGCATAAAAGTTCAAACTGTCGTGTAAAGTGAAGGCACCAATTTCTTACTCTCTGCAATGTTACGAAGACACACCTCCTTGGTTAGATTCAATGTCTTTTGTTTTGGTCTCTAATGCGTGTGCTGCCTTCATTTCTCTTTGACGGACATTTGTGTAAGCTGCAGAGCCGAGGAGGACGCAGAAGTTCCCCAACCACCACAGGGCAGTCTTGATGTCTTCAAAGTGGATGACCGCTATGATGGTTTGAACGCAGGCCTTGGCTGTTCCACTGACGTTGTGGGTGAGCGGACTTGTGACTTTGATCTGGAGACCAGAAATGTAGCCGATGGAAAAGCCAAAAAGACCACTGATGGTCATAATGGTCCAAAAATCACTGTCGTACAATTTACTGAAATGGTAAATGGTGGAATATTCTTGCTTGAAAAGCATGATGGGAATGAAAAGTACAGACGCGTTGATGTTGTTGTAGAACATGAGCTTCCATATATTGCCCTCCACCGCTGGTAACACTTTCTTGGTGAAAATGGAATTCAGGGAGACGCAAAGACTCGCGAGGATTCCAAATGCCACACCCAAGTACGAGAGCTCACCTAGGGGTAGAACAGCAGGAGACAGATGAGTATAATAACCAGAAAACGAAAGCCTTTAGTGGTTACGATGGCCAAATGTTATCATAGTGTGGTATTAAGCCATACATGTTAATATTCATGAACTTGTGCAAAGCAAAACAAAGAGGATTATCTATTGGCTAATGCGGAAACATATAAAGGAAGGTATCAGGAATCAGTCATCATGTTGACAAAGTCGGTTTAGTGACATAGTATAACAAGCACCCAATGGACACTATGGTTCCTTGCTTAAAGGAAATAAATGTGTTGTATGTCAGTCATGCCACTAGGATAGTCATGAGATGGGAACCAAAAACCATAAAGGAAGCTAATTCTAATAAATACCTTCCTCACTACCAGAGAGGAAGATATAATCACTGTAATGTAGTTTATGGTTATGACGAAAGCTCAGGAATCCTTTGCAATCGCAAGTGTGTGTGTATGTGACGGCCAGATAGTAAATCCAATATCTCAGAAAAGCACAAGTTGAGTCAATGTCATGCTTGGTAAGTAGATGCCCCATGATGTGTAGATATCTGCTACTGTTTGTGGTTCCCATCTCATGCATATTGATGAGTGGGTGGGCTTAATGTAAAGTTCTTATAATGGCATCTCTTTAACCCTTTGTCTGATTTAGTTCATACTTGGTATGGTGATGTGTTGTTGATGATAGGTACATGGTCATATAATCAAGAAATCAGCCTCATTGTTATTCATGAATGGGCGTGGCTAGAGTGTTATCACAGAGAAACACTAGTAAACATGATATCTCAAGACCAACAAGTTTAATCAATGTCATACTAGATGTGCCCTATTGATTGTATAATATTACATGAATATTAATGAGTGGTCCAGGTTTAACATAAATTTTTTAAAACGTCAATATCTCTTCAACAGTGTGTCCGATTTAGTTCATACTGGGTATGGTGATTTTTTTACATAGTAAGTATATGCTCTTTGCAACAACAACTTTAATTAATATCAATGAGTTGGTGGGTCTTTATTGGAAATAGTCAAAAACAGCTTGTAAACATGATATCTCACCAACCACAAGTTGAATCAATGTCATACATGGTAGACAGATGCCCCATGATTGACACTGGTAGAGGTCAAAAGTAGTCAACATATGTCAAACTCTGAAAACCATTTAAAGATGATAACTCCAAAATTAAAGATGCAATAGATCTGCCAATTCTCAAATGGTATGAATTTCTTTTGGTGAACATAGTTTGGTCAAATTCAGTTCAAGTACAGTTTTCTGAAGGGGCTCTACCAGTCTTTAGCAGAACATAGAGTCATCCAGGAAAGTTAAACAAAAGTTGATATGTAGCATTGCTTTAAGCACTCTCAAACCCTGTTTCACCCTCTGAGCTTCAAAGGTGTCAACATGTTATCTCAAATGGTGGAAAAATTGACTCAAGGTGTCAAGAGATTATCTAAATTGGTCTCAAATTGGCAATTTGTTTTGTGATTTATACCAGATGACTTGTAGGTTGTCAAAATATCTCACAGTGCAACAACCACTGTTGAGTTCACCTGTACATAGGATTTTCTATGTGGTGGTGTGTTTCTGAAGGTGAGGACCTTTTGTTGTGAAAAACATCCTGGGTGAGAATTCATATTTGTGTAATTCAGGGTGCTTAGAACAAAGTGGTACAATACTTTTTTTGTGGTGACATGTTGCACTTACTGTAAACATTACACACAACATGAAATATCTTTTCTACCCAGGGTAAAAGTGGACCTTTGAAAATTTGGGTAACAGTTGTGTACACAACCAATCACACTCCAATCTCAGTCTCTATTATCTTCTTCACTAAACACAGACAATAAACAATAGAATAAAATCAATAGAATAAAATCAAAGAATGAAACCAATCACTATAACAGAAACCAATCACTATAACAGACAATAAATCAGTAGCTGCACAGAAAAAGTCTTGTAGTGTATTTACAGTAGAGAAGACAACAATGCTAACACTCTTTAACACTAACCTGTGTTGCCCTCCTGGTTGACACCAAGAATGAAACCAATCACTATAACAGCACAACAGGCGATGGCAGGCACTGAGGTAGCTTGCTTCAAAACTGTGTATGACAATACCTTATGGTTCAAATGAAAGAAAAAGTGAGTTTAAACAGGGTAGGGAACATGAAAGACTGGTGACATTCATTAAGAAACATTTAGTCAAAACAAATCCCCCATGTTAAACGCTCAAAAATGCCACAATTGTGTTAATTTTTTTTGAATACTGCATTACTATGTGTCAACACTGATCTGTTTCTTATAGATTTGAATTGGACCTGATTCCAAATGTTGTCTTTGGTGTCAAGTTCAAAATGTTGGGCAAGATATTGAGTCTAAACTACCTCAGCTTTAGGCATTGGTACAAAAGCAGAACATCACTTACATATGAAAATGGAAATTCCCATTTGGTACTGTATTCATGAGTACTAGGAGTAGTACAGTATGAGTACAAGGCTCTCTCTATGCATGAGTACTAGTCACTATACTAGATATGCAACTGTACTAGTAAGATGGCATTTATGCATCATTGCATGTAGAATTCCTATTTGGTACTGTATTCATGAGTACTAGGAGTAGTATGAGTACAAGGCTCTCTCTATGCATGAGTACTAGTCACTATACTAGATATATGCAACTATACTAGTAAGATGGCATTTATGCATCATTGCATGTAGAATTCCCATTTGTTACTGTATTCATGAGTACTAGGAGTAGTATGAGTACAAGGCTCTCTCTATGCATGAGTACTAGCCACTATACTAGATATATGCAACTATACTAGTAAGATGGCATTTATGCATCATTGCATGTAGAATTCCCATTTGTTACTGTATTCATGAGTACTAGGAGTAGTATGAGTACAAGGCTCTCTCTATGCATGAGTACTAGTCACTATACTAGATATATGCAACTGTACTAGTAAGATGGCATTTATGCATCATTGCATATAGAATTCCCATTTGTTACTGTATTCATGAGTACTAGGAGTAGTATGAGTACAAGGCTCTCTCTATGCATGAGTACTAGTCACTATACCAGATATATGCAACTATACTAGTAAGATGGCATTTATGCATCATTGCATGTAGAATTCCCATTTGGTACTGTATTCATGAGTACTAGGAGTAGTATGAGTACAAGGCTCTCTCTATGCATGAGTACTAGTCACTATACTAGATATATGCAACTGTACTAGTAAGATGGCATTTATGCATCATTGCATGTAGAATTCCCATTTGTTACTGTATTCATGAGTACTAGGAGTAGTATGAGTACAAGGCTCTCTCTATGCATGAGTACTAGTCACTATACTAGATATATGCAACTGTACTAGTAAGATGGCATTTATGCATCATTGCATATAGAATTCCCATTTGTTACTGTATTCATGAGTACTAGGAGTAGTATGAGTACAAGGCTCTCTCTATGCATGAGTACTAGTCACTATACCAGATATATGCAACTGTACTAGTAAGATGGCATTTATGCATCATTGCATGTAGAATTCCCATTTGGTACTGTATTCATGAGTACTAGGAGTAGTATGAGTACAAGGCTCTCTCTATGCATGAGTACTAGTCACTATACCAGATATATACAACTGTACTAGTAAGATGGCATTTATGCATCATTGCATGTAGAATTCCCATTTGGTACTGTATTCATGAGTACTAGGAGTAGTATGAGTACAAGGCTCTCTCTATGCATGAGTACTAGTCACTATACCAGATATATGCAACTGTACTAGTAAGATGGCATTTATGCATCATTGCATGGAGAATTCCCATTTGGTACTGTATTCATGAGTACTAGGAGTAGTATGAGTACAAGGCTCTCTCTATGCATGAGTACTAGTCACCATACTAGATTTCCAAAATGCCCCAATTGGCTCTGGTACAAATCCACAAGTGAAAAGCTACCAAGTACAGGTGGCTATGCGGATAGAATTTGACTTATACAGACTCACTGCAAGTCTGACTGCCACACATATCTGTACTTATACATGTAGCAATTTGCCCATTCCACATCATATAAAACTGTACTATGAAATACCAGATCAATGTTTTTCCCAGGGATTATTTCGTTATTGGTCTATAAATGTAAGACACTTGATTGAAGCGTTGTAGAATAGAAACAGAAAATAGAATCTAAACTGTAATTAGAGAGTTATTTGTTTTTAAGATGACTTACCACATTGAAAACAGTTGTTAAGGATCGACCAATGTTGTAGAATGCTACCCCTACATACTTTAGGCACAGGTTATTGAAGGTAATCATACCAACAAAAATTATGGACAGAGGCAAAACCTATGAAAAGGAAGGTATATGAAAAGATTAAAATGTGAATATGTTTAAACTGTTAAACAAAAGTACATTTGAGTAAGTAAATGTAACAAACAATTAGAGGCAGTGTAAACTAAATGGCAGCAGTGCAGCTTTGAGAAAATTCCAAAATTAAAAAAAAAGAAAAAAAGAGGGAAATTATATGGTTGTTATCACGTCTTTTAATAATTTTTATTGCGGTGTATTTCTTAAGTAAGCTTCCACCAGACACTGAACAGTGTGTGTCTGTCGTAGCTTACATGGTCTCTCATACAGGCATTGCTGATACTATATAGTATAGTATAGTATAGTATAGTATAGTATAGTATAGTATCAGTTCCCTTATTGCTGAATAGTTAACAACAATGTGCGTGCAAAAACAACTGAGATGTTCTCTAAAGTTCATAAAAAAAAAATTCTGACTTGATGACTAGCTATTTTGCAGATGTTGTTCACTGTTCTATAGTACACACTTACTCCAAAAATCCCAATATTACTTCTCATTTAAGATTTAAGCAGTGCCCATGTTGTCAGGTACATAAATTAAAAAATAAAATAAAAATAAGACAAAAACCCATTAAGTTTGAGACACCTGCAAGTCCAAAAACACTGTACCATGGAACTCTACGGTACAATAATGTTTGTTTAGTATATAAAGGAGTATGGTACAGTTCTGAATGCATACACTAAAGTAATATACAATATCAACCAAGGGGAAATGAAAAGTACACAAGGAACTCCTACAGTCAACAAAAAGACAAAGAGGAAAAACCTGTTGAATGGACACTGGTGATACTGTCAAGATACTTAGAAAAAGTGTTCTTTTATTTGTGCTCACAGCTCCGATTAAAAGGACACGACCTCCTTTTAATTTTTTTATTACTCATAAGGTGAACAATATCCATCAATTTTTGCAGGTGTTTATTGCTTGTGACTGAACCACAAGGCACTAATGTTGAAAGAATATTGTGCCTTTCCATATATACAGCACAGTAGCCCCAGAATATGGAGGTTAATACATAGACCTTCATATTGAGAAAGAACTGCTGGGTCAATACTCCAGGGAACAAAAGCGTATTTACAATCTGGAAATTTGTCCTACAAATGAACTGAGAAAAAAGCGTTCATGTCAGTCAGGCATTAGCAATTGTGCTTATCTTTACCTACAATTTTTCTTTGTTTACACCTACAGTATTGCTAACAACATTAGACAGAAGCAATGCAGTACGTACCGCTATATGGCAGTTTCACAACAGTAGGCCCACATATGCAAATTAATACAAAGTTTCCAGATATTAATCTTTATCACCGAATTTTACAAATACTAAATAATGGTAATGAGACAAATAGCAATGTGTTAAATCTTTGTAACAGACTAACCCTGAATGAATATCTACAATTAATGTATATTAATAATAGTAACTTTGCATACTGAGAGATATATATATATATTATACATGTGCTCTTACAATTAGATCATAGCCAGAAATGGGACACCAAGAGAAGCTCAAAGAGGTATATGAAATAAACGAGCACTAGACCAATCATTAAAGGAATAACAAAGGTAGGGATCAGAAGACAATTTATATTATTCGGTAACCTCAAAACTCTTTAATACTCGGACCACCACGACAGACGCACCACAGCCACAGGTCCGGTTGGAAACATCCCCAGAGCGGGAATGAAATGGATTGCCACCGGTCCCTTGCGTACCTGTGGATGCAGTCTGTTTGGACAAATTACACAACCTACAAGCCAGAAGGAAATGGTCCTCCTTTCCGGCTAGACAAGACAGAGGACAAAGTGCACAATGCAACATGGAAACAGATTTGTAAGGTGCCATCTATCTCCCCAGAGGTAAAAGACAGGCTGAGTATAATTATTCTATTTCTGGCAGACCAGTTCTGGTCAAACCATTGATGAAATCCCAAAGCTGAAAGGATAAAACTAAACCACTGAGCAAAATCAGTGCTCTCTTCTCTTAAAGAACATTAATGCTACTTCTATCGGAAATTTACCGTACTAACTACATCATTCTGCGACAGTGGCTCCACATTGTGTTGTGTTACAACCAAGCACCACCCATAGTAAAACTTAAAAAGATTTTATACGATCGACCACAAATTGGTCATCTTTTAGCCAGGGTACATCAGCAAGTCAACTGGCACTTACCTCTCTGGATATTTTGTAATCAAATTTCAAAGGAGGGAATGTAAAATAGTTCGGTAATAGAGCTCCGAGTGTACTCAGTAACAAGCATATCAGGACGGAACAGAAACATTGGTAGAAGGTTATAAAGATTGGGGCATCAAGCTGAAAAGGAGAGAGAGAGAGAAAAAAAGATCTTTACACAAACAAAGTTTTACAAAAAAATGTTCATAAAAAGGATTGTTAGAACCTTCACACATGTATGACAAGCTCTGTAACAAATTGCTACAGCATTTATTTATTCACGGTACTTACTGTATCACAGACGCACATGAAATTATTTCAAGCCGTCCCCATTTTGAGGGCAGGAGGACTTGAAAGCAATGTTTGACAAAGGTTTAGCTAATTACAGGATAATAGTTTGTTAGCTGACCACGGCACTACATGCTCTTTCAAAAGTACCATTGCCATCACTTTCACGGATGAACAATCGCATGTTCTGAGGTCTGACACACAGTGCAACTACTGTCTTCACCGGTTTATCAGCTCGGCCTACCGGTTTATCAGATTCGCCTACTGGTTTATCAGCTCCGAAACCTGTGCACCATTGGGTCCGAGAGGCAAACTGTACATGTGCCAATGCAATACCCCAATTGCACTCTACTTTTGTTTTAGCAGCTAGTGACTCTTGGTGACTCCTGATTCTCCACAGTCAAAATCAGGTTTCTAGGATATGGCCACATCTAACAACCAAAAGCAAATCACATTCTAAATACTGTAGCTCTAATTTTCCCTTTAATTTTGAGTGAACTTTTTTCTTGTGTGAAGGGTAAAACTTGTTTACTTTAAATACATATTGCACATGCAAAAGCTTATAATGCCGGTCTTCCAATTAACAAGGAATTTTGAAAAGGCATAAATATCATCAAGGTATGAGCCGGGGCACCAATCCCAATTGAAAAGTGAGGGGGACATAATGACTGAACATGGGCAAAACTGAAGGGAGTGCCTTGGTGCAAAGCCTTTATGGGGGTTGGGGTCCAGGGGTTTGCCATGGGGCCCCTGCTGGGTTCTGGGGACAAAGTCCCGGCAGGGGTGGACACACATCTACAAATCTTCAATTTTGCTTCTATTTGATGTGTCATTCATAAATATATTGTAACAGAAGTCACATCTGACATCAATTAAGCAAGAATTATCTATTTAACATCCGGGTTTAACTTAGGACCTTTATCACGATTAACACAATTGAAACTTCAACCAAACAAATGAAACATTCGTAAACTTTGCACACAAGAATATATCATGTTGTTATAAAGATATAACATGCACACATATATGGTATCATAAATACATTTAAAAAGCACTATTGGGTATCTGGGCACGTTTAATTTATACATCAGAAATATAAAAACCTATAAAATGAAGATACCGGGCCCTAGCCTGGGTAGAATCTGTAGGGGAACAGTTGATGAACAACGAGAAACATCATGTATCGTCCAAATGTTACATAGTGCTGCTTTGATGTACACATGTACCAGGGACTTTTTAAAGAAACTTTCGGTGGCTGGGCCATTCCCCAAATGGGACCATCATGAGTTCATGATGTCCAGTGTCCACACCATCATATATTAATGACCCGTGGTTTCATTTAGACTGCTACACTGTTCACGCAGGTTAAATCTTAGGAGCTCTCTACGTTTATTATTATTATAACCAAACCGCAATAGTGCATATACTCGCATACTTCTTTTCTTTTTGAACGGCAGTCCTACAGAACATGCCTAGAATCTTAAGGTTGCACATTACTAACTAATGAAATCAAAAGAAATGATACTGTAAAAATGTCCTCTGTGAGTAGCGCCGGCCAGTCGATTCAGGGTTCTTGGCCTAAGATGTTGTATTGTAATTGGCTAGAGAATGAAGATGTACACAAAATAAATCCAGAGAAGTGATGGTATTTTTAACAGCGATATATTGAAAAGAAAACTTCTTACAGTAAGGTTAAGTGTCTTGTACTGGATATGTGGTACAAACTTGAGGCTAGTACATGGCCCAGAAGCCTACCATCAAGAGTTCCTTCTTTTAAGGAAAAGTCGCCCAGGAAAGAACCTGGGCACGAAACCAAACTACCAAACGACTGATCCGCTCTCAGCCCCAGTCCCCATGCATCGGGACTGTGACTGTGTGATCATCGTTGGGTGTGCATCACCATTCCCCTCGAAAGGGAACAGATACTACACATGATCTTAGCCAAAAGGCCAAGAAGCGATCAAGAGTTTTTCGTCAAGAGTGTTTCGTCCATCAAGAGTGTTTCGTCCAGAGTATAGACTGGTCTGTCCCTCCCAGGTAATGCATTTTATATAAATCCCTTAACAATACGTGGAAATACCACATGTATACAAATGATGAACTTTACCCTTCAACTTAGCTTAAGACATAATACACAAATACTTCAGTGCATTCCTACCATCCCCAAGCAATTGTACTCCTTTACAGAGATTAATGTGATCACATGGGTTTCCCTAGAAAATATCACATGTGTTACATCACAATCCCAGGATAAGCCTGATACCACATGCCGATCCATAGGAACAGCCCCAAAAGCCATAATCTGCCAACAATTACAACTGGTTTATTTAATGCCAGGAGAGATAACCCCTATATAATTTCAAGGGGATTTAAACTACCACAAAGGTTCCACACCGTCCACACAGAACTCCCATTGCTCCACAACTTTTCAGTAACAGCGTTACAATATGATCATTTGGCTAAAACTAACTGAAATAACGCATACTGTCCAGGCATTCATATTATCGTAGGCCTACAGTACTTTGTTTTAGGATGTGGAAATCTCACGGAACAGGGACATAATGAGTAACATTGTTATACAACATGACTAGCAGTTCAGCACCCTGGCTTAGCATCATACCTGTATGTATGTCTCAAAACTCCCATGAAATATAAAATTATTTTAAAAAGACTTAAGTCTATCATGAGTGACATTGCTAACCAAACTGGATGCCCAATATAATTTATATATAGAGTTATATTGCTTGTATGTGATAATACAACATTCGACAAGGTATAAAATATAACATACTGGAAAGGAGATTAGCGAATGCTGCTGGCTTTTATTATCTGGTGGTTTAGCAGATAGCTTCATTGGTGTATAGGCGTGGTTCCTCATTTAATTTATGCTAAAAATGTAATCTGTGATTCTTATTTAAACCCAGTTGAATGTTCTATATTTTGTCTGGGGATTCAAGTTCAAGTTGAGCAGATCAGCAAGAGATAAACGATTATTTATGAGCCTTGGGAGGGGGGGGGGAGACATTTGATATTGTATCCCCCACCATTCAGAAAGTGGGAGGAATGCCCCCGTCCCCCATGATTAATGCCCCTGGGTACCAGCAAAATCAACATAACCTCTGATATTTTTACCAATTTTTCTTTTTTTCTCTCCAAAAACACCAATTTCTGGTAGAGTAAAACTAATGATATCAACATCAAGATGTGGGTATGTACTTGGGCTGTTTTCACTGCAGCTTGCATGTCAAAAAATCAAGCCAGCTGGGTATACTCTACAAGCAAGCTTATTGGTGGATTTGTATCTAGTAGACATGGCAGGGTCTATGCAATATGCTTCTATTACAGTTGTGGCTTCTAAAGGAACAGTTGAAAGAAATATGTACACTGGAAACAGGCAGTTGTTATCTGTATTGATTCTATTGAATATTCAAACTTGACAACACAAGAACTATACTGGCATTCATCCAGAAGGCTCTTGAGGGTATTCCCAAACATTTGTTCATACAGATTGTGTAAAGCTATTTGGTTAAAAATTCTAAGAAATATAAAGAAGCTAGGAACCATTATCTTCCACAACACTCAACTGAAAGGGATCCAATTATTTTTCTTTTCAAATTTACAACCTTTTGTCACAAGTTTCCCCATACACAGTCAGTAAGAAGTTTATTAAAATAACAAGTTATTCCTTCAGACATCCTTTAAATATAATTAATTAAATATCTACTGAACTGTGACAAAAGGTATAGCACTCTATTCTACACTTCACCAGGGCAACGAGCCTTTTCAACAAAGACAGCCGTAACAGTTTATTGTTGAGATATGAAGGTGGCCATCGTTGCCAGAATGTACTGAATCAAAAACCAATATGGAACGCTGTAACATTGCAGGATGTATTCAAGTTCATTAGTAGCGAATAATTGACTCGAAGTGTGTATTGTACATTGTATATCATGCAACATAATAGGTTAATAGTAAGCTTAGATTTCAAACAGTGTGTGACCATAGTGCTGTATACGAACCTTCAAAGTACATACTAAATTGCCATAAGATGTTGTAGCCTATACTTTTTCCTCCCTCTTTCCTATGTACATCGGAAGCTGAAGTATGTGGTTTTGTGGGTAACCTTAGAAACAATATGACTTAACCACATGTGTCTTCCTCCCATTAAACAAGCAGAAAACGAAAACAAATATTAATGACATAGAGTGGGAGATATCATGAAAATGTACTTATTAACATGTACTAACATCACCATACCGGTATGAACCAAAATTTGACATTAAGCCCTTTCCATTTATTAATATATTTATGGAATGGGAACCACAAAAAACATTCTCATCACTGGGCAACTACTGTATCTACCAAGTATGAGCTACATCCGACCTACGTTTGCAAAAATATTGACCTTTTAAGAATTTTATTTTAAGTCCTGCCCACTCATTAATATTCATAAGGATGGGAACCAAAAGCAATAGGCCACATCTACACATAATGGGGCATGCATCTCCCAGGTATGGCGTTGATTCAACTTGTGGTTGTTGAGATATCATGTTTACAATCTAGCCATCACACACACACAAACACCCACACACACTCACCCTAATGCACACACCAGCACGATTACAAAGGTTACTGAGCCTTTGGCATGGTAACAAACAAATTCTAAATGTAGCATCCATGTTAGAATTCTTCCTTGCTATTAAGTAGGCTTGCTAACAGTTAATATCTCTCTGTTTAAAAAAAAATTCACAACATTTCAAATCACCTTCATGAAATATTGCAAGCACTCTCTGCAAAGGAGTGAACAACCTGTTCTAAGGCATGAAGAGTAACTTTGATTAAGTTGAATTGAAAATGGAACAAAAGCTAACATCTAAGTTTTTCACTTCAAGCAAATATATTGACATTTGAAGTTATCCACCGGTGGAATGTTCCACAAGTATGTCACAATGAATTTGAATGATCCAATATCCAGACATAGCTGAACCCTAGCACACCCTCTTGATTTCTTCAAATCAAACTGTCATACTGTAGGAACTTATATAATTAAGTTTCAATATATGGCATTTAAAAGATGTAAAAAGTATGAGATTTCCTCACCTTTAAATCGTCACTGCTTAAAAGATACTTGTTGATAAACACCAGAGAAATCGAGATGACCCTAAAAGAAGGTGAAGTAAAAGGAAAAGGAAATGTAAATGAATCAAATAACAATAAAAAAAGTAAAAAAACGGACAATAGAAATCAGAAATTTAAAATTAATGCTGCTGGAAGGAGATGGTAAAGTCAGATTTTAATATGGAAATTTTGCTTTGTGAATAAAAATTATACAATTCTGACTAAAATAGTATTTATCTTTTCATCAATTACAGGATAGATATATATATAAGTATCAAACAAGATCTGGAAATCTATTGATTAATATTTAACCAAAGGCATCAAACAGAGTTTTGATATACTACTGTACTGTACTGTACATTCATTTCACAAATGTTGATTTTATAGTAAGTTAGGGATGATGCTCATACATATTTATGTAGCACAGTACTTCCTAACATGTTAAATATGAACTGTAGACAGTATGTAGTGTACTCGTGTACACCTCCTGGAAGGCTGGAAGTACAGTACTGCGAACAAAATGCTGTCGTCTCTAAACAAACTTTACAACATAGGAGGATATCAGGGAGCATTAATAACTAATTTGATGACATTTTGACCAAGAACTGCTGTACTTGTGTTGCTTTACTGTAGGTCAAGCAGTGTTGTTGAGAACCAGGTAAGTGCCTGGGCAAAATTATGTCACCATGCTCATCTTTCGGAGCTTTCATCATTCCTGATGTATATATTATTCTTTATCCCATGTCTCAAATTGAACCCATGCCTATGGGAAATACAGTACTTTAGCATGTAGCTGTCCTGACCCTCTCCCAACCCCTCCCACTACCCCTATCTTTTCTGAACTGTAGCTAGGGCTGGCAATACATCTTGAATGATTCAAATGTTTGGCTTTTCCCAAATCCATTTTTCTTTCTAAGCATTTCTCTTACTTGGCAGTTTAATCCACCAATTGTTAGTTTTGCCACATTCAGGAGAATTGAGCTTTGTCTGAGCAGGGATTATAGGAAATATTGTGAACCTCCCTTCTAAATTGTTTCCATCTATTGAAGATTACATTGTCATAAGGGAGATCATAAAATTATCTCAATACAGATACAATTTAGTGTATACATGTGCTGTAACATATATGTTATTGTAACTTAGACATTACATAAAGAAATG
This sequence comes from Apostichopus japonicus, assembly GCF_037975245.1. NCBI lineage: Eukaryota > Metazoa > Echinodermata > Holothuroidea > Aspidochirotida > Stichopodidae > Apostichopus > Apostichopus japonicus. Next base: position 24,394,446 of record NC_092580.1, read on the forward strand.
GGAAGTTTGAAACTCACCAATAGCATAAAACTACAGCAGCAATTTTAGTGTACATCTGAAGAAGACTGGGTTGCTTCTTAGGCGTTTCATTGGCTAGAGGATCCATATTTATCCCTTCACTTAAAAAAGACTGGTTGAATGAGCCGTTCTGATTCCTTTCAAGGTATTTTTTATAGCTGAAAAGATAAAAAAATAGCACAATTTACAAACAATTACTTTTAAAAGTCAGTGTTTTTGTCTCCCATTTCTAAATAAGAAATCACACAAAGCCTCTTATACATGTCTTGTACAGGTATTAAAACAAAAGTAAAATCAAAAGGCTGTCTTTCATCGTTTATGCACAATCGCTGTTCGACATATTGTACAGTATTGAAGTACCACTTGCCTTGCATGTGAACATTACAATATGTGCACCTTTAAAAAACAATTCTGTTGCCACACATACAGTAGTACTCTGTTACACAGTGTACTGCAGTATTTACATTTTTTTATCGTGATTTTGTTTATTTTATAAACTCAGTGTGTATGCAGGATAATTATCAAGTGGGTTAACTGAAATCAGGCAGTATTACCAACTAAAAATGGAATAACGCAAAAATTATGCTACTGTAACTCAGGTGAGATTTCTGTATAAAATGAACTTAACCATTTAAGAGATACTTATATCCAAAAGTGTCAACAAAGATATGTGATGCATGCTGTAATATTTGCCTAAATTTTCTGTTTTTATTTGAAAGGTTGCAAAAATCAGAACTGCACTGTGAAAATGATGACAGCAAACAGTGAAGATTAAGATTTTCACCAGCCACAGGTCCAGTCATACATTACAGAACCCAAGTTGGGGAAAACAAAAAAAAAACAGCAATCTACACATTGAGCCTTGCTTTAACCATTAATTTGTTTTAAAAGGCACACAATAATCGCAATGTGCTTTGAGAAAAAGCTTTAAAAAAAAAAAAAAAAAAAATGCATACTTTGTAAGACAGTGATGGGTAATACTGTAATTGCTGATTCCATTGCTTGAAAAGTAGAAAAACTAATGTGAACACTTTGCACATATATATGAACCATCTCAAGCAAAGAATTTGCAAATGAGGAGGGAAAATCCTTTTGGCAAATTCCCCTGTCCGAATGCAGGGGAATTTCATTCGGAATATGATTCTTACACTTGAGCTTATGGTTATTTCAGACCTGTTGACATTTAAAAGCAGTTGTATTTCTAGCAATATGACCACTTGCATCGACCAGAGACATGATTTTTCCATGGCTGACCGTCTATAAGCTCTTTTAACAGACTCTTGTCATGTTTGTCAATTCAAATTGTGGGGTTCAGAACATCAGATGCTAGTAAGTATCACAGCTCAGGTTGTTGAAAATAAGTTAAAACTGTACTTTAGCAAAACAGCATTTTTGGCCACACACTAACATAATATTGTTATCAGAAATTTAAATCTTGCATCCCAGGAATGCAAAATCTTCAAAATGTTTTTGTCACAATCAGTAGAAATATGCTTCTGAAAAAAAAATGCTGCTTTATAAAAGTTCCCACAAAAACACAACGCTTTTATTATCATGATCCCAGTTGACACAATGGCAAGCGTGCAGAGATTATGGGTATCAAGAAAATATCAAATAGATGTTAAAATTGACAAAGCAACAACTTAAGCAACAAACTGGATGTTAAATTAAGTTCTGGCTGACATATAATGTATACTCTACACATATTATTGTATGTACACCCGGGCTATATAGTATCTACACAGTTGATACAGTATAAGAATACGCACACTGTGATGCGAATTAAAATCCATGTGTGTACTGTAGTTATAAACAAAAAAACTACTGACCAGTTTCTGCAAAGACTGCCAAAGTATAGTACAAATACTGCTGTTACAAACTGGTCAGTTGAATTAATTGATTTGAGCTACATGAGTAGTTTACACATTAACCGCCAGGGAAACCTACAGTAGCCATTGGTTACAAATGCCTGCCAATGATAGGCTAATTCCCACTAATTCCTGTTCTTATGTACCCTAAACAGTTTCCAGGCTATGCCATATTGTTCATCAGTTGTACAGCACATACAGTACTTCTCCTGTTCTACATACTGTACCACTGGGGAAATTAACCTCAACCCCAGTCTGTTCCGATCCCTATGATATTGCTTAGAAACTTTATTTGAATGTAATGTTGATTCAATCCAGATGCAAAGCATCACTTTACTGCCCTCAGCAATATCTGTACATGAAAGAGCTGATTGCAAATGTTGCACAGAGAGCTGGAACTGAGCCATGTGACCTATGGTTTTAATGCGCATTTGATTTTTGCCAATTGTTCAAATCTCCAAAGCGGAGAGAACAAACATGGGAAATCAACATCTGCTGGAGTGCTGCTCCCTTCCCATTTACAGTTAATTGCTATCTTTTTAAACTCTCCAAACTGACATGTTAGCCTCTTAAGCAATACAATGGCTGCTTCCTATCATCCAGTGTTTCTTGATGAAAATGTGACAACAAGGCTTAACATGAATTTTTGAGTGCACACATATGATGGTAAAACAAACATAGCTACTGAAAATTTGCACAGTAAAAAAGTTACACTACCACTAGTGTGAAACGGGTATGGAAGAATTAGCAAGGGACTCCTAGCCAAAAAAGTCATAGAAGCACTGTTAGCTATTTAAGAAGTCTTGATAGAAGAAATGTTGCTATCACCCAATGAACTTCTCCAACTACTGTAGTAGCTGTGTGTAATATGTAACAAACACCACTAGAATTGAGAAAAGTTTCGGTTCTTTTGAGCAGAAAATAACATTTATGCATCAGTTCAACATTAATGATGTTTTCTGAGATGTTTTTGTTTTGTGGATATGTGATTGTTTAAACTGAAAAAGAAGTTTTCTCATGTCAGACTCAAGCAATTTCATGACCTTGCACCTCTGGCTTACATCTTGCTTCTGGCATGTAGAATTCTGCATTTGTAACAATGCTGACCAACTACAGTATATGTAGACCTCTAAATTGACACTGAAGTTAATCTGCTGAAAGTGTTCAGTTGCTAGCTACCTGCAGGGTGGGAAATAAATGAAGGCCATGACCATCATATTTTTCCAGGATGGCCTTGCTGCCATAAAAAAACACCTATCATCGAAGGCTACAAAGGCTGTCGTGCCCAACGCCCTAATTTGGCCAATGTGCCCATTCCAAGTAGATTCATAAAACCATTCTAAAAACAAACTCATGAAGTCCACGAAAAAATAACTTCCACGAGATAAAGATCAGATAATATCCAAGTATGAGTCATACTTGTTACTCAAACTGTTGGTTTTATTTAATAGCAATCATGCTTTTGTTATCTCTGGTCCAAAGTCATGGAATTCCATGACTTTTATTGGTTGCTAATATTGAATTGAAGCTAATACTTATGTTTCTTTGGCTGTTTAGCAACATGTTTTTGGCCTTGGTGCCCCACTGCCAAATAATATTTGGCCTTAGTGCCCTATTTTATGCCCTTAGTGCCATCCCAAATTGATACATCACAGAGGCCAAATTGCCTTGCCCTGCCCAAGCCTTACTTCCAGTCTTGTATCTGAAGTAAAAATTTAATGTACTTGGATCAATAATCCTTAGAATAACTGTTGCATGGTGTGAACCATGTTCAATGTTTTAAGATTGGTTAATGGTTACTATGGAAAATGGGCCGACAAGGTTCCAAGGCATACATGATAACAATACTTTAACAAGTATTCAATAAAATATTTCTAGTTTAACAAATCATTAAACAATAACGGTCATACTAATTAGCGTCAACAGGCCCATTTCACGACAACTCAAGACAACTCATTGCGCAAGCGCAATAGCATCACGTCATCCGATTCGACGGACGGAGAAAGTTGACAATTTTTACGACAAAAACCTTTTTTCCCCGTGAAAAGTATGTATGCACGATGGTTCCAGTCAGTTTTAAACATGTTTCCAGATACACTCTGATTACAACCATTGTATTTGATGGTATTTTAAACTTGTTGTCTTGAGTTGTCGTGAAATGGGCCTGTTGACGCTAATTAGTACGACCCAACAATAACAATGCAACCAAAAACACATAAACTTTGGCATCAATGTTAGTTTTATTTTTAACATAACATGATTTATTGATCATTTTCTTTCAAATACTTGTGCTTCACCTGGCGGAACTACTTACACTTCAACACTAGGCAAAGGTCTACTGCATTTCTATTCTATGATAGGCAGGAACTGTATCTTACTGTAGTTGAGGCCTAGGGTCTAAGTTACTAATAGTAGTATAGTAAAGGCTTCATAATTGACGTACCCCCGTAATTGACGCACCTTCAATTATTACTAGCAACGATACAGCAGGCCACCTAAACTTTTGCAGTCAAGCAGAATTACATATTTCATGAGTTTGAATCCATTTGAGGTATTTGCTGACCAAATTGTGGTATTTTTTAAGCTTATAACACCCTCCCCTCCAGTTTTGCACGGTTTTTGGCCATTTGGAAATCATACACCCTAAAAATACCCAACATTACCTCAATATGATAACACTACTCTCTGGGACCTGACCTATCTGAGCTTAGAGGCTCAGAGCATAGCAAACAGCATCTAAAGTCAATGGATGCATACTAAGGCCTACACTACAGTTAGCTTGTCAACGAATGTGTCAATTTAGGGGTATGAAAGAACTTGACACGGCAGACATTTTGTGGTCAAATTCTGCTCAATTGTACGGTGCATAAGCACAGAACCTTAAATAATTTGAGATCAGAACATTTCTGAGGAACTACACATATGATAAACACATACAGTTGAGTAATTTGGATTTTTCCTTGATAGATATCGTTGATCAAATCCTTAAGTGCGTCAATTATGAGCCCACCATGCTACGTACCACTACTAGTAGTAGTACTACTGACACTGTACATTAGGCGATAGCCTTTCTAGTAGTAGTAGTAGAAGAGGGTAGCCTAATTCATAAAATGTTACCTTTTTCTGGTTGTAATCAGCACTGGTAAGTAGTGTTTAGAGTCAAATACCATGTTTACTTTGCCCAAAAAATGCGGTAAATTTGCGGTTATGTCCGCTGATTTATATAAACAAATACGTTATTCTACTAAGGAAATCTGTATACGTTCGATAAGCAAGCACGTTCAATGTGAACACATGCCTAGGCCTACAAACGGTACAGTAACCATGAATCTTTACTCGAAAGTCAGTCTACGGAGTACGACCATTATCTTACTATACGTAGAACTCAAACAGACACAGCTGCGCTGATAAAATAGTATGTTAACTTAATTCTTTTGATACTCCATATTTAAAATTATGTACTGTAAGAACGTAACCAACCTGTCATAGGGAGGATGATCTAATTTCCACCTTGGTATTGAGCTTTGTCGCATGTTAAGAGGATATATGCTTAAACTCTGACATTTGTAGCCAATACAGGGCAGTGCCACGAAGTCAATTGCGCAATACCTACGACGTCTCCATGTATTACGTAATGTATATGTTTGTAGTACACGTGAAAGAGGACGGGCAGGCAGTCCTTATTATAAGAACCTCATGAATAAAAAACAAACAAAAAACACCAACTACAAACTATGTAGCAATTCCTACAATGACTGTCTGTCTCCTTGAACCACTGACAGTGTACAAATTTAGTGGGGTAGCCGAGGATATCCATTCAATCAGAATCACAACCATAGGCGTAGGATTTTTTTGGTGAAAATTCGGGCAATATGCTGAGAATTTTTCGGGCACCTACTGGAAGAATAATAATTTGCAGTGTGTTTTTCATTTTTTGGGGGTGAAAATTCGGCAATATGCTGAGAATTTTTCGGGCATCTACTGAAAGCATAATAATTTGCAATGTGTTTTTTCAATTTTTTGGTGAAAATTCGGGCAATATATGCTGAGAATTTTTTCGGGCACCTATACTGAAAGAATAATAATTTGCAGTGTGTTTTTTAATTTTTTTGGGTGAAAATTTGGGCAATATGCTGAGAATTTTTGGGGCACCTACCAGTGGCGGAGCGTCCATACAGTCAGAGGGGGCGGATGCCCCCCTGACAGACTCTAATGGACTACTGGCGCCCTTTTCAGCTTTTTACCACTTTTTACTTATTCGCGAGTATTGACTTTTTTATTGCGCTCTCAAATACCTAATGACATTTGTCACAATTTGTTGGTGCAATTTTCTGACAAATGGCGATGACACCTATTTATTCTTTGTTTATCTGCAAATAAGCAAGGCCCGGAAAGGGCCCGGATAGACTGGAACGGATAGACTGGAACGCCCTCCCACAACACATCAAAGAAATCGAGGACAAGGATAATTTCAAAGAGGCTGTCGCCCAACACTACAGCCAGAAACCAATCACAGCTTAAACAAGTCTGCACCACCCTACTCGTTTTACCCCTTTTAGGGGAGTTGAGTAGTATCACTCCAGATCCAGATCCAGGTCATTTCCGGCGATCTAGGGATCTTTACTCAAAAAATTTCTCTACGCTCCGCGCCAACCTGTGGTGGCGCTCCGCTTAGATAGTGTCGAAAGCACCCCTACAGACCATTCTCTCCCCCCTGACCAATACCCCTAACCCCGCTACTGGCACCTACTGAGAGAAGAAGAATTTGCAATGTGTTTTTCAATGGTTAAAATTATATTATTAGTAATATTAACATTATTGTTGTAAAGACTTCCCCAATAATTATAACAAATATGGAAGGGTAATAAGACGGAAAATGATTTTATGTTATTGGCAGGTGATGTAATAACTGATGAATGCGTACCGGTATATGATATGCACATTAACATGTGGAACGCGCGCGGAACGCGCGAAAAAAATTTGATTATATTTTTCGGGCAAGTCGTTACAGCCCCCCCCCCCAAATCAAATGAGGCTCCTACACCTATGATCACAACCCTCTCAAAAAACTTGAAGTTCTTATGAACATTTCATCCACTATGAACTTCTACAACAGCCTATACCCATACATAAGAACTGAAAAGACTCCCCCACCCCGCTGCCCCCAAGAAACGAAAGCAGAAGAAGAAGAAGAAGAAGATGATGAGGAGCAGGATGATGAGGATGAGAATAATGAAGATGCATGATGATAATGAAGAGGAGGGGTGGGGGGGGGAGGGGATGGAGGAAGAAGAAGAAAAGCACTAAATGTCAAATGTATCAAAAGTACTTCATGAAGGTTCTGAAATTGCAAATTATCTCCTGCAGTAGAGTGACTACGCCGGTACAAACTCCCTGGGTTCAGCCCCCAGGGGCCCGGTATCATGACGACCGACGATAGGCTGAAGACCAATTTTCAAATCAGAAGAAATATTCATTTTATTATTTCTTAAATGCTGTTCAGTATATATCGTTCTAAAAGTTCTCTCCCGATACTCCCCAAGATAGGAATTCTACGAAACCCTGTCCTCAACAGAGAAAGCCTCAGAGTGCCACATCGATCTGGACATTTAGAGATGCCAAATTTCACAAACTTAAGTCCAATTTTTGGGCTTGGATGATCTATGCGGACTCAAATCTGGGACCATTTCTATTACTTCACCGGGCCCAGGTTGCTATAGGTAAACGTCACGGTCTGCATACATCTGGACATTGAGCATTGTTCATAAAAATCATTAAATGTTTCAGTGCTGATACTGCTAGTGGATAACTATACTTTTAATGTGGCAGTATAGCGCTGTTTGAAGTTAAACCTTGAGTGACCATTTATATCTGACATACTAATATCTATCATATTTGGGGATAATAATGCTGTTCATCATACCCGTACGACAAGGGCGGCGGAAGCACTTTTAATCTGGGGGGGGGGGTGGCACCGACATCAAAGGGCACTTTGCAGAAATTCGATTGGACTGATGCAGCCTTATATTTAGTACCCTTTATAACTCTTATTGTATCTTATTTGCGTATATCACTCCATCAACGTCCCCCCCCCCCCCCTCAAGGAAAATATGCATACTAGCACTGCAATATCCAATGTGCAAATTGGGAAACAAGGAACAAGTTTTCTTTTGAGACAAAATGAGGTAAAATCATGCTAGTTGCTAATGTAGGAATCTTCCGAATTAGAGTTTATTCCTTGTTAATATCTTAACAATTTTTTTTTTTCCATTCGAAATAGCTTTGAGATTGACCCACAGAAATTCATTAAAAGTCAGGGGCGTGCCAGGATTTGCAAAGTTTTATGCACGACTATCTGAGCGGAGCGCCACCATCGGTTGGCGCGGAGCGTACCCCAAAAGTTTTGGTTTTACAAACCCCTCAGATGGCCGGAAACGGCCCTTCCCGAGTGTTCATTCTGGTTCCCTGGCCTCTTGCTAACTTGAGACACCTCAATTTTTATGTAGAAAAAAGGGCACATTTTAAACCTGAGGAAAAGTGGGGGGGGGGGGCACGTGCCCCCTGTTCCCCCCGGTTCCGCCGCCCTTGCCGTACGACAACAATTGCGATACTGATTTTTCTTAGAGCAGAGAACCGGTGTTTTAATCGTCTTTCATTCCAAAAGCCAGAGTGCAATGTAAAATGAAAATAAACTAAATAGTTTAACACAAAAGAAAAACCAATTTGCGACCAGACTATTTGAAGTTGTCATTCGCCATTTTATCCTCCCACAGTACCTTTCTTTATTGTAATAATTTATATACTGTAGGTATGACTAATTGTGGACATACAGTAGCTAGACTACAGACATATTTTATTTATTTATATATAACGTCAATAAATAACAGGCGCGATTTAATAATTGGCACCACAGAAAAACGACTTTGGGCAATTAACTTCAATGAAGGAAATAATACACTGGCTAGGTCAAATGAAATAGATACGCTTCAGGTGTATGGCAAATATATGCTACTTCCAGTTGTTTAAACCGCGGAGACTAAATACAAGACTGTCGCTATGTTTATGTATATTTTACACAGAAGTGACGATGCCCGTATACCTGTATAACTATATATAACCGTGTAACTCTGGCTAATCAAATGATACACAGCTCGCGCTCATTCGGTTTAAGTCGACGGCGCTGAGACATGTGAAATGATAAGCTTCTACATTCTATCCCAACTCCAGTATTTAATGCATCAATGTCCGGGCGGGGACCATACCGAGATGATGGGCTCGCAATTTGTAACAAGACACCAAAACAAATTGAACAACTTAAGAAAGAATTATGCAAAGTTTTCTCTAGCAACAAATTTAAACACACGTTTGACTGAGGCTAAAAAGAAAACTGTTGACTTCCATGACATAATGTCAGACCTTAGAAGTGGCATAGCCTATATACAACCCATTCATGAGACAAAACAATGCGCCATTATATGTGCATATAGAGGGCAGCCACCCACCGTCTGTAATAAAGAACATTCCAGGAAGCATCAACAAACGTCTCTACACCATTTCATCAAACGAAGCAATTCAATGAAGCGGCACCAACTTATACCAGGAAGCACTTAAATTAACATGCAGTTTTAAGAATGAAAATCAGAGGAATGTTTCAACTCTTAGCAAATATATTTGGACATTTATGACAGTAACGAACCATACTCCATGAAATGGAAAATCCTTACACACAGTAAACCATACTGTCTATACATCAAGTGAAAAGGTGCAATATTTGTCTTTCTGAAAAATAATTTATGATCCAGTTATGATATATATATATATATATATATATATATATATATATTTATCAGCCTATACATGTTGCCAATTTGTTCACAGATGTCTTTCCGCTAATAACGGAAACACACCTGTAAAATCCTCACGGACTGCACTATATCAACGGGAAACTATAGTGATTCTTCCATAGGTCAACGACTGTCTGCTAATCACCGACAATAAAGAATATGAGACAGGAGGCCTACAAATTGCGTGTTAGCCACTGATTGCAAAATTTAAAGTTACAATATACTTGAGACAATATACTGAACTTAGATAGTGTGAAGATCATGAAGACACGGGAAGGGGACGATAGACGACAAGAATATCATATGGCCGGCAGATAAATTGCCTCAAAGAACCTGTCACTTATAAAGTGAACCTCACTCCTCACTCACAATATCAACCTCACTATCCTCTACGAGCAACCCAAAGATTGACAATTACAAAGTATCTTCAGCAAAGTATCGATAACAAACTCTGAAATATGTCCAAATTTTACATTTCCACCCCCATCCCACTTTTCCAGCTTTCTTTGTTTTGTTTTATACATCATAATCGTAAATACGACTTCGATGTTAGAGGTGTTGCAGAATTCTATTCGTATTTTGAAATAACGTTTATTCGTTCGTTGTTGGAGTTTCCTTTATCAACAATGTCAAATGATGCACCATTTTGTTTAAGATAATCAATGAACACGTTTGTTTTGGAATATTCATGTACCTCGTATATATTAATTAAGGTACCGAAAATATCTTTGCCAGCGTCTCAAAAAAACAACAATAATAGCCTATTTTTGTCTATTAAAAAAGTTATATTGCTAATTAAAACCTGCAGGCGCACTGTTACATTGC